>NC_141758.1:104407468-105048183 GCF_982258835.1 Parasteatoda tepidariorum
TGTAGTGCGACGTAAATGAACTACAACAACAACTTCTGTTTCTTGATATTATTTATTTAATGCTACAACACACATTTCGTGCTAGTGCTTTACAGAATATATTTCTAAATTTTCGCATGTTGTAATGTTATTAAGTTTTGCGTCGCCAATTGCGTGTTATGTGTCACTTTTTCACCTGGTGGTCGAAATTTGAACTACTTTTTTTTAATACGAGTTTTCATTTTCGCATGTTTCAACACTATCCATTAATCAGAAAAATCAATCTATTTAGGATATTTTTAATTTATAACACCCTGTACTAAGTGATGATAAAATTGTTGTAATAAATTAATATTTGATTTATAATAATTTAATTGAGATATACATTTTCACTAAAAGAAAATACAAATTGACGCAATCGATATAATGCATAAAATGAAAGATTCTTTACACATCGAAGTGGGAGTAATTAATTTCCTTTCGTGCTTCCTTAAAATATGTTTTTTAGAGTTTACCACCATTTACTCTTAGTAACCGTATATTTCATTATTATGAAAAATTGTAAATAACTAAGTAAAATAGTAAAAAACAAATAAGAAACATTTTTTTTTCACGAATGAGTCTATTGAAAAATCCAAGAAGCTATGAAATAGAAAATTAAAGTTGAGACCCCACTTTTAGGTGAGAAAGTTGAATAATTAATAAACAACAATGTATTATAAATTTCTGAAAAGTTGGAAATAATGTAGATGAAGGTTTTACAACTATCCAGTTTGATTGTCGGATTAAACTTGAAGGGTTTTCTTATGATGACAGACTACGATTAAATTCCTAATGCAATCAAACAGGTTTATAAGTTTTTTGTCTTCCTCTTTAATGATTTGACAAGTTTCGAAAATATTTTTTCATTATTTTTGTTCAGTACTTTTAAAATGAAAATAAATGTAGTGGTCTATATCCCAATATCTAAATGAGGAAATATTATCTTTTTTTTGTCGAAAATACCAGTATTTTTTCCATAGTATGAAAAATTATTCAACATGAAAAAGTGAGGTTAGTTCTCAAAATTCATCAGCTTATTCTTAAAATTTCGTTTGAAATCGTTTAAAATGTTTTCGTTCACCAACTCCCACAGTGAGACATTGTCAACTCGATGGCTGATATACAACCACCTGGCCCGCTAGACAGTTGTTAAGAAACAAGATGGCGTGTTAACGTTACATCTGTTAGGGTTGTTTTATCGTCAGCTGCTTTTCGTTAATAAAGGAAAAATCAATAACTCATTTCGTTTATTTTCCTAAGTATTTATTACATACTTTGTTAATTAAAAAAAAATTTTAGTTACGAGATTATCATACGATGCGATTCGATAATCGTTTTCGAGATCGCATATCGATTTCATATTTGACGGGCTAGGCTTACTTGAAATGGAATGGAAAGAACAGTTGCAAACATAACAAATGCCATATTTCTACAGCCAATCAGGATCGTTATCCACAAAGACACCGCTTAATGTTATTCAATTGCTAAATTATTATTTTCATATAAAAACATGCACAGATAAATAATATAAATTTAAAATCTGAATTAATAATAAATAAAAGATCAAAATAAAATATGCATTGCAATTAAAGATAATTTTATAGTCTCAAATTAAGTTTAAGTCTGACTATATTTGATTGATATTATGCACCAAGCATGCTTGGGAGCTAAACACTGGATGTTCCGAGTTCAACTGACTGCCTAATCGAAAAATCTGCTCCTGCACCTTAGAGCTCAAGATCAAGGAAACTGGGATGGGCACAGAAGGCCTTGGCCTTCTTTGGGCTGTCGCACCACTGAGTTTAGTTTATATTTGCATAAAATTTGAAACTAATCATATTGGTACGTTACTAGCGCAACGTATTTAATTTTTTGCTACTAAAAAAACTCGTTAAATATTTTCAACAAATAGATTATTCAGAACAATGAGGTAAGGGATTCCTAATAATGTTTTGAAATTTTTTATTCATTTATTTAATTGCTGCAATAAAAGTATTCATTACTCACTTACTGTTGATAAATTTTATTGTTAATATTCCGGTTTAAATCAGAAAATGTTGCTTTATATCCTATATCGTAAGTTTACCTTACAATAACGAAAACCCTCCTTTAGTTTTAAGAATGTTAAATGAAGTAGAGAATACTAAGAAAGAATGATATATAAATATTGCAGGTAAATACCTTTAAATTTGGGATAGAGAAGTATTTTGCAACTAAACGGTACTTTAATATTTATTTAAATGACTAACATAAAAATTATGATGACAAACAAAAGAAATCAGTATCCTTATGTGAGAAATCAAGATCATGCCAAGTGATGTATCGAATCATTTCGAATATGCAAACTGGTCATAATTTTCATCTGATCCTTTTTTTTTTAGTAAGATTACTAGAGAGCAAAAAGATACGTTGTTACGTAATTTAAGAAGCTGTGGAAATGATGATTTACATAAATCAAATGATACTTTTTAAATAATACTTTTTACCCACCGTTATTCAGCGTGATTTTTCTTTTATAAAAATATAAGATATTTCGTTTGTAGAAATTGTTAAGGGAAAGATAAAGTGTCAGTTACGAAATCGATTGTTGAACCTTTATCCACGCAAGAGATTCAATTTATAACTGAGAAGATAGATAATTTTATCAATATTTGAAATATAATTAAGTCAAGGTAGTTGTTGTTTCTACCTTAGGAGTTTTTAATTACTATATCAATTAAGCTAATTGCGAAAATCAAAAGATTTTAATAATGGAATTTAAAAATCGCGTATTCATACATGCTTTACTGCTTTTTCTTATTTTTTAATTTTTAAAATTAGTTTACCTAAAGTACGATGCTTCTGAAACCATATTTCTTTTTAATAAAACCAAAAGAAATGGTTATTAAACCATTCATTTAGTTATTTTTTGGTTCACATTGTTACGGTTTTTTAGAAGTTAGAGTTTTCAAAATTATAGTTCTTAATACCACACATTTGGTAAAAAATATAAAATTGAAAAGTGAATTTAACCGAATAAATGGTTTTTTATACCATGCTCTAAGATATCCTGATAAATTTACCACATTTACCAAATTTTATCAAATATTGCATAATTATATTTTAGTGTTATTTTCATCAAAATCATAATGAAAGAGCTTTAGTAGGGAGCTTTTTGGTGTTCCCATAGAGTCAGAAGTACGTTCAATTTTACCATATTCTGGTAGTTTCAACCATACTTTTTTCTCAGTGTTTAGTTATGATAGTTTAAACCATACATTTACTAAATATATTATAAAGGTATTTTAAACTTTAAGAAATAAATTTGGTAAGTACTTCAAAAAAGTACCTATTTGTAGCTATGCTATGATAATTTTTATTTTAAAAAAAACTTTTAATGTTACTATAAAACATAGAAACAATATTTTAATTTCTTTCCTCATAAGAGTATGTGCAATTATGCTTATTAAATTGCACACATGTAGTGCAAAACGTTAAAATTAAAGTTTTATTTAGGAGTTATCAAACCATCGATACATTGAAATGTTTTTTTAATTTAAGTCACCTCCCTTATTTAAATACATGTGCACTAATAAATCACGACAAGTTAGATTAATTCTCAAACCATAAGTGATAATACAATCATTTCATCAAAATCTATTCAGTATGAAACTTTGTTTCGCTTTCTGTGCAAAGATAATTTTTTTTAACATACGATCATGTTAAAACTGCTTTCAGTATTTTCTCATGAATACAACTCATCACGTGCATAGCCTCTCTTACATCAAGTTTTTAATTTTTTTTTGAAAAAAACTATATTTTTCAGTTTGTTTGAGTTCAAATTACCTACACGTTTTTAACTATCAAGTTATATCTTTCATTCATATTTTGTTTGACGTAAAATTAATTTTCGAACGAATCCGGGGTGATTCTACTTCGTGAAGGAGTGATACGCTGAGATATGCACTCATCGTAAAACAAATTGTCTTGTATCATCCTCTTACCCACATTTTGATTAAATCAAATCGAAATTGACGCATACGCATGTGAGCAAGAAGGTTGTCTTATGTTGATGTTACTAATGCTTCTGGCCAACATCACCAAGCCTGCAGAGGGAATCCAAACAAATTTTTAAGCCAGAGGGAGCGTTTCATGTTCTTAGTGGCGCCATCTATGGCCAAGAATAAGACTTCAGCCTCACAGACTTCACAGTCCTTTTTACAGATAGGACCCATTCCTACTCATTCATTCATTCACTGATCGTAATTTAGACCTGAACCAGATGAAGATCAATCTCCAATACAGTACCCCAAGAGGTATTGATTTGTTACGGAAATTGGAGGACTTTGTTTCCCGGGCAGATTTAACATGCACCAGTCACCATTTTATACACGGATATTCTTCAACCGGCACAATTCGAACTCACACTCTCAGGAACACGAGCCAATGGTATTACTAGCCAGGCTATCCCAGCCTCGGTAGTCTCATATACCGGTTATAGGGATCATGTATCGGCGACTACTTTCCTGAATTGTCGCTGACACATGTTTTGCTCCAGAATTTTAGTTTCGGAATTGCCAAAATATCGATATTGAACACTGCGTAGCGATATTTTTCTCGTTGAACTAGCTTGTATTATTTTTACAATGGCCAATTCAATAAACTCTAAAATCACTATAATATCATATTCAATTATTGTCGATTGTCGTAATGTATAATAGTCGAGATAGGCATTTGACCAAGATATGTTGGTTGGTTGGTGTCGTATCCTCTATAGAATCATATTTCATGGTGTGCTTGAATAGTTTTTGTTATTTCTATTGCATTAAAAGAATACAAATCCTCTTCTGTGGGGTAGTTTAAGAGGTGAAGGCCTGCAGCGACTGCAGGGCAGTTACAAACATGATATGGTGTCAGTTCCACATTAAGACAGTTGCCACAGTTTTGATATTTTCTAGTCTTATCTGTAGAAATTTTCATGATTTTATGATGTTTTGTTCTTAGTCTGATGAGAGTAGTGGCTGTCTTCCTATCGATGTCAAGATTAGTTATTTGATCGTGGGCTTTGATTTTTAAAGGGGTGAATAGTCTTGAAACCAAGATATGTTATCAATACTTATTATCGTATTCAATAAGTATAGTCATCAATAGCAATATTACGACTTTTGTATTCTATACTCATAATATTAATTATGATCGCGATATGGGCATATTTGATGCTCCTATGAGTTTCACCAATATCTGTTGACCTCCGTACCAGTATCTATAGTTTAACCAGTATCTATAGTTTTTTTCTAGATCTTTGCGAAATTGTCTTACGAATTTTTATTCATATTTTTTGTCTTTTTTTTAAAACTCAAATATCTCAATCAATTGTCAAAAAATACCTATAGTTTACACAATTGTACTAATTTGTATATTTTTCTTAAAAATTGGCAATCATTTCGTAACCCAATAAAATTTATCAACACTCACGATAATATCGTATTCAATAATCAAAATTATTTAAAAGAATTAAAACCACCTATACTATCCTTTACAATTATTTTAGAAGATTTGTCAACTGAGGGCATTGCTTGAACTAAACCAAATCTTTTTTGTCTATGTATTTTATTTATTAGACAAATATGACAATGTTTATTAAAATTTACAATTTCTGAAGTAACATTTCCCGTAATAAACAGGAGTATGTAAATTGTTTTTTGAATTACAGGCTGACACCTAAATTAAGTAATTTATGTCTTAAAGAAAATTTAACAACAATTTTGGTAAAAAAAAATAATTTTTACTTAAACATAAAATATTATTTGGAAAATTATAAAAAAAAGTCCGATTTGACTATCCTATTTGAAAGTCCTATTTGAAAAATTTTAAATGTTTCAAGCAATTTTTTAAGTAGCCGTTTTTATGTATTACCGTATATTACAGTTTGTGACTTGATATATGCTATCAGAAATGATCATGATATTATTGTAACCGATATGCATTGTTAACTTAACTTATATGTATAATCAATTGATTGTAACTCTTGTAAAACAGAATCCCGCGTTGTGTCTTACGCATTTGTGAACTTAATAAGAAGGTCGCGATCATAGTGTTGAGTGAAAAATCAGAGACCAAATCATTATAGAAGAAAATGCTTTTTATTTCAGTTCTTATAAGGCTTCGATTGCAGCCTTAATACCATCCCAAGTCTCTTCGCACATGGGCAGTATAAACTTGTCAGGTAGAATGAAACCAAATCGACCGTTGTCCCGCAACTCCAGAGCAAATCCCATTTTGACTCCTAACACCTCATAAATGTAATCCAGAGATGATCCCGCAGCTTCGTCTGAAATCGAAAATTTAAAATTTATATATATTACCTATGGAAATCCGTTATTTTATAGAATGACTAGGAATTTTATGATAACTGGACAAGTCAGTAAAAGTATGTAAACTAATTGAATTCAACGATTACTTGATCGTTAAAGTATGAAATACAGCACTCGAAAGGTCTTTGAACCGGTTCTAGCTGCTTTCAGTCAGTTTTGAACTGCTTATAGCTGCTTTGCAAGCTATAAGCAGTTGTAAGCTCTGCAAGCTATAAGCTCTGTGTGTACGCTTTTATGCATAGTTTTTAAATTGAGCAGAAAATCATCTGCTTTTTCTTATTATTCATCAATTAATCATCTGCAATAGGGATAAAATGCATTTTTTGGGAGAATTTAGCTATTTATGATGAATTAATAGACTAATAAAGTAACTTTGAAATTATTATTTTTCACTTTAACGTTTTATCATTAGTTATTTCATTGAATAACTAGGTAAAGTATAAAATATTTCTTCTATTAAATACTTCAACTGGCTTGTCTAGTTTTTTCATGAAATACCTAGTTATTTTATGAAATAACTGAATTAGATTTTTTATTGCTAACATATATATTACAAAAGATAGTTGTTACTTCAAAATATATATATATATATATACAGGGCCTGCGCTAAGGATTTCAAATTATTCGCCAGAAAACTAACCAAATATCAAAAGTATTCAATTTTCGGAAATCTTTGCCAAATGAATATTTAAACTTTTTATGATTTTTTACCCCATAGAAAACTATTTTACTATAGTTTGTTTCAGGCCTCAATATTATTTGGACCCAATTCTAATAGATCATGCGGCCCATCTATCGAAAAGTACTGTAATCGAATAAAATTTACTGATTTGTTTAGAAAAATTCCGTGATTTTGAGGATCGAGTTTTTTCTCTCCAGTGGAAAAAATCATTCGCCTAAACTCAATATATATATATATATATATATATATATATATATATATATATATATATATATATATATATATATATATATAAGAAGATATGAAGATAAATATATTTGAAGAGTGTTTCATAACGGACATTATATTGGAAGTAGAGTTTCCTTGGATAATGTTTTAGATGTCGAGAGCCAGAGATCTCTTATTTATCCTCAATTTTCCAAACAATTAATCGATATGAAAACAAAACTTTGACAGTTGGGAAATCATGCTGATCTAGAGTGATATCAAATGGCCCATGCCTTTCAAAGTTATATTGTAACTGGTATGAGTACAGAGATGTGTTTTTGGAACCCTATGGGATTGAGTTGGTTTTATTTTAATGGATGAAAACACGCGGTCGCATCGTTCTTTTGACAACAGAAATTTTGTTGAATGTGAAAATGCGTTTTATGGATTAACTAGCCTGATCTACTGGTCTGAATCTGATCGAAAATGTTCAGGATTTTATTTTATTTTATTTTATATCCGTCATTTTACGAAGGTGATGATGCAACTGTTACTCATGACTGTTAGGACAAATTTAGCCTATCTAAAGCCAGGGCTGTCTACCGCTTATTTTGAAAATGAGCGTAAAACATCAATATGAAGAAAAGTAACAGTTTTGTAAAAATGCTTTTGTGGTATGATTTTTTTTTGATATTTAAAAACTTACTCAACTGCATTACCTGGGCTGATAAAAATTTGCAAAAACTGATAATAAGGCAGTGGTTTTGAAAGTTTTCATCAAGGTGGAAAATTGTCGCAAAATTGGTGATTTTTATAAAAAATTTAATAACTTTTAAAATACTTAAACTAATTTCCTGTTCTGAAGCGCAGATAATTTTTCACGGAAAGATTACATGTATATTTTAAAATTATCGCATCGCTGCAAGTGTAAGTAAACTGTGGCTTCTTATTTTCCTTGGCAACAGAGTTTCGAAAAACACTGTTAAATTGCCTCAGGGGCATTAAATTAACTATAAAAAGGGGGTATTCCATGTAAGATCTTAATGATTCTTTTCAGAGACCTGCAGTTTGCTCAGCAGCGCTTGAAGTCGATGACACAAATGCATTGTAATTAGAAAAAAGGTATTCCTAACTGCAATATTATATATATTTAAAAAAAATTTTTACTGGAGACCATTTTGTAATGTTTCGACAACATTTTTCCTCATTAAACTGATTCCTGCTCAGTGTGGTTTTTTTTTAATATATCATGTTTATTATTTAATTTATGTAAGTTTCTATGTCTGATCAATAAGCAAGTTAAAACCATATTTCTTACAAATTATAATCATTCATTTTCAAATTGTTCAAAAAAAAAAAAACATTTTACCCCAAGTTTTATAGGGCAATAAAATATAAACATCAAGAGAAAAACTGAATATACTTAACGTATAATAAATAAGCAGACTCACATATAATGTTCGCAATGCTTCCTAATTCGAATTTTGTCCCGTATCTCTTGGCTAAACCATCTACACCAGCTTTTCCTACTCGAATCTGAAACACAAAATCACATTACTCATATTAAAGAGACTCTTTACTTTTACAACAGTAATTTCCATTCGTCACATATTTAAAATTTAAATATCAGTTTTCATATTTATGAAATGAAGCGTTTATAAATAATGTATTATCCTTTAGGAAATTTTATGAGGCACCAAATAATGTAACCTACCAGTTCGTCGTAGTTGGAGGGCAGAGTTTTCTTGATTCCATAAGGCGTCATCCAATATTGAGAATAGGCGTGAATTGAGAAATATACCTTCAGGCGGTCTTTTTTGGCGATCATCATGTCTCGCAATGCACGAGTCTCACTTTCAGAGAATGGTTTATCACCGCAGTAGATTTCTTCGCAAGGTTTCCTACTAGTTCCAACTCCTGAGGAAACAATGCAAAGTTATTTCAATGATTTTTGAATATTCCAAACAGTGCTCGATATCATTAACTTCCATAAATTTTTTTATTTAATGCATAATTTGTAAGCTAAAACGAAATGAATTTTGCCAATGTATCATTCTGTAGTGCCGATAAAATTCATTAACGTTTCAAAAGATATCGAACTAAGTACGAACAATAAAAACTGACACAATGAACAGATTTAATACAATAAATAAAAATTAAAGCAACAAAGTGGGGAAGTTTTGGAAAAGCATTTTAGGTTTCTTTTGGGCTCATATTCCACAATATAGATTTCTGAATACTTTAAAGTCTATATCTGCACAATTCATTTAAGCTAGTTAACCTTATGTCCTCCTCTAGCAACAGTATTTTTGTTTATAAATATCCTTAAGGTCCCGCAGTGGACTGGTCGTTAAGACACAGCTCCCAGCAGATCACCGATGTCAAGCATCACAGGCTGCGGTCAGTGTGCGGGTGGGTGACCACTTCGATCTTTCTGCGTAGGGACCGAGGGTGTTCGGTATTGGTCCTCGTTAAACTGTTCTACCGTAAAGTGCTCGACTTCGCGCGCAAGTCGTCGGGCTACCGAAGCGGGGGTGCCATTCCCTCTGCAGAGGATCAAAATTGTGATGGCATGTCTTCGGATCATCCTCAGGGATGTTTCCCAGACCGTCGTCAATAGCTTATTGTGCAGCTCTAGTGCGACGTAAATGAACTACAACAACAAATATCCTTAAGAGAAGCAATATTTTATTTTAAATGATTGATATTCTGGATTTTTTTTTCCGGCTTACTTGCAATTGACAAACATTTATTAACATAATATTTAGTTAGTCCTATAAAGTTATTCGAAATTATGTTAAATCCAGGCTATCAGGTTATCATATAAGGCTCTCATTTACAAATAAAAGTTCTTTACAGCCTTTGAAGATATTGAAATGAATGTTAAGATTGAAAACCAATGTTACGGTTAAAATGAATGTTAAGCTTCAAGACAATGTTAAGAGAAACGATATCAAAATAGGTAGGTAGATTGGAGACGATCTGGGACACATCTATGAGGATGATCCGAAGACATGCGATAGCAATTTTTATCCACTGCAGAGGGGATGGCTCCCCTTTGGTAGCCCGATGACCAGAGTCAAAAGTCGAGTACTTTACGGTAAAACAGTATAACGAGGACCTATACAGTGCATCCTCGCTTCCTACGCAGGCTGATAAATGTTGTCACCCACCAGCTCCCTGACCGCAGTCAGTGATGCTTGACCTCGGTGTTCGACTTGGAATTGCGTCTTTATGATCAGTCCACTGCGGGAAATATAAAAATTGATTTTTAGAAAGATGAATATTAAAATATCGTGATAGCAAACTACTGCATCTCGATACTTCTTATAATTCCACCCACTGGCATAGATCAAATAAATTGTTTAGAGACAAAAATAAGTTTTAAGAGTCGACTTATATGAAATATCTCTTAGGCTATTAAAATGTTAAAATATTCACCGCAATGGTCAATATCGAAGTTTCTGTTTGCATCTGCTCCTCTGCACACACCGAGCCAGTCAATACTGCTGCGAGATCTAGTCTTCCTCCAAAGACGATCCTATCAAAATATTTAAAATATTTATAGATCAATCTTAAACAAAGAATATTTATTCTTAAAAAAAAGTAATTTTGCTTTTATTGCATCTTCTTAAAATATATTCTCAGGAATATTTGAAATAATGTTTTAGAGAGTCAATTTGGAAACGCTTGCAGTAGGGGAGAGTGGGGTCAATTGTAACAGGGTACGATTGTAACAGAGCAAAAATTTCGAGTGTCGGGTTCTAGATTTGGTTCCTAGGTGGCGCACAAGGTGTATTTAATAAATCTACATGTACACCCCTTATGGCAACCATTTTTTTGTACTTTTGAAAGAGTTACATCACAAAAGATATTTTCACGCAAGTACTTTTTTTGGTATCAGAATATTATATTGTAACAAAGTAATTTTGTTTAAACAAATAAAAATTAGTAACCGAATATGTAAGTGGACACTTTAATTAACATTTCAATAAAAAAAAGATTAGTTTTGCTAATTAACTAGCATTGTTTTTAACAAATGAAGCTGAAATGGCGTCTTGGGGACAATTGTAACAATAAATAAAGGGACGATTGTAACAGCTGAAAATAAATAATCATATGTTTACAAACGATTACTTAACTCTTTAAGAACCACCAATAGTTTCCTATATCATATATATTATGTTGCACGTGCATTATTTTATTTGTCACCTTTCACAGCATAAATTAAAATTTTTAACCCCTTAAAGTTAAAAGTTTAACCCTTTAGGTCTCTGCTCATTATTATTTTTATTCCTAAAATATCACTACTATTTTGATCAATAAAAAAATATATCACAACTACGATAATATGCATAATTAACTATGTTTTAGTTGAATTTATGAACTGTTACAATTGACCCCGTAAGTGGGGACAATTGTAACAAGTGCACGACTGTCAAAAATTGTTAATAACTAAAATAATAACATTTAAAATAAGGTAAATATTTTTTTTTCTAGTAGAGGATAGTCTACTTTACTCGTCTTTCAATTAATACTAATAATATATTGGAATTTTTGTTAGTTAAAAATAGTTAAGTAAAAAATGTTACAATTGACCCCACTCTCCCCTACTATTAAAAAAATAGGCAAATTAATTAATTGCTAATTAAATTGCCTGGTAAGTCCTTGATTGTAACAGTATAAATGACAATTGTCTCCTAAACAAGGAGACTTGTTATTGGTTCAAGAATGAATCAGATCACAAATATTATATTTTTAAAATATTACTGAATTGTTCTTCTTCATAAGTTATTAAAGTAGAGAATTTGAATGAAATCGGTTGACTGGTTCACGAGAAATTCAAATTTTAAAAAAGATGAATATTTCGAAATTATTTCTTGCCAACTATTAGACTTATTCGTTATTGTATTATTTAGTTTAAAATTTTGAAGCAGAATTTTCATTTAAACATATTTTTCATATTTTATTTGGTTCAAAAGAAAGGGAAATTGTTATACTTAGCGCTTTCATAATTTATGTCGCCTGAAACACTGGTGTCTTGTTCTGCACTAAAGGTAAAATGTTCCAAACAATAATTTTTCAGTTTTGCACATATTTGCAGTTACTTAGATCTTAAAAAAAACAGTTATTCATCATTACAATTTATTTAATGATGAATAACAGAGAGCACCGAAATTATAGTTTTAAAACTTAACTAAATTGTTTTTATTCTTCATAAAGTGTTAAAGTAGAGAATTTAGGCAAAATCAGTTGAATAGTTCACGAGAAATTCAAAAAAGTTGAATTTTCTGAAATTATTTCTTACAAGCTATTGAACATATTCATTTTTTTATTTTATTTTTTATTTATTTTTTTTTTTTTTTTTGCATACTATAACCTTTTGACACAGAATTTTTATTAAACATATTTTTCCCACTTTTTTCATTATTTTGTAGTAATTTAGGACAAAATAATGGGAAAATATTATACTTAGCGTTTTAATAATTTATGGTTACGATTAAACTGATTTAAGTGCAGATTTGTTTTTAAAAAAAAACATTTAGTTGGAGATCTTAAAAAAGAATTAAAATCTGAAAAAAAAATGTACTCGTGTAATTTTCTAATTCTTACACTGAGAGAAAAAAGTATGGTCAAATTACCAGCATATGATAAATTAGACCGTATTCTTGGTTCTATGGAACACCGGAAAACTCGGTTATTTTTACAGAAGCACTTTGGTAATGATCTCGATAAAATTAGCAATAAAATATGGTTTTATAATATGTGATAAAATTTGGTAATTTTATAATGATACCTTAGGGCATGATATAAAAACCAATATTTCGATTAAATTTACTTTTCAGTTTAGTATTTTTTCTAAATGTGTGGTTATAAGAACTATAAGCTTGAAAAGCAGGATTTTCCGCAAATCGTTACCATATGAACGGAAAAATTATCAAATGAATAAATAATTCGATGCATTTATATATATTTTTTTCATATTAATTTCCATGCCATATATAGGTATTTTTACAATATTCAAGTCGATTAGGACATATTGTCCCAGGAGATTTACGGAAAAATGAGAAAAGTGAAAACTCAAAGTAAACTTATTTTAATATCTCAGCATTAGCATAATCTGCTTTTCATACTTAAATTTTTTAATGCTTGCAAATGTCGGGTTTAATGAGTTAAGATCACTTTGTAAATATTCATGTTACGAAGCATTTAATTTAACGTGATCTTGAATTAATTCTTTCACTTCAAAACTATTTCTTAGATATTCCAAGTCCAGATATTTTTATACATTTTTAAGGTCAATTTTTTTTTTAAAAATATGATACCATTCATTATTAAACAAGGCCTATATAATGTTTAATATTTCAATATATACATAGAAAATACATTATAACTGTAGTTTTCCTACACGGGACCATAATTCTGTATAAAAATCTTTGCGAGATTTAAAGTTTAGGAAACGCTACAGTAATACAAATTATTTACCTGGTCCCATGTGAATATATATCCATCAGGATTTATCTCAACAATTATGTTGATTTCGTATTTATCAACAAGAGCTGTAATTTCAGAATCCGACCCATAGGAGGTGAGGAGCTGCAAAATGAAAATAAAAATAATTAATTGCATATCTCACAGCTTGGAAAACTTTCCAATACTTTATCAATTATATAATTTGGAAATTTTTTAGCATTAGAATGTACTAAATTCGAGTATATCAACAAGAGCTGCAATTCCTGAATCCATAAGCTTCAACAAGAAAGTATTAAAATAATTACAAATCTTACGGTATTAGGAAATATATCAGGTTGCATTAATTGCATAATTTATAAATTTTCCTTCTTACTTTAATTGAAAGTTTTTCATCAAAGGATTCATAAGTTATTTTATAAATATTAATTTAAATTTCCACTGCCCGCCTGCGTTAACATCGTCAATTCAGGCATTATTTTTATAAATATTAGTTTGACTCATGTTGATTAATATTAGTTTTACTCATGTTGATTATTATTAGTTTTACTCATGTTGTATCAATACTAATGTTGATAATAAATACGAATTCAACGCAGTTAATAAATCTTACATTTTATAAATATTAGTTTTACTAATTACGTAGAATTCATATTTCTTATCAATATGAGTATTGATTTCAGAATCCTCCCCATAGGAGACTGCAACAAGAAAGTAATAAAAAAATATTACAAATCTTACAGATCTTATATTAATTACATTGTTTATGAAATTTTTAATATCATTTGAAAACAAAATTTTCATAATAATAGGACCTCTCGAGTTTCGTATTATTATTACTTTTTTTTAATTATATTGAATTGTTTATCAACAATTCAAGATATTAAAAAAAGTAATATTTATCAACACGGATTTATCAACTTATTTATCAGCACAAAAGTAAAATTTATCAACACGAACTGAGATTTTCGTATCTAACTAACACCTCCTAGAAGAAAGAGCGCCTCAACACGGATCAATTTAGTTGTCCGATGTAACGAACATAAACTGCGCAGTTGATGAAAAATGAGAAAGATGTCACTACTCGGGCTACTAAGCTGCGCAGTGGTGGTTAATGCGAACGATGTCATTACAGTTGGACTACTAAAAGATCAAATTTCTTGTTAACGGTAACCCGTGCTGAGGCCTTATCTTTACCTGTATTGATCTAATCCATAAGAAATGAAGAATACCAGCGAGCACGAAAATAATTGCTGAACTTACAGTACTCAGAAAACCATATATTCACTAGGTAAATAGGATATTTGTATATGGTTAAAATAAAATGTTATTACTTTGTTGACCATGTAGGCTCCAGCAGCTACAGATGACCATTCCCTTGCATGGATACCGCATTCCATCAAAATGGCTGGCTTGGCAGAACTGTCTCCAGAACTGATCTAAAATATATAAGAGTTCTAAAATATATAACAGTTCCTGTGGACCCAATATATTTCAGTGTAGCATTAAAATTAGAGTTGAAATTTTCGTGTAATGCTCACCTTCACGTTGTAAAGGGGTCTGTTTTCATAACTTTTGCCAATAACTTCAAGTTTTGCGATGTTTGAATATTTTTCACTCAAATCTTTCAGTAATTTAACGACCTGAAATATAAATGTTGTAAGCATTACTCAAAATTCTATTCTAATAATGTTTACCGTGAGTAGTACTTTCTACTTGGGCAGATAAATGGATGACTGCAAGCGACGTCATCGATCATGATTGGTAGTTAAAACGTGGTATTTGATGATGTTAGCAACTGTTCTTACCATTCATTTTCGAGTAAGCCTATCCAGTCAAATATAAATTCGATATTCGATCTCGTAATTGATTATCGCATCGTGTGATAACCTCGCAACTTATAAATTATGCTAAATTAATGGAATATGCAATTAATGTTTAGCAAAACAAAAGAAATTAGCTATCTATTTTCTTGTTGTTGTTGTTGACGTATGCCTGTTTAGGCAGAGGGGATGCGATTGTTCTTGTTTCCCAGTGGAGCCATCTATGGCCAAGAATTCAACTTCTGCCACACCGTACGTCGCACCCGTTTATAGGGCGAACCGATTCATACATCCATTCATTCATCTACTGACCGTAATTTTGACCTGAATCAGAGAACGATCGATCTCCAATCCAGTACCCCCAGAGGTATTGATTTGTTATGGGAACATGGAGGACTTTTGCGACTCGACAGATTTAAAGTGCATCAGTCACTTTACTCTTTGGCCAGCGAGGTTCGAACCCACGAACTCTCGGGCCCAGTGCCCTACCGATCAGGCTATCCTGGCCCCATTTATTTTCTTTTATTAACGAAAAGAACTCGGGTAAGAGACAAGCCTAACAACTGTAACGTTGATACGCTATCTTGTTTACATATATAATTACCTGAATACATAAATTGTATTCAAATAAATGAAGCTTTGTAACGCTGATCACAACTGAAGGAACATCTCCTTATCTATCAAACTGACGAAACAAATCAAAAAAATAATGCTTACCACTTCATATTTGTGATATTTGCCGAAATTATACTCCTCTGCTCTGCTGAAGTTTGTTGGAGCATTTTGAATCCTTTCTGCCTCAATAGCACTGAAATAATATTTAATTTACTTAAATTAAACAAGAAAAAATTATAATTCATTCGCGCATAATTCATTAAAAAAAAGAGACCCACATTAGGTTAATAAATAAATAATGATGTAAGAGTTTTAATAATGCAAAAATAATGTGTTGGTAAATGTCTTTTACGTTGTTTTAGCGCTTTTTCAAATTAGTTTTATGTCATCCCTTTTCTTTACGAAATGATAAAAGAAAATTTTTTAACTAGTGTTATTATCCGAATTGACTGAGTAAAATTTAATACGGTTTTCAAATAAATAAAGAAACAAAACAAAATATAATAATAAAAAAAATTAGTGTTATCGATTTATATATCAATAAAATAGATTTTTTCCACTCATTATTGAAAAGACATTAGGTAATTAAATTAAGAAAATGGTAACATCAGTTCAGACTTTTAAATTAATATACTGTACTCTAAATCTGAACTAAAATCTGTAGAATGTGTAATGAATTACCTTTGCAAATTCGAATAAGCCACTTCATATTGCAGACCCTGTTCTTTTAGAAGATGTTCGACGGGCTTAATCAATTCCGGTCTTAGGCGTGTCATCACTGGGGCACCAACAAATCTCGGTTCGTTCCATAGGTCAACCTTTTAATAAATAACAATTGATAAGAATATGAGCTCCCAGTATATGTTTGCAGAAAAATACCGGGTCTGCGTTTCTATTACTATTTTTATTATTATGCACTAATTCCCCCAACGTCTATATTTTAGCTTGGCGTCTTTACATATTTTAAGATCATAAAATCTAAATAATATAACAATCTCACATAAACAGGGATTCAGTTGAAAAATAAAATCATTCGCATTCCAAATCCATTTTTTGAAGAAAAAAATTAACAATATCAAAATAATCATTTTATTCGTTCTTAATCTTCTCTTTATCCTGATAATTAAAATCTTCCTAAAAACTAACATTTATAACAACTAATATTTTCCCAAAAATCATTTTATTGACAAATTTTAAACAAATTACATGATATATTGAATTACATGTTCTATAGTATAAATATATCTAAAAAAGCAAAACTCCAAGATTGCTAATTGCTAAAGAAATACTGATAAACATATATAAAAAATTTTATTTTGAAATTTGAATTCATCAAATTCCTGCTATAAATTTTAGCCTTCCAATTAAATTAATATTTTAAATAAACTTATTGATGAGCAAATATCCTTTACAATGACTTGAGAAAATTTAAAAGTTAATTTTCCCAAAAAACATTTTGTAGACAAATTTTAAACAAATTACATGATATATTGAATTACATGTTCTATAGTATAAATATATCTAAAAAAGCAAAACTCCAAGATTGCTAATTGCTAAAGAAATACTGATAAACATATATAAAAAATTTTATTTTGAAATTTGAATTCATCAAATTCCTGCTATAAATTTTAGCCTTCCAATTAAATTAATATTTTAAATAAACTTATTGATGAGCAAATATCCTTTACAATGACTTGAGAAAATTTAAAAGTTAATTTTCCAAAAACATGCTTTTATTTGTTTTATCTGCAAAAACAAACATTCATACCACTCCTTTTCTTTGAAAATAATAAAATATTTGAAAAATTTAACTGTCACAGTTTATTATTTTTACAAAGAATTGTACGAAAAAAATAGTTTTTGAAAAAACTAAACTGATTCTACGATATAATTTGCGTTTATATAAAAAAATTCGCTTTCGTTCTAAAAACTGTACTTAAATATTTCCATTAGTTTTTTTTACATTAAAAATAATTTTTACAGTGAAAATAATTTTCTCCTAATTTCACATAGTAATTTTTTTTTTTACAACAAAAGCTATATTAATTATTTTCGTTTCAATTTTAAACTTGTTTTACATTGAAAACTATTTTTACATAAAAGAAATATTTTTACATTTATTATATTTTTACAAATTATTTTCAAATATAAAATTACTTTCGTATTAAAACTTATTCTGTATACGATTATGTTTAGATTGAAAATTAGTTTTACATTGAAAATTATTTTTACTTTAATGTTTGTAGGGAACAATTTTTATTACAAATTATGTTTAAGGATTTCTGTTTAAGGATTGCTGTTTAAAAATTAATACTATCTTTTTTTTTTAAGATTAACATTATTTCCTAATACTAACTTGATTTCGCAGAATAAAATCAATGCTTATCAAGAAATTCAAGCGCAGCTACTTAAACGACACCCATAAACCAAGATTTAAGAAAGACATTTTCTTTAGAGAAATTAGTCTCATCTCTTTCTTAACAAATGTAGATAAGAACTGAAATACAGTTTCCGATAACTGTTTCACTTTAATGAGGATTTCAGTAGTCGATACCTGTTATCGAAACAACGGTTATTTGTTGACTCGTTCGCAATCACTGGTATTTTCCTCAAAAAGATCTATTGTTTCGAGCTTTAAGTGCTTTATTCTTGTTATCTTCTTCAGCCTTTCTGATTTATCACAAGAAAGTTACGAAGATCAACAGTTTGTAAGTTTTTTTCTTTATCGCTATTGGAAGTTTAGTTTAAAAGCACTTTGAATTATCTGAACGAACTATTAAGGGAATTTTGCAAAGGAATTTAATTCTTATTTGTTGGAGGCTTATTATTCTGGTTGTTTTTCAGTTGCAATGGAATTTTTAACTCGAAATTCTGAATAAAATAAACACATTTAAATTGAAAAGTTTACCTTCAACTCGTTCCCATTGCAGTAGAATATATATATATATATATAGTATCGCCAAGCCAAAAGTATAATTAATATAATTTATCAAACATAAACGTCATCGAACTTCGTAAAACGCTGTTTCCATTTAAAACTGTTCATTATTTTTTTCATTTTGTATCTATTCTGTAGTTAATTACGAAATAGGCAAAAGTGCATGTAAATACTTATTTTTAAAAAAAAGTAATTTATTTAAAAAATGCCCTTAATTTTTGCAATTTTTACTTTATGAACTATTTACTTCTCATTTTCTTTTGTAAGGTCCATGTACATAGCACATTTAAAATATTGATATAATTGCTTTAATTTTCCAATATAACTAGTACAGATTAAAAACAAAAGTTAACATTATTTAAAACAATTTATTGCATAAATATGCGTCAAAAACAAGAAATAAGTGTCGAAACACGTGCAATCATTATGGCACCTCATGGCGAAGGTTATTCAAGCAGACAAAGTACCTCTAAAACTCCATTTTTTAGGAAAAAAGAAACTGGCCAAAAGAAGAGTCGCCAACTATTAGGGAGACCTAGAAAAACGTCCAAACATGAGGATAAGTATATCAGCATTCAAGGTAAGCGGCAGTAGACTCTAACAGAAATTAGGAATTTAATGCTACGAGGCTGTAAGTAACGAGTTAATCGAATCTAATGCTACGAGTAACTGTGTCAGTAAGTACTGTACAACGTCGACTTTGTGACTATATGGTTCAAAAGATTGTGTAGCTGCTGGAAAATCTCTTTTGAAAAAACAAAACATAGTTAAACAATTGCAATGGGTTAAAAAGCATGCTAACTGATCTTTATTTAAAATTTGCATTAATTCCGAGATTTTAAGATATATATGCTAATTTTTACCCTCCAACAATATTTACAATTATTTCCTCATAGACTTAGTAACAATATTTTATGACGAAATTCTTTAAATGTTTTATTCCCTTATAGACCTTTATTAACAATATTTTATGCAAACGTTCTAAAAATGTTTTAAAACTAAATAAAATACTTACGGAATATTTTTCCCGCAACTCGTGTAACAATTCCAAGTGTTTCTCCGATTTAGGAGTTACTGTTAATACTTTATGCCTAAAATTAAGAAGAAAAAAAAGTTAAAATTTAACAATTAAATACAAAATTTGAAATTTTATGTGTTAGTAGACAACTGGAATAATGTTCTATAATTAGTTTCTTGTGAAATTGACAAACTGATAAACACGTATAGTGCTACAAAATTATTATTTGCAAATTTATTGAACTTTTTTTTAAAAATCGGTGCTGTTTAATTGACCTATTCGCATTTCGGGAAGATGTGGAAAATAATTGCTAAAGTTATCATTAATTCGATATAATCGATATAATATTAATTATTAAAAAAATTGAAATGCGCAATTTTTATTTTATAAAAAAATATACTCTTTTTTTAGTACAACACAAGCTCAAAACATTAATTTTTAAACATATTACAATAGTTAAAATTTTGTAAGTCGTTTTCATATTTTGTAATCTGGCAATCTTATTACGAAAATATTTTAAATCAGCTTTGAAAATTTTTCTGTACACGTAAGTTTGTTTGAATTCGCAACTCGCCTCATGGATTTAGTTATAATTTTTTCTTAACATTTTATTTTCTGTTTTTTATGTGATATTTGTTACTTAATGTATCCTATTTTGTTCTAAAAAGATATTATTGAGTGCTCCTCACACTATTTGTATTGATATATTTTGATTTAGCTATATTGATACAATATTAGAAAGTACGCCTTTTTGAGGATATAATCGTGTGAGCTGATGAAGATATTATTTCTTTTCTTACCCGGATTTTTATTGAATTAATTTTTTTATTATTGTGTTATTTCGTCTTATTTTATTTTCTCATTTCATTATTCTGTAATTTTCCCATGTTTTCCCTTTGTATATTTGAACTTTATATATTAATAATCGCATTTATAAGTTTAAGTAAGAACAGAATTTTCTACCTTAATTTACAGCTCGATTCTCAGAAGATTAAGGAAGTCGCTGTAATTAATAATAGTAATAACAATTAATTTCAAACCAAATTGCCTCACCAACTACAATAGCTGTCAAACGCTGAAATAGTATACAAAAATCATAACAAGCGCTAAAACATATCACTTAGATGGGTTCTTTCTTGAGCAACAATCCTAACAGCCTTTAGAAATTTATTAATAATAATAAATATTTCCAAAATAACTAAAAGTAATAGACCAAGTTATTAATTTAACATAATGGAAAATTTTATTAATTAACAAAAATTTTAAAATAATTTTTCATTTATTTCATGTATTGAAACTGTAATTATTTAATACATCACTTGCATTAAGAAAGTAATTTTTTAACAAATATTCTTTATGACATCACTTAGGTAAAATAACGTAAAAATATATTAACTTAGAAGAAAATATAAATAACACAGATATGCGACGAATATTTTAGCCTCATTCTCAATTCAATTAACTTTTATAATCAAAAGATATTTATAATTTAAATGTTATTCGGATGGATAAATCTAAAGAGTCATTAAAGTTTCCTACTTTTGAAAATTCTCGAAATTCGCTAAACTTATAAAACCGCCGCGAGGAGAAAACACTCCTTCACACAAACAATGAGGCTGTAATTAACAATAGTTAGAACAATGCTTTAATTCAAACCGAATTGTCTTACCCACTGTAATCTACATAAGCCGTAGACACTGCAAATATGCAAGACAACAGGAGAACTGTTGAAAGTTTCATTTTGAGGGATCTGATTTTCTTTCAGCTGAGATCCCAACAGCCTTAAGGTATATAATGTAAGATAAATATAAGTCAGATAAGTTATAATTGTAAGATTAAGGTTTATAATGTAAGATAAATATCAAATTTGTTGACGTAAACTATCAGTGATCAACATATCTGTTACAAATGTTGAGTTTTGGGTGATAAATTTGATTAGACACTTTAAAATTCTAAACTTTGATTTTTATTGTATAAGACAATGAAGTGATAAAATTGTGTCAATAATCTTGACATTGTTTTTAATGTTTCATTAACGTAAGTTTTCTGGGTCTTTCTTGATGTGTGAGATAGGGTTACTAGTTGAAGGATATTTTTGTTTAGAAAACGAGATAAAAGCATATCATTTTAATATTGTTAAATATCTAATCACTTTATTTAGAATATTACTTCATGTATGGTTACTAGTTGAAAGATATTTTTGTTTACAAAACAAGATAAAAGAATATCATTCCTAATATTGTTAAATATCGAAACACTTTATTCATAATATTTACTCCATTAGCGGTTATATTTTATTTTAAACAATTTTTTTTAAATAAATGAGATTATGATTTTTGAACTTTAATTTAGTAGCAAATATAAAATAATTTTTCTGATACTATTGCTAAAAGTATTGATTTTTGTATGTAAACTAGAAAGAAGATGATAATTTGGCGGAAATATAATCTAATATTTGAAATATTTAAGCTTAAGAAAACGTTCTCTACGAAGGAAATTTTCATTCCAAAAAAATTAAACTTAAGGAAAGAATATTTTCAAAGAAAATTAAATACTCGGTTCTTTTAATAAAACAGCTTGTTATCACAGTCGAATTTTATTATTATTATTATTACAGTTGAAATGTTTTTCAAATGTATGGCGCGTTTAAGTTACATAGAATACGAATGTTTCAAAAGTTTGTAAGAGTTTGATTAATTAGTTAGAGAGATTAAAAATGATGATTTTTTTACGAAACAATATTTTTTTTGACTTATACAAAGTATAAATCACGTGTAAAAAAAACTATTTCACTTGCAAAAATACTACTCTATTATACAAAAATACATAATTACTTAACTTTTACTTCATTCTAGAAACTTGGGTGTAAATAAATACGTTAGAAATAATTTCGTGCAAGGTAGTTGATCTCTACTGTATCTCTTCTATGTAAATTTAACGGAACGATAATTATTACAGGAGCTGAGGCAAGAGCTTATAGGAACAGTTCTAAACTTTTTAAATTCACTGACTACACTGAAAGTCCAAAAATATTTCCAGAATTAAAAGAAAAAACTGCAAGTTACGAGGATGAAAACTGAATAATCAAATATATTCAAAATCAGCAACGTGGTTCCGAAAAAGTTCTAAAGCACTCAACCGTTTATTTATTATTATTTTTTGGAATTAAACACATTTGCAGGCTTGTGTGCTCAACTAAGGCTGACAAACCTTTGTCAAGTAAAAAGACAGATAGCATAATACAGAGGACAGCATGAAGATACATCCAGGGTATCAGCGGTGGGCATAACCTCTTGACCAGGGAGGCCCTTCGTTTATTTTTATACATGCATAATGTAGTCAAGCATTTACATTACAAAATAAAACTTATAAGCCCTGGTGAAGTACAATAGATAGCACAAGTTAGAGAAAGTGCTTTTACTTTTTATTTACGTCCCACTGGAGCTGCATAATGGGCTATTGGCGATGGTCTGGGAAACAGCCCTGAAGATGATCCGGAGCCAACATTAATACGTCACATCCCGTTTTACAGGGTAGACACATTCACACGCCCTTCATCCAACCGCAGATTGTAATTTTGATCTGAATCAGAGCACATTCAACCTCCGATCAGACCCCTAGAAGTATTGATTTGTTAGTGGAACTTGGAGTATTTAGTCACCATTTTGTACACAGGGGACTTCGTCCAGCTGGGATCAAACTCATGACCTCTTGGACATGGCCTGAACACCCTATCAGTCAGGCTGTACCGGCCTCAGTTAGAGAAAGACAATACACTGGTACACACAAGATTACAGTGAAATTTGAACCCACTACCTCCATGCTACAGAGAGTTTGACGGAACGGCGAGGCCATATCCGGTCAGAGAGAACCCACTTGAGTGGTCAATATAAGGAATTTCTGAACACAACCAAGCTAAAAAGTGCCTAACTTTAAAGTACCGAAAATTGTGCTTTGTATTCTTAGTTATATCAAAAATTTAAAACATAAATTTTATATTTAAATTTAATATTTTTTATGTTGTTGTTGTAGTTCCTTATGTCGCACTAGAGCCGCACAATGAGCTATTGGCGACGGTGTCTGGGAAACATCCCTGAGGATAATCCGAAGACATGCCATCACAATTTTGATCCTCTGCAGAACGGATGGCACCCCCGCTTCGGTAGCCCGACAACCTGCAAGCGAATTCGAGCACTTTTGTGGTAGAGCAGTTGAGCGGTGACCAATACCGCACACCCTCGGTCCCTACGCAGACTGATCCAAATGGTCACCCACCCGCTCACTGACCGCAGCCAGTGATGCTTGACTTCGGTGATCTGCTGAGAGCCGTGTCTTAACGATCAGTCCACTGCCGGGACAATATTCTTTATGAGAATTTTTTTGAAAAACTCATTACATGGTAAGAAGATTACAAACGATTGAAAATGTGCGTGTAATTATAATAAAGAAATGACTTTGAAAAGCGCCCCTTGGTTTCTCTATAAAAGGGAAACATTATCGCTAAATAAAAAGTATATGTTCATTTGACTTTGCTACCTTGCGTAGCATTTCCTTTAAAATAAATTTTTATAAACATTGTTTTGACGGAAAATATATTACTTAATGACTTTTTCCGGTAACATCATTACAGAAATAGAAACATTTAGTAACCATTTTATTAACCATTCACAAAAAGTAATTTTAGAAAAATCACCAATCAAGTTTTAAGTACCAATTACGATCTCAAAGGCATATCTTAGAGAAGAATTCAATTCATTTTATCCTTGAAGTAAAACACTTTTATAAAATTAGAGTAAAGTTTTATTCTTAAGTTCATTCACTAATGAGTCGTCATTATTGTAGTTTTATTACAATTATTGGAAATAGGGTACCGGAAGAAAAACACTGTTCTCTAAATTGAATACGCTTAATACAAGTGTTTTACTGAGGTTATTACGCAAAATATGTTTTTTTTTTAATTTATCTTATATCTTCTTCGTTATAAGAAATACGCAAATTCTGTAATTTATATTGGATTATCATATATTTTCTTTGCTCGATTGAGAAGCGAAATTCTTTTATTTTGAAATTAGAATTTTTCCACATGATTACTTGTACTATGAAGAAACATGCTTTTAATGAAAATAAAACAGGATATGCCTTATGCGTTTGTTAAAATTTGTCCAAAATATACTAATGGTTCACTCTGCTAATTGACAAAATTTTGGGCTGAATAAAGCTGTAGATTTTTTTTTCTAGTTACGAAGAGATAGATGAAAAAGTTTGAGGAAAATTTTTTCCGGAAATATACATGGAGAAAATTGCGATACTGGTAAAATTACCGTACTTTAAGGTAACGAAATTAAAATGGTAAAAAAAAAATTAATTGAAAAAAAAACGTAACTCTGGCTAACAAAACCAAAATATACGATATTTATACCATCCATTTAATAATTTTTTCGTTCGTATGATAACGGTTCACAGGAAATTCTGGTTTTCAAAATCATAGTTCTTATTACTACACATTTAGTAAAAAATATTAAAGTGGAAAGTAAATTTAACCGAATAAATGAATTTTATGCCATGCTCTAAGGTATCATGATGAAATTTTATCACATGTTATAAGACCATATGTCATTGTTAATTTCCCCCCAAAATCATTCAAAAAAAGCACGTGGTTAAAAATTATGCAGCCATTGTATTTCCACAGAACATGGAAGGGGAATTAGGGTTACTCGCAGTTAGGAGGTTAGATCTACTATTATTTAAGTGATATTTCAATAAATATAACTACATACATTAGTAGTATTACAACGTAAATATGAATTTATTCATATGTGAATATGAATTTATTCATATGTGAATATGAATTATTCATATATGAATTTATTAATTTTAAATATGCCTACATTATAACCTGAACAGGAATTCAAACCTATTCATATTTTACATGCTTTTGATACCTAAGCATGAAATATGGCAACAAAGTCAATTTTTATTTAGAAATATATTGCTGATGAAGGAAATACGATAAAAAAATTTAAAAATAATTTCAATTAATTAAACTTTATTGATTTTTTATTATTTTTAATTATTCCACAAAAAATATAAATTTTAATTTCTTAGCTTCACATATTTTAGGATACTTTTCATAGTCACGACTTAAATTTTATTACTCTAAGTTTTTATTAAGCTATTTTTTCTCAATTTAATCGTGAAGCAAGATTCTACTAAGTTGAAATAATAAGATATATATATGTTATAAAGCTGTCCATAAGTTTACTTGGATTAAATTTCCTACCTTTCTAATAATTTTCCATTGTAACTAAAAATTTCAACAACCAATTATATATATTTTTACAAAATAATCGCTTTGTACAAGGAAACAAACCGAAACAAAATCATAAAATATTATTTTCTGAGTGATATCAAATACTGTTATAATGTAATAAATGTTTATTATAATGCAAATAAAAATATTAGTCAAATGAATATAATAACAGTATTAATGTAATAAATCGAATATAACGAATTAGAATAATACATTAAATTACAACTTATCAATAAAACTTTACAACTGATATTTGAACGTGTTTGATTCTACATTTGACTGAACAATTGGGAAAAAAAAGAGAGGAAATTATTGAAACATCGACATTAAATGAATTAAGCTATCTTTTAATTTTTCAAATCCAAAATCAAATTTTTAGTGAATTCGCTGAGTTTAACGTAAGTGAAGTAAGTGCACGAATGAATTTAATGTATCCTTTGTTTAATTTATGTACAACAATATTTTAGACAATTTTATTTTCAAAAATTTATTCCTTTTAAAATATAGCAAGTTACGTTCAACTGTATTGTCAAAATTTATCCCTTCAACTGTTTTGTCAAAATTTATCCCTTCAACTGTTTTGTCAAAATTTATCCCTTCAACTGTTTTGTCAAAATTTATCCCTTCAACTGTTTTGTCAAAATTTATCCCTTCAATTGCTAATATGTAAATTTAAATATTGACTTCAATCGTACAAAATAAGTTAAACATTATAAAATGAAATTAAAATTTACTTCGCAATAATCTTAACCCTTTACTGGGATTCTATGAAAATTATAATTATAATTTGAGAATTTAGGTAAGTAGGAGTCTAACTTTCTAGATAGTCCAGAGTCGGAGTCAAGCATTTCAACAACCAATTTCACAGCTCTGATCACAATTCCAAATTTTGATCATTTTTCACTAATTTTTGACTGAAACCTAATTCTATTTTTCATTTAAAATTTGTATGCATTGATTCTGAATTTCCGATAAAAGAAAACGACTATTTTCCTTAAAGCTAACTCACATAGAATGAGTTCAACTCGTTTAATTTGTGACAGTCTTAAGGGTGTCATTACAGGAAATCCCACAACTCTTAACTCGCTCCATAAATCCTCAACATTAAAAAGAATGAAATAATAGAGAATAATAAATCTAAATCAATTCAACATAATTCTAAAACAAAAGTAAAACACTTAATTATGATACTGTCAAACTCATAAAAGGAATACCACTGGTTTCAGCAAACATTATGATGTGGATATGTTTAATGTCATATAAATACATCCGCATAATAATTTATGCGGGTATATTAAGCTGCTTATTCCGTTATAAGGGGAGTGCATTAATCATCTTAAATGCTGTTTTCATATTTTTTTTAAATAGTATGTAATACATAGTGTATATATATATATATATATATATATATATATATATATATATATATATATATATATATATATATATATATATATATATATATATATATATATATATATATATAAAGCTTCACATAGTATATTTAAGACATTTTCTAGCAAAGGCGGAGCTCCAAATCGCACTCAAAAACTGTGTGCTTAAGTTTTTATCTTAGGGAAAGTAGCAAAGGAATTTCCCTCTATTTTGTTATATTTGAGGGGAAAAGGGAAGTGATAAGAATTACTATTGGTTTATGAAAGAAATCGCGCGTTCCCACACAAAGCAAGGGAAATATGTCCTGCTCTTAATTAAATGCATAGTTGAGCCAAAAATAGATTTAAGAACAGGATGTGGCTTTTAAAAGTGTGAGAAAGAATTTGGAATAGAATAATTAATTAGTAATAAAGTAGGAGTTGTTTTATAGCAAGGAAACTAACGTAAAAAGATTAATAGAAGCTTTTTATGTTACATCCCCCCTCGCCGAAAAATTTTAACTAACGTCAAAATTTTTTTAAATTATCCCTTTGCAAAACTTTCCTTATGATGACACAATTAAAAAAATTAATACTAATATTTGTAATATCAACAAGATATAAAGTGACATGAATTATAAAAAAAAAACAACACATTTGCACACTATGTAAAAAAAATTTTCATACAGTGTTAGAGGAAGAAAAAAATTAAGTAGCGCTACTATCGAAATGAAGTGTTAGATCTCCATTTTCAAAAAATTGTTTGTGATTAAGTTTTTTCAGTCCTTCTTTTTAATCACAGTAAATAAAGTTATTCCTCATACTAACACAATTAAAATAAACTTTTCACTTAAGACAAGAAAATCTATAAAAATTTCCTAAAAGATGTAAATATTCATATTCAATAACAAGAAAGATACAAAAATATGAAAATGCAAGTGATATGAGATATAAAAATACAAATTGACACTTTTTATCAAAAAAAATTTTCAATATAAAATGTAAAAATTTTTTTGACACAATGGTCTTTAATCTGAAGTTTAAAAAAAAAAGGGGTCCACATGTTCCATTGAACTGTATTATTGTCATATTTGGTATTTAATTTTATTTTCATGAAACAAAAAAAAATTGACACTGGTAAATTTGATGGTTATTTTACCCTTTGAGGTTAAATTTTTATTGTCTCTATAAACTATTTATTTTTAGCAAAAATATCTGAAAAATTTCTTAAAATTCCTGAAGCTGGAAGTTTTTTTTTTTTTATTATTATCTTGAATTTGCATAATTCCGTCAACATGATTTTGACAATGTTGCGCACCATTATCACATTTAGTCTCAAGAACATTTGAAAACTGAAGATTATTTTCAGTTTTGCTATTTAAATCTTTATTTTTAATTCTATTTTTTATTTTTATTTTTTTTTAAACTCACTTTGTTAACATTTTTCTTTTTACTATTCTTCTTTTTTTTTTATGCCCAAATTTTAATTTTCTTCCTTTCTTTTTGTTTTTCTTAGATTTGAATTTTTTTTTCTTTTCTATCTGCTTTCTTCTTTAGTTTTTTTTTTTTTTATTGCAAACATTAACCAGGATTTTAGGAAAAAAAATGTGTGAGAACAAATTGCTTTTACAATCAGAAAAGGTGATCAGTCTTCTCAGAATTTACATTACAACCCGTTTAACACAATTCATTATTAATTGAAATCCAAAACAAAGCTTTCAAATTCAATATGGTATTAGGTAAATCAGTTTTTTAAAATTTGACTGACCTAGCCATTTTCCTTATTTTTAATTTGAAGTGCAAGTTAGGTTAATTTGCAAATGACTTTTTGTTTGTTTTCATTTATCTTTTTTTTTTTCTTTTTGGACACATAACTTTTCGAAATTATTTGTTGCGTTTATTTTTAAAGTACCACCTGTGTTAGTATTTAACAAGATAGTTTTCTTAGTCACCATCGGGTAGTTGTTACTTTTATTATTTTTATTTTGAATGTATTTTGAGTGTATCCGGATACTATTCATTCTCAATTCGTGGTTTGGTCACTTTATGTTGGATTTGACTCTTTCTCTAATAAATTTGATCTGTTAATGGAAATGCCTGAACCTTCTCTGAGTCTAACTTCATTTAAATTCTAATTTTGAAAAATTTTGTATTGATTTTCAAAATTATTTGTTGCACTATTTTTGATTACCATCTTTAATTTGTAATTTTTGCCACTCCGCATTCAAATAACCAAAATAAATTTCATTAACTAAATATAACATTTAAAAGAAAAAAAAGTTCAATTTATGAATAGCACATATTTTGCTTTTTTAAACACCATAATAAAATAAAAATTTAAATTTTTCTTCTACAATCAATATAATATACACTGTGATATATAATGCAATATAAAAAGTGATTCCTTAAATAATAATTAAAACCATAATCATACTGCATTAAAAGTGAAAAAAAAAATATGTGATAGCACTAAATTTTAATATCATTATTTAATTTAAACAAATAATATTATAAACCATTGAATAATAGCATCAATAAATGGAACTATTATCAAAATATAAATATTAATAGATAAATATAATATTACCGGAATAAATATTTGGAACAATAAACATAAAATTATATGTTCCTATTTCAATATATGAGCGTAAATGATTCAAAAGTATTCACGTTTAAAAACTTAAACTTTTGAGAGTAAATACCAATCACATCTGTAATTAATCACCAATAAATCACTTCTAATATTTGATGAATCACGCGCACACGCGAGCGGAATCATAGCTACCACTTGAGATCACATTTTTGGTCATCTTCCGTTCAAGGAAACACAGAACACTCGAGAAAATCGCCAGAAAACGAAATCAATTCGATCATATGCTGAACCTTTATCAATCCTCAATGAGACCGACAAGCAGGCAGCAAGCAAGTAGGGCAACACAGCAAGCACTTGCTGTAAATCCGCAAGAAGCTAATTGTTGATGGTAACACACGGTAGGCGAAAACGAAACCAAAACAGCGAAGACATCAATTCTTTAACGGCGATTCCGGTACAACGGTGTAGAGGCAACGTCTGGACCCATTATGAAGGAAAGTCCCGAAATTCTCATTCTTTTAGTCAGGATATCTGTTTCACGAGCAACGCCGGCATCTCCTAAAACTTCATTCCATTATTTTCTTCTTTCCTTTTATATTTATATATTTTTTACTTATTTGAAAAAAGCATTTTTTTTAATGGAGCCAGTGAAAAAAAAAAAAGTGCCAAACCAACTGCAAAATTTATCCTGCTAGGCTTGAAAGGGTAGCAGTCATGGTGAGTGATGTTAGGCCACGCAGATAGCAGTTGGAAGGCAAAAAATATTTTATTAGCTTCACATAGTATATTTAAGACATTTTCTAGCAAAGGCGGAGCTCCAAATCGCACTCAAAAACTGTGTGCTTAAGTTTTTATCTTAGGGAAAGTAGCAAAGGAATTTCCCTCTATTTTGTTATATTTGAGGGGAAAAGGGAAGTGATAAGAATTACTATTGGTTTATGAAAGAAATCGCGCGTTCCCACACAAAGCAAGGGAAATATGTCCTGCTCTTAATTAAATGCATAGTTGAGCCAAAAATAGATTTAAGAACAGGATGTGGCTTTTAAAAGTGTGAGAAAGAATTTGGAATAGAATAATTAATTAGTAATAAAGTAGGAGTTGTTTTATAGCAAGGAAACTAACGTAAAAAGATTAATAGAAGCTTTTTATGTTACATATATATATATATATATATATATATATATATATATATATATATATATATATATATATATATATATATATATATATATATATATATATATATACATACAGGGTGAGGGTGATTCTAAAAAGATGGGCAAAATTTTAGGAAGTGATAGTACACACCCAAGCATACAATTTTTATCAAAGAATGCATGGTCGAATACGAAACGCAAATCCGCTAGAGGGCGTCAAAGTTTATGTTCTTATATGAGGCAAAAACACACAAAGAACGATGAAGTTAAGTTACAAAAGCAAATTTAATGGTATGTGATTACAATAAGTGTTTAAAACAGTGGCCGGCAACGGCTCTGCACGCAGTACAACGGCGAAGAAAAGATAGGCGAACATTCTGAAACACACCAGGCATATCACGAACATTCCTCGCAGCGGCCGAAAGCTTGGCTACAAGTAACGCAGCGCAGTAACTCGTAACAGGAATGGAGCTTTCACGTTTGCATCAAACAACTTTCCAAATGCGCCAGCACCTTTGCGTTTTGTTTTCGACCATGCATTCTTCGATAAAAATTGTTTGCTTGGGTGTGTACTATCACTTCCTAAAATTTTGCCCATCTTTTTAGAACCACCCTGTATATAACGATAATTTTATAATTTTAGACAATAGTAATGTTTTAACGTTTTATTTAAAACTTATAATTGGTAATGTATGAAACTATTCAATAAAATAACACGTTATCGTGCCGCTTTGCATTATACATTTATTGATATCAAGCATCTTTTAAATAATTTCTACTTTAATGCAGCACAAAAATAAGCATTGATAAATAATTCTATCGATTATTATTTTACTTATTCATCATAAACGTCTGTAGTGAATAGCAAATCTGGTACAATATTTAGAATCGTTGAAGAAGCAGCTATAACAATATCAATCGAACATTTTTGTAAACATAAAACGAAATTACATAGCATAAATAAATTAGTAGGTAAAATATTTTGTCAATCTCGAATAAACATTTAAAGTAACGAATGAATTATTAATAATGATTTTACTACAGCATTTAAATCTCTAAAGTGAAATAAATAAACAATAATCAATGTTATGCAGAAGATCCACTAACTTCCTTTTGACAAACGCTATTATGGTCTCAGGGGCTCTGCCGTGATTTATGATGGAACAATTGAGTCCAGAAATTTCTGACAACGCGGGCCATAGTTTTGTGGGAACTTCAACAATATGACATTAAATTCCTTTTGTGAAATAATATGTTCCATTTTGAAGATCTCGAAAATAATATAAAGAACTTTTAATATTAAATATCATTTAAAAAACATGACTTGAATATCGAAATCTGAAATTTATTGCCATAAATTGAGAAATTCGTTTTTACTCAGAATTGCATAGATATGAAAATGAAAAAGTGTTTGCGGGGATCCGTAATTTCACGCTCTCACCACACTGTAAAAAAAAAAATCTCGGTAAACCATTAACCTGTATTTGGTGCCAAGTCTCTCAAGATCTCAAAGTTTAGTTAAATGAAAGATCATTTTATTTTAGTTACACCATAAATTGCGAAGTATCATCGAGAAATACTTCCATGGTGCAACTGACTGCACCAAAATTAGGTAAAAGACGCCAAACTATGACGGTGACTGTCAATTGAACGATATTTGTTTACGACGCCATGTTTTTTTTACTCTGACTCGGTGTATCGGAACGACTCATGCATGTTGTTTTAAGTATGAACTTATTTAGGTAGATAAATGTCTTATTTGCATTAATTAAACTTCATGTATTTTCACCTTTTTAAATTTGGTTGGCGGTTTAAAATGGTTAGAGGTATGTCATAAAATGCCCTAATTATGGTAAATAATTTTGTTTCGGTAAATAGCAACCTTAACCTTTACTTGAGAGTTTAAGAAATATCTACTAATGGTGCAACTTTTCTCTGTTTTTATGAAAGAAAAGAGGGAAAGAATAAAAATAGGTGTTTGGTTTCTTCAAACGCCCATTTTTGGTGCAACCTTCTTCTGATATTTGGAGCTAACGAAAATACCAAAACATGGTAAAATTGAGCACCATTTTATGTAGACAGCAAATGGATACCAATTTTTGGTGCAACATGGCTTGGAATTTTTAACAGTACACGGAGGTTAGAAAAGACAATAATTGAAATTTCATTTTATTTGTTTACCGTTATCTTCAGATAGAACCATCTCATCCTACAAATGAACAGAATTTATCCCACAATTGTAACGTAATAAACAAATTTCCATTTATTTACGTACTAGAGAAAAGCGGATAAACGAATCTATGAAAAAATAACTCCATATTTTACCAATTAAACAGTGAGTCAATCAACAACCAAACTGATGAATAAACAAATCAGCTAATTAATAAATAACTGAATCGCAATGTTAATCATCCAATGAGCAAATCAATGACTTGCGATGACTTTAAACAGCAAATTAATAGTCATAATATATAATAAACGATCCTAAAAATAAATAATTAAGGAATATGTTAAGCGAAAAAAAAGTAAATCAACTAATCAATGTGATATAGAATCTGTTAAACATTACAATGAATAAGGTTTTTGAAAAAATAGAATGATAAATCAAGGAATAAAAGAATCTATGAATTTGTAAATAAATGAATCAGCAAAACAATGATTAAGCTAATCAATAAAACAGTGAAGCAGTGGGTCATAAAATCATTTAGAAGTTGAATATCTTTTCAGTGATTCACTTAATTTATTTACTTCATCGTTGTCATTATAAGTTTTCTCACTCTTTTGTTGATGAGTAACCAATTAATTGAATTTTTTATTCGCCCATTTAACCTTCTGATTCGTTGATTCACTAATGTGTTGACATGCTAGTTTATTGACTCTCATATTCATTGTTTTGGTGATTCACTGTTTTTATCAATAACTGGTTTGCTCTAGATTCGTTCATGTAGTTAGGTTAATTTTTTATATTAAATTTTAAATAATTTTTTTTCTCGCTTATTTAACCAGCTGATTCATTGATTCACTCCTTTTGACATGCTAGTTTATTGATTCTCATACTCATAGTCTTGGTGATTCACTTTTTTTTCAATAACTGCTTTGCTCTTGAATCATTCATGTAATTAGATTACTCACTGTTATAACTGTCTTAAGAACGGATTTTAATTATGAATACCTATTAATAGCCGGAATGAAATTTTACTTTGGTTATTTCCTGTAACTTTCATTTAAAATAACTTCTGCGCTTAGTAACATAAAAATAAAACTTTTATACATAAAAAAAGAACTTTTGCTAGTAATTATACGTAAATAACTTTTAATAGTAACTATGCGTAAAAATTTTTAACAGTAACTATGAGTAAATATTTTAATAGTAACTACGCATAAAAATGTTTGCTAGTAATACGTTTAAACAGATCTCAGCTGCTTACAGTAACGTATATAAAATATTGCATTGAAGAATTTGGAATTTACATAAGTTTGGAGTTAACTATTTGACTGATTTCTTTCAAATTTTGTATTTTACCTTTCAAAATTACATTCCTAAAGATGATGTCAAAATCTGTATACCTTCAATTCGAAATTTTTCCGACTTTTATTAAGTTTATAAAAAATGATAAATAATTGCTAAAAACTATTTTTTGCGTTGAATTATCTTCGGATAAGCAAATTTTATAATCGTGCTGCAGAAATTTTTTTTCTTTCGATTCGCTTAAAATATTTTCGAGATAAGCGAAATACACAAAATAGGAAAAGTCCCTAACTTTCGACTGCTCAGCTGCATAAAGTATTGGGACTTAGTTTTCCAGATTCCAGCTACCCCCTTCCCACCATAATTTGGAGATCAAGAATCTGAATCCGACTAAAAAAAAATTTCTTATTCCTAATTTTTCAAACTAAAATATCCCATACAGTAATTAATTAGCATATTCAAAGTGAAGCCCTTCAACCATTATGATTGAGCACTAGAAAATCCAGTCATTAGCTGGAAAGCTATTTTGTATGCTTTCTCAGCAGTTTAGTACTTTTTTTTATTTTGCGACATGCGCACATTTGTTTTTGCCGAGTGGATAGGTTTCCCGGCTATCTACCACTTTGCCATTAAAAATCGCTACAATTTTAATTTATATGCAAATATAAATATTTATAAGATTTAAATATTGCGGTAAACAAAACTATCTTATTTTTGCAAAATAAATCCTAATAAAGAAACACTTGCGCTAATACTTTTTTTTTCTCGAAAATATCCTCCACATAAAAGTAAAACTGGATTCATTATTCACTTTCTTGCCTTAACGTATTACCTCAGAAAATATTAAAAGGAAATATTTGATGTTATATAAAATAATATTTTAACCAAAAATTCCACTTCCTGGCAACAGATGGCGGTTAAGTATCTTATTAATATTCTACGATTTTATCTCTAAACTTGTTGGGAAAAAAATCTGTTCTGCATCGTTGATCTGCCATATAAACGTCTTAAGCTCTTAATGATTAGATTAAAATCATTGATTTTAAGCAGAAACACACTTTTTAGTAACACATTTGCGTCACTATATCCAAATTATTTCGGAAAAAAGGATTTCACACATTTCATATGATAAAATCTATTTTTTTAAAACCCTCATATTTCTGCTTTGCTTAAGAAATAAAAAAATAAAAAACTTTTTTTTTTGTTTTGTTTTTCACATCGAAAGGCAAAATACTTTATGAATGTTTATCCCTTTAATTATGAATTGGAAAAGACTTACGGAATATATTTTATTCTGTTCAAGTTTCTATGAACAGTTTTCTAAAGGTGTTAGCGTAATATTAATCTCAACCCTTGGCGCAGAATTTTTATTAACCATATTTCCCATACTATTCTCAGTATTTTGTATTAATTTAAGTCAAAAAAAGTGCAAAATAGTATATCTAGCATTTTAATAATTGATAGTTATAAAATACAGCATGATCCACCTTTTTTTGCGTTAAAGGTAAAATCTTCAATCATAGTTCGAACAATAATATTTCAAATTTTCAGTTATTTAGAACCAACAGAAACAGATATTCATCATTGGAAAATATTTAATTTTCAAAATCAACTATTGATAAATTTTGAATATAAATGAAAAAAGAATTTTTTAAAGTTAATTTTTTAGGGGTGGGAGATTTTGTATTTTAGTCCAAATATAGTTTCGATAATCTATCTCATCAGTTTAGTAAATATTAGGCTATTTTATATATATATATATATTTTAAAAATACCAAAAGGGGTTATTGCTTACATTTGGGTACTTGAACTTCAAGAAGATGATTGCGGATACCTGCATATGTGACGATCTACAACGTCAGCGTCAGCTAATAGTTTATAAGCATAATGGCGTGTTAAAGTTGAGCTAAGTTTTTTCACATAAGTTGGAATGTGATCGAGATACCCGGATCTCCACACTATAGTTTGTCTTAAGTAAGTACTTCCCCAGCCATTCGTCTGGACCCGTGGCGGTGTCTATGGTAACAAGGTATAACTATTTCAAGAAGGGATGTGGGTCACTGTTTAAGACAGGTTTTGGCTTTGGTCAGCGAGAGACAGGTAATCTTTTTCTCCGGTTTATTATGTTAGCCCTACATTGAAGAGAAGGTACCCTGCCTGAAATCTGCTGTTCTTGTTTCCATAGCAGCAGATGGCCTCAGACTTTGTGACTGGAGGAGTTCTTACCGTAGACAAACTATACGTCACTCGAAGGTATCCCATTAGAGAGTCAGAAATTACTTAACTGGAGCACAAAATGCTGAGATCAGACAACACATAAGTTTTAATTTTAATTCAACGTAGAGATTTTATACCAAATTTAGTGGCAGGATTGGCATAAATGATTGCAAACATTTTATGTAAAAAAACAAAAAAATCTTTTTCTCTAACTAAAAGAGAGGATTTGAAACTTTCATGATGTTAACTGATCAAATGTAGATTCCGAAAAAAATATTTTTTGAATAGAGTTTAGAGGGTTAGAAATAAAATTTAAATAAAACATGACATAAATATCACTAGAATTTTTTAATTAACTATTAACGTTGTTATTCTCTAACATTTTAAGAAGCACCGTGTTACAAGTAATACAAGTTTATTGTTATAGTTCTAGTTTTAAGTTTTTATAGGTTCTCTTTATATGCTTCAATTGAGAAAATCCAAATTACAGATGATAGTAAAAGTTTTGATCAGAGGTAGTATTTTTTTTTTATAAAAGGAGATGAAAAGTGTAGTAGAGAATTCTAGACATACATTTAATGAAAAAGTTTCTGCAGACTATATAATGAATAAAATCCCTTTCTACTTACCCTGAAACTAATTCTAAAAACGTTTTAATTGCATTTTAGTAGTATGTTTCCGTTTCTCTTTATTCCGTTTGGGCCCCATCTTTTAGAATTAAAAGAGAGAGAAAATTAATTACCTATCTTTCATATTTTTTTTAAAAAAACTTTCACAAAGCGTTTAAAAGGATGCATTTAAATAGCTTTCAAATTTGAGCAATATTTTTCTAACATGTAGAATCAAAATTTAAATATTATATTTATTTGTCCAATCTAAACATAAAAACTTAAAATGATAAAAAAAAACTTTACAAAATTTACATAAATTAAAGAAAATAACTCTTTAAACGCCTAAGAATAAATTAAAAAATTTTAAACATCATTTGAACAATTTGAAAATACTTAACTAGGGATATTTAATTAAGGTCAGATGGTTCATACGTAATTCAAATATCCATAAAGATCTCAAAATTCCGTTTCTATCCGAATATATACACAAATTAAATGCAGACTTCTACGACAAAGCCATAAAATGCAGCACAGCCAACTTCAATGAGATTTTTAACTTCGAGAACTATAAAAAAGACGATAAACTAAGACCAATAGCCGCTCATTTCACCTCCGACGCCTCATACCACAACTATCAGCACAAATAATAGTCTTCAATTCCAGCATCTATAGTCTAATAATCCAAAGTACCAATAGTCCACAGCATCAAACACTTTACCAATACTGAAATCCTGACCTGTGTTACTTCACGTTGACAATCAAACTACAGCCATTCACAGATTACAGCAAGTTGCTCTTATTACTTTCATTTTCTTTCAGTTATACAAGCAAGGTGCTTGTCTCCCTGCAACAGCCACCCCATAGACTGCTGAACTCAAACTGTCTTTTATTTTAACTTTTTATACTACAGTAAACCGGGGCGAGTCTACCCATCCAGGGGCGAGTCTACCCATTTTAGTTTTATTTAATTTTCACTATTTTAAATTGCAAATAAAAAAATTTTTACCGACGGAGGACTTAGTTCAAACTCTAAGGAAGATGACGCTGTAGTAGTTTGATCCGTTTTTATTTATTTGGCGTCTTTTTAACCGACCTGTTCAAAGGTCTTTTGAGAGATTTGTATTGAAAATCAGCAAACTTTTAGTTGGTGCTCCGTAAGTATATTATTATTATTACTATTTTCTCTTTGGTTAAGTGATAAACTTATCTAAGACTAAGATTACATTAATTTTATATGAAAAAAAACAAAAAGAATGTAAGTTTTGCTGTTGTAAACAAAGAGCCAGAATTCGCGGGGCGAGTCTACCCATTCGTATTTAGTTTTAATAAAGCATAATAATATAATTTAGAACTTTGTTTATATTAAAATTAAGTCATTTTAAATGAATTTAGTATATTATTTTAATTCTGCATTGATAAATTTATCATTAATAAGAAAATTTATTGGTTAAATATAAATGTAAATATAAAATATGTTTATTTTACCCATTTTTTCAATTTTTATATTAAAAAATTAAATTTTTTTATTTAATGCAAGTTAAATAAATTATTATTTATTATTACAGATGGTTCGAAATTATATTCGCAAAACAAATGGATTTAAATGTTACAAGAAAATGCCATGATTTTGTTAATAACCTTTAAATATTATTATTTATTATATATTTAATTGTAAATTTATATTAGTTTTAATTTATTTTTATCAACAATAATCAGAAAAAAATGTTATTTTATAATGTTAATGATTATAAAAACAAAACTGTGATCAAAATGTGATAATCGATCAAATACTCAATTTGTGTTATTTTATGAATACAAAAATGGAATATATAATAAAGTTATGAATTTTACTTCATAAATATCCTATATAGTAACAAAAATAACAATTTAATAGTAAAATTTGATTATTTACAATGTTAACATTCATTTTAGTAGAATGGGTAGACTCGCCCCATACGAGAGATTTGTCAGCAGTTCTATAAAAATATACAGTAACAGCGTAACTGTTAATATTTTCTAAAATCGATTTCACAACTTTAAAGAGGGATAAATAGCGATTCCGAAACACCTATTAAAAGCCTTTTTTCTTTAATATTTACAAAAGTTTGACCACTTGAAAGTTGACGAACTGAAAAAATGGGTAGACTCGCCCTGGTTTACGGTATTTCATGATGTATGGGATATGGGCCTTCTGCGCGGGCCCAAGTGCCCAATTTTTTATAAATAAAGAAAAGAAAAGAATATTATAATTAATAAGGATATTATAATAACAATTTACAATTAATTGAACTAATAACAATTTACAAATAATTGGAACAAAAATAAATTATATGTTTATTCGTGTAATAATCTATACTATTCGCATGAACAAGCTTAAAAAAGTGACTAAAATTTACAAATTTACGCTTTAAATTAATAAATATCAATGATATGTTTATTCGTATAATAATACATCTATGTCAGTTCAACTATTCACTTGAGACAGCATAAAAAAGTAACCTAAAATTTAAAAAATTGCTCTTTAAACGAATAAAATTTTGCTGGGCTGTTCATATCATCACATACGTCGAACAGTTCAATTATTTACTTGAGTACGTTTAAGTAAAAATAACTTAAATTTAACAAAATTGTGCTTTAAACTAATAAAAATAAATGGAATGTTTGCTCACATAGTAATATATCTATTTCAGTTCCAATATTTACTTGAGCAAGCTTAAAGAAAATTAACTGAAATTAAAAGCAATGATCACGTCTTAAACTAATAAGAATTTTTATGGTCTGTTCTTTAGATATGAGACTTTTAGATATCAAGACGAAGAGCATAATCAGTAAAGAATCCATATCGATTTCTGCTCACATCTTTTTCGGTGAGGGAAAAAAAACACAGTTTATCTGAGCTGACCAACCGAAAATAATGGTCAATGTCTTTTAGGATAAACTGGCCACACGTATTTCACTCTAGTATGCTCCATTTGACGCAAAATATCTTCTTATTTACGCTTCGGGAACGTTCAAATCTTGGTTAAGGGCAAAATAACAATTTTATTTTCGAGAATCGTATTATAGAAAGAAAAAAATAAGAATTGCGAACACCATCAAGGATGAAGACTGACCATTTTCAAGGAACCGCCAAGGAAAATGGAATGATATCGAGAATTGAAATATTAACTCGGAAAATAAAAATTCCATAACAATTTATTTTAATAAAGAGGGCAGTTTGGATAAGAATTATTTTTCTGAAGTTTTCTGATGGTGAGGATAGTAGTGCAGAGAAATGGGAAATGCGGTAAGGTACCCAATCTCTAACTTTAGACTTTAAGGAATTCTAACTTTAGACTTTAAGGAATAATTTATATTAAAACTATATTCTAAAAGTCTACTTATTTTATTCTATTTTTATGTTTTTTAACACTTTTGACTATAATAAGTAGCGATATTTTGGAGATATTGATTAGTTTAATGTGAATAAAATTATTTGAGATATGGTGTTTATTAAAACTGTATTCCAAAAGTGTACTTATTTTATTCTATTTTTATATATTTTATCATTTTTGACTATAATAAGTAGCGATATTTTGGAGATATTGATTAGTTTAATGTGAATAAAATTATTTGAGATATGGTGTTTATTAAAACTGTATTCCAAAAGTGTACTTATTTTATTCTATTTTGATATATTTTATCATTTTTGACTATAATAAGTAGCGATATTTTGGAGATATTGATTAGTTTAATGTGAATAAAATTATTTGAGATATGGTGTTTATTAAAACTGTATTCCAAAAGTGTACTTATTTTATTCTATTTTTATATATTTTATCATTTTTGACTATAATAAGTAGCGATATTTTGGAGATATTGATTAGTTTAATGTGAATAAAATTATTTGAGATATGGTGTTTATTAAAACTGTATTCCAAAAGTGTACTTATTTTATTCTATTTTTATATATTTTATCATTTTTGACTATAATAAGTAGCGATATTTTGGAGATATTGATTAGTTTAATGTGAATAAAATTATTTGAGATATGGTGTTTATTAAAACTGTATTCTAAAAGTGTACTTATTTTATTCTATTTTTATGTTTTTTATCATTTTTGACTATAATAAGTAGCGATATTTTGGAGATATTGATTAGTTTAATGTCAATAAAATTATTTGAGATATGGTGTTTATTAAAACTGTATTCTAAAAGTGTACTTATTTTATTCTATTTTTATGTATTTTAACACTTTTGACTATAATAAGTAGCGATATTTTGGAGATATTGATTAGTTTAATGTCAATAAAATTATTTGAGATATGGTGTTTATTAAAACTGTATTCTAAAAGTGTACTTATTTTATTCTATTTTTATGTTTTTTATCATTTTTGACTATAATAAGTAGCGATATTTTGGAGATATTGATTAGTTTAATGTGAATAAAATTATTTGAGATATGGTGTTTATTAAAACTGTATTCTAAAAGTGTACTTATTTTATTCTATTTTTATATATTTTATCATTTTTGACTATAATAAGTAGCGATATTTTGGAGATATTGATTAGTTTAATGTGAATAAAATTATTTGAGATATGGTGTTTATTAAAACTGTATTCTAAAAGTGTACTTATTTTATTCTATTTTTATATATTTTAACACTTTTGACTATAATAAGTAGCGATATTTTGGAGATATTGATTAGTTTAATGTCAATAAAATTATTTGAGATATGGTGTTTATTAAAACTGCATTCTGAAAGTGTACTTATTTTTTTCTATTTTCATGTATTTTGACACTTTTGAATATTATAGGTAACGATAGTTTGAAGATAATGATTCGTTTAATGTCAATAACATTTCATAATTATATGTAAAGAAAAATAACATTAAGAAATATTAAAAAAATACATGTGTGCAGTGTATTGCACAAACAGTACAGAAACCCTTCTTTCTTCTTTATTTGTTTGTTTTTCATTCGCAAAATAATACATTCAGAACAGTGCAAATGAGCTGATAAAAGGTAATAAGTATAAATCATGGCATACTAAATATACATTTTGACCTACAAAACAGAAACGCATAATGTAAAATCATATTTTATTTATGCAAATGTAATTATTTTTCTTAAGGAAGAAAAACAATTGAGGATTTTCGATAAAAATTTTACCTGTAATATTTTGTTTATTTTTTTAAAAATTGTATTTATTTATAATTTACTTAAATGTGATTATATTTATCGATATATTTTTCATATATTTATTGATGCGTGATATTTATAATTTATCAACATATTATATTTTCAGTATGATCACCAAACCAATTTCGGAGCTAAAACCCTGTTTCTGTTTTAAAATTGTTGTTTTCTTTTTCAAACCCACTCAGTATGCGAGGACTTTGTTTTAACTTTTAAATAAGGGATGAACCGAATAAAAGTGATAATACATATTTATACAGTTTACGTAAAAAAAGAAAATAAATTGTAATTTATTTTCCGCGAAAAGATTCTAAGAAAATAGAGGAAAAAAATTGCTGTTAAATTACACTACTCCACAAGGGTGAATTTTTAGAATTAAAATTATGAAATTTATAGCAAACGCAAAATTAAATTCTTTCATTTTTTTGTTGAATATACATTCAATAAGAACGCTTCAAATGCACTGTGTATTTTATTTTATAACTATCGTTGAACAGCTGACCCAATTTTGAGTTTACGACTATTAATGCTGAACTCCGTAGCCTTGTAATTTAGAACCCAATCCAGAAGACAAGAGAACACCTGATCAAGAATTGGGGCAAACTAGCCTTAGTGGATCCGTCTACCACTAAAGATATTTCAGTGCTGTGATCGGTGCAAGTCGGGTGCGGAATTTGTATCAACCAAACACAGCTGGGATTCGAACATGGTTTACCCCATTGGGAGTCGAGAGCTCTGCCCCCTGAGCAACCACGGCAAAACACTGTGTATGTCATTAAAAAATTCAAGTCTAAATGACTAAAATTTCGTACTGTTTCGTATAAGGCAAAATCAACCAGTCTCCGGACGAAATTGCGATTAAAAAATTGTCTGATAGTCGCCACTCAATCGCCACTTTTTTTGTAGAACATACACATCATGTCTATTTCATTTTTATTAATATTTTTAAGAAATCTGCCATTATTTTGTATATTGTACAATATTCTGATAATTATATCACTTCACGTTGTTGCTTAAAATTCCTCTTAATTTTATAAATAAATCTTGTTCCATATTTTGAGAAATACTTCAAAAGAAATACCTTACATTATAAAAATAAGAAAATTTTTAATGTTTAAAATTTAAAATTTTAAGAAAAGTGTCCTCAGTTAAAAAGGCCACAAACATACTTTATAAACTGGCTAATACTGCAGCCAAATTTCTGTCTAAACTGAATTGATCTTTTCACTTTTTTTTCCCTTTACATTCATTCGAATTTAGAAAAAAACTTAAAACTTAACTTAAGATAACTTTAACTTAACTTATACCTTAAGAAATTAACAGAATGCTCCGTAGTGACATCTCTTTATTATTGATACGAGTATTAAGAATTGCTCAAAGCTGTATACATATTAAGTGTCACAAATTAATGTTTACACAAAGAAAATACTAAACGCTTTTGTATGTTGCTCAACTAAGAAAAACTACTAAGATAGGCAGGACTGAAACATTCAGAACCTTGGAAGTAAAGAGGAGAAGAAAAGTGATAATTATTAGAAACAGCTACATGTTATACCAAGAAATCAATCAGGTTTTGATGTGTTTCTTCTTGGAATCCTTCTAAAAATTTTTCCTTTTATAAATATTAATTTAACACCATTATAGATTACATTTATTTTTCGCCATTTTCATCAAGGATTATAAAAAAATATAACTATATATTATGATCAGTAGTTATTGAATAACAGGCACCAAATTAAAAAATGATTAAAATTATCTTAATTTTTTTTTTTATAAAACTAAGACTTTACCAACTGCTCGCTTTCGCCCTGAAACCACCAAAGTTACGTTGTGATTTTAAAGAAATCATTTCAATATCCCAACTAGATGAGAAAATTATTAATTTCGTTTGTAAAATATTTATTTGTGAAAAAGATGATGAAATTCAAAGTTTTGAAATAATTAAATAAAATTGAATCTCAAATATAAAAATTAATCCATCTTTTCGCTTCATTACAAAAATAAACTTTTTTTTCAACACAGCTATCAACTTTATTATTTTAATGCTAGTAAATTAAGGGTTGCTTGTATTATAATTTATTTTTTAGATAAACGATGCTAATTAATATTTTGGTACTTTTCCATTTTCGAAGGCACTAGTAAATTCAGTTATGTTATGTATTTTATTTAATTATTTGAATAAAAAAAATAAATAGTCATCAACTTGTTGAGTTTACCTGCCCCCGGTTATTCTACATTGGCGACTTTCTCCCCTGTGCCGTCAAAATGGAAAAGTGCCAATATTTTTTATCACTTTAAAAAAAAATATTAGTTTAACGTCTTTTTCAGGCCATATTAATTCTGCTGACATTTTTAAGTGCTGTTTTGGCTGAAACTGTATTGGATGGAGCGGGTGATGAGGAAATAAAAGGACATATATATTCGCCAGTTTTTGGTCTCATAAAAATCGATCTGCAAAGGAAATCTCGCCAAAAAATGAATATGGATCTTCCTATCATGCCGTATGTTTACATCAAGCCAAAGCCAGTTCCTATGAGTGATAATTATTTTGAAATCGATGATGAAGCAGGTATAAAAATATTCATTTCATTAGTTATACATTTAAATTTAAACCATTCAGAAATATTTTTGAAAAATGCAGTTTTTTTTTTTAGATTATTGAAAGAAAGAAAAAGAAAATTCTAATTGATTTCAGAAATAGAAATTGTAGGTTGCGCCATTTAAACAAACGAATATAAAAGAAATGGGTGAGCGAAACAATCTGAAAAGTACAACGCAAACAGCTTCAAAAGTTGGTGATTAATAGCAAGCAGGGGACGCAGTCTCTTATAAAATTAATTAAAATATTCAAAATTAATTAAAATATTCAAAATTAATTAAAATATTCAAAATTAGTTAAAATATTCAAAATTAATTAAAATATTCAAAATTAATTAAAATATTCAAAATTAATTAAAATATTCAAAATTAATTTAATTAAAAGTAGTAGAGCTGAGATATTATACAAGATTAAGGAGAAAAGAATACGCAAAGCGTACACGAATTAGCGAGGAATTGTGAGCAATGTGCGGTTAATTATAAAATGCAATTAGTTATTAAAGAAAGGAATATGAAAACATATGCTCCAAAAAATACTCACTATTTCAAAACTAATCATATATTTTAGTTTGATTTTTAAGAACAAATTAATTTAAGTTAAAAAGAAGTGTCATTTTGAAAATAAAAAAACAATGGAAAAACGATAAAAAATGCGAGATCGGTAAGAATTTGCTGCACAGAAGTACCGAACAGAATTTAAAAGCGGACAAGTTATTAAATTTTGATTTAATGATCGAATTTTCCAAAATTAACGCGTAATTTTAATAATTCAAGAAACTAACCTGAAATAAGATAATTAATTTATGCAGGCGATGTCTTGAATTATGAAATCAAATTCAAAAACGTACTTTCTCTGAATAAACATGTTTTCGTTTTTCTGTTAAAAGCCGATTTCTATTCTTGATCTTTGAAATAAAGAGAGGTAGTCGCCATTTGAAGAATAATTTCACTAAATTTGAAAAATAATTCCCTTAAACTTTCGAACTACCTAAACTATTGGGACCATATTTTTCAGATAATGACTACTCCCACTCTTTCGAGAGTCAAAAATCCGATTAAAAAATGATCTATTTATATAGAGAAAGTACGTTTTTGTATCTGATTGTCGCACTTAAAATATCATCTGCACTAGAGTTAATACATTAAGCTGTGAAGATTGCATCTTAGTGTGTAAAAATCCAATCATTGCATCAAAAGTTATTTAGGTGTTCCCTTTATTTTGCACTCTATGAATTTTGTGTTTCTGACGGTTTATTTAACTGGAATCATGTAATCCAATCACAATATTTCATTAAACAATTAATAAATTAATCAAATCAATACCAGGAAATAATAAACAAACAAACGAAAACATTTGATCTTTAACCTCATTTACATTTCTCCCGGGTTATATTCAAACTGCATTAAAAAATATGATACGATGCGATACGACGTAACTATCTAACTTGTAGTTACTTGTAATAACTAACGACGTAACTTGTAATTTTTGAAAATATTTGCTAAAAATTAAAGCAAAAAAATTTGCATATTTGGCAAAACATTTGTAAATAGTAAATTTAAAATAGTAAATTATCGTTTCAACATATCGCCCACAAAAACATTAACAAAATCTTAATAAATCTGTATTGAGGAGGGTAGTATTAAAATATTGAAATCAGTATTATTAGTGGATAATCCTTGAAGTTGTTCCAATAATCGTATCTCACTTCCTCCAATCAAACACGTTTTTAACTTTCTTTTCTTGTTAATTCTCGCCAGATTTTGATAGCATATTTAATTTTAATATCGAAAGCGATTATTTTCGACCCTTATGTATTTTGATGGTCGTAAACACTACGATAACACCACGTTGACCGCAATGCTAACTCAAAACATCCTCAGTGGTAGACGGGTAAGATATTAAAATCCACTTGTAATCTGGCTAACTAAAGTTTTCATGGTTTTCTTCCCCATTTAAAGCAAATACTGGATAGTTTCTTCAAATAACCCTCAACAAAGGCAAGTTTGTCCCAAAGTTTTATCCTGATATTCCCCCGTCTTCTGGGCTGGGTTCAAAATTACAAGCCTACGGAGTTGAACATTGATAGTCGTAAAAGAGAAAAGGTTGTCTAATGCCAGGTACAAAATAAAATGAAACAAAGAGTATATGCATATGATGATGTATAAAAGATCTAAATAGCGCAATAGAATTTATTGAGAGATAGTAGAAGTAATAGAACAAATATAGAGAGCCATTTTTTATAATCCAGAAGCATCCACAATGTCCCCTGTCCTCTTAAATATCGGCACAAATGCTAAGTATCAATATCGAAACGTACTGAGTACTAAGTACATGAATATGAAGTTTAACAATATCTTAACACTAACTTAACAGTATCGGTTTCTATTTTTTAACACCATTATTTTAACTGTTTTTGCGATAATTTTTTTAAACATCAACATAAAGGTGTTCTTGATTAAACATATACATATTACATTATACATATGCCCCATTCCTCCGACGATATGAGACTAATAAGATTATGACTAATTAAAATTTTCTCTCAATACTTTTTTTCCGCTAATATCTTCAATAAATAACCAATGCTGATTGAATCAAGAATAGATGTTTGAAAAATTGGTTAAATTCAATAATATTTTAATAATTTAAGTTATTTACTTTTTGTGTGAATATTTCTTTCAGATGAAGAACTGTAACTGGTGCTGCCATCTTGCTTCAAAACGTCGAAAATGTTACTATTTTGAGCATATTAATTCAAGTCATAAACAATAAGAACTTCTTACATGAAATTTTCATTGTAATACAACTGCATAAAGGAATGTATCTCAATAAGAAAACATAAAGAACAATGCTTTGTTCGAATTAAATTGTTATTACTAATTTAAAACAATCAAAAGCAATCAATCTGTAAACAAAATTTTCATTTAAGCAATTTTATTTTTTGAAAACATGTGTTATGAGATGTTTTTGTAAATAATATTTAATAAACTATTGGTATAAAATAGCTTGATTTATTTTTCAATTATATTACATATTGGTTCAATGTTGTGTTTTTTGTTGCTTCGCTACATATTTCTAATTCTTTTTAATCTAGATTTCTAAAAAGTAGTGTTGGAAACTGCTCATTGTTATACACGAATACAAAATAATGCACAATAGCAATGCACAAAAAATAACGTTTAAAATAATAATGATATTATTCGTTCGCAAACGTCAATCCATTCATTTGTAATAAAATTGCTGATTCTTTATTTTTTTTTAAAAATTAATTTTCAAAAAAATAACAAATAAAACGAAATCGTTCGGAAGTTTAAAAAGAAAATATAATTTACTGAAATATTAAATAATGCATAAAAATTTCTAAGACATAAGAGAAATATATATAATAACGGGTAAGTATTCAAAAAAAAATTATTATTGATCAAAGAAATACCTAAAAAAAGGAGATTTAAATGGATACCTCATAAAAACATTTTAGAAAGTTTAAAAAAAATAATACTTTAAAACTTTGAATATTATTAAACAGCATTAAAAACTAACAAAAATATTTATAGATAAACTTTTTTTTTCATACAAAAAACAAATTTTTATATTATTTTCAATGAAATATTATATAACAACGTCAAAAAAATATGGCGTGGATTTATTACTTCTTTGTATTTTTATAGTCATATTTGTAACGGAGGTGTGAAGGTATCAAAAAAGAGAAGGAGACGTAATTATCCCGATGTAGCCTATATCAGCGATATACCCAAATAGGGTTCCGTCCAAGTGTCGTAGGGGTTCCAAGAGTTTAAATTTTTTAAATCAGTGATATAGCCATTACGCTGACCTCGAGGTGACAACTTGAGAATTATATGCCCATTTTTATAAAATATAAATTAGAAAGTATTTTTCAGATTTATTTCAGTAGATTACAGGAAGCATACTTGCTCAGGATATTGTTCTAGCCTGATACGTAACTGTAGAATTTCAATCAATTATCATCATTGACTGCGCCAGCAAAATATACAGTAAAACGCTATGTATTAAGTATATCAGATTTTCATTAGGATATAACAAGGGTAGGCAACGCGGCGTCCGCGGGCGCCATGGCGCCCCCGATCGATTTTTAATGCGCCCTCGCTGGACTAATGTAAATGTATGACAGGATTCCTTATTCCCGAAATTTATTTCTTATCATTGCCTCATACATTAGGAAATGTTATGCGCAAAAACAATTGGTTTTCAACACGTATTTACGATAGTAACAAAAATTATTAATTCCATAAGATCGGGAGCTATGCAACACAGATTGTTTAAATTACTTTCAGAAGATGAGGACGTTCAGTTCACAGATCTTCTTTTACATACTGAAGTGAGGTGGCTGAGCAGAGGTAAAATACTTGAGCTGTTTATCATGCTTTTACCACAAATAAAGGAATTGATTGCATCAAGAGGCGAATTTTACGAGCAATTAGAAAATAAGGATTGGCTAATCGACCTCGGATTTCTGACAGATATAACGGCAAAGTTGAATGAATTAAATTTAAAAATACAAGGGAAAAATCAGCATATCGCTGACATGATTGGTGCAGTAAATGCATTCAAATGCAAGTTAGTGTTGTTGAAATCCCATTGAAAAAATCATTATCACATTTTCGAAATATAAAATATACTGTTGAGAGTTTAAATTGAATAATGAAACTTTTACTGTTACATCATATTTAGAAATTATAGATAAGCTAATAGAAGAGTTTTCTTCTAGATTTGAACATTTTGCAGCACTAGAACCCGCTCTAAGATTTTTCGTAAATCCATTCAATGTTACTGAAGATGATGTCCTTGAAATAGTTTCAGTGTATTTCGAGCTTCATAATATCGAAGACCTAGAATTAGAAATAATAAACTGGCAAAGTGATATTATTTTAAAAGCGCATAGTAATAATAAAATGTTTTGGAGCTTAGTCGATGAAAATAAGTATCCTATTTTAAGGAAATGCGCGCTAAAAATTTATTCATATTGTGCAACAACATACAATTGCGAGTCTTAGTTCTCAAATAAGAAATATTTGAAATCAAAATACAGAACAAAGCTGAATGACTCACATTTAGATAATTATTTAAGGACATGGAACTCTAAATATATCCCCAATTATAAGAAATTAGCTGAAAATATAGACACCCAAGTTTCACACTGAATTATATGTATCATTATGTATGACACCAACAAAATGAAATCTGTTTTTTTTTAATGCCTTTTTATACCTGTTGATTATCTGTAGAATATGCGGCCTCGGTGATTTTCAAATTTTGTATTGCGCCCTGTTGCCGACCCCTGGGATATAATATCGTTGGTATATTTTATGCTAATAAGTATTTAAAATACAATTTTTAAGGTTGCATTAGTTTTTTTTTTTAATGCACGGTTCTTGACTTATTACGAGTAATTATAATTTCTAAATTATTTGTGTAATTATAAATACGTTTGCTAGAATCCGTTTACTCCAATATTTGAAAGAACAAATAGTGTTATAAATGAAAAAGTGTCAAGTTTAAAAATCGGTACATATTTGTTTTATTTAATAGTGTAACAGATTCAAAACTCATTTTCGACACTGTTTTATATTTAAACTACTGAAGTCAGTTGCTTGTTTCTCACATTAGGTTCATTTTATAATGTATTACCGAACGGAGAATAACTTTATTTTTATTTTATAACCGTCGTTGAACAGCCGACCCGATTTCGGGGTTATGACTACTAATCCTCAACTCCGTAGCTTTGTAATTTTGAACCCAATCCAGAAGACAATGGATCTCCTGGATCAAGTATTGGAAGAAATTTGCCTTCGTGGAGGACTTTTTGAACGGAAATAACCCACATATGCATTACATGGAGGGGAAAACCACGAAAACCTCCCACGGTTAGCCTACTGGCAAGGGGACTCTAACCCATAATACGACTACCACTGAGGATATTTTACGTCACGCACTGGGTCAGTGCAAGCTGGGTGCGGAATTCGTATCAACCAGCAATGGCTGATAGGATTCGAACCCAGTTTCCCGCTTTGGAAAGGGAACGTTCTCTCCCCTGAGCCTCCATGACTCTGGTAGACTAATTTTTTACTTTATTTTATAACCGTTGTTGAACAGCCAATCCAATTTCTTGGGCTTACGACTGCTAATGCTCAACTCCGTAGCTTTGTAATTTTGAACCCAATCCAGAAAACAAAGGAACTCCTGCATCAAGTATTGGGAAAATTTTGAATTCGTGGACGACTTTTTTGATAGAACTAACCCGTTACATGCAGAGGAAAACCCCAAAAACCTCCCATGGTAAGCCCGACGGCTAGGGGAATCTCTACGGTACCCTAGTAATACACTTTTTTTTCGCCAGTGAGAAATAAATTTTTCTCGCAAAGTAGAAATATGTATCTTGGCTTGATGATTTTTTCACTTCATTTAGTTTTAGTGAACGTTATTTAGTTTTCGTTAATAAGTAATTAATCAAATCAGTGTTTCTCTTATTGCATATATTGTATCGAAAAAAAATTTCTAACACTTTTACCGTTGCCTGCGTTTACAAAATAAAAATTAACAAGAGGGAATTTAATTAGTATATCAGATTTTAATTGGAATATAATACCGTTAGTAGCTATTTGATATTTAAATTAGAATTTGTGGTGATGTAATATCTTTTTAATGCAGAGCTTTTTTGTTTTGTTTTTTTAAGAATCAATTTTTAAATTGTTTACGTTAATACAAATATCTTTAAATTCGCTTGTTTCAGATATTTAAAACGTTAAATTGTTTCAATTTTATTCTTTGAATTGAAAAATGTAAAAGAAAACTCTAGCTATGAAACGCTGGTGGGTTGTTTTATTATTATTAATATTAAAACTGTCTTATAATCAAAATACTCATATATATTAGATTATTTTCAGAAAAAAAAATTTTTAAAAATTATTTAGTCCAAAACAGTGCGGCGAAAATGTCGGGAGCATATGTTGAGTTAGATTATGGACAGTTTTTTAATTTTCTATAAATGTTTAGAACAAGAGATTCGTTATAAACCGATTGTTTTAAGCCAGATTGTTTTTCTAAAATAGACAAAAAGTTAAAAAAATTATTTGGTCTAAATCAGGTGAAGTCCAAGGTACATTTTGCGAATTTTTAATTCCTTTTTCATTTCACGAGGCATACATTTTAAACTGCTTTTATATTAATTTATGACTTCTTCCGTTACACATTATATTTTGCTCTAAGTAACCTTTCTAAAATTAAAAAGTTTGCCTAGTGTTCTACAAAAAAAGGAAACTCAACATCTGAAAATACGTCGATTGCCCGGATTTACTGCTTTTTACGCAAAATGAACACACTATTCTATTTAAAACAAGTCGAAAATTCTAGCGGTTTCATTTTGTTTCGCACATCACAGCAATTTCAATTCCTCCGAATAGACCTATCAAGACGCATTGAATCGTAAAATAATCCTAAAAAATTAATCAAAATTATCCGTAATACTTCGTAATATTTTAAGTCATAAGCCAATAATAAGCTATTGTAACTGATATAATACATAAACTTTTAAAATTCAAGCACTTTTACCTCACGGTTTGTCGTAAAATCAATCAAATGGGAAATATTACACCATTACCGAGAAATAAACATTATTAAACGAAAAAAGAGGGGATAAATTGGTATAAAATAATACTGAAATCTTTTTTAGCAGCACTTTATTATTATTCCTTTAGTCAAATGTGATGAGTGTCTGAAACACAAAATGACTACGATGAGATATCTGGTAAGAATATATTTTATATTATGCTAATGGAATAAATTGATGCAAATTGCCATAATATATTTTATAATATGCCAATTTGCTAGTTAACTCTTATCATTAGTTCGCAACTATTTTATTATTTTTTTTGCAATAAATTACATTGTATACATACATATAATAATACATAGTAAAAAGAAAAATACAATTTTTCTTTTACAATGTTGCATCAAAAATTTAAAATTTAAAGGTTTATTAAATTTTATTTCATTTGAAACCGATTTGGCTCCCCTTATTTAGTTTCCCATTTGATTGTGATAAAATTTTAGCTATATCATATTGTTCGCTTATCATCGCATCTTCATCTACAATTTGTTTATTATAAATTTTTTCTGTTTAATTTTTGTTATCTATAAAAACACAAAATTATTATCCTTCGTTAAGATAAACGATTTGTTGCGTCAAAATTAAAAATTATTCAAATAAAAGATCTTAAAATTTTTTACTATGTTAACACTGATTTGGTTCACCAAATTTAGTTTCCCATTTGACTTTTGCTCAGTTACCATTGTAATTTTATATACAAGTGTGTTTGTTTTTTAAGATTTATTTAATTTTTGGTTATTATAAAAAGTTCTTAAGCGTCTTTTGCCCAAGATTATTTAATTATAGAGCGAAAAGTTAAATAAAAATAACGTTTTGCATTTTCGTAGTAATTTAATACACAGTTTTAAGCGAAATTAATTATAAAAGTAAATATATAACTCATTTACTGTTTAATAATTGTAAAATAGTCTATTAGATAGTGTTATAAATATATTTATCGTAAAATGATGCGTAATAAGAAAAAAAGGGGAGCTATTTTCTATTAAAAGAATGCCGCTATTAATTTTGAGCCCTTTAATATTGAATAATAAAATTAATCTCAGTAAAAAGGGATGAAATAAATGTTGCAGAATAACACCTTGAATAAAGAATAAATGAATTTTCTATAGGAACAAAAATACCGAATTTTGTTAATCAAAGAATCATAATTGATATGTGATCATAAATCACAACTTACTTACGGGTGATTAAAACCTGTGTGTAAAGGAACTTATTATATTTACCAAATGATTTTCAGGCTAACCAGTTCCTACAGCAATAAATAATATAGTCTTAGACAATTTTGTTTCTATGTTATAAAGAATGTTCCTTTTAGGCGAAGAATAATGGTTTTAGACCACTATGTTTTTTATGTTATAAAGAATGCTCCTACGACAATGAATAATGGTTTTTGACTACTATGCTTTCATGTTATATAGAAGCTTCTACGAAAATGAATAATGGATTTAGTCCACTATGTTTTAATGTTACAAAGAATGCTCCTACGATAATGAATAATGGTTTTTGACTACTATGTTTTTACGTTATATAGAAGCTTCTACGAAAATGAATAATTGATTTAGTCCACTATGTTTTTATGTTACAAAGAATGCTCCTACGATAATGAATTATGGTTTTTGATCACCATGTTTTTATGGTATATAGATATCATATTGTTATTTCCATTACTGTTAAATTTTTTACTAACGCTAAAATTACTTAAACCTTATTAGCATTCACCTCATTAGAACAATACTAAACAACAGTTAGAAACAGTAAATAAAAGGGGTAGGGTTGATTCATGATGATTAGATATAATTTAACATATTTCTTTCACCATAGAAATTGAAGAGCTTTAATCGCTTTACTTTTTTATCTAATTTCGGTTTGAATTTATTGTTAGCTTTTCGGTTTTAATTAATTTTGGTTTCATTTCTTATGATAAACGCTTTAATGAAACTAAGTTTATAGAATATAATTTGTCACATAAAAGGGTCTTAATATTATGTTTACTACCATTTCTGACCTAATATTTGAAATGAAAAAGACTAGCCATTGTTGAAAAAAATACTTAAAAACAAACCCTTAGCCTTGAAGACATTTTTTTAGGGATTTCAAAAAGAATTTATTTTAAATTGAAATTTCAAAAGTCGAAAGATAAAATGGAATGAGTGTCTCGTTAAAGCTTTCACGCAATAATATGTTTCGCTCAAACAGACTTCAGTTCTTGAAATAAAGAATTTATTGTGAAGGTTCCTTGGAGCAGTATTATTCTTATCCTCTAATGACGAAATATATGAAAACTTTTTTGTCATACTTTCTGTAAACATAAATTCTGTTTATAAATTCTGTTCATTCATTTCTGTTCATAAATTATGTTAACCCTCTCACTAATACTTTTTTTTAAAACAAAATAGGTTCAAAAATTCCGTTTCATTTGTCACATATTTCAACTCAGATGATAATTCTAAAAATAGCACAGCTTTGGAATCCTTTTACAATTTTCCATTTTAAGTGCGTGCTGTTTAACAAAATAAGGCATTTTTCTGATACTAAATTATACTATAATAATATGTTATGAATTGTGCTGAAGTAAAAAAATAATTTTAACGAAAGTAAATTTTTCAACATCCTTTTGTTAAAAAGAGCACCTTTCTCAAAGTTAATGGTTTTAATGTACATGTTTTAACGTTAAAAGGAAATTGCGGTTTGAATTTGTTCACTTAAAAAACAAAGCAAACAGTTTTTTTTTTTTTTTTTTTTTTTTTTTTTTTTAGTTAAGTTGCACTAGTATATATTTAATTTTCACAAATCAAACAAATAAGAAACAATAAAGTAAGTAAGTAAATAATTTGCTTATGTAATCTAAGCGAAAAGGGGGGCACTTACTTAATGCAGTTTGTCGGACGTTTTGCACTGAGTAATTTTAATATAACAAAATGTTCTTAAATTCTTATAAATTATCAACTGTGGTTTTTAATAATAAATACTTCAGTGTTATTCCATAGATGGCAGCACCATTTGAATGAAATGAAATCTTATGTGAAGAATGAGTTCAAAAACTATAACTTTTTATTATTATTATTATTATTCCTTCATCCAAATTATGGATACGAATTTTAACATACTTAACTTACTTAGTAATGAATGAAAGAAACTAATAATTTAATTTAATGATTTCTATGCCACTTTCTTTTTTTTTATAAATCCCCTCTTCCAAATTTAAGTATTATACATGAAGAAATAACTAAATGAATAAAATAATTTTTCATTAAATAAAGAAAGAATACAGAGTTTTAATAGCGTAATTTTTAACAGAAAAATTATCTGCAATTCTATCTCCGCACAATTTTTTTCCTATAAAAAAAAAAAAAAGAAGAGAAGCTTAATTTTAAAAGATTGTGATGCGGTTCCCTTTATATAGGGCCCCCTTGACCGTTAGTGCCCGACTACCTCGACGTAGTTATGGCCCTGCATTCAGTGATAACGCAATTAGTTTTTCCTGGAGTTCTTAAATTATTAATAATAAACACTTCATCATTATTTCATAGATGGCAGCACCATTGAAATAAAATGAAATCATTTGTGGAGAATAAGTTTAAAAGCCCTCCTCCCCCATAACTTTTTATTTAGTACGATACAAATTTTAAAGCAAAATTATGGTGCACAATAATTAATAAAAGAAACTAATAATAAAATTTAATGATTTCTACTCCACTTCAAAATTTAAGTCTTATATTTTGATAAAATAAATAAATAAAATAATTTTTCAGTAAATAAAATTTTCATACAATCTTTTAATGGAGCTTATGTATCACTCAATATCTTTTCTTACTAATATTTAGAATTAGAAATAAGTTTTAGTATAAATAAATTTTTAATAAACTATTATTACTTATAATTAAAATGTTCACACATTAAATTTGAATAAATATAAATTTTAAATGTAATTTACGAGGAAATATTTAATTTAGAAATATTAATTAGTATAAATGAATTATAAAAGTGATTTACTTTTTATCAAAATGAACATCTTCGTCGCTGCAATTAGTGGGTATTTATAACACTTTTATTATTTAACAGTACGATCTGTTAAGTTGTAAATAATGTTGAAATTTCAAGAACAACATTTCTATCTGCTTCCATTTATTTTCGAAGTCTCCGTCGTAATATGAAATTATGTTTTTTACGAATAATATGCTATCTTAATAGCTAATGCGAGTTTGTAACTCAGGACTGATAGATCAAATTTAGCTTATCTAACGCCAGCGCTGTCTACGCTTAATTTGAAAATGGCTCAAAACGTCAATATGGAGAAAAGCCTACAGTTTTGAGAAAATGAAAAGCGTCTGTGGTCCAATTTTTTAATATTAAAAAGCTTAATCCAATTCTAAATTACCTGAGCTCATAAAAATTTGCAAAAACTAAGATTAAAGCAGTGATTTTGATAATTTTCGTCGAAATGGAAAAATGTCGCCAAATAGGCGATTTTTTTTTTTTTTTTTAATTAATAACTTTTGACATATTCTAGTTATTTGTCTGTTCTAAAACCTAGATAATTCTTCTCTCCAATATTATATGTATAACTTAAAATCATCATATTGCTTCAAGTCTAAGGCACCCAAATTATGGCTTTTTTATATTCGACATTTTCTTTTCTTCTTTTATATGTCGCCTATAGGCGACATAGCTTCGAATCACAGTGTTAAATGATTTTATTGTTCAGTTGTTCTTTCAGTTGTTCTGCGAACACTCGGTATATTTTGTTCAACCATTCACTTACATAAAATTTATACTTCTTACTAATTTATTTTATTTTTTTCAGATATTTACAGTAGTCACTCTTATGCTATTTAGTTCCATCTCTGCAGATCCAGAATTAGAAGAAAAAACCAAACATGTGCCGGAATTTAAGCCATTCGAATATTTACCATTTCCTCCTTATCCTCTTCTTGGCGACTACAAATCTCCGGCAGTATATGGATACGGCCTTGGATTTCCACCAGGTTTACTAAAACCAGAAATTCTAACAAAGGATTTTAAACCTCCCCTGATATCCCCCTATGAAATGGACAAAGTTTTAGGATATGGTGGGTTTGGAGTGCCATATGGAGGCTACGGATACCCTGTTTTATTTGGTTATTAGTGTCCTATGTAATTGTATAGTTGATATCATATTTTCTTTCATTGTTCAGACTGTTTAGCATTCTGTCTTAATTTGTATTGGATAGCTTCAAACTGGCAAAAACTGCAATTAAACTGTAACAATAAAATGAAGAATTTGATAATATTTGATAGTAACAATAAATTGAAGAATTTCTATGAATTTGTATTTCTATTAGAGAAACACATAAAAGTGTGTTTCTCTTATGACATTAGAACTGATTGTAATAAAGAACCGAAACATGAATTCTACCGGTGTATAGGGGCGATTTTAGCCCGCCTTCTCCCAAATGTTTTTAACGCTAATTTTGTTTGGAGTTCAAAAAATAAATGGGTCAATTTATCTACATAAAACTACAAGAATACAGGACAACGAGTATGTAACGATATGACCGATATGTTCCTGACAGGCATTATTTGCATTGATGTTATTTTAAGTTAAAGTCTTGTTGTCCGGTATTTATTACACTGATGTTTTTTAAGGTTGAGTGTTGTTATTCGGTATTCCTTACAATGGCAATTTTTTCTTCTTCTTTAATCTGAATTCTTTAAAATTCGCTGCAACTTCCAATTAAAAAAATAAACATCATCGTAACTACTGAAGAAAAAAGAATGCATGTATTAACATAAAATAAAAGTTAGCTGCTAACTCGAAGCTTCGGAATGTTTTTTAATTGAATTTTGTCATTAGAAAGGTAATATTTTATTTTCGATTTTTCATTGCTGAAATCGAATATAAATTTTGTCTGCAGTATGTCTGTATGCCTATTGTTTGTACATGTACCCGTCCCCCTTCACCACCTGCGAAAAATTTGGAACAATCCCACTCTTGTTGCGAGACAGCTTAGCAGACAAACAAGCACAAGAAAAGCAAGCTGTGTACGTTTTTTTTCCTTCTTTTTTACAATTTTGCTGAGCAAAAAAGTACTCTTTGAAATATAAATACAAACACACAACTATGAAGTTTTTTTTTCTTTAAATCCATTAAGCGGAAATGAATAATAAAAACATAAATTAAAATTATTTAATTTTATCATTATGTACCTTTTAGTTTTGAGCATGGTTATGCAGTCTTAATAAATGCTGAAAATTTCACTGATTAATTGCTCAAGACATCCACGCAATCTTTCTAATGCCCTTTGTGCAATAATGTTAACGAAATAATTTTAACTTTTTAAAGAAAATTTCGTTGGCTTCAGGTAATTTATGTGTAGAAAATGACGTTTTTAAGAGTGTTACAAGGGGGTTTGTTTCAAATAGCTTAAAAGAAAAATGCAAATTCGGTGATCTCACGTTATCCCCACGTGATGTGTTGTTCACGTGACGTAAAGAAGATTATGTAGCGTAATGGGATACTTGCAAGTGACGTAGTGTGGGTATCTCGATCCTAATTGGTTGTTGAAACGTGGCATTTTTTCTCGTTAGCAGCTGTTCTTTCCATTTTATTTCGAATAAGCCAAGCCTGTCAAGTATCAATTCTCATAAGTGACACATTCAAAGTTCTTTCACAAAGATCCTTTCTCAAAGATTTCAATTGTTTTCCTATATATTTACACAGTGACTTAACACATAGATAGGCACAAAGCCCTGTGGAACATAAACTAATTATGCATCGAAGTTTCCAAATACACAAAACAAAAATATATCACGGCTACAATAAAATACATATACAAATAATAAATCTAAGTCAAGGAAAAGGAGTAGACGAGAGAGATTTATATTTTAACCCTCGATGTGCGATACGGGTCTGTATGGAATTAACTTATAGTTAATTAGCATTCTAACTTCTGTAGAGAAACTTAACTCAACTTTAATATGCCATTTTGCTGATAAAAATTATCTGGCGCTGACGTCATTGGTCACGTGTGTGGGTATGGGAGGTCTCCTTCTTCTAGAAATACGAGTACCCAATTATCGTGCATTGTAACTGCCACTGAAAATTGTTAATGATTAGAGCTGTAGGTTGTCAGAAATTAGGTATGTTATTCTCTTAAAATTAAAATGCATAGAAACAGCAGTGATGCTATAAAAAACTTCCATGAATATGCCGTTTGAGCAGTTCGCAGTAGAATATTTTTATATCGATTGTATCGATATGCATCTTTACTCACTGTAAATGAAAAAATGTGTATATTAAAAAATAAAAAGATGTCTTACTGGAACAGGCTACTTGTTACTCCAATGCAATAATTTATTCACTCGATAACTTTAAATATATTACAATTATTTTTCATAAAAAATTGTTTCACTGGAATAGGATATTTGCAACTCCAAAGTAATAATTTATTTACATTATAACTTTAAATATATTACAATTATTTTCAAAAAAAAAATTTGTCTTACTGGAACAGGCTATTTGCTCCAATGCAATAATTTATTCACACTACAACTTTAAATATCTTACAATTATTTTTAATGTAAAGTTTTTTAAAGGTAAATATTAGCCCTACGAAAATATTATGATGGATAAAATATTATTTCAATTAAAATTTAAAAATGGAGGTTGAAGAATTATCAAGGCAAAATAATATTTCTACGATTAAGCAATTTATTCTTGAATTATCAATGAAAAATTTGGATTTAAATTTCTATTAAACTGTAGCCTTCCAAAAAATTTTTTTTGTTAAAATAGATATTTATTTACTTTTCCCAGCGATTTTATCCCTTTTTTAGAGTCATATTTAGTTCAGTAATACCCAAGCATATCTACACGGTATTACTCATATCGGATCATTTCGGCAAGATTTTCGTTGTTGGACTTATTTTTTTATTTTTTTCACCTGAAACGGGACAACATTATAAACATCAACAACAATTCAAGCGACATTAGACATAAAAACTTTGGTAACATAAATATATCACATTATACATTTAAAATTTGACATTACAGAAATATCTCATTATATATTTATGGCAATTTGTAGCATGAAAACTTTGGTAGTATAAAATTATCACATTATACATTAGGAAAAAAACTTTGGTAATACAAAATTATCACAGTATTCCTTAAAAACATAAAACTTTGGCAATAAAAAATTATCACAATATATATATATATATTTTAAAAATATATAGACTAAGACAACAAAAAAATAGTTATCGATATATTTCAAAATCATTAACCAGAATTAACAAAGACATAAAATAGATTGTAATCAGATAAATGAATGTGGTATGTGCTATCAAATGCAAAGAAAGTTAAAGTAGGGGAGAGTGGGGTCAATTGTAACAGGGTACTACTGTAACAGAGCAAAAATTTCGAGTGTTGGGTTTTAGATTTGGTTCTTAGGTGGCGCACAAGGTGTATTTAATAAATCTACATGTACACCCCTGCTGGCAACCATTTTTATGTACTTTTAAAAGAGTTACATCACAAAAGATATTTTCACGCTACGCAAGTAATGTTTTTGGTATTAGAATATTATATTGCAACAAAGTAATTTTGTTTAAATAAATAAAAATTATTAACCGAATATGTAAGTGGACACCTTAATTAACATTTCAGAAAAAAAAGATTAGTTTAGTTAATTAACTAGCATTGTTTTTAACAAATGAAGCTGAAAAGGCGTCTTGGGGACAATTGTAACAATAAGTAAAGGGACGATTGTAACAGCTGAAAATAAATAATCTTATGCTTACAAACAATTACTTAACTCTTTAAGAGCCACCAATAGTTTCAAATATCATTTATATTATGTTGCATGTGCATTATTTTATTTGTCACCTTTCACAGCATAAATTAAAATTTTTAACCCCTTAAAGTTAAAAGTTTAACCCTTTAGGTCTCTGCTCATTATTATTTTTACACCTAAAATATCACTACTATTTTGATCAATAAAAAAATATATCACAACTATGATAATATGTATAATTAACTATGTTTTAGTTGAATTTATGAATTGTTACAATTGACCCCGTAAGTGGGGACAATTGTAACAAGTGCACGACTGTCGAAAATTGTTAATTACTAATATAATAACATTTAAAATAAGGTGTTTTTTTTTTCTGGTAGAGAATAGTCTACTTTACTCGTCTGTCAATTAATACTGATAATATATTGGATTTTTTGTTAGTTAAAAATGGTTAAGTAAAAAATGTTACAATTGACCCCACTCTCCCCTACTAATAAAATAAAACCTGGAGAACAATAGAAATTATGAGTACATATTTGCATAACAGATTTAACTACAAATATACGTGTGTACATACTTGCGTACGTAATTGAGTTAATAATTCGATAAGATATTAGACACTTGTTTATACACTCATGGACAAAAAAATTAGCGCACCAAGAAGGAGTCGTCAAAATGAAACGAAATTTTACATACGTAATAAATACTTTGATATAACTAAATGATTAGAAAATCAAAAAACCGATAATCTTTGATATTCTAATCATTTACTTATATCAAAGTAGTCATTACGTATGTAAAATTTCGTTTCATTTTGACGACTCCTTCTTGGTGCGCTAATTTTTTTTGTCCATGAGTGCATATAATGTTAGGTTACACCAGGGGTCGCCAAACTTTTTTGATCATCGACCCCTATATAATTTTTCGAAATCTCCATCGATCCCAGCAAAAGTAATTTTCTGTTAATTAAAATAAAACTATATTAGATACTGTGTTTGTGCATTTATTTTATGATTTTAAACATTTATTAAAGTAATAGTACATTGTGTAACAATAGTTTTATGAAAAATATATTAATATTGAAATTTAAATTCCTTATTATTAAATAATAAGTAATTATGCATAAGTAGATATAATAAGTAAAGTAACTAAAGATTTACTGCTTCTTGATCAATGAGATGGGTGTGCCTGTTTTTTTTTTGCAAGGTTCGCTATATTGGGTTCAAAATTGGTCAATTTTAATTTTCGTCAAAATTGGTCAATTTTGTAATTTTCGTAAAAAAAATACAAAGTGTGCTATAGTTTTGTCACGGGCTGTACTAATCCATATTATTAATGCTTACCTTTTTTGTGCATTGATAATTAAAATTGATATCTAAACCAAACGAATGGTTTTATCGAAACAATAACTAATTATCCGAAACTGTAAAAGTTTTAATAATGACACTGCAAATAGTCAACACAGTTTGCAAAGATAGCTGAAACTGCGTATGATATTTGCATTTGTAACGTCAATGCTCGTCACACGTGACATTTGGACAAGCGCACATATGCATATGACTTATAAACTGCGCTGAGTTCGTGCCACTGCACGGTGGTACGTAAATACTTGTTTCACCCCAATAAATATACGTTTATTAATTTATGTTTTATAAAGAAACTGATATTGAGTCAATTATAAAAAAAAATCACAAATTTCACATACTTAATTAGGTAAGTGTGATTTGCGTATTGAGAACTGTTTTTTTTTCAACCCACAATCGACCCCTCCGATTCGGATCGACCCCCATTCGCCCCCCTGTCTCCGATCGACCCCCGCTTTTGTTAAATAGACCCCTGGGGATCTATACAGACCACTTTGGCGACCTCTGGGTTACATAAAGGTTTAAAAGCACATGACTTAGAGCCATGCATTTCTACATTAACAATGTAGTTTCTTATCATTTATCTTCAGTGCTGCAGCTACACAGATAATACTTATGAGTGAGATAATCCTCATCAAAAAGTCTATCACAAAATTAGTTATTATTCCAATAGTAACTGCACAAACTAATTTTCCAATAAATATGTAAGTAAATGTGTACATAAATAAATAGTAATATTAATTACACAGTACATAAATCAATACTAATAGTAATACCTATATACACACATAAGTACAACATAGGTAATGCGAATAAATGCAAAATTTCGAAAACATTGAAAAAAACATAAAAACTATTGTAATGCAACGTTCCATTAGGACAGTATACATAAAAAAAATATAAATCTTTTACAACACAAACCTGTCGCATTGTAAATTTAAAAAAAATAAAGAAATTAAGGTAACATCAATTAGTTACTGAAACATTTCAAATTCATTACCCAGAATTGACAAAGGTATTAAATAGGTTATAATCAGATCTGAATGCGGTTTGCGCTATTAAAGACAATGAGAGTAATAAAAGTATTAACAAAATAAAGCTTCAAGTACATTCGAAATCAAGTGTAATTAATACATAAAAGAATTAACTGCGCATATAAAGTGTACATATTTACAACACAATATTTTAAGTCATACTTTAACCATGTAAATACTTTAAGTTATTTACAGTAATATTAATTATTTATGTACATATACTGCATAGGTGGTGCGATACTTCAATAAAAAATTTATTTCCAAAATTGCATACACATCAATACAATTTAAACCATGAAAAAATATACCCTTCATTTTATGCAGTTAAACAATTTACATTAGATAATTCATATTGAGGTTCATATTATTCGCATTAGAATATTCACAATAGAATTCATCTTAGAATGTTCATCTGACAAAATGTACAATCGTGTCCTATTGAAAAATGACTTAAATTAAAAACACTTAAAGATTACCTTAACTAGTAAAAATTATGGTTCCATTTACTCTATCTGACTAAAAGTAATCGGACATTAAAATAAAGTATAGTTTGTCTACGGTAAGAGCTCCCCCCGTCCTAAAGTTTGAGGTCGTCTGCTGCTATAGAAACAAGAACAGCGCATTTCAGGGAGGGTAGATTCCCTTTCTCTCGCCACCCCGAACCAAATCCTGTCCCTTACAATGACTCCACACACCCATTTGAAATAGTTATAACTCGTTACCATAGTCACCGCCACGGGTTCAGACGAGTGGCAAGGGGAGTTCTTACTTTAGATAAACTATATATGATCATGGTGTGGGAGTGTTTCTCATGTTTTGGTCTGAGTCCTTTAGTCCTTGTGAGCGAAAACGTGAACTCTGAGATGCAGGTGGAAATTGTCTAATTCTATGGCAATATTTCGGAGAAAAGCTGATTTCTCCTCCAGCAGAATAGCTGCTCCAATCGATTTTGATGAATTGAGTGTGATTTATACCCCTTAGAACACCTTTGGGCTAAATTGAAACGCATATTATGTAGGCAGACAAAACGACCATCCTTGTTGTAATTCAGCTGTAATGAATGACTGGTGGTCAATTCCTATGGTCATCTATAAGTCTTCCATCTTCTCACACGAGTGCAAGCTGTCCTCCACGCTTGCTTCATCGCCTTGTATCATATGAATCTTGCATCATATGCTTCATTTTACTGCTAAATTGTAAAAAAAAGTTTTTCATACAGTTTAGGAAAGAGAACGACTGAACTCAATATTCAGCACTAGATCAAGATGCAATATTTTTATTCTTTAAATATGTTGATATTTTGTTTAATAATAATTCGTGATCATGAGCTTGTGGCATTGGGTCCATTGAGGTATTTTGCCCTGTTAGCTCTTCTTATTATTGAAGCAATTTCCTTGCGGCACCTATGTATTATGTCCAGAGGAATGCGACCGAAAGAATTTCTAGCTTCAATATTTGCTCCCCTTGTTACTAAAAGCTTAGCGATCTCCCTTTGGTCTTCAACGATAGCTGCTTGAAGAGGGGTACGACCGCGAAAATCTTTAGCTTCTACATTACTCCCTCGTTCTAATAATAGCCTAGCAATCCTCTTCTGACCTTCACAGATAGCTAAATGAAGAGGTGTGTTACCAAAAGGATTCTTGGCCTCAATATCAGCCCCATGTCTTATTAAAAGCTCAGCAATCTCCTCTTGATCTTCATCAATAGCTAGGTGTAGAGGGGTATAACCACTAAGATCTCTATCTACAATATCAGCCTTTCCTGTTATTAAGAGCTTAGCAAACTCAACGTGACCTCCACGGATAGCTATGTGAAGAGGGCTATTACCACGAAGATCTTTGACATTATTATATGCCCCATGCTTTATTAACAGCTTAGCAATATCCCCGAGACCTTCAATGATCGCTATGTGTAGAGGGGTGCAATCATAAGGATATTTGTCTTGAATACAAACTCCTCGGATCATTAAAAGCTTAGCAATCTCTGCGTAACTTTCGCTGATAGCTGTGCAACGAGATGTCTTACCATTATGATCCTTGCCTTCAATAGCAGCTCTTTGTTTAATTAAAAACTCAGCGAACTCTTTTTGACCGTTATCAACAGCTACGTCCAGAGGAGTACGACCCCGATAATCTTTAGCATCAATATTTGCTCCTTGTGTTACTAAAAGCTTAGATATCTCCTCCTTACCATTAAAAGTAGCTAGGTGAAGAGGGGTACGACCTGACGAGTCTTTAGATTCTATATCAGCTCCTCGTTTTAGTAAAAGTCTAACTATCTCCTCGTGAGTTCCAAGAACGGCTAAGTGAAGAGGTGTGCAACCAAAAGTATTTTTAGCTGTTATATCAGCACTTTGTGTTATTAAAAGCTTAGCTATCTCTTCGTGACTTCCAAGAATAGCTGTGTGAAGAGGGGTCCAACCACGAGAGTCTTTAGCTTCAATATCTGCCCCTCTTCTTATCAATTGTTTAACTATTTTCTTGTAACCTTCGCAAATAGCTGTGTGAAGAGGGGTATTGCCAGAAGAATCTTTAGTTCCAATATCAGCCCCTCTTCGTATCAAAAGCTTAGCCAGTTCTTCGTGGCCTTCACCGATAGCTACATGTAGAGGGGTATTTCCTGTAGGGTCTTTGGCTTCAATATAAGCTCCTCGTGTTATCAACATTCTTGCAACCTCCACGTAACCTTTATCGACAGCTCTCTGAAGAGGGGTATAACCACAAGGATCTTTGGTTTCAATATTAACTCCTCGCGTTATTAAAAGCTTTGCAACTTCCACGTGACCTTCATCGATGGCTTTGTGAAGAGGGGTGTAGCCACCGGGATCTTCGGCTTCAGTATCAGCTCCTCGTGTTATTAAGACACTGGCAACTTCCTCATAACCTTTACGAATAGCGACGTGAAGAGGGGTGCAACCACAGTGATCTTTAGTTTTAAAATCTGCTCCACGAGTGATTAAAAGCTTAACAAGATCCTTGTGACCCTTAAGGGTAGCCAATTGGAGAGGAGTATAACCATCGGCATCCTTAGCTTCAATGTTCATTACTTGTGGTATTAAAAGCTTAGCTATCTCCTGGCGTCCTTTGCCTATAGCTATGTGTAGAGGGGTAGCACCACGAAGATTTCTAGCCTCAATATAATCTCCTCGAGATATTAAAAGCTCAACAGCCACCTTGTCCCCTCTGTTGACAGCTATGTGAAGAGGTGTATAGCCATGAGTTTCTTTGTCTTCAATATCAGCTCTTCGTTCAATTAAAAGCTCAGCAATATCTTTCTCCCCCCTGTAAACAGCTATATCCAGGGGAGTACGACCACTATAATCTTTAGCCTCAATATCAGCCCCTTTTGCTATTAAAAACATAGCTATTTCCTCGTATCCTTTAAGAATAGCTATGTGAAGGGGGGTACGACCAAAGCCGTCTCTAGCTTTGGGATTAACTCCTTGATTTATTAAGAACATAGCTGTGGATAAAGGGATCTCACCGTATAAGGGATCTTTAGATTTAAAATGAGCTCCTCGGGCTGTTAAAAGCTTCACAACCTCCTCCTGCCCATTAAAGATAGCTATTGGAAGAGGAGTAAAATTATTTGCATCTTTAACTTCAATATCAGCTCCTCGTGTAACTAAAAGCTTTGCTATCTCCTCGTAACCTTTTACGATAGCTAAGTGAAGAGGGCTATTACCGCGAGAAATTTTGGCGTCAATATTGGCTCCATGGGCTATTAAAATCTTCGCAAGCTCTTTGTAACCTTTACCAATAGCTACATGAAGAGCTGTATACATACAAGGATCACCGATCTCAGTATCAGCTCCTCCTGATAATAAAAGCTTCGAAAGCTCCTCGTGACCTTTTTCAACAGCTATGTGAAGAGGAGTGTGCAAAGCATATCTAGCATTAATGTCAGCTCCTCTAGTTATTAAAATTTTAGCAATCTCTTCGTGTTCTTCATCGATAGCTATGTGAAGAAGTGTACGATCATAGCAGTCTTTCGCATTTATCAGGTTAGGTGTGTCATCTAACAGAGCATTAAGAAACTTTTTTAATCCCTTTCTTGCTGCTACATGCAATAATGTCGTTTTATTATCTAGTATATTATCAAAAACGAAGTTTTCAAGGATTTTCTTTGCTTCACACAAGTCGACAGCATTCCCTCCTTTTTCGAGAAGTGATTCAGCAATAATCCAATTATTACTTTTATCAGCGTATCCCAAAGGAGTAAGACCAAAAAGTTGGTCTTTAGTATTGACATCGCAACCCCGATTTAATAGAAAGTTCGTGATATTGAAGTAACCATACGCAGTAGCTAAGTGGAGAGCCGTTCTTCCTACTCTGTCAGTAGAATTGATGTCCAAACTTCTTGTGTCTACACATGGTAATAACTCTTCAAGTTTATCTCTGTCATTGTTTAAAACAGCTATGTGCACTTTACATTTATCTTCATCGTCAGCAACCATATAATCGAAAAACATGCGCGTTAAATCACTTCTCAATACTGTCCCAAGGGAACATATTCTTTCACATACAAACTCCTTCACTTTTTCCCTTTTTATGTTGTTAGAGTAGAAAAGAGCAGCGAAGTATTCAGCGAAACTGTAGTGAATAAATATTGGCTTGGCGCCGAATATATGACTGATGAAACCTAAATTTTCTTCCCCTTCGTTTACTTGTTCTAGGTACTTACACAAATTATCCATCTCATATTCATTAAGAAACTTATTTAAATCATCTTCAGAGAAAAGAGAATTTAAAGCTAATAAGGAATATCGTTCTAAAAAGGAAGAAAATAGTAATTTATTGTGATACCCTGGTTTCGTAAAATCCATGATACCTTTTTCCGCAAAATGGCGTTTGAACTTGCTCTGAATAAAAGCTCTATATAGACCAAATAAATTCAGCTTTTGGGGAAAGACTGATTCGTTTTGATTTATGTGATGATTAGAATTCTTAAACTCTTCTTGAAAAGCTTCTGCCATCATTTTGGTATGCAATGGTATTCCAGTAAATTCTTTAGATTCATCAGACATTGGCTCTGATATACTGTGAAGTAACTTTTTGACAAATTTTTCGAAATACATTTCATCGGTAAAAGTAATACCCAGAGATTTTTTCCAATATTTTTTAAAAAACATTAACTGGTCTTTTTCAGATAACAGTTTTAGTGTATATGATAGTACGCATAGTTTATCTTCCAATAAACTTCTCAAGTGTGGACGGGTAGTAATCCAAAGCTTTTCGATTTTAGTTGCCATTAGAATGTCTATTAGCTCAAGAATCTTCTTTTTATAATCAGGAACAATCTCATCGAATCCATCAAGTAACAGAGCAACTCTACCTTGGTGATTCAGTCTATGTTCGAATAATTTGCGTTCTAAAATTGTGGTTAAATTCGCCATATCTGCTAAAAATGTAACAATTTCGCTTTTATCTTTGCCAAATTCTTCATTTGATAGCTTCTCTGTATAATTATTCAAGGTAATTTTCACAACCCACAAGGCAGGATCACGTTTTTTAATATTTTGCGCCAGTTTCGTCAATGCAGTGGATTTACCAGCACCAGATACTGAACTTATAATTACTACAGAGCCCTCTATATCACAGTCTGCAACATTGTCTGTATTTACATCTATAAACTCTCGTAAGTTTGATAAAGCACCACGAGATTTTTGCCATACAAAACATTCATTATCTTCTGTCAACCAATGAACATTAAGGTCTTCGTTTTCATTGCATAGTTCAATAAAATGTTCTTCTATCCTAGATATTAACACTATATCTTGACCCGGTTTAAATTCAGATTTATCAATTTGACTATTATCAGTAATATAAAATTCATTAGACTCTTTAATATTTTTATCAACGTTTACACAACGATTAAAAGTTCGATCAATGTAGTAATTCTCAACATCTCCTAAGTCAGGAAGGGCTTTACCAACCTCGATTGCGTCATTGTTGATTAGTTTTGATAAAATTTCGTCATTTATTAAATGTTTCAAATCTCCTACTACCAGGGAACCCAAACTTAACTCCTCTCCTTGAAAATAAATTTTTTTCTCCAAAATTTCTCGCTGTGAATCTGCGGTTAAATCGTCAAGTTTCGTATCATAATAATCCATCATTTCATGGTACAGATTATTATTAAATTCCAAAATATTTTCTAAAGTGTTCATTTGTTGAGAAACCAAAATGAATTTAGTTTTAGGTCTACCTTCAAAAGCATTGAATAATTTAATAAATAAGTTAGTTGCTTGTCTGGGCTCAAAATCATAATCGAGTATAAAAAGCATGGGGATGCTTTTCTCTGACTGTTTTAAAAAGTTAGTCACTGGAAAAAACTGTTCTAAATTTTGAAATTTCGTCAGGCTTAGAAAAAACGTTTCATAGTCATTTGCTGTCTTATTTATAACCTTGTGTATTCTTTTTACTTCTATCAGCGCATGCGCTTTACTTATTACTTGTAAAAAATGCAAGTCAGTACTTTTAAGAAAATCAACAAGATATTTCATAGTTGCATCTTCAAACTCAATATATTTAATCGAATGAAGATATTCAAGAGATTGCGCTTTGTAAACAACGTTATAAACATCCCAATTCTTCAACGCATCTTTTATTTTAGTGTGCATATTTGGACAAATAAACAGAATATTTTTGACACAAGTAATCAATTTTTGAAGTTGTTCTATCGAACTACACTTAATAACACCTCTCCCTTCCCCTTCTTCGATCTCAAAATATTTTAGTATTTCTTCCACTTCGACTTTAATTATTTCTCCTTTCGCCATTTCCTCAAGAGAAAATAATAAGTCGTCAACGGTGGAAAACAGTGAGAATTTTTTTAGAATTTTATATCCGTTCAGAAATTCAAATTCTGGGAGTGTGAAAATATTAGCACTACATTTTTCTTTATTAAAAACCTGAACTTGATAACGGAGAGCACAATACTCGTCACTACCAGTAGAAGGATTGTAATAATTAGTACAACTTGCTAATTCATGAAAACGTTCGTATTCGTTTTGGTTTGAAGTGAATAATTTCTTAAGCACTATTCCACCCAACCCTTCGTTCACCAGTGGCCAATCTACAACCTTCATTATCTTCTCCCTTGATTCGCTGTTTCGTTCGGAAACAAATACCCTTTTAATTTTTTGAATACTGTGCGTTTCACTCGTGTATTGAAAAAGATCCCATGTAGATGTTCTTATCGGCAAGTCTTCGATAAAAACACGGAATAAGTTGCCTGCATTAAGGTGGGAGTGAAGGGTATTGACCAAATTTGGTGCTGAAAGGTAAATTGTGACATCCAAAAAGAAAGACGAATGGGGCTTGCCGCTGTAACGCACATCAAAGTCACTTTCCATTTTCAACAACATATCTTTGCATCCAGGACTATCAAAAGCCACCGTATGAGTATGACAGCCTTCTTCTTTGCTTTTAACGAAAATGTAACCTTTATAATCGAAAAACTGAGGAACAAGGTATTGAATGGTAAAAGCCGAAACTTGCGCCAACCATCCGCCAAGCGAATGCCCTGTAACAGAAAGAGTCAAGTTCGTTGAATACTTCTTATTAAGTTGCTTTATCATGGTTGCTACATAATGGGAAAAAGTAGCAGCAGAATTCATTTGAGAAGTGTATTCGTTCGATAAAATGCCTTGATAATCTGCCCAGAGATCGTATGGGTTCTGTGTGCCTTTGTGCGCGATAACAACTTGTTTACACTCGCTGTTCCAGTAAGCGGCGCCAAAATATCCGTCGTCTTTGTTGCTCGCAGTCATCAATAAAACCCAACCTTGTCCAAGGGGATCTGCACAATTTCCCTGTTCTGAATAAACTCTGGATGAAAATTCTGCCAAGCAATAATCACTGGGGTAAATATACCTATCGAAAGAAATCGATCTTGGGTTTGTTTTCTGTACATCGGATTCGATCGTTGATATAAAATTTTTGTTACTTAATTCCAAATCAACTACTGTCATTTTTTCGTTGAAAGGAAGTACCATTTTAGAACTTTTTTCTCTCTTGGAGGTGAAGAGCTTTAAATAGAATAAAATCTCACGGTTGTGTGTTCCTTTATCCAGAGATTCAAAAATTTCCACAGAAGCAATATTATGTTTATCTACAGAAAAAAACTTAACATTATTGAACATTAAAAAAAAATCAAAATTTCCCTCCACTTGGCTATATTAGTAAGATACACTGTTTCTTTAAAACTGATGAGTTATTGTGCTGGCACTAGTTTGAAATATGTTTTTTTTTAAATGCCTTAATATTTTAGTAACATAGTATTATATTTCATTAAATACTTAACACTAGAATTATTTTTTTTAAGAATTCGATAATTTTTTTTTTACAGGCTCTCGTAGTTAACTTTAAAAACAGCACTCACGCATCTTTAAAAAAATGGAAAGGAATAAGGAAAACGTAACGTTCATCCCTACTCGCAGATTTGGTTTCTGCTTCGATTGGATGAAAATTTAAATCTAATCATTTTGCTCGCTTACTGGTGGAACAAGATCCGAAAATTTGGTTTATAACTTTTCATTCATTTTTTGTTTACTATAAAAACTCTTGCACATTTAGCAATAACATTTATATATTTAGCTCCAAAAGATAGTTTAACGATACTAAGCAAAGTTAATTCAGTTTCGGATATTAATTATTTAATGTTCATATTTTAGTTTGCATACTTTGACTGAATGCAGTTTCACAGAGAGTTTATTTTAAGAGTAAATATTACGTATTAAAAAGTAAATACTTATATACTGTTTAATAAAATCTCTGAAATGACAAAATAAGTTAAACACAATAAGTGTAATAGTTAAATGTCTAATGTTTTAACGAATGTACGTATAATACTTCTGTTATCAAATCAAAATAAAATACCATTTAACTAGAAATACAGAAAAAGGTAAATACCGTAATAACTTATTTTAAGCTGATCCTAGTCAAAGATTTCCGAATTTTCATTCTTCATTAGATACCCGCAAGTGAGGTCAGCGTGCTTTGATCCTGATTCGCTGCCGAGACGTGGCATTTGTATAGTTAGCAACTGTACTTTAGATTCTATTTCGAGTAAGCCTATCACATCAAATATGAATTTTCTTTTAAGTGACACATTCTAGATTCTTTCACAACGAAAGATTTGTATTGTTTCTTACTTAAAACAAAGACAGACGCGAAGCCATGTAGAACACAAGCTAATTATGCAACGGAAGTTCATAGATAAACAAAACAAATATATTCATGGTTGCAATAAAATACATATTCAAATAATAACTCTAGGACAAATATTAGACGTAGTCGAAAAAAAAATTATATTTAATTTACTATTATAATTCGTTATACTAAATTTACGTCCGGTTAGTTACATTTCTATGTAATGTGGTGAAACTTAATTCAACTTTAGGCAGCAATATCCGGAATAGTAACATAAAAATGTTTAATAGTTGCTTACTTACCTACATTTTCTAACCATATTATTAGACGGCCTATAAGATTCTATGTAAAATCTTAATAATCAGGTGATACTATACGCCCTTATTGTTTTTATGTGACTGAAACTATTGTATGCAATAGTTTGCACTTGTTTACTTTAGTGTATCAATTGGTTAAATTAGACGATATATAATATAAATTAGACGATATGATAAATTAGACGATATATAACATAAATTAGACGATAGGATAAATTAGACGATATATAATATAAATCAGACGATAGGATAAATTAGACGATATATAATATAAATCAGACGATTGGATAAATTAGACGATATATAATATAAATTAGACGATAGGATAAATTAGACGATATATAATATAAATCAGACGATAGGATAAATTAGACGATATATAATATAAATCAGACGATAGGATAAATTAGACGATATATAATATAAATTAGACGATAGGATAAATTAGACGATATATAACATAAATTAGACGATAGGATAAATTAGACGATATATAACATAAATCAGACGATAGGATAAATTAGACGATATATAATATAAATCAGACGATTGGATAAATTAGACGATATATAATATAAATCAGACGATAGGATAAATTAGACGATATATAATATAAATTAGACGATAGGATAAATTAGACGATATATAATATAAATTAGACGATAGGATAAATTAGACGATATATAATATAAATTAGACGATAGGATAAATTAGACGATATATAATATAAATCAGACGATAGGATAAATTAGACGATATATAATATAAATTAGACGATAGGATAAATTAGACGATATATTATATAAATCAGACGATAGGATAAATTAGACGATATATAATATAAATCAGACGATAGGATAAATTAGACGATATATAATATAAATTAGACGATAGGATAAATTAGACGATATATTATATAAATCAGACGATAGGATAAATTAGACGATATATAATATAAATCAGACGATAGGATAAATTAGACGATATATAATATAAATCAGACGATAGGATAAATTAGACGATATATAATATAAATTAGACGATAGGATAAATTAGACGATATATAATATAAATCAGACGATAGGATAAATTAGACGATATATAATATAAATGAGACGATAGGATAAATTAGACGATATATAATATAAATCAGACGATAGGATAAATTAGACGATATATAATATAAATCAGACGATAGGATAAATTAGACGATATATAATATAAATCAGACGATAGGATAAATTAGACGATATATAATATAAATCAGACGATAGGATAAATTAGACGATATATAATATAAATCAGACGATAGGATAAATTAGACGATATATAATATAAATCAGACGATAGGATAAATTAGACGATATATAATATAAATCAGACGATAGGATAAATTAGACGATATATAATATAAATCAGACGATAGGATAAATTAGACGATATATAATATAAATCAGACGATAGGATAAATTAGACGATATATAATATAAATCAGACGATAGGATAAATTAGACGATATATAATATAAATTAGACGATAGGATAAATTAGACGATATATAATATAAATCAGACGATAGGATAAATTAGACGATATATAATATAAATCAGACGATAGGATAAATTAGACGATATATAACATAAATTAGACGATAGGATAAATTAGACGATATATAACATAAATCAGACGATAGGATAAATTAGACGATATATAATATAAATCAGACGATAGGATAAATTAGACGATATATTATATAAATCAGACGATAGGATAAATTAGACGATATATAATATAAATCAGACGATAGGATAAATTAGACGATATATAATATAAATTAGACGATTGGATAAATTAGACGATATATAATATAAATTAGACGATAGGATAAATTAGACGATATATAATATAAATCAGACGATAGGATAAATTAGACGATATATAATATAAATCAGACGATAGGATAAATTAGACGATATATAATATAAATCAGACGATTGGATAAATTAGACGATATATTATATAAATTAGACGATAGGATAAATTAGACGATATATTATATAAATCAGACGATAGGATAAATTAGACGATATATAATATAAATCAGACGATAGGATAAATTAGACGATATATAATATAAATCAGACGATAGGATAAATTAGACGATATATAATATAAATCAGACGATAGGATAAATTAGACGATATATAATATAAATCAGACGATAGGATAAATTAGACGATATATAATATAAATCAGACGATAGGATAAATTAGACGATATATAATATAAATCAGACGATAGGATAAATTAGACGATATATAATATAAATTAGACGATAGGATAAATTAGACGATATATAATATAAATCAGACGATAGGATAAATTAGACGATATATAATATAAATCAGACGATAGGATAAATTAGACGATATATAATATAAATCAGACGATAGGATAAATTAGACGATATATTATATAAATATAGAATATTTATTATATCAAGCATTATATTAGTATATTATAATAATTAGATCAAATTATTAGACGCAATGTAGTTTTTGTAATAATGACATAATTTGCACGAGTTTATATTCAATACTTTTATATTTAAACAAACATGTAATGGGTTTTTATTCAGGAAATTTTCTATATACTTTTATACTTACTATTTGTACTCATTTTTATCGTATTGCATTACAATGTTAAACAATTGATGCAGGGGCGTAAACAAATGCAAGCCGGTTTCATCCATGTAAAAACAATACAGCTGAATACTATCACCTGATAATTTTAATTTTACGTAGAATCCTATAGCACGTGTAATAATATACCCAGTAACTATACAATATACAGAGAAAAATAGCTCATGATAATAATTTCGAATGTGAAATAAAATAATATGTACTACAAAAACACGTTTATTGAGCGACTAATTACAAGTTAAAAATAAGAATACTTTTAATGAGAAATTCGAGCTTGATGTTTTTTTATAATTTCATTTATATTTAGTGGTAAGAAAGTTTTTTTTTTATACTAGTTATTAATTGTTAGCTTGTTTCTTATAGCTATTAACTGACAGCTTTTTTTTGCATTAATTTTCATTTCTGTGATTCCTTGTTAACTTGTTTTTTTTTTGCCAATTTTTAATTGTTAGCTTGTTTTTTTTATAGTTATTCTTTGTTAATTTACTTTTCTAATTATTAATTGCATAGCTTATTTTAATTATTAGCTTCTATTTCCTTTTGTAAGTTAACATTAAACTTGCTTTCTTTTGTTAAGTAATAGTTTTAATAGTCATTAAATTTACTACTTATTTTAACATTGTCAGAGGATAGGACTATCACCGACAAAGATGTTCACTCCATTGAATTATAAAAATATTATACATATTTCATTACTCAAAAAAATATTATACATATTTTATTACGAGTAAAGTGTTTAAATTAAAGAAATGTATACAAAAAAAATACATATATATACATTTAAATTCAAACTTTATTCGTAATAAATAAAGGCATTCTAATTCTTACGGTATCATTTCTAAAATTTGATGGTACGCTTTAAGAATTTGGCGGCACACAACAGTGACGTGTTACAGTGGAATCACTGGTCTAGCTAGTTCTTTCATGAAGTAAATAGATGAATTCCATGTTGGAATAGTGCCAAAACGATGCTTTGCGCTATTAATTCGAAGTATTGGCATGCCAATTATTGCATGTAATATTTAGTTACATGGAGTTGTTACAGCATTCTAATATTTTTTTTAACAAAATGATAAAATTATTAAAAAAATCATCCACTAATTAAATTTTCTACTTCGAAGTTTTTATAACACACTAATTAGACTAAGCCAAATTGAATTTAATCCACTATAAATTTAAATATCAAACACTATTAAGGTTTGTCTATCTAGTTATTTTGTTTATCATAACTATCGCCCATATTGAAATCTTCACTGAAAATTACTTCAAAAGATTTCGTGCATTACATTATAATTAAACATTTACTCTCGCAAATAACACCAAACATTATTAAGATTTGTATTACACTCAATTTTGTTACCTTATCTATAAGACGTATATTTATTCAGATCTTACTATTTTAATTATTAACTACTCCGCTATAAACTACTTCATCACGATCGATATATGTCATTATAGTTTACGAGATACCTTAAATAATTATGTTTCTTACCTTTGGAAGTTAATTTATTCCAGTCACATACTTTTTTTTTTATTTGATATGCAGTTTTTGACAAGCTGCATGTACGAGATTGTTGCATTTTGTTATTAAAACAAAATAGAAATGATAAAGTCAAGCGTATCGTGAACAATTAACTGATAATGCTAAAGCTGATAAGTGATTGCGGTATTTCACATCTTCATCCGTTTCACAGTCACTCTTATTTTATTTCCAAAAAAAGAAAATAAATTGCATGAAATTAGCATGCATGTTTTCATAATAAAGAATTTATAAGGTAAGAAAAGAAAAAATTTCTTTAACATAGCCTAATATTAAGTAAACTGCGCTTAAAAGAGAAAACAAATGAAGACCTTCATAACTTTTGGTCTAATAATTTGATTTTCATGTTCTCGCGATTTTTGTGAAAGTATTCTCCATTATTGGTGTTTAGATTGAAATATTACTCTTAAAATGTTAACTTAAAATAAAGTATTTGTTCTCACAATTTTCGGACTTTTTCTTTACAACAAATTCAGGGGAATACAAAACAGTTTTTACAGTGCAATTTAAGTTAAGTTCATCGACATTTGTCCAAATACTGGAAAATTACGGCCTCTTCGAATGCTGAACCACTATGCTTCTTCTATAGACTTGTGATCTGCTTTTCTCAACTTTTTTCTGATATCTAATTTTTTTTTTCATGAGCAGAAATCGTTAGTTTCCTTTTTTTCCATATGTTACAAACATTAGATAGTTTATATTCCCTCCAAATATCAGCTTGATTACATCCATTTTCAATTTTTCTGATTATGCCCATTATATCAACAATGGAGAACGTTTTACGTTTACTGCTCGCCATAATTAAATTAGAGTCACTTGTTTGCAGGTATATTTTTAACTGAACTGAGAGCAAAAAGGTGTTGAAATGAGGGCCTTATAAACCATGGTGCCCGCGGTCCTTAAAAATTTTTCGTAGTGGTAGTAAATTAAGATTAATGATAAAAGATATTTCTTATTTTAACATACTACTTTGACGTTAAATGGTTTCGATGCTGAAATATTGATGTATTTATATTTTCTTTGGAAAACGATTTTCAGTGGTGGTTGCAGAGTAAATAAATAATCGACATTTGTATAATTTTCGTTTCCACTTTTTGAAATTTGCAAGGCCCGCGGGAACCCTGTAAACACATATTAGTGTCCAACCCTTTGACCAATAATGAATAATTACTCATTCCCTCGGACAGAAAATTCATATTGATCCCACTAACACCTTACAGGTGCATCATTTGCCTGGGTTGGAAATATCTGTTTGGCTTGTTTAGAGATGAGAAAGTGAAATAAAAGAAGTAAACAAGAAAAAATACTTATCGCTACATTCTCTTCTATAGATGGTTATAAAAGCGGTATATGTATTGATTTTGAAGTAGAAATTTCAAAATTATTACAAAAAAAATGAAGAAAAAAATCAGTCAAAGACAGAAAACGAATCTTGTTATTCGGCCAAATAGCGTAAAACAATATCAATTGTTACTAAATCTTGCTTCATAATGCAATTTTAGAAAGCCCTATATAGCATCATTTGATTCAAAGCGAAAACTATATAATATGTACAAATTTGCACTTTTTTCCATACAATACCTTTACACACATCTTCTAAACTAATCATTAAATAGTCTTAAGATAAGTTTCATTCAAGTGTAAAATATATGCCCTTGATGACTTATAGAAAAAACTCAATTCTGCCCCAAAACTTCATCTCACTGAAAAAGAAGATAGATTATAGCGTATAGAGAGTATCATTTATGACAATATTTATTGCTTGTTTACGAAGACTCATGTGTTTTCAAATAAGTAAATATTTAATTCATGGACGATCAAATATTATGATAGGGGGGGGGGGGGGGGAATCGGGCTTACGATTGTTACGTAAAACACCAGAATCTCTTTATTTTCTACATTTTTTTTTAAAAATGAAAAATGTGTATCAAAACTAATTTGGAACAATATTAAACTTGAAAAGTTTCATATTTGCAAGTTAAACTTTAGTATTGTAAAGTTTGGAAATTTTTTTTTAAGAATAAAGCTTACAACTACCGCAAAAAAAATCTTAAAGATTCTCATCAAAATTTTAAAAGTGTATTGTTTATTTAAATTCATTTCTAATATTAGATTACTACCGTCAAAGCGAAAAACGAGAAGGTTTTCGGATTCCTTACGCACTAATGGTAAATAAGGGAAGTAATTCTATTACTTAGCTTAGAAGGGATTCCGAGATCGTGACTAAACAAGATCTGAACAGGTTGTTTGTTATTTCACTATATTTAAAAAATAAAATCACACATCATCCAAAGCTATTGGGATAAAGTTATCCCAAATCTTCTACCATTACGAAGTGCTCACCGTTGGGTTCAGATAATTTAATAAACATTACGAAGCTAATAAATGATAACAAAACCATTAAAATAAACAATGTTCAAATTTTTAAAAGATAAATGTGCTTGAAATAGTTTACAAGTAGCAGTTAGAAATAGCAAAGAAGTATTAAAATTTCCTTAAAAATTATGAAATTAAATATGAACCTGATAGCGATTTAATGTAATTCTTAGTGAGAAAAATGTTTTTTCTTTCAATTTTGAAAAAAATATTTTATATGGAAAAAAGAGTCTTGCCATGAAAAAAAAAACCAAAAAGATATGAAATGTAAAAAAAAAAATTTTCTTACAAGATTTCGGTTATTATTAAATTGATTAGATTGATAAAAATTATTTTTTTGAATCTTTTTTAATTTTTTTATTTAATTTCCAAAATAGTTCTGGAGATACGTGCAAAAGTTCTTATCTAATTAATTTATGTGGAACAGATATTTTGAGCAACTCGTTATAAATTTAGTCAAAATTATAAATCAATAGACTTCATTGATTACAGTGAGCGTTTTGAAATTTCAGGAAGTAATAGGGCATGTGAAATAGATGGTCACAAAATAGCTCAGTTAACTCAAGTATTTTTAAAAAGAGCAATAGTTGAATGGTAAGAATTTCCCTTTTCTTTTCAAAATAAATTTTTTTTTCACTAACTACAAAAAATTTACAATAGGTAAGATTTTGAATTTAAAAATTACGTGGTACTCCACCCCGCAAACCGTCGAAAAAATACTAAAAAAAATTTTAAAAAAAAGGAGATTTATGTTAAAAGTCGCATGTCGTAAACAAAATTTCAGTCAAAAAATTGAGTCCTTTAAAACTATTAGAAAAGCTCTGCATCAATTATCAAAGAAAATATATATATAAACTACGAACGAATACAGGTAGCAGCAAAATGTTATGTTTAAATGTGATTCGTGACATTACATAGTAGCGACAGGTCGATACTTTTAAAATCGAGTGAAGAAACGGTCATCAATATCAATCTCAAAATTGAATAATTGAATCGTTTAGATATAGAAACAGTGAAGAAAAGAGTTTTTTAAATTGAACACGGAAGCTGGTATATATGACTAAAGGAAAAAATCGACTCGAAGAGAAAAGTTATGATGAAATCGGCATAATCACGATGATTACTCAAAATTCCAGTTTTCTTACGTAAAATTGTATTAAAGGTAGATTCGAGTTTATTATATACGATTCTTTTATGTAACTTATTAGAATTCCAAATTTTACTTACTGTTCGATAATCCAAAAACTAAACGAAAATTTTCAAGGCATAATCAAAGAGATTCTCTAACTATAAATTCATCTAAAGAGGATTGTTATTACATTAGTTCAACGTTTTGATAGCGGTTCTTAAGTTTTTAATTTCGAAAACTAATTCCATCGCTATTATTATAACATCAATCGAAACAAATATCAATGGAAACCGTATGATTGCCAAGAAAAAACATTATCCAAATCGTGAAAATTTCATCATTTTCTTCTTCTTGGTTTCTCTTGATTCTCATATGTAACATCCTTTTTTAATTCGTATTTCCTCTCACTACCTCTAAAGATTCAAAACCTGAAAGACAATCTGTCTTCTATGAAGAATTTTTCCATTCTAAGCCCTAACCGAGAGAGAGAGAAAAAATGCTTTGCATTACACATCAAAGTTAAATGGCTTAACAAATATTGAATGCAAGTAATATAAACAAAATTCATATTGCCGGAAAAGAAATTTTTCGTAAATCTAAGAATACTCTTCTTATTCCTTCCCTACACGGTGGTTCTCCGATGGTGCATCCTCTTTTATTTCGTATTTCCTGTCACAAGCTCTGGAGATTCAAATCCTGGAAGACAATCTGTCACCTTCGAAGAATTTTTCAATTCTAAGCCCTGACCGAGAGAGAGAAAAAATGCTTTGCATTACACATCAAAGTTAAATGGTTTAACAAATATTGAATGCAAGTAATATAAATAAAATTCATATTACCTGAAAAGAAATTTTGCGTAAATCTGAGAATACTCTTCTTATTCCTTCCCTACACGGTGGTTCTCCGATGGTGCATCCTCTTTTATTTCGTATTTCCTCTCACAAGCTCTGGAGATTCAAATCCTGGAAGACAATCTGTCACCTTCGAAGAATTTTTCAATTCTAAGCCCTGACCGAGAGAGAGAAAAAAGGCTTTGCATTACACATCAAAGTTAAATGGATTAACAAATATTGAATGCTAGTAATATAAAAAAAATTTATATTACCTGAAAAGAAATTTTGCTGCTATCTTGAGAAAACTCTTCATTCTCTTTCCTTCCTGGATTGTTCATTTTCTCCTCTCACTCCTCTTTGCATTCTCTCTATACTACCTCTTTTATTTCCCTTTTCTCTTATTTTCTTCTTAAATTTAAAAACATAAATTCAATCCTTTTTATTTGGAGAATTATTCATCCTTTTAAAACCCTGCTGGACAGAGAAAAATTTCATTTTGGGTAAGCATCATCAAAGTTAAATGATATGATTTGGATTGAATGCTTGTTTCTTAACATAAATTTATATTTAAATATAATATGCATAAAATTATAAAAGACTATTCTCCAATCTGAGTTGCATGCTGACTAACAATTTTTCATCACTTTACATCTTTATTTCCTTCAATTAGCTCCTATAATTTTATCAGTTTGTCTGTAACAACTTTTAGTCACCCTCAAAACACAACCTTCTGTCAAGAATTCCAAGCTCGAAATGATCCCTCTAAAGATTTTTACTTATTGTTGCAATTATTTTGAAACAATGAGTTTCTTATAAGTAATAACCGTTTCTTTTGACTGTAATTGTTAAACTTCATCTATTAGCTTTGTTGAAACAATGTTGTACACATTAGAATAAATATTAAAATTTATCTCAGTCGTTCATTGTTAGAGTATGGGTTTATTTAACTTTTAAAAAAACTTTTAGAGAACTTATAGATTTGCTGTTTACCTCTACACAATTAATACTTTATCAGAGTATTATACTAAATACATATTTTTAGAACTTAACTTTAAAAAAAAACGGGAAACATAATGAAACGTGATTTCCATAATTTTGCTTATTGCATCGACACAATTAGTACTTTATCAGAGTATTCTACTAAGTATTTATTTTTAGAATCTAAATTTACATATACATAAATTAGGGATTCCAAATACATAAAAATCTGTAAGAGTTAAAGCAAGGAAATCGTTTTTTATTCCCTATCCCCGTTATTTTTAATCTTTTTTTATACTTTATTTTTGATAAGGGTTCTAAAATATATGTTAAAGATTTTTTCCAGAAATATGTATTTCTATTTTGTACTTTATCATTATATGTTAGAGCATTATATGTTTAGTTAAAGTTTTTCTTCAGTTCTGTAGGTTTTAAAATTATGTATTCTAATGATAATTATAATTTTAAAAGCTCGCATTTCCCGTTATCCGTTGCTAAAAATAGTTCCAAATGAATTTTTATATCTTAAATGCCACATATTTTTTTTTATTGTCAGAATTATGTTTTTTTAAGGTTAACATTATCATAGATTACGGAAATTTTACCAGAATTTTTTTCTTCGTGTAGTTACCAATTAAATATTTTTTCGAGCAAAGAAAATAAATATTGACCCTAATTTTAGTTGAAAATCTAAAATCACACTGCTTTCAGACATTTCGTTTTCCAAAAGCCTTTTTGCTTTTCAACTGGTCTGTTTTCTCTCGTAATCAAACATGTTTGCATTGCTAATTATTTCATGGGATGTCGAGGCCATTTTATTGAACATCTTGTGCATTTTTTTCAAACTAAGAAGTATAAATTTAAGGTTTTGTTTTATTTTGTTCATAACATGGGGGAATTTCTATCACATCATTACCATTTTTAATCTTGAGTAACACATTTTTTAAATGAATGTTTTTCAGTCTTGTGTAGCAAAAAAACAACAATAATAGCACAAAGTAACCGTGACAGATGATTAAGACCTTTAAACCGCCAAACTGAGACTGAAACTTTTATACCGTTTAATTTTAATATTAGGTTCTTCAAGTTAAACAACAACAAAAGTGTAATCCATTAAAATGTTCTCCCATTTGAACAAAAGAGAAAATTTTCAAATTTCTTACTTGGCTCCAAATACCTAAAGAACGTTTGCATTTTATTCCTATTTTGAAGACTGAAAGATTTAAAAGAAAAGAAAGTGAAATGAGGCAGTATAAAGCTGTTTATTACTTGAACAACACAGAATGTCCAAATCCAAATGGTTCGAAAGTAGAAGTCGAATGTAAATATTAGCAGGTTTTGGTTAAGTTGATCACAAATTAAGTAAATTAAAGTAATTGTAAGCATTAATGGAAAGTATTAACGCAAAATAAAGAGGTAAAAGAGTATATGTGTGCTGTATAACAACGATTCTCGTTCTAAGTACAAAACTGGTGAATTAAGTACAAAAAATTACTCTGAAATAACTCGTGAAATGTGTAAAGAAAAGAATTTGAAATTTAAAGAGTTATTCAACCTATTTTAGAAAATAGTTAAATAGAAATTGAAAAATAATATATGTTAGGGATCATGAAACCAGTAGCTACTGCAACTGCTGGCACTAATGCATACTGGTACTAATGAAGATAATCATTCGAGAAACATTAATGAAGTCTAAATGGTCGACAATTTTATCAATTTTCTAAATGATGTGTTAGAGCTAAATAGTTACTGCAGTTGCTGGCACTAATGCATACTGGTACTAATGAAGATAATCCTTTGAGAAGCATTAATGAAGTTTAAATGGTCGACAATTTTATCAATTTTCTAAATGATGTGTCAGAGTTAAATAGCTACTGCAACTGCTGGCACTAGTGCAGATTGGTACTAATGAAGATAATCATTCGAGAAACATTAATGAAGTCTAAATGGTCGACAGTTTTATCAATTTTCTAAATGATGTGTTAGAGCTAAGTAGCTACTGCATCTGTTGGCACTAGTGCAGGTTGGTACTAATGAAGATAATCATCCGAGAAACATTAGTGAAGTCTAAATTGTTGACAATTTTATCAATTTTCTAAATAATTTGTTTGTCTAAAAAAATTAATCCCGATGATTGACCTATCGCAATTTTTGACTTTGCAATCGGGTAATCGTATATTAAATTAAAAAAGTTACATTTGAAATGGTGCGTTTTAAATATGCTAATTTACTAATTCAGAAAATACAAGTAAAATTATATAAATCGTTTTAAATAGACATGAGATTTTATTTTTTGGCGATCAAAATATGGGTCTTTTGTCATCCCCAAAATATGACTATTAATATAAAGTTAGTAAAAGTGATCTAGGTTTCAACCACATTCCCGTTTTTGTGTTTCACTTTGGCTGGAAAACTAATCGCATGATTCGAGAAAACCTTGTTTGCAACTATAAGATATTTCTATTCAAAATAATATATTACAAATGTAATTTTAAATAAATATTACTTATTTTTATTGTTTAATATTAATTTGATAAAAGAATTTTGAGCAATATTTTTGCTTCGCGTTAAATTTTTACTAGTTCTGTATATTCTGAAGTAAGATTTTATGAATGTCCGGGAAAAAAATGTCAAGTTGTGGAATTATAATAGCAGAATTAAAATGAAGCAGCGAACACTTTATTCAACAACTATTTAATCATAAGCAGAAATACTTGTCTATAATTTATAGTGAAACTTATTAGCTAAAATCATTACATGGCCGAATTTCAATGCTAGTAAATTAAACAAAAGCAAAAAAAATCATTTCATTTCTTTATGATTGCTACTTCGTACGTTTAGGTTATGCTTATAGTTCTTTAACATATATTAATTATAAATATTAAACTCTATTTTATTCTAGAAAACACTAAACAAATGCATAAATAGTTTTATTTTAAAAATAGTTATATGCATTGTAAAGAAGGAATATTATTTATTTTTGAATATCATTAAACCATTAGCTGACTTTATTTTGCTTTTCTTTCATATTTTATTAAATAAATATTGAATGAAACTTTTTCACTAACAATTTTAAGTCACCTTTCTCATCTTCATCTTCGGCCAACAAATTCCTTTATTTACATCAGTTAGTCTTGAACAACTTTTTTTCAACTTCAAAAAATAACCTTCACACACGAAATTCAAACGCAAAATGAACTCAATAATGATTTTTACTTATTGTTCAAATTAGTTTTCAACAATGGATACTTTTATATCAAATATTATTTGTTTCTTTCAACTGTAATTGTTTAACTACATCTATTGGCATTGTTGAAACATTGCTGTACACAAAAAAACCCAACTTTATAGTCATTGTTAGAGAGTGACATTATTTAATTTTTTGAAAAACGGAATACATAATGAAAAATGATTTCCATAGATTTGATATTTAACTCTACACTATTAGCTCTTTACCAGGGGGTTCTACTAAATACATATTTTTAGATTCTTAGTAAAAATATAACTACATCTATTAGCTCTGCTGAAAGAGTTGTGTACACAAAAAGATAATTAAAAATTAACTTATTAGCCATTGATAGAGAGGAACTTTTTAAATTTTAGAAAACATAAAGAACATTCAACATTTAGAAGCATTCACAGAACATTTCAGGACATTTTGCAGGACATTTCAGAAACCTTTAATTCTATACAATAGGTACTTTATCAAAGTTTTTCAAAATCCACCTAAAATATATACTTTTAAAATCTCTGTAAAAATTTATACAATTTACAGATTCCATATTAACATAAGTAATGTTCTGTAAAATATGAAATGAGGCAATATCTCATAATGATAATTTGAGTTATTCCTTTGTTTGATTTTAAGTATGGTTTTTTAAAATAAATATTTATAGTATATTATGCATTCTCCTCAGTAATAAAAAAATCAGAAAAGTGAGTCAACGAATTGCCCAAGACTAAACTAAGGGAAAGCAGGACCCTAGGAGATATGTGCTTTCAGAATTGAAGAAATCTAAATATTTTAATTAGTTTCTACTTACCAATTTCTTTTCAATAAATGAAAATATTTTTTTTCTTCAATAAATTCAAATAAATACAGCCACTTCAACTCCTGAGTTAAAGTTCTAATATGAAAGGGATGTTAAAACATTTAAAATTTCCAAAAGTCTTATGTTTATAATATCTGCCTTTAACCAGTCTCGATTTCCTCCAGCTATCAAACATATTTGCATTGCATGTATAGTAGTTGATTGAATAGTGATAGCATTTTATGAAACATTTTGTATATTTTACTTATCAGCTTATGAAGAAGTATAAAATTTACATCTGTTGTGAAGCTATTTTATTCATAAGACAAGAAATTTTTGTCCCATGATTATCATTTTTCTTTTCATGGAGCGCATTTTTCTCAATGAATTTTATCTGTCTTACATCTCAGGAATACCGCATCTATAATCCAAAGTAGCCGTAACAGATTATTAAGACCAGAGATGCAGTTTTAGTTACGAAGCCGTAACAAAACCATAATAACCATCATAAACCATAAAATTGTACATTATTAGCCAAACAGAAACTGGAAATGGAGAAATAGCATTTATTTTTTTTAATAAGATGCTTTTTTTTCTTCCTTTTTAAAAGATTACCAACCACAGCATCTAATAAAATGTATTACTATTGAAAAAAGCATTATTTTTCAAGTGGAACTTGCTAGAGAATGTTAAAGATTTAAAGATAATTTTTCAATTATCTATTCAATAAAGAGTAAATTAGCTTAGATAAGAAAACATTACTTAAACAAATTATTTTACGTTACTCTGGGTAAAACAAATCTTTCTCCATTATTGATACTATAATAATTACATTATACATGTATTATATTATACTATATCAGGGGTGGCCAAGCTCCTTTGTAGTTGAGCCGATTTCAAAATGTAAAATTTTTCGCGAGCCGCAATTAAATACGTATTTAAAAGGTATGCAAAAAAGGTATTGAAATTTTTTTTTTACAGAAATTATATTTATTGAAAACATATAAATAAAAGTGCAAAATATGTGTATTGAATTTAAATATTAAAAATTAAACACATTTATTACACTTCTCTTGATATTTCTTTTAAATTTGGTGAATAATTGAATAATTGGTGACAGCACTTCTCAGTAATTCGTTGAGATGCTGGTTAGTTAATACTGATCGGTGGTTGAATTTCGAGAATTTTAAAGTGGAATAAAATTATTCACTTAAGTACGTTGTTCCGAATATTGACATAATTCGACAAGCAGCCTTTTATATTTCAGGATATTTTGATTCTGGTACAAATTTCCAAAATTCAGTAATCGACATCGACTTATTTTTTTAATTGCAGAGCTTGATCGTTTTGCATCTCTATTAATTCCAATTCTTCAGATGCTGTTTGGGTCATAATTATATTGGAAATGGAAAACTCGCCTTGAATTATGTTAATTTCAAATGGATTCAGAAAAACGTAAAAATAAAATAGCACAAAAATAAAAAGGGAACTTGGGTACATTTATCGAGAGCCACAAATAATCCTTCAAAGAGCCGCATGTGGCTCACGAGCCACATGTTGGCTACCCCTGTACTATATAATTAATATTATACATTAATGACCTATACTAATAAAATAATTTATAAGTTTTAAAAACACTGTATATTTAATAAACATAAAACTGAATGGTTGTAATTGAAATAAGGTTTTTTTACCAGAAAATTAATTTTACATTGATTTAATGGAAATTTATAATTTAAAAATTTCATACTATCTTTATCCACGTTTAGTCCCCTTTCATTACTCTTTAGTACAAAACCTACATTTTCAATAAAATTTGAAAAATATACACACTATAGAACGAATTTATTAATTACATTGTATGGAAATATACTAGATTAAATAATATTAAAAAAAGGATAAATTAGTGAAAATTAATGATTTCTTTAAAAAAAAAATACAGTTGATTTAAAGCAATGATTTTTTTTAAAAAATAAATCATGTCATTCAAATCGCGATTGTCATTATGACTTGAATCAAGTTATTTAAATCATGCCATACCGGATTATAATAATAATTAACTATGAAATTAATAATAAAATACAAATATTTAAATACAGCGAACGTAATTTTAGGAGTAGGAGGCGTGGGGAATGAGAGTCTTTATTGTCAATAATAGAATGCCAGGGATACATCAGATTATTTTCCGTATAATAAAAAAAGAGTTGCGCTTTTGATACGATAATAGAAAACGCAAACAATGTTTGTTTAATTATTTTTGAACTTTTTTATATTCCACGGCTTTATAAATAAAAACGGTACAATTCAATCGAAAAATCTACAAAATTAAATATTTTTTTAGAAAAAATATGAGGTCAGTAACATATCTTTGACCCGAGCACAATCAACTTTTTTCATTGTTCACAATTTTTGCGTCGAAAAGGAACTTGGTTCTTTGTTGATAAACACGCATGTTTTTGCGTGTTGTGTCTATAAATGCTGAATGTATTCAACAGCATTATCACAAATATTCAAAAAATAACTACTAACAAGGTTTTGAAAAATTCACGATGAAATTTAAGGTAAGTTCTCAATTTTTTTATAGTTCTCTTGCAAGACCTAAACTGAACCATATTATAGCTTGCTGCATCCTTAACACGATGCTGAGGAATATATATATATATATATATATATATATATATATATATATATATATATATATATATATATATATATATATATATATATATATATATATATATATATATATATATATATATATATATATATATATATATATATATATATATATATATATATATATATATATATATATATATATATATATATATATATTGTATATATATATATATATATATATATATATATATATATATATATATATATATATATATATTGTATATATATATATATATATATATATATATATAATATAATATATATATATATATATATATATATATATTATATTATATATATATATATATTATATTATATATATATATATATATATATATAATATAATATATATATATATATATATATATATATATATTATATTATATATATATATATATTATATTATATATATATATATATATATATATATATTATATTATATATATATATATATATATTATATTATATTATATATATATATAAATAATATATATATATATATATCAGATTTATTTATTCATTTCGATAACACTACGATACAATTTTCTCGAAAGAAAGGTTTACTTTAATAATATATTAAGGCTTCAGTTAATTCACACCGTTTTATTGTTAAAAACAGTGGTAGGGAAAACTGCATTATTTTTGTAGTTTTACTACAACTACTTTGTTACGAATGTAGTTAACTATAACTACTCTTCTATAAATGTAGTGACTACAAACTACTTTGGAATTCAGTAACTACTTCAATTCTTTAACCCTAAACATACCATTACCGGTCAAATGACCGTTTAAGAACTTTTGCATCGAAAATGCACTTCTCATCTTATCGTTTTTGCACATTTGACTTCATGACTTTTTCTAGCAATTATATACTGCTAATATTCTATTATCATAAATTTTTTGTATTTTGTTTGTTTCGAAAAATGCTTGTCGTATGCCTATTTCTAACACAACCAGTTATTTTACCGGGAGAACAATTTATTGCTTTGTAAGGTTATCGGATCAGAAATTACGATGCAATGCGTGTTCAACGTACTGCATTCGATGAGTTGCACATTTCTGCAAAGACTGCTGCTCAACCAGAATAACTGTGAATCCAAATTTCAAGAAAGTACCTAAAATTTTAGATTGGCCTTTTTGCGTCAGAAAAAGTGACAAAAACTAAATATTTTGCTCAGTAGCTTATATTTAATTTTGATAGCTTCACTTCATATCTAACTAACAATTAGTTTTTACGCCGAAAAACGTCGAAACAATCAAGACAGGGCAAGTTCTTAGAAGAAATAATATTAATTATAAGAATATTTATAAGAATTATAATTCTTATATATTCTTAAAATTATAAGAATAATTATAAGAATTATAGAAATAATAATAAGTAGAAGAAATATTTTTGAGGAAAATGTACAATGGTAAATTGCGTTGAGCAATGAATAAAAAATTCTTATTCTTTGTGTTTGTAATACACAAAAATTGGCATTATACGATTTTGTTTAATTATAATAAAGTTTTTTTTAGTTTATTTCCTTCCTAACATCCATATTTCTTACATTCAATCAAGAAACATAGAGTCCGGCCATTTGCCAGAAATAGGTATATATTAAGTGTTGGTATGTTTAGTGTTAAGGAGACGAACTTTGCTAGAGAAATTAATTTAAACTGATACGTAATTTCTATTTAAGCTCCGCTGTACCTACTGGATCATTTTCATTGCATTCATTGACAGAACCGCGAAGATTTGTAACCGTCAAAGTCGAGAACAAACAACTGTTTTTTGCATCACACTACTCTCTAAGCTGCTTTCTTTTTTTTTAAAAAAAAATGTAGTACACTCCTCTATAAGCTTCGAAAAAAAGAAGCGACTACAGTAGTTTCACTACGTAAAGTGCGATAATTTCTACCACTGCACTGTGGGCCTGAAGACTATGATCTTTGGCCAAAAGTCAGAAATTAATTTTTCAATTAAAATATGTGTAGGCAGTTATAATATATCCCAAATTAAGTATTCAAAATCATTCCAAACATTATAATTTACTTTTTGAACCGACGAGAGTACAATGTAATGAAAAATATGTTTAAAAAAATTTTTTTTTAATTTAACTTTTAAATTTTTATTTCAGAAATATATATCGGAATTTCACCTTACTGTTACATTTTTATCAGAGTAATTAGCGTTAAATTATAGTACAATTTTTCAATTTGTTGGATTAGTTAACACTCCTGACAATTTTACAGTTTATATCTTATCATTTGACATTTTACAATGTTTGAATGACTTTCGAAAATTAGTTCCAAAAAGTTCCACGAGGAAATTAGCTAAACTTTCTTTGTTGTTTTTTTTTATGTTTCTTCTTTCGAAAAAACTTGCCCTATTTTGCCTTTATTGCTAAGGTGGACTAAATATACCGAAAAACCAAAATTATGTTTTTTTTATGTTTTCGCGTTACTTCGTAATCTTACTTCGGAAATATAATTTGCTTTTCATTTTTAATATAAAATTACGAAAATTATTGTATTTTCATTGCTATATTTAATTATTTAAACTTACTATATAAATTTCTTATTTTTGCTCGCCATATTTCAGCCGCATATTTTGGGTATTTTTAGTGTATTTCAAAATTTCACCTATGACTTCAATTTACCTGCACATAAAAACCCCTAAATAAAAAACCCCAAATTTTGAAACAAATTTTATCGAAATACTAATTTTGGCCACGAAACCTTGGATGCTGGCCCACTGTGCACTTGAAATGCACTATTGTTATATTTCATTTTTTAAAATATTTCAATTTAAGATGTATTTAATTTTAACTAACTAATTATAAATTATAGTTCTTAAAAATATTTAAGTTCTTAAAAATCTCTGAATCTTATTAACTCACAGTCACAGGGGGGATTTAAAATTGCATCCTGGGGCAGACCCACAAAGATTTGTATCCATCAAATTCAAAAAATTAGTTGCTTTAGAACAATGTTCATAAAGTAAACTAACGTAAAAAGTATTTGACCGGAATCGCTACAAACTACTGTTTTTCGTATGTCACTACTCACTGCACTATTTTTTTAAAAGAAAGGTAGCACACTACACTACAAACTACTCAAAAAAGTAGCGACTACAGTGATTTCACTACATGTACTGCGCTACTTCCGTCCTCCGGTTAAATGTACCAATACCTTTTTTGATAATATGGTGTGATTACTACCTTTGATTAATTAGGTTAAGTCGTAAGTAATTTAAAATATCTTTTGTACCTAGGCAATAAGGTTTCAAGGATTTTTTTTTAGTCTGTAAAGATCCAAAATTTGCAGCCGAAATACAGACAAAACATACTTTATCGAATTGGAAAGAAATAAATATTAGAAAAATCTATTTTCTCTTTTAAGTTAAAGTTTATTTGAAAGGTAGATTTTTTTTTAAATGCAAGTTAAAAACATTAATGTTGTTTCTAATGTCACTTGCCACACGGACAAGCCTGGTTGGTGAAAACGAGCAAATTTAAGGCAGAGTGTCAGTTTCTTGTTTTTCAGTGGCGCTATCCATGGTCAAGAATTCAACTTCTGCCACATCCGTTTATAGGGTGGACCCATTCATACATCCATTCATTCATCTACAGATCGTAATTTTGACCTGAATCAGAGAACGATCGATATCCAATCCAGTACCCCCAGAAGTTTTGATTTGTTATGGAAACATAGAGAACTTTTGCGACTCAACAGATTTAACGTGCATCAGTCACTTTACTACACGGAGAGTCTTCGGTCGGCGAGGTTCGAACACACGAACTCTCGGACATGGGCCCAGTGCCCTACCGACCAGGCTATCCTGGCCCTTAAAAACAGTTTTTTTTAAGCGATGGATGCTTACAAAGATCAATTACACCATAAATTGTTATTTTGGTTGTGTAATTTATTTATATGAATGAGATGCAATTATTTATGCAATGTTTTGAATGTTGTAGTATTTTGAGTACTACGTCTCAAAAGTGACACCATGCCAAAAAAAATATATTCTGTGCCAAAAAAAAAAAACGGACCACAGTGAATAACTTTTGATCGAATGATCGGATCTTCACGGTCTACAATTCAATCTTAGGATCGAAGAAATGACCTCAAATATGCTACCTCAATTAGTGCAAACAATATTTTAAGTTACGATATTGGACACAAAAACGTACTTTCTCTTATTCAATAAATTTCTCTCAATAAAAACCCTTTTTTTCCAACGGATTCGGATTTCCGACCCCCCCCCCCCAAAAAAAAAAATATATATGGGTGGTAGTCGCAATCTGGGAAATATGGCTCCCATAGTTTGATCAGGAGAGCGATCCAAAGTTTAAGCCCCTTAATGTTAATTTTACTTTTTGCGTATTTCGCTATATCTCGAGAACTTTTTAAGTGCTTGCACACAATTGCTAAATTTGTTTATCTAAGGAAAAGTGAATGTAAAAAATCCCTTTTTGTAAATATTTATTAGTTTTTATTATTATACAGTCGAAAAAATTTGGATTGTACGATAAGTAATTTTTTACATCATTTTAAAGAATGTAGTTTAATGAGGCAAAATAAAAATTTTGAGCAAAATCGGTTATATAGTTCCTGAGAAATCGAATTTTAAATGTACGACTTCTTTAAAATTCCTTGAGAATTTTACCTGTATTTTCGTTTTCATAAAAATTTATTTGCGATAACCATCATATTTCCACATACAAATCTCTTCTTTGAACTACAGATTTTACGGAGCAAGTATTATTTTTAAAATATCATAATGATCATCATATATGTATATTGAATAACGCAATATTAATTTTATTATTTATCAAACAAAATTTAGTTAAAATGTATCTCTTTCTCTCAGATGTTAGGCTAAAGAAAGATATGTGTATATTTTTAAATGACCCTAATTAAATTTCATATAAGCAATATTTCTAAATTTTAAGTATATAGAATGACTTTTACAGTAAAATATGCATTATTTTATAAGTATTATGCTTAAATATAAATATATCTAACAACAAGTGATTTTCAATTTAGCGTTACAATGGCATCTTTTTCATTGCAACTATTCCTTTAAAAAATACTTCTTTTTAGTTTTAAATACATTTACATAGTTTCTAAGACTACATGGTAAAAGTAGCCACAAGCTAGAAAGCAAATTTTATTTGTTTTTGACCATTAACGAACTTTTAAACAAAACGTGTAACAATCTTTTTAGGGGTTTGTCGAGCATTAGCAATCTATGGGAAAGTATAACATCTTTAATTGTATTTTTTTTTTGGATATAATATAAGTGCATAAGCGCATAGTAAGATTTCATTGTTGATTTCATCTTATTTTATAGCCGGCCTTGAACAGCCGAGTTTTTTTGTAATCCATAAAAAATTATTCTAATTTCGTGTGTTTGGGGACTTGCTCTTGAGTCTATTTTTACGGATAAAAACAGCAACAATAATTTAGCCCCTGATAAAATCAGTACAAAACGAGAAAATCATATTTCTTTTTTTAAAGAATTCTTAATTTTCTAAAATCATTAAAATTGTATAATTAAATATCAACCTTATTGATTATCAACTTTAAATTATCCACTTTTAATTATCCTACACTTTAAATTATCCACATTATAAATTTTAATTTATTACCTAGCGCCCATCCATTTTCGGGCCAATCCAAGGTAATTAACAAATTAAACGCTCTTTAATATTGCAGTAAGAACGCGCCAAAAGAGATCACTTTATTTACGCTTCTGTTTTCATAATTTGTAATCTGGCAATCTTTACGAAAATATTTTAAATCATTCTTGAAAGATTCCGATACGCGTAAGTTCTCATTTTATTTGAATTTGCTCATGGCTCTATATATTTCCTTTCTTGTTTTGTTCCGTATTTTCTTGGCATTTCACTTTCTGTTTTATTGCTAGATATGTTTTATTTCGTATATATTTTTTACTTAATGCTATTTTCATTTCAATTTTTTTTAGTGCTCCTCACACTATTGCGTCGATATATATTTTTTTGGCTATATTTATACAATATTAGAGAGCGAATATAATCGCATTTGCGGATATAATCGTATTTGCGGATATAATCGTGTGAGCTGATGGAGAGATTATATCTTTTCTTTATTTTGTTTTCCGGATTTTTAACAAGTTTCTTTTTTCAAATGATGATAAATTGAAATGATTTTTCGAAATTTGTTTTAAATATTTTTAAAAATAATTTTATTTTAATAATTTTTCTTCTGCTCTTGTCATTAATATTATAGTATTTTCATAGTATTTTCCATATATAAATGTCATCAGATTTTCTCAAAGACTAATATTTCGTTTTATTCAAGTTTTAAATTTGCTTTAGGTTCAATGGCTCCACGAAAGATAATTATTCTCACTGCAATGATACTTCATACCAATAAGTCTAGTTCCTAAACACATTTTATTATCTCTTTTTAATTATGAATTATATTTTAGAATAGATAGGTATTTTTCAGCTTTATATATTATTTCTACTTAAACACGCTATTACCTTTTATAAGCTGATTTTAACTAAAAAATCATTTTTCTATTTTTTTTTCTTCTTTTCTTTTTACTTTTTTTTTAATAAAATAAAACTTAGAACTTTTCTGTTTTTTAGAATCGTTTGAGTTTAGTTTCTACTCCAAATCAGACAAAGTTAAGAGGATTTAAAAAATCATTTATTTTGGTTATTAAATTGATCATTGTGTCTTTTTTCTCCTCTTTCTCAAAACTAATTTTTCAGTTCGGTTCTTTGCCTTCATTTTAAATGCAATATACCGAATTATTTTTGTTCGAATTACTTGAAATTTAGCATGAATATTTTCTTAACAAATTTATAAGAAGTGGACACTGGACAGGTTAGTTGATTAAACTATTATTCTATATTTTATAGCAAAAAAAAATTTTTAATTGCCAAATAAACTTTGCAATTAAAATTAGCCAAAAATTATTAAAAGTCAAATAAATTTCGATACTTGCTATAAAATATCTAAGCATTCATATTATGTCAAATGCTCAGTTTATTCCCTAAGTTATTTTTTATGAGTTTTCAAATGAAGCAAATCATAACAACGTATATAAATAAGCAAGAATTACATAATATATAAATAATATATATTATAAAGCAAGAATAACAACAGAAATATCACAAAGCATCGTGATTTTGAAAACAGGTCGATTTTTGATCTTTTTTAACCTGCTATACCCCCATATTTTTAAAACAAAATATTTTTTTAATTTATACTATGTTTTAGTGTATAATACACACTCAAAAATTTCTAAATTAAATATTTTAAATGTTTTGCCTCCGACAATATTCGGGTACCTACCTTTGTAATTTTGTAATCGATTATATTTCAAAATATTCCTATAAATAACTGGGGTTGAAAAGTGGTCCCAATTCTAAGTTTGCGATTATGAATGTTCAATTCTGAAGCTTTGTGATTTAGAACTCAACTCGGAAGACAAGGGAACTCCTGGGTCAAGCATTGAACAATCTAGCCTTCGCGAAGGACTGATCCGAAATTGCGTTACAAGAAGAGGAATCCATGAAAATCTCTCATGGTTAACTCGACGGAAAGGTGACTTTAACCCATGACCCGTCTATCACTGAGAATATTTTTCGTCTGCACCATGCCCGCTATGACAGGGAGCAGAATTCGCATCAACCAGCCACCGATGTGATTCGAACCTGAGTGCCTCCCAATGTGACCCAGGTTCGAATCCAAGCCGAATTTAAAGTAAGAATCACCTAACTAAAAATATTATGCGTTTAATATTTTTAGTTAGGTGATTCAATTTGTTATTTTTGTCTTTTCGTTAAAAGTTTAAGAACTACCTTTTACTTCGTTTTAAATCAGCAAAAAAACTGATTTGAATAAAGTTGTAAAATACGCAAAAACAATGATTTTTAGAAATGAACATATAAAAACAACTATATGGTTTTAAATTAAGTTTCTGAAAATGCTGATTGCAGAATTTTGCTGATACAGTTTTATCAAAAAACATTTTTGTAACCCTAAAATAACTCTTTCTCTCACATTCTGATTAAGCCACAACCTTGTTTTTACTATGTTTTCCAAATCAAAATTTTCAATGGTTTTCCATTGATGGACCAACATAATCTTAACGGTAACCATCAATAATTCCATCATGAACCATTATATTTTTGATGGTAAACAACATAAGTAACCATCACCCCAATGTAGGAATTCGAACTGATTTATGATGCTCCAGCATAAGAATAGCAGCTTGTTTTGATGGGTTTTTTAATGTTAAACCATCAGAAATTTTAATCAAAGTTTCTTAGAAATCAAATATAGGAACGATCATGAACCATCCTCACTCCAATGTAGGAATTCGGACTGATTTATGATGGTTCAGCATTAAAAAAACATTTAATTGTTTTGATGGTATATTTCTGAGTACCAACGAGAAATCCCATCAAACCATCAGAGAAATGTATATTTGGAACCATCATGGACTATCACTGATCATCATAGATTGTTGGTCCATGAGGATCAAACTTTTCTTTCTCATAATAGTATTAAAGTAGCATTTTTCATCATGGAACGATGGAAGTTTGTTGGCATATCAAAAATGAACGCATAATGGAAAATGTTTGATGATGGTGACCATTATGAATCGCTGTGAAACCAATGTAAACCATCAAAATGTTTTGATGAGACCATGAAGAATTTTGACTTGGGTTAATACGGTACTATCATGTAACTATCAATCATTATGAAAACTGAATCATAATAATTAAATGCGTATTTAGTTTCCCCTCTGTTGTTTATATCTCCCTTACTGTTGAATACAGTTGTAAGATTAGTTGTGTTGGAAACATCGGGTATGACTGTAATCATTTCAATTGTAGGGCAAGGGACAGTGTAATTATAAGTTCCCTTTTCAAATCAAGCAGAAAAGCGATATTTAAGATCATCTTCTATTATAAAACAAAACACGATTTCAAAACAGGCTATAAAATGCTTCAGCGTATTGTGCTGATTTCGTGTGAAAATTCAGGACACTTGTAAAAAAGGCATGAAAAGGCAGTTTGATACCAAAAACTTTATCTTTGGAAAAAATATGACTTATTACTACATTGCCACGAGTTTTAATTTAAAGCTATTCACAATAATATCTAATTATTTTCATATAAATTTCTGGATTACTGCTTTTCAACCATTATACTGAATAATTAATGATATTGGTGTAAACTTGACCACTTCTTTCGTTCTTTCCAGGTACATTTTACAGTTCTCTTAGGAGTGAGTTGGGCTCTTCTCTCAGCAGTGATCCGAGCACAGAATTGGGACATGTTAGGTTTAGGAAACTTAGGAGGAGGAGGCAACGCAGGAGCTAAAGCTGGCGTTGGAGCTAATATGGGTTTAGGCTTCAATGCCGGAGCTGGAGTCAATGGTCAAGCAGGAGCAGGTAACGGAATGGCTGGACTTGGTGGTAATGGTAATGTAGGTGGCAACGTGGGTTTTGGAATGAATGCTGGTGCCGGAGTCAATGGTCAAGGAGGAGCAAGAGGAGGTAATGGAATGGCTGGACTAGGTGGAAATGGAAATGTGGGCGGCAACGTGGGTTTTGGAATGAATGCTGGTGCTGGAGTCAATGGTCAAGGAGGAGCAGGAGGAGGGAATGGAATGGCTGGACTTGGTGGTAATGGTAATGTAGGGGGCAACGTAGGGTTTGGAATGAATGCTGGTGCCGGAGTTAATGGTCAAGCAGGAGCAGGAGGTAATGGAATGGCTGGACTTGGTGGTAATGGTAATGTAGGTGGCAACGTGGGTTTTGGAATGAATGCTGGTGCCGGAGTCAATGGTCAAGCAGGAGCAGGAGGAGGTAATGGAATGGCTGGACTAGGTGGAAACGGAAATGTGGGTGCAAACTTTGGTATCGGAATGAATGCTGGAGCAGGTGTGGATGGCAATGTTGGAGGAAGTGCATCAGGCAATGCAAACGATATGAGTTCTAATGACCCACAAACGCAGGAAAAGAAGCCCGAAGATGCTGAAAGTGACGACGCCCCAGAACCACCTACTCAGAATACGGATATCGAAAACGAGACAAAAGACGAAACAGAAACCATAAATCCTTAAATATGAAGCATTTCTCCTTTACCATATTATTATTTATTATCACATAGTAACTAAAAAATGCAACACACCTATTATGGTTGTGGTTTATTATTCGTTTTATTATTCATTCTTCATATTTTACTTGTACATATTTTTGTAGCTCAATTGTTTTATTTCATTTAAATTAGTTTTATGTTTTGTTATTTTGGTTGTACGAAAAGGTTCTCAATAAATATATCAACGTTTATTAATTCAGTCATCTACTTTATTCAACTACTATTTTTCCTCTGTTCTGCGACAATCAACTACTGGCGCAAATGGTAAAATTGAGTTTCACTATTTTAAATTGGATATACAACTCATCAATTTTTATAAAAGTAACGCATTAAACGAAATAAAAACTACAATATAACTCCAACTCTTGGTTTTGTGGGAGAAAGTTTCTAATTTTTCAATACCGTCCTCGTAAGAAAGATTGAAGTATCTATACTTCTTCCTTACTGACTTTCTTGCTCAGAAAAGCAGCATAGTCTTGTATACATTTCATGTTTTATGCCAAAAAGAGATAAATTCATTGTCCTTTTTCAATGCAACGTCCATTTTTAGAGTAACTAGATATCGATGTCATTCTTACTTATGCCATAATAGTAACCAAGGATTTGAAGCATTAATGAAAGAAAAACCGAATGAGGTAGAAATGTATGGCTGCGTGGGCTTAAGAAACTGGAACTGTTATCCTCGTTCAAATCAAAAACATTCAGCCGTGTCCATTTTCCTAAACAAACATTTTGAACATTATTGTGTATTTTCGTAAACAAGCAATTTGAGCTATTTTCTGACATGACCTAACATTTTTTTTTCTTTTTCCAAATTACATCAAAACTTAAAAACAATCTCCTTGTAAAAACTTTAGAAAAGAATTTAGATTGAGTTTATCTTTATAGAATTCCGTCTACCTACGATTGGCATTTATTTATTTATATTTCTCTTATCAGCTTTTATTTATCATTTATCAGTTTTTATTGGTTTAACATATCATTGAAATATTTTCCTCTTAATTTCGAAAAAGTATTAAAATAGTACCCTTTTACGAAGCTATAAAAAATATGAAATATTATTCTTCATACGTAATAAATCATTATTCCATTAATTAATTAAACTTTAATTTCGTAATAATTATTATTCTATCATGAAGCTTTAAAATGTGTTAAATATAATTTTAAATTTATAAATTATGACACTAAAAATGCTCAAACTAAGATTGTCACAACGAAATGAATCAACTTCAGCCTAATACAACTAAAAATTAATTAACACTATCTCACAACTTCTTTTTACTTAGTATTATGTCTGTTTTATAAATTTTATATATAACTATTCATAGGATGTTTTTATTCTGTTGTTAATGATTCACTTTAGCTATACTAATGAGCTATTTGCGACGATCTGAGACACTATAGATGTAATAAATAGGAATTTATTGGAATTTTTTTTGTATCAATACTTTTTAAAGAAGGGTTATTTTTCAATAGATGGCACCACTATGATAAAATTTAAATGCAATCAAAATTATGACATTTCATGAGAAATTTTTATTTATTCTTTTAAAATGGGATTTTTGGGGTAGATTGTGGATATAATTTGTAGTAACATTTAAGGAGGTTTGGATTATCACTTTTATGGCGTATTAGTGGGGTTGTAGCTGGGTTTTTTTCTTATGGATCTTTTTTTTTTGTTCTGACGTCCACTGGACGTCCACTGGATGCGGGATGACTTTTGAGCGAGTAAACAGGTCAGTATGGATTATTCCGCCTTGCTGAGAAAGGTATAAGAGGCGTGAAGAGTGGCTGAAAAAGTAGTAAGGACCATTTTGACCATTTTGGAGTCGTACGTATTTCATTCTCTCGCAATTATCAACGTAGCTTTGTTTACAAAGTGAAAGTGAAGATAAAGTGGGCGTTTTCGCCGAAAGATTTATGAAATAGTGTTTGTGTTAATCTTCGATATCAACATGTGAATTAAAAAAGGAAACAGCATTTATTATTATTTCATCGCAATTATCAACGTAGTATTGTTTACAAAGTGAAAGTGAAGATAAAGTGGGCGTTTCGCCGAAGGATATATTAAACAGTGTTTGTGTTTATTGTGACAACAACATGTGAATAGAAGCAACAATTATCGTTATTTCATAGTGCAAGTGCAACTCTTATAATTTCACCTTTGATTTCATATGATTTATTGCAACAGATAGTGCAAAAGTTATTTTTATTTTTCACGCATCGCAGAGTTTGTGATAGCTAAAGCAGCCCAAAATATTTTGTGCATTCATTCACTTCATAATAGCATCAACTCATCTGGAATAACATCAACTACATCAGGTAGATGAAAAAAACTTTATTTTATTTCATACTACTCTTATTTTTTCCTGCAAAACAGATAATTCAAAGTGTGCAAGAATGGCGGACTGCAACAGTGAACAGCCCCCTTGGGTCACCAACCTGCTCAATACCTTCCAGGGAACAAACAACAATTTGAATCAACTACTATTAGAAATCCAACAGCTAAAAGAAACAGTGGCTAACCTACAAAAAGAGAATGAAACTCTTCGAAATGCAAACAAACACCTGCAAAAAATGTCTAAACAGTATACGGAAGCGCCAATCCTGATACCGGAAGCTGCAACAACTGAAACATCACCAAAAAAGCAGAATAAGAAAAAGACAGGTGCAAAAAACAAAAATGAACAGAAGCAACTCAACATCAACAAACCGATAGAAAACCAAAACGCAGTACAGAAAAGAATTAGATCCCATAGCTCCGACGATGAAGAACAAACAACAACGAAGAAACAAACAACACTGAAAAATTCCGCTAAACCACAAGAAGGCAACACTTCACCGAAACCATCCACAAGTTACCTCCCACCGGCAAACGTCAGTTATGAAGCAAGAAACAACGCCTGCGGACCTGTGAGAAACGGCCGCGAAGATGATAGTTACGTCACAGATACGGATGATGGAGAAGAATTTGTGTTTCAAAAACGGACGCGTGCCGGATTACCACCGATCAGAGCTAAAGCAAACCCTACAGAAAGAAAATATAACAGGTTTTGAAGGAAAGTACACGCTCTCAAGCTACACTTTATTGAAATCGAAAATAGAAGAAAAGCAATCAAAATACTGGATCAACTTGAAGTACAATATCACACATTCCAACTCAACACAGAAAGATCACTCAAAGTAGTAATAAAAAGCATCCCGACCGACATTACAGCAGAACAGGTTAAACTAAATTTAGAACAATATGGCTACTACGCGAAAAATGTCAAGCAGATGAAGAGATATACTGAAGATGGGCAAAAAAACCTACCACTCCACATAATCACCCTAGAAAAAACAGAGTCCAATAAATCAATATTTCATATGACACGCTTCATGGATCTCGTCGTGACTGTTACAAGCTACAGAGGACGCCGTGATTACACTCAGTGCCACAGGTGCCAGCAATTCAATCATGTGCAGGCATCCTGTCGGCACACACCAAAATGCTTAAAATGTGGACAAGAACACTTGACTTACCTTTGCACGAAAACAAGGGAAACCGCAGCAACCTGCGCCAACTGTGGCGGTCCACATCCGGCCAACTTTAAACAATGCTCTAAACATCCAATCAACCAAACAACTCGACGTAAAAATAACTCACCAACATTTTCTCCAAGCAACAACCAGTTTACCACATATGCAGATAAGCTAAAAACAATCAATCAAACAGCCAACACAGATATAATTAATGAAGCAAAATCAATACTAGCAGAATTAAAGTCCTTTGTAGAATTTGTACAGAACGACGGGGGCATAAAAATTTTCAAAGCATTTTTAACACATTCAGCAAACATCATGGAAAAACAACAAGCACAAGAAGACACAGAAGAAGAAGAGTATTAGAACAACAATCAAGCCATCTCTCAACCTCATAACTTGGAATGCTAACGGGATCATCAACAAACAACATGAATTCAAAAACTTCATCACCGAATTTAACCCAGACATCATCGTAATAACAGAAACTCATCTAAATCCAACAATCAATCTTACAATAGCCAACTACAGAGTGCATAGATGCGACAGAAATTATAGAGGAGGAGGAGTTGCTCTACTAACAAAAAATAGCCTAACAACCACTACCTTTAATCAAACCACTGACAGAGGCTATGAGCAAATATCCATATTACTAAATCACCAAAATCAAAACATCAAAATTACAGGAATCTACAACTCGCCACAAAATCAGCTAACAGATCAAGACATCCAACTTCTCTTCCCACCAAACACACCAACAATAGTCGTAGGAGATTTAAACAGCAAACATACTATATGGGGCTGCAACACCACCAACAACAACGGATCCCACCTAAGAAAACTAGTTCTGGATAACAACCTAACTGTCATAGCACCAACCAGCCCAACACATATATCCGCCAACAGCTCCGACATTCTGGACTTCGCAATAACCAACCTGCAAATACCCATAGTGGCCTACACACTCAACCAGCTCTCTTCCGACCATCTACCAGTACAACTATCAATAGGACTATCCACGCAGCATAATATCAAACCAAAACTTAAAACAGACTGGAAAACCTACCAAAGAATACTTGCAGCAGACACAAGCAACTTGCCCAACCTGGAAGACGAGCCCACCATAGAAAACCATATCCAACAACTCCAACAAGAAATAAATAAAGCATATGAAACAGCAACCACCGAAATAAGTAAAATCGCGCACCACTACAAACTACCAATACAAATCAGGAATATCATCAGACTAAGAAATCACTATAGAAAAGCATTCCAAAGAACTGCAGACCCCATATATCTAAACGAAATGAAACAACTAAATAAGCAAATCAAAAAACAAAGCAAAGAATTTAAAAATCAACTATGGAGAAACAAGCTCGCCTCTCTATGCACTTCTGATCAATCAATATGGAAATTAGCAAAAACCTTCAGGACTGAACCACAAATAAGCAGACCAATCAAAGGACCAACTACACTCATCTACGACACAAAAGAAAAAGCCGAAGTATTTGCCGATTCCTTACAAACACAATTCTCCCCTAATACAGATGCAGATATGAACCACCATAGTACAATAGTAGAAGCAGTAAACAAATTTCACGAAGAACACCCCAACAGCGAATCTATTGAACCAACGGACAATAACGAAATCTTAAATATCACACGAAGACTAAAAAACAGAAAAGCCCCAGGAGAGGAAGGAATAACAAACTTGATGATTAAACTACTACCACATAACTATATTAGCAAAATTACAAATATTATAAACAGCTGTCTTTCACTCAACTATTATCCCACAATTTGGAAAAAATGCAATAGTCATCCTGTTTCTGAAGAAAAACCCAAGCTGCCCTGAAAGCTACCGTCCGATAAGCCTTTTAAGTATAATAGGAAAAATCTTCGAAAAAATTATCTACAACAGAATTAAACCTCACCTAAATATACTACCAGATGAACAATATGGATTCAGAGAAAAACTAGATACCACCAAACAGCTACTCAGAATTATAGATTACACAGGCAGAGCACTAATTAATAAAGAAGCCATAATTTTTCTAATGATTGATATCTCCAAAGCCTTCGACAAGGTCTGGCATACCGGCATAACATTTAAATTAATGCAACTCAACTTCCCCCCTGGAATCACAAAACTTCTCTCATGTTACCTAAGCAATAGAACATTCCAAGTCAGCCTGCAAAACCTCAAATCATCTAAAAGAAACATCACAGCGGGAGTTCCACAGGGCAGCATACTGGGTCCGATACTCTATATACTATACACACATGATTTCCCAATAAATAAAGAAGATTATAATAGCATAACAGCATACTACGCAGACGACACAGGAATCATCATTAAATCACGCAACCCAAATCTAGCGCTCATCAAACTGCAGGAACAACTAATAGAAATAGAAAACTGGTGCCTAAAATGGAAAACAGCTGTAAATGCAGATAAATCTCAAATCCTGATAATACAGAAAAGAAGAAAGAAAATCCAGCAAAACTGCAAACCGAAATTATTCAATACACCAATACCAATAGTCAAAAAAGCGACATATCTCGGTCTAATAATAAACAATAAACTCTCCTGGGCAGATCACGTTAAACACATCACACAGAAAGCAATAGCAGCAACAAACAGTATCCAGCCACTTATCTATAATCCGAATGTCTCCTTACTAAACCGCAAACTACTATATACCAGCATGATAAGACCGATTTTAACATATGCATCATCGGCCTGGGCAACAATACCAAACCACCTAATGAAAAAACTAAATCAGTGCCAAAATAAAATTCTAAGAAAAATCACCCGCGCCCGTTGGTTCATTAGAAACAAAAATATTCACATCGACCTCAAAATTCCTACCTTATCAGAATTCATCAATAAACTAAATGCCGATTTTTACAGAAAAGCAGAAAAATGCAAAGCAGCAAATTTTAATCAAAACCTCTCATATGAAAACTACAGCAAAGATTCTCGCCTCCGACCAATAGCAGCTTTTTACACTTCCGATGCATCTTTTCATCATCATCAACGAAAATAAAATCAAGCAAACTATAGCCGAACGGATAGAACACCCGACTACCACCACAAAGATCGCTGGTTCTACCCCAACAGATGTCACTTTTTCCAAACAGCTACAGAATACCAAACAGCTTCAGAATCATCCTGTCGTCCAAAATTACAGCAGAATCATCGCAGTGAATAAAATCATCGACGTCAGAAAAAATCACCAACATCCTCAAAGCAACCTGAACTTCATCAACCATAGCCATTCTGCAGCTCATCCAAATCATCTGTGAAAAATCAAAAATATAAACTATGAACTCTATAGAACACTAAAAATAATATAATATAATAAATCAACAGAAATATCCTGCTACAAATTATATCACTATGTAAATAAAAATCACAATCATAATTTCACATAATGTAAATAATCAATTTTAATATCTATGTTAATTTTTCTCTTTTTTTTTTTTATTATTTTTATCATTGCATACCATAATGTTGCAAAATCAAAATGTTTTCACACAATGTTTTTTAAAATTCATGATGTATGGGATAGGGGCCGCTGCGCGGCCCAGGTACCCAATTTTCTGTTAATAAATGAAAATGAAATGAAAAAGTAGTAAGACGGGAGTGCCTGAAAAAGTAGTACGACGGGAGTGCGGATCGTGCCCGATGGAATGTTGAGTGGAAACATCACCGCTAACAGGATCTATCATGGCTGCTAGAAGTATGTTCTGAGCCGGTATCATCGAGAATGAGTTTAGATTTGGCTGGAATCTCGGAATGAGTTGATCTAGGCGGAAATGCTGAAAGGTTGATATTTGGAAAGAGTCCCTGGATACCGCGACTAAGTACGCCACCTTGATCGGATGAGCTGTTGCCTGGAAGAAAGTTGATCTGAAGCCTCATATAGTTGACGGGAAATGATAGACGGAGTGTCGCTAGATTCAAGACGGTTGACAAGAAGTGAGCGTTCCTCGGCAGAAAATCGAGTGTTTCTAAAGAGCTGAATGGTGGTCGGAAGGTCGAGGTTCTCCTAGTCCACAAGTCTACCTGCAGGCCCGGTGGGCGTTCCAGAAGGTGATCTGCAAGTTCCTTTGTATTTATAAACTCTAATTTCTTACCTTTTTAGTAACTTTTTAGAAGAGCATTTTATTCCGTATTTTAAATTATTTCTATCCAGTGTTAAGATACCTATTTTAAGATGAGCATTGGATATTTATTTTTAATTATCTGTTGTAGGAATATAATGACCTAAAGTTAAATGTTTTTTGTAAATTTAGAATGAGCTAGTAATTTTATTTCGTAAATGCCTCGTTTAGTGTGAATTAATTTAATGTTATGCATATGAAATTTAAAAGTGCTTTTTATCGAAAAGTTTCATCTTGAGTATAACCATTTGGAAATTTAAAAGTGTATAAATTGAAATTTTGAGTGCACATGAAGGCATCTGGAAATGATCGGGATTGTGTTTGTTGATAATTTATAGTTATAATAAAATTTGCTTTTTATTGTTAAAAGTTTCATGTACTTCATTAGTCAAGTGTCTATTTTTGAACCTGGATAACCGTTACCAAAATTCAATTAAAAAATCACAGCCTTGCCAAAGTTTAAAGGGTAACGGTACATAGATGATTCAAAGGAACTTGATTTTTAAAAAAAAGCATCATTATTTGCGTATACATGCACTACACTACCTCAATTTTGAAGTCAGATAATGGTTGAAATAACCCGATCTCCGCACCACGCTCGCCAATCGCCCAACCATGAGAGGATTTTTTTTAATTTTGAAACCTAAAACAATTAATTTAAAGTGTATTCCGATATTCTAAATCAGAGAGACAAGATCGGAGTAAAATTAAATCCAATAAACTATCTAGTATGCTACTTATTTTATTCTTTAAATATTGAGAATTTAATATTTTACCTGTATTTATCTATTTATCAATTAGTTATGAATTATTAATAAAAATATAAAATGAGCAGAATCATTGCGTGAGTATGATATATTCTAAGAATGAGAAGTCATTGTTTGTTCTTATGAATGATGGCGCAGCGTTATTGTCCTGATGCCTTGTTTTAAAATTGAATTACGTTTTTGAATGTTGAAAAACGAAGAAATATTTGCAAGCAATTTCGAAAGAAAAGTATTATTTGCAAATTTGCAATTTTAAATATTTTGATTTCATTAAGTCGTATGGTGGACTATACAAAGCCATTAGCAAAACTGACTAACTTTTTATAATCCTCAAGGATTATTAAAGAACAAACACAGACTGAAACCGGCCTTCCTGCTGGCAAGCAATTCTACCCCTTCAACCTGCCACCACAAAAGACGAAAAAACCTCCTTATCCTCCTGTAACAAAAACCTCCTCTACCCTCCTTATTAACAACAAAGGCATCTAGGTGTGAAAGATGAAACAAGCTATCAGGGGGTACTTTATGTATTATGTATATTTTATTTTATAACCGACGTAGAGCAGCCAACTCAATTTTTGGGTTTACGACTACTAATGTTCAACTCCGTAGCCTTGTAATTTTGAACCCAACCCAGTAGACAAGGGAATTCTTGGATCGAGTATTGGGAGAAATTTGCCTTCGTGGAAGAATTTTTGATGGAGCTAACAAGCATTTACGTTGCATGGAGAGGAAAATCACGAGAACCTCCCATGGTTAGCCTGACGGCAAGGGGACTCTAACCCTTGATACGTCTAATACTGAGGATATTTCACGTCAGCACTGTGGTTTGGTGCAAGCCGGATGCAGAATTCGTATCGACTGGGATTCGAACCCGGTTCGCCTCATTGGAAGGCGAACGCTCTATCCCCTGAGACATCGCGGCTCATGTATTATGTATAGCACTTAAAAAATCAGTTTTGGGTATACAGGACAAATGTGTAAGCTTAAACCTATAAAGCATCAGTCTAGGGTATTCAGTCATTGGCACACTAGCAACCTTAAAAAACATCAGTGTTGGGTATATCTGGTTGTGAAACTCAAGCTTAAAAAATATCAGTGTAGGGTATACCGGCCAAATCTATGCCTGGCAGTAGCATTTAACTAGAAGAAAAACATCAGTGTGGGATATACTAGGCAGGTTAGTACTTTGTAATAAATAAAATTTATTTAAGGGGCTCTGAAAACCTGGCTAAAAAACTTGATAAATGATAAAATCTTAAGTAGGCTTATAGACGAAATTGAAGTGGGTAAAGCAATTTCTGACTATATTTATAGATCTCTCAAACGGAATTTAAAATATCCCCAGTGGTAGTGGTAGTGGTTAGAGTCCCCTTGACGTCAGGCTAACTGTGGTTGATTTTCGTGGTTTTCCTCACCATGTAACGAAAAACGGTAGAGTTTCATCAAAAAATCCTCCATAAAGGCAAATTTCTGCCAATACTTGATCCAGGAATTTCCTTGCTTTCTGGATGGGGTTCATAATTACAGGGCTACGGAGTTGAACATTAGTAGTCGTAAACCCGAAATTGGTTCTGCTGTTCATCAACGTATATGAAATAATAAAAAACTATACATTTCTGCAATTAAAAATAATTCTTTATTTAATGAATTTTTTTTTATTTATTGTAATTTTTTTTTATTCTGTGATTTTAAAATAAAACTATATTTGCACTATTCTTTTTTTTAAATGAGGAAAGGTGTTTTCTGAGGCCTTTAAGTAAATTTTATGCGTAACAAAGTCCTACAGCCTGGTATAACCTATACTGATTTTTTTCTTTAGCTTGAATGCCACTGGTCGGTATACCCTACACCGAAATTTTTTAAGCCTAAGTTCAACTGCCCGGTATATCCGACACTGATGGTCTTTAGGGTTAAGAACCAGTGTCTGGAATACCATAATTTGATACTTTTTAGGGTCAAGGGCAACTGCTCTTTATACATTGGTCCCCCATATCCAACACTGATTTTTTAGGTTAAGTTCTATACATAATACGTAAATACAATACTATACTAGTAAATATATTATATTATGGTAATAAATCTAATCCTGACACCAATATCTCAAATTTAATTCTGGCATGAGACTTCTTATTCTTGGAATGATAGAATCTTATTTCTAGGATAGTGCTTGATTACTATAAATTGCACCCCCACAGGGTGATTTGCATAGCTCACTAGAGGCGCAATATACTTACTGGTAGGAGTGAGAGTTATAATTGAAGCAACTATTGCGCGCAGTTCACCACTGTCCATCGTGGCCGTAATTTCCATCGTGGCTGTACTTAACGTGCAGATTATTAGGCTACAAAATTGGAATAGCCATTCCTTCCACAGATAATCAAAATTGTGAAGACATTAGTATTTTTCAACTATCAGCCATATCCATTCAAATAAAAATGATATTATAATTCAAAAAATAACGACTATAAATGATTTCAAACGGTTTTAATGAGCAACAATCGCATGCCGTAGTCGAAGAGTAAAATTTTATACTTCAAAATAATACAGAGAAAATGGCAATAAGGTTAAGAAGTGCTAAATAAATCTAGGTAATTTAGCATCTAGGATATTAGCAAATTAATGCTGAATCATATGAATGTGTTACAAAGATTAATTTGGTTTTAACCTTAACTGTTTCCTGCAACAGCGATTCAGAAAATTATCGGTAACATTTACATGTCACCCTCTATATGTAATTAAACATTTACAAGAATGAAAATTTCAAGCAATATAATTTGAAATTTAATATCTGACCGCATTTTAAAAATGATTTAAAAGTTTATTTAAAATAATTTTAAGGAAATCTGCAGATAATATAGAAATTATTTACTTTATATAAATGGAGTAAAAATCAAAATTTATATAAATAGCATAAAATACGAAGCTCTAATCTATATATAATAGATTATCGAATAACCAAATTATTAAAAATTTTAATTTATTTCCTGCTCTTACAGTTAACGAGAATTGTGATTGCTTCTACAGATTTTTATGTAACGAAGAATACTTTAATGTCGCGAACTATGTATGAAATAGTTAAATTGCTGTGCCGTTTGTCTATGAAGTAATGTTTTTAAGGGTAAAAAAAAGAGCAATTCGTGCATTAGTGAAGATAATATTGAATTACTTGTTGTTACTGCTGTTGTTGTTGTTGTTGTTGTGGTTCATTTACGTCGCACTAGAGCTGCACAATGGGCTATTGACGACAGTCTGGGAAACATTCCTGAGGATGATCCGAAGACTTGAAATCACAATTTTGATCCTTTGCAGAGGAGAATGCACCCTTGCTTCGGTAGCCCAACGACCTGCACGTGAAGTCAAGCACTTTACGGTAGAACAGTTTAACGAGGACCAATACCGCACACCCTCGGTCCCTACGCAGACTAATCCAAATGGTTACCCACCCGCACACTGACCGCAGGTGCTGATGCTTGACTTCTGTGATCTGCTGGGAACCGTGTCGTAACGATCAATCAACTGTGGGGAAATATTGAATTATAGCCAGTTAATAACTTAAGATCACTGGCCTAGTGGTTACCATATATGGCAACGTTACTTTTAAAAAGTAACGAGTAAAAGTACAAGTATTTTTAAAAAAAGTAACGAGTAAAAAGTAAAAAGTTCTTATTTTAAAAAGTAACGAGTAAAAAGTACAAGTAAAAGTACAAGTGCTACACAAAAAAAGTAACGATTTAAAAGTACATTTCTAGGAATTCGAAAATTCAAAGTAACCTAAAATTTCATTGACTAATATTCTTATGGTCTTTAATGTTTTTGCAAAATTGTTGTTATTTATTTAATTATTTTTAATTTTGAAAGTTATGGGCATTAATTTATTTTTAAATTCGGAAGAATATTATAATATAATCTTAAAATATAATCGTATAATATAATTTTATAATCAAATAAGATTTTAATATCAAACTTTTTATGGATTTGCACGAAAAAGAAATTTTATCTATTGATTTTAATTTTTAGTTTATTATTTTTATTTATTTAAATTATCATTGATTTAAAATTGTTTTACGCTATAGAAACGCGTTTTAAAAGCGCAAACATAAACAAAGTAAACACGGCGTTTCAGATAGCTTTGTGATGTTTGAGCTAGTAAAAAATAATTGAATGTGCAGTATAAGCTGAAACAGAACAGTCTACAGTTTTATTTGTATGCGGAAGTCATGCGAGAAAATCATTTTCCGAACATTTCTGCCTAGTGGAATAATAAAAATTTGTAAACGAATTTTAGTATCAGACGCTAAATTAATACTTTCGAGTTTTCAAGAGTTAAAATAGTAATTATAATAGTTTTCAATAGCACAAATAGTTTTGAAGTTCTTAGATATTTGACTGGGCGTTGTTTGACAAGGTCGGGCATAAACAAAATTTTAGTAAGAAATGAACGAAGTAAAAATGTATTTAGTAAAAAATGTATTAAGACAAAAATGTGAGTTCAAAAAGAAAATTGAAAAACGTAATAAAAAAAAAACCAAATTTTTTTTTATTTAAAATGCATTAAATAAATGCATAAAACTCGAAAATGAACGAAAATAACTTGCTAATTAATATTTTTATTCATTTTGCAAAATAATTGCATTTCGAAAGTGGTGTCACTGAGTCTGCTGCGAGAATTTCTAAGAACGTGCTTAGCCACGCTGAATAAGCGCTCCACGGGAGGTCAAGGTATTTAAACACGAAGTTAGCTGTGAATGCATATATATTGCACATTAATTTTATAAATCAAAAAAACATAAGCATTTTTTTAAATTTGAATTTTTTCTTCCTTTTTTTTCTTTTTAGAAAGCTTACCGAGCTTCAGAAAAAAGTAACGATTTCATTCGACATTTCCGTTACAAATACTTGTACTTTTTCCCTAAAAAAGTAACGAAAGTACAAGTAAAAGTACTAAATTTAAAAAGTAACGAAGTACAAGTAAAGTACGTACTTTTTACTTGTTCCGGCGGTACAAGTAACGAAAGTAAAAGTACTGCCATATATGGTGGTTACTGTACTGGACAACAGGGGCAGTGATTGTGGGTTCGAATCCCAAGGTAGGCGTTTATGCAACCTTCTCTCTCGGTGTGTTCTATGTCCTTTCTTTGGTGTGAATGCAACCAGCCCCATAAACGGGTTTGTGGCTGTATAACGTGGGCGACGCTACTCCGCATCCATGGTTTAGCCACATGTCCCCATTGGGTAACAATAAGAGAGTAGCAATTCTGGCACTTCTGAGGCCGATGGGAAACAGACCCGAGTGCCTGTTATTAAAAAAATCAATCAATCAAAATACAAAGACAAATTAAGACAAATTTAATTTTATTGAAGTTCTCAATTGATGAATAACACAGAGGAAAGACTCCTTTTTATGAAAAAGGAAGCAAGAAATATAGAAATTTCTTCCCAAATCTAACAAATGACGATTCCACTCTTTCCACTTCCTTTCTTTTTAATGGCCACAGTACTCTTTCATCACATTTCATAATAGCTTCTCTAGCTCCTTCCCATGGATGTGGTCCTTGTAGTCTGTACTGATAGGAAACACTAGGACCAAATATTAGTTTGAACCAGAGCTGCGGATCTGTAAATAACATTTTGTAAAAATTCGGTTTAGCACCTATTAGTTCAGCAATCTCGTCTTGAAACTGCGTGTAATCGACGCGAACACCTTGTTTACTGCAGGGCGCATATCGTTGCTCGTTGATTTCAAGCCTTTTCTTGATATCATCCATCATTGTTTCCTTCGAAGGTAGTTTTAAATTTCCTGCAAACACTTGGGCCACCCATCGACACTGCATTTCTCCCATTGGAAAAGACGGACCAAACGGTAGAAAGAACCCCACGAAGGCCAATGTGGAATGCTTTAAATCAGGATACCATGTGCATTTGTACAAAGTAAGCTGTTTTTCCATTTCTGTACGGATGTCTTCTTCAAGAAAAGGAAACTTCCATGTGTAGCCAGTAGCCATTATGACTACATCGGCTTCAGTGACGGACGATTCGCCTTCAAAGAGGACCCCATTCTCGGTGAATTTTGATATGTCTCGTTTTTGAATGATAGAGCCAGAGAGCAATTTTGATGCAAGATGGTCGTTCAAGACTGGGTCTTTAGAAAGTACATGAAACTTAGGTTTGACTGCATACAAATTTGAGTTAAACTTCGGATCAATAAGGACAGTTTCAAGAAGCCAACTTAATAAATTTGCCGGTAACAAGTCAATTAAAAAGGTGATATAGCGTCGGGCCAAGGCATGATCGATTGGTAAACCATCAGGACCAACTCGATTCAAAACATGTGCTCCCGTTCGTGTACTTAGATAAACCTAAAAGGAAAAAAAATTATATTGGAGAATGAATTTTATTCATATGAAATTTACATTTATTAAAAAGTTTTAGTATTTTCTGATTCGTAATAAAATTCTGGTTTGCGAGAGCGGTATATATTTTTGGTGAGTGCATAATTATGTTTAGGAGCACACAAATTTCAGTATTTTTGAATTATGATTTTGTAAATAAGCCCAATTAATTCAAACATAATGGATGTAATTAATTATTTCTGTTATTATTATTGTAATGGGTATATTGATTAATTGTTTATTTTGATGTGATGTAAAAACATCAATCACTTTTAAAGGTGCTTTTAACTGCCTTAAAATAAGCTTACCAGAATTCCAATTCAGTTAAGTTGGAAGTTACAAAATAGAACAACTTACCAAGACTTGTTTAAGGCAATTTACTTTCTTTTCCAAGCGAAAATTTTATTGCATGATTGGTGGTTTATCAACGAGTAATATACAAATTTCAAGAAATCACTTTTGTTTCATTAAAGTCCGCTTTTGATAGATGATATGTTGACAATTGATACGCGCCACATATCGTTTATAACGGAAAACGAAGACAATGATCATTTTCATAATATTATGAATTCTATTTATGTTTGCAATGTTCTCAGTTTTTCTAAAGTAATCTGCATTTGTACTATTTTGAAGAAATCATTTTGTTTTATTTAAGTCTGCTTTTTTATAGACCATATGTTGATGATCGTTACGTTCGGCGATCGTTTCCACGATATGTAGACGATGGTTCACGCCACACATCGTCTATAGTTGGTAACGCCAATTGGATCATTTTCTTAATGTTATGAATTCTATTTATCCTTCCAATGCTTTCGGCTCTTTAAATAATCAGCATTTAATCTACTTTGAAGAAAAATCACTTTGTTTTATTAAAGTCTGCCATTTATAGACGATTTGTTCACGATTGTTTCAAGTCACTTATAGTCTATAATTGGAAACTCCAACTGTTATATGTTAATAAAAGCCGGTTACTGTACTGGACTATGGAGCCGGTGGTTGTGAGTTCGAATACCACACTAGGCATGGATGTAACTTTCTCTCTCTCTTTTACATATCCTATCTGTGTGATTGTGTGAATGTAACCTGCCCTGTAAACGAGTTTATGCTTGTATGAAATGGTAAAAGCTACTCCACCGGGGTGACTTAACCACAGGTGCCCACTGGGTAACGATAAAAGAGTAGCGATTCTGGCATTTCTGAGGCCAATGAGAAATAGACCCAAGTGCCCGCCATTGAAAAGATATTGTAATAAAAAGTATTTGTTTCAAATTTGAAATTAAAAAAATTATGAATAGTAAATTGAACTAAATATAATTGGATATAGTGAATTAGTAGTTTAATTGTGAAGAAAACTGCTTCAAATAAATGCTATTACCCCTCCCCGTTTTCTTTCTGCCGTTTGGTATCTCGATCCTAATGAAGGTTACTAATTATGGAACCGAAACTTTAGTATGTTTGATTTTTAACTTAATTCATATTGCATAACTTTATTTTAATAAAAAGTACAAAATATACCTTTTCTAAGTTCGATATGTCATTTGATTCAAATGTAAATTCTTTCAAAAAGCTCAATTGCCATTTAAATTTTGTCTTAGCCAACATCAGCATTTTTGCTAAGAATTTCGGTGTTTCGTGAACGCGAGTAGTTAACTTAATAGAGAATAATTAAGGAGAAAATTTAAAACTTAAGAAATTAGAATAAAATGTGAGAAAATAGAGCCGCTAAAGTCACAAATTATATCCTACAAACACTTACTTGTTTTGCCACACTACTAATTTCAACTGCAGCATCTAAGCCAGAACAACCCATTCCAACGACAACTACGTTTTTCTTCTCGTATGGTGCGACACCTTTCACACTGTGGGAGTGGATTATTTTTCCTTTAAACTTGTCTTGACCTTCATATGAGGGCCATTTCGGTACATTAATGTGCCCCACACAAATAGCCACTCCATCATATGTATCCGAAGTGACCTCACCCGATAGAGTATTTCTCACGCTCACGATCCACCTGCCAGTCTCTTCATAATCAGCAGCCCGTTTTACCTCCACGACTTCTGAATTGTACTGGATGTGATTTAAGACTCCTTTTTCAGTTGCATAGCTCATGAAAAACTCATGGAGTTCAGAGTGTTTCATATAATTGGGCAATTCTTTGGGTGGAGGATAGTTGCTAAACGCTCCGATCTCTTTGCTGTGGTTGATGATTGTTGTTGGCATGATTGAAGGAACTCCTATGGTGGATTCTTCTCGGTAGCTCCAAGTGCCACCTAGTCTGTCTGTTTTCTCAAAGCAGATAGGCTCCATGCCGCCCTCTTCTTTTAGCATTGCGATGAAAGCACATCCTGAGAAACCGCCACCTGCAATGGCTATTCTCTTCTTGACATCTGGTACCATGATTCTGAAAAAAAAATTTATGATAACAAAAATATCACCAAAACAATTTTCTTTCAAAATTATTCTATTAGAAAATATAAATAAAAAATATTACATGAATCCTAAAGTACCCAAATAACTTTAGAGGCAAAATTTTGAAATTTTTAACTAAGACATGCTTTATTTGGATTTATGTGTGTATTACACTCTAAAACGTGGTATAAATACCAAAAATATGAAGAAAAAAAATGGGAGAACTTGTCAAAAATGACCCAAAATCGACCTCTTTTCAAAATCAAAAAGCTTTATTGAAATTTATTATTTTTGCATTATAGACGATCGCATCGCTCGAATACGCCATCTAGGGAGAAGAGCGGTTCCATACCTTTGGCCCTTCTCCCTTCCCTCTCCTTGTCTTTTCCGTTGTATAGGAATGTACTACGATATTTTTTCCTTTTCTTAATATTTTTCACTTTTAATTACTAAAAATATTTTTTTCAAATTTCCATGATGCTTTCTTTTAGAACTATGTTTAATATAATTTTCAGATCCATATAGTTTCCCTACTTAAAAGATTTTAATCTATATGAAAATCAAGACAAAAACTAACGTACTTCATTCTTCCATGACTCTCCACACGCTACTGATGAAAGCATACGAAGTGTTGCCATAGGTAGAGAGTTCCACTCTACACCACCTGTAGCCCATTTCGGACGCCAATTCTTGCTTTATATAATACTCATAAAAGCTCAACTTAGATAACAGACTACGCGTTAGACATGAGAATAATATTTAGATATTTTATATCCAAAGACCGAAACTTATTTGGCAAAAAAAGTCAACAAATTGTGATATTTTTATTTTAGCTGTAAATTATAAAATAATAGTTTAATCAGCTTTTAATCTTCCATGACTCTCCACACGCTACTGATGAAAGCATACGAAGTGTTACCATAAGTAGAGAGTTCCACTCTACACTAGCCCATTTCGGTCGCCAATTCTTGCTTTATATAATACTCATAAAAGCTCTACTTAGATAACAGACTACGCGTTAGACATGGGAATAATATTTAGATATTTTATATCCAAAGACCGAAACTTATTTGGCAAAAAAAGTCAACAAATTGTGATATTTTTATTTCAGCTGTAAATTATAAAATAATAGTTTAATCAGCTAGACAGTTATATATTTCCTTTATGTATAGCAACGGCCTGACTAGGATAGCCTGGTTGGTAGGACGTTGGGCCCTTGTCCAAGAGGCTGTGAGTTCGTTCCTGACGGCCAAAGCATACAAAATGCAAAAAATAGGCGAAAATTAACTTTTGCAAATTGATGCAATGTATGCACTCTTTTTACTTTACAAAGCTGCAAGTAAAGAAATATAAGTCGATATTTCGAATGTTCCATGTTTCGAATGTTCTGTTACGTAAGTTTCATAAAATATTTATTTATTCATTAGTTCAGTTTACTAACTTAGCTTACTAAGTGCTTAGTCTAAATCAAATCAAATTTTAATATTTTTTTAAATTATTTAGTTTTCTGAATTTCAATAATTTGAATTGTTAAGTTTGTAACACTATCTAATAATAGACATGAAAAACTTGCACAGACATGACATTAGTTTTAAGCTCTTCTTTAAAAAAATTTGATTTATATGTTATTAATGATATTAAAATTATGTCTGAAGTATTGAATGTCTAGATTATATAAAAAATAGTAGGAATTATCAGAACAAACGGGACAATTTGCAACTTATCAGAAATAAAAATTATTAACTAAATATTTACAGTTTAAAAAAAAGAAAGAGAATAAAAACATTTAAGTAGTGTAAAAAAACAGTCATGCTTATTCATTTTTAAAAACTGCTTATTCTAAATATTTTTTATCCTCTTTTTGAAATTTTAAATAACATCAAATTATGAAAATGATCTATATTTAAAATTTATTAACTGCTTTATAATGAATTTAACTGAATTGCTCTATCACTAAATACATAACAAATCTGTACTGACAAAGATCAATGTAGATGTAAGCAACACTGATAGTAGGTGCTGGCTAGAATGTTTTATGTAAAGTGACGTCACAGGCAATGATCGTCAGCAACCGACCATTTTTGGCAGTAACATTGTGGGAGTAACATCGTAGAACTTTTTTTCTTGTCTAGTTTTTAAAGCTCTTTCATTGTAAAATAATTTTGGAAATCATACGTATTACCCATTATTAACACGTGAAACACATATTTTCTCATAGCTCTCAAAATATTAACTTGGTGACGTCATATTCATTTGCTGTGAAAATTATTTAGGTTGATTTTACTTGCTTTTAACATGAAATAAATAAAAAAATGTCAGAGATAAATGATTACTTAAAAATGTGCAATATACTCCCAATGGGACTCTCTTTTGATTGAACAGAGTTGTCAGCTAGCAAATATCACTTATACTATCAAAAGAAAAAGTATTAGCAACTATTAAATGTCTATTTTGCAAAGTTTCTGAGCAAAGTACGCTTCGAAGAATAGCAAATTCCATCTGAGGGTACGAATTAAGTTTTAGCGAATTTTGGACTGAGGAATAAGCGGTAACTCATGGCATCCACTACTTGAATTTCAGGGTTTCAGCACAAGCGGTTCAAGAGTAACCAGAAGCACGTATTAATACGAAATATTTTTTAAATTTTTAGCTGGTTACCTGTTCTTTGTGTGGAAGAGAAAAATTGCAAATAATTAATGAATAAGTTTTCAAACAGTTCAAGAGTTTAATCAGAGACGCGTATTAATACGAAATATTTTTTTAATTATTAATTACTTTAATTACCTGTTCTTTGTGTGGAGCAAAAAAATTACTAATAATTAATGCATAAGTTTTCAAACAGTTCAAGAGTTTAATCAGATACACGTAATAATTGGAAATATTTTTTAAATTTTTAGCTGGTTACCTGTTCTTTGTGTGGAACAAAAAAATTACTAATAATTAATGAATAAGTTTTCAAACAGTTCAAGATTTTAATCAGAGACACGTATTAATTAGAAATATTTATTTAATTGCTATCTGGTTACCTGTTCTTTGTGTGGAACAAAAAAATTACTAATAATTAATGAATAAGTTTTCAAACAGTTCAAGATTTTAATCAGAGACACGTATTAATTAGAAATATTTATTTAATTGCTATCTGGTTACCTGTTCTTTGTGTGGAACAAAAAAATTACTAATAATTAATGAATAAGTTTTCAAACAGTTCAAGAGTTTAATCAGAGACACGTATTAATTAGAAATATTTATTTAATTGCTATCTGGTTACCTGTTCTTTGTGTGGAACAAAAAAATTACTAATAATTAATGAATAAGTTTTCAAACAGTTCAAGAGTTTAATCAGAGACACGTATTAATTAGAAATATTTATTTAATTGCTATCTGGTTACCTGTTCTTTGTGTGGAACAAAAAATTACTAAGAATTAATGAATAAGTTTTCAAGCAGTTCAAGAGTTTAATCAGAGACACGTATTAATTAGAAATATTTATTTAATTGCTAGCTGGTTACCTGTTCTTTGTGTGGAACAAAAAAATTACTAATAATTAATGAATAAGTTTTCAAACAGTTCAAGATTTTAATCAGAGACACGTATTAATTAGAAATATTTATTTAATTGCTATCTGGTTACCTGTTCTTTGTGTGGAACAAAAAATTACTAAGAATTAATGAATAAGTTTTCAAGCAGTTCAAGAGTTTAATCAGAGACACGTATTAATTAGAAATATTTATTTAATTGCTATCTGGTTACCTGTTCTTTGTGTGGAACAAAAAAATTACTAATAATTAATGAATAAGTTTTCAAACAGTTCAAGATTTTAATCAGAGACACGTATTAATTAGAAATATTTATTTAATTGCTATCTAGTTACCTGTTCTTTGTGTGGAACAAAAAAATTACTAATAATTAATGAATAAGTTTTCAAACAGTTCAAGATTTTAATCAGAGACACGTATTAATTAGAAATATTTATTTAATTGCTATCTGGTTACCTGTTCTTTGTGTGGAACAAAAAAATTACTAATAATTAATGAATAAGTTTTCAAACAGTTCAAGATTTTAATCAGAGACACGTATTAATTAGAAATATTTATTTAATTGCTATCTGGTTACCTGTTCTTTGTGTGGAACAAAAAAATTACTAATAATTAATGAATAAGTTTTCAAACAGTTCAAGAGTTTAATCAGAGACACGTATTAATTAGAAATATTTATTTAATTGCTATCTGGTTACCTGTTCTTTGTGTGGAACAAAAAAATTACTAATAATTAATGAATAAGTTTTCAAGCAGTTCAAGAGTTTAATCAGAGACACGTATTAATTAGAAATATTTATTTAATTGCTATCTGGTTACCTGTTCTTTGTGTGGAACAAAAAAATTACTAATAATTAATGAATAAGTTTTCAAACAGTTGAAGAGTTTAATCAGAGACATGTATTAATTAGAAATATTTATTTAATTGCTATCTGGTTACCTGTTCTTTGTGTGGAACAAAAAAATTACTAATAATTAATGAATAAGTTTTCAAGCAGTTCAAGAGTTTATGCAGAGACACGTATTAATTAGAAATATTTATTTAATTGCTAGCTGGTTACCTGTTCTTTGTGTGGAACAAAAAAATTACTAATAATTAATGAATAAGTTTTCAAGCAGTTCAAGAGTTTAATCAGAGACACGTATTAATTAGAAATATTTATTTAATTGCTAGCTGGTTACCTGTTCTTTGTGTGGAACAAAAAAAAATTACTAATAATTAATGAATTAGTTTTCAAGCAGTTCAAGAGTTTAATCAGAGACACGTATTAATTAGAAATATTTATTTAATTGCTATCTGGTTACCTGTTCTTTGTGTGGAACAAAAAAATTACTAATAATTAATGAATTAGTTTTCAAGCAGTTCAAGAGTTTAATCAGAGACACGTATTAATTAGAAATATTTATTTAATTGCTAGCTGGTTGCCTGTTCTTTGTGTGGAACAAAAAAATTACTAATAATTAATGAATAAGTTTTCAAACAGTTCAAGAGTTTAATCAGAGACACGTATTAATTAGAAATATGTATTTAATTGCTAGCTGGTTGCCTGTTCTTTGTGTGGAACAAAAAAATTACTAATAATTAATGAATAAGTTTTCAAGCAGTTCAAGAGTTTAATCAGAGACACGTATTAATTAGAAATATTTAGTTAATTACTAGCTGGTTACCTGTTCTTTGTGTGGAACAAAAAAATTACTAATAATTAATGAATAAGTTTTCAAGCAGTTCAAGAGTTTAATCAGAGACACGTATTAATTAGAAATATTTATTTAATTACTAGCTGGTTACCTGTTCTTTGTGTGGAACAAAAAAATTACTAATAATTAATGAATAAGTTTTCAAACAGTTCAAGAGTTTAATCAGAGACACGTATTAATAAGAAATATTTATTTAATTACTAGCTTGTTACCTGTTCTTTGTGTGGAACAAAAAAATTACTAATAATTAATGAATAAGTAACATTAAGGGGTCCGACCTTTGGATAGCTCTCCTGATCAAACTGCAGTGCGTCTACCACTACAAAAATACAATTCCAATTCACTAGTTTATAAGGTATGTTAACTCGATTCTATGTAGGAGTACATTTTCAAAGATGAAGGTTGACATTGTCTCTCCCCACATTGGTGACCCGGACGTGATGTGAATACGCCTACCTTGACAGAAATTCCCACTTCTATTGGAACACGCTTACTTCGATGGATGGTCCACATTGAACAGTTGACTTGCTATTTGTTACTGTGACGATGTCCACCTACTCGCGCTGTTGCTACTCAGTCTCGATCACACACAACGTCAGGAAGAATACACTCGACAGCTAATGACAACACAGGAGCAATCACGACCCTGAACTTCAAACAGCTCTCACGATCAGCAAAAGTACGGCGATCTTAATACAACTCTCTAGTAGTAACTAGTGGTATCCGTTCATTGAATTCTATCATATGTATAATTCTGGTGGGGGAGTACTGTAGTGTGTCTACTCCTACAAAAATACAATTCCAATTCAGTAGTATATAAGGCATGTTAACTCGATTCTATGTCCGGGTACAGTTTCAGAAATGAAGGTTGACATTGTCGATATCTGCTCTCCCCACAAAACTATGGGGACCATATTTCCTGGATTGCGACTACCCCCTATATTAAGATCAAGAATCCAAATACGTAAAAAAAATACGCTTATTCAGAGAAAGTACAATGTTGTATCCGATTTCGCCACTTAATTATTAATCAGCGCTAAATAATTAGCATACTTGAAATCACCATCAGAAACCATTAAGACTGACAATAAGTACGCGAAAATCCAATCATTAGAAAGAAAGTTATTAAGGATATCTTTTTTTGCCTACTGTACATTGCTTTGCTTGTCTCGCCAGCACAGACAGTGAATAAGAATAACACACAGACAGGCAAGAAGATAAACAATCCTGCCTTAATTATTATAGATATCAAATAAATTCAGTTTATTTTTAAAAATCATTCAAAAATAGCCTCAAGCTGTTTAACTATCAAAACAATCAAATATATCAAATATATTTATATAAAAAACTAGGAGGCTTCACCCCCTGCTCGCTGGTGCTCACCAACCCCCGGAACTGCTTTCGCAGTTCATTTCGGATTGCTTCGCAATCCAATGCTCGCTTTGCTCGCTCATTGGATACGTTCTTAACGTCTAGTTTTTGTATACTTTTTTGAATACTGAAGTTTCGAAAACTTTTCACTGTAAAAAATTCTAAACCTGTGCATTTCAATATTAATTTGAAATTGCAAACAGTTCATATATTTTTCTTAATCACACTATTCTAAATTTCAGTTGTTGAGAAAAGTAACTGTTGTAAGTTTTGTTTTAAAGTCTTTCCCACCAGAGGGCTAAAGCCATGTGTTGTAAAACAATATGAAAGAGTAGTCTGCCACTGAACGCCGGATGAAAATGCATCGGCTTTGATGAAGATAATTTTGTATTCTCCGAAGGGCGTTACCTTAATAATATGGAATTTGTAAAATAAATGTATATATTTTTGATTGTTGATGAAGCCCATCATTTTGTGTTTTCAGTAGTGTTCAGAAGCAGAACAACTATAAGTTTTTTATTTTATCACAAAAATATAAAATTTTTAAAAAACAAAGAAAAGAGTAAGAAAATGAGTACAGTCATAGAAAAAGTTAAAATTATAATATAGTATTTGTCAGTTAAAATAAAACTTTTTGTCTAAGTCATTGCTAACAATTCAAATTTCCCCGAGGCAATTCTAAAGTATAAATTAAGGTAGTAGTGTTAAGTTGAAACACAATATTTTTAGTTTTGATGTCAACAATACAATTCAGTTTTTCACAAAAACGATTGTTTCCATTGTTAAGTTCAATGTCAACAATTCAAGTTTTTCTGAGGCAACTCTTAACCTCTAAATATAATTTTTTTTCATGTGCACATTTCTAAATGTCAGTATTCAACCACAAAACAACTTAAAGTACTCAAATTTAGCATGAAGTTGTAAAATGTAATGAAAGAGGATCATAGCAATAATGAAAGTAGAAGTAAAGTTAGTACAGTAAAATTAAAACAATATTTTTAATCAATGAGCCAAGTTCCTTAAGAAGCAGTTGTAAAAGTAGGTTGTTTATTTAAAACTTTTTATAGAATTTCTTTAAGAACACAATTGTTAATTTGGGCATTTGGCGATACAACACTTTTAGAATTGAAGGATTTGTTACGTCAAGCGCTCAGGTATCATATCAGGGCTCAGGTATCATAAACTGCTGTTTGTAGAAAATGCAACACCATGAAGGAATCATCAGAATCAAATGAAATTCGCAGAAAATGTCAATTATAGGATATTATGCAAATTAATAAAGTTTCAGAGCCATCGCGCGTGCGTGGCGCGCGCAGCGCCCTCTGAATTGATGCTGAAAGCGTATAAATAAAGTGCTGTAGCGGGACGTTGAAAATAGTCTATGATTATTTGTTAGTGGCAAACGTTTAGTGAGACCTGAGTATGCCTCCACGACGGAAGAATAAGAAATTCAAGCAACTTACGGAGTTTGAACGAGGGAGGATAATCGGCCTTCGAGAAGGAGGATTTTCCTATCGCGCAATAGCAGCTCGTATGCAGCGGAACAGTTCCACAGTGATGCGAGTTTGGAAGCAGTGGACCGACGAGCACCGAACAACTCGAAAAACAGGCACTGGACGACAGAAGGTGACGTCAGAGCGCGATGATCGACACCTGCTCCGCATGGCGGTGAATGATCGCACAGCTTCCTCCAGGCAGCTGGCAGCACATTGGTCTACTGCTACAGGTGTACAATTGTCGGCTTCGTCAATTCGTCGTCGTCTGCTGCGCCGTGGATTGCGTGCAAGGGTGCCATTATACAGGATTCCCCTCATGGCGGATCATCGACGGCTGCGTCGGCAGTGGGCTCTTGAGCACAGAGACTGGCGAGCTGATTGGCACCAAGTTGTCTTTTCAGATGAATCACGCTTCAATTTGTGGACCCATGATGGCCGTGTTCGTGTTAGACGTTATGCCGGTCAACGCTGCCTTCCTGAGTGTATTATTGAACGACATAGTGGTCGAACACCCGGAGTTATGGTCTGGGGTGCGATTTCGTATCATGGACGATCCAATTTGATACGAATTGAGGGTAATCTCAATAGCAACAGATACGTCCGTGAAGTGCTACAGCCCGAAGTCGTTCCTTTCCTTCAAGGCATCCCTGGAGCTATCTTTCAGCAGGATAATGCACGCCCACATGTTGCGCGGACTGTTAGAGACTTCTGTTCAGCACAACGCATGCAACTTCTTCCTTGGCCTGCTTATTCGCCGGATATGTCGCCTATTGAGCACGTGTGGGATATGGTTGGTCGGCGTCTCACTCGTGATCCGCGTCCTGCAGTTTCCAAAGACGAACTTTGGTTGCGCATACAAGCGATATGGAATTCTCTTCCTCAAGCAGATATTCAACATCTGTTTGACTCCATGCCACGTCGTATAGCAGCACTTATTGCAGCGCGTGGTGGCTGCACCAAATACTGATTTCGGACGCTTAATTTGTTTCTTTTGTTTTGAAAATTTCATCATTTATTTGTATCAGTACAAGTCGTTTCTGCATTAAATTTCATTTGATTCTGATGATTCTTTCATGGTGTTGCATTTTCTACAAACAGCAGTTTATATTTTGATCTAGTTGCGCTTCTAAGTCATTTTGATTTATGTTGGTAAGTTAACTTTCAAAAAATTCTATGGCTGGCAACAGCATTTTAATTTTTTATGTTGTTTATTTTTATTTCTTTTAGAATTCGTTATTTTTTTATCGAAATGTTTTTTAACCTAACAGAATTCTTTGCCGACTGTTTTCTCTATGAATGAAGAAAATAAATCAAATATTTAACTGTTGGGAAAAGAATCTTATTTAGTTGTAGAAAGTACTTCAGCCAAAATTTGGGAACCACGTAAGAGAATTATAAATATTAGATCAGAAACACATCATTAAAAGGCAGAATGCTTTGGTGTTTTCAAAACAAAGCAAACGTTGCCCCCGGCGGAAAAGAAATACAGCCAAAATTTGGGAGCCACGTAAGAGAATTATATATAATAGATAATGAAACTTCAGGGAAATATATTTTTAGAATTGATTATTTTTATACTTACTTTGTGTTTACTTCCAAACAAACCAAAAATCTATGGATATTCCTGGTGAAATAATAGTTTGACTTGCCTGTTGCGTTTCATCGAATAAAAATAGTACATAACGAGTAGTGATAAACATTTTGAAGCTATCCATCGTCAATTTATACACACTTTTTGATAAGCTATGTAATTCGAATCTTTTCTGGTTATTTTTTCTTCCTTCTTGTTATCTAGAATCTGATTAGAATTTTAAAAACAAAAATACATAATCAAATATGCATTATCTGACATGTGACGTGTTAGGCATTGTTTCTGTAAGAACAGCCTTATTAAAAAAAATATAAGGCCGGTGTCCAAAGCACGTAAAAATGTGTATTTCGACATAGACAATATTTGAGAGCTTACGCAGGAATAAAAAAGAATTATAACCTGCAAAATGTATACAAACATTTAAAACTGGTCCTTTATAAACAACTGCTATTTAACCAACTGCTATTAACCCAAGCACCAACTGCTATTTAAAAGAATAGAAGATAAAATGTTGAATGCCTTTTTTAAAACTCTAGATGAAACATTTGCATTCGAAATTTGAATTTCAAGAAAACAAAACATTATCTCATGGGCGTTATTAATTTTTAATGCATTTTTAGTGTAGGAACTCCATACTTTATTTTCATGTATACCAATCATACCATATATTTCCATAAATACCATAAATACCAAACTACACTTTTTCTAAGCATACTTGTATTCATGGTTGTAATAATTTAAATTATTTAATGATAGTTGACTGATTGCAATCATGATCAATCATACATTAAAATTGCAATTATAATTATTTAATTTTTTTCTTCTTTTTTTCAAGTACGCTGGTTAATAAACATTCAAGATTGCCGAAAAAAGGTTACATTTACAGGATTATTTTTTGCTGCAATCAATCACGCATTGTTCCGCAGTGGACAGACGCGGTCCCCACTAGAACACCGAAGCTAAGCATCCTTCCTATGAGGTGAACCGGGTTCGAATCCCAGCGGTAACTGCTAGATGCGAATTCCGCTCACGGCTCGCACCGACCACAGTACTGACGTAAAATATCCTCAGTTGTAGACGAGTCAAGGGTTAGAGTCCCCTTGCCGAGCTAAGCGTTAGAGGTTTTCATGGTTTTCCCCTCCATGTAACACAAATGCTGGTTAATCCATTAAAAAGTCCTTCATAAAAGCAAATTTCTTCCAATACTTGATCCAGGAGTTTCATTGTCTTCTGCATTGTGTTCAAAATTATAAGGCTACGGAGTTGAATGTTAGTCATCGCAAACCCGAAATTGGGTATGCTGTTCAACGACGGTTATAAAATAAATAAAATACCCCACTGTGCAGTACTAGTGCGACGTAAATGAAATACCTACCTACCAATCGTACATTAAGATTACAATTCTAATGACAAATTTTCATGAAATTCATTTATTACAATCAACAGTAATGACTAAGGCCCGGATTTTGATGACATTTGCATTTTTTTGCATTTTTTGCATTTTTGGACATTTTTTGAGATTTTTAGGGCATTTTCTTTAAATTTTGGGGCGTATTTTGCATTTTAAAGCATTTCTTAAATTTTTTGGTAATTTTTTCTAATTTTTATTATTTTTTATAATTTTTTATTATTACACTGGTTTTCAAACAATGAAGAAAATCTCTAGGATATTAACAGGCGAAGCAACATCTTTTCAAATTGAAGAAGAATTGTCAGTAAGTGTGACCGTCCTTATCAAGTACGCACCAATAACATCAGTAGACGTTGAAAGAAGCTTCTCCTGGTATAAAAATTTGCTGTCAGACAAGAAACGCTCGTTTACATTTCAAAATATTAAAAAAAAATTTAATAATCCACTGTAATTCTGATATTTAGTAATATTATGAGATGGAAGTTGTTATATTCATTTAAGTTTCTATATAAAATGAAAATGTTTTGGAGTTAGTCATTTTTAGAGCAATTTTCGCATTTTAATGGCATTTTTTGCACTTTTAATGGCATTTTTTGCACTTTCAAGTGCATTTTTTGCAGTTTGTTAGGGCATTTTTTGCACTTTTTAAGGGCATTAATTGATATTTTTTAGGTCATCAAAATCCGGGCTCTAGTAATGACTAACCAACGAAAGTAAAGATGATTATTTGTTATTATCTGAATACCCATTTATTGAGCGGGTATAAAAAAGTAAATAATCAATAAATTGGTATCAACCAACTCTACGAAATTGTGCACTGAACTAAAAGACGCATACCGGTAAAATTCATTAAGCAAAATCAATTCCTATTTTTTTCCTGTTATTATTTGTTGCCCTTTCTGGTAGCTTTATGTTACCAAATTAAACATGTTTTAAGAACTTCATCTCATCAAAATAACGATTAATTACATTTCGCATCATTTGACATGGCGTAATGTTTTTTTTTTCAAGGTCAACTCCTGATAGTTAATAAGTACCACAATCAGCAATTATTTTTTTTTTTTTGGTGTGCCATAAAAGCCACTTCCGACGACACAAATAGTAGATATGTTGGTACCAATATTAGTATATTTAGTACCTATTTAAAGTACCAATTGACATAATAATATTGATACCCATTACTAAAATTAATTAAGATTCATTGGCATCAATAATAATAAGGCGATTTTTTTATGGTTTACCCAGATTAATAAGTTCCTTTACTCCATTAATTTACCTTTTAAAAACAGAACTTTTTTCTTATTTCAATTTGTACTTATAACCAAACTTAATTGAGCATCATTGGCGAAAATAACAAAATGCTAGATTTTTACGATTCTAATTTACGAATACCTTTTCCATATCAACTTAGCTTTATAATATATAGATTATTTTTATTTCTTTTTCTAGTGCCAAAATTAATTGATTTTAATTCATTAAAATTGTTAATATTTTTATAATCATTTTCAGCCAATGAACTAGTATCGGTACTTTTTTCGAAGGATGTAGACAATCGCCAAACTATTACAGACGTTGGCATTAAATACTACTGATATTGACATTATAATTGCAGTGGTGGTGAGAACCTTTTATACCAATTATAGATGTCTAACATGTATGGTAGTTATAGGTTTGTATGGTAGTAATAGGTTTTTTTCCACATTCCGAAATGGGTAAGCTCCCTAAAATTACAATGCTACGCTTTCATAGCACCTAATATACAAGCCTTCAATTTTTTTTTTTATTTGTTGCATACTCCGGTGCTGCTTCATGCTATTAGATTTAGAATAATATGAGTTAGAACTTGAACTCAATAAAAAGATTAACTATACTTAAAGTAAAATTTAAAATTTGGCATTCAGAATTTACCCATGGCTTAATAGAAAACTTCAAATTTAATTTATTAGTTCTTGTTGAGTCTCCGTTATTTAAGTTAATAGAAGCATGCTCTTAAAACATATAAAGTATCAATATAAAAAATCACCTGGTTTCATATACCTTTTAAGCTATGAATTAGGCCACGTCATAAAAATAGGTTGCGAAATTATTAATGGTGATTCTATTTGTGATAACATAACAAAGGAAACCAAAGATAAATATTCAATAAAAGAGTGCGATTAAAAAAAAAATTGATTGATTAGTAATGCAAGAGGACAAATCACTCATAATCTATGCATGCATATCTATACCTATACTAAAATAAAGAATTTGTGTGTCTGTCCTCGTGTCTATTTACCGGATTGCGGGTTTACCGTTAATTCTAAAAATAGGACGTGTTGATTTTTTTTATTATAGAAATGTTTTAAAAAATGGAATTTTCTGATAGGCTTAGCGGGGAAAAAATTATAAATAAATTGATTTAATATAAATTATGGAGGATTTAGTTTTGTCAAATATATTAAAGATAACATAAGTGATATCTGTAGGCTTATAGCCCTGATCAAAAATATCGTTTATTGTGCGTTCTGTAATACTTAATGATTTTTTATTCGTTTGGCCAGATTATCTAAATGATCAACGTGATCGTAGTAGGGTAAGCGAACGGCGTCCCGGAAATAGAACGTGTTTATTTTGTTTATAGTTATGCATTTAAAACGCGTTACTATAAAACTGAATAATTTAAAATAGCGTGTATTGAAATAAAAAAGTTAATTTTGTAGGTAGGTAAGTAGATACTTTATTTAAGTCACACTAGAGCTGCACAATGGGCTATTGGCGACGGTCTGGAAAGCATCCGTAAGGATGAGCGGAACAATTTTGATTCTCTACGGAGATGTTTCACTCGTTGGAGTCGGAAGGTATGAAACAACGGTTGCAAAATAAACAACAACAAAAAAGGGTTAACAGGGAGGTATGTCCCATTCTTACAAATATATAAGCCTTGCGGTGTGATTTCTTACTTGAAATAAGGCAGTTTAACATTTCCTCTGGCAATTGGTCAGAATTGTCCTGTGGCAATTTCAAACCTTCCGATTCCAACTATGCACGATCATGCTTGTTTATTACAATTGTTTAGTGGTAATTTGTTCTGCGGTGAATGAATGTATGAACATATCAAATTTTACTAAAATCAGTCCAGAGTAGTTTCAGAGATAATCGGCCAAGTCTGCGAATTCTCTTAATTTCCTATGCCAGTGTAATTAAATTGTGGTGCTATTTATCTATGAAGTAATCTTTTCAAGGGTAAAAATACAACCATTCGTACACTATTGAAAATAATATTGAACTACAGCCAGTTTATAACTTAAGACACGCCGGTCACTGGTCTAGTGGTTACTGTACTAGATTACGAGGGCAGTGGTTATAGGTTCAAATATCACCGCAGGCATGGATGTAACTTTCTCTCTCTATGTGTTCTATGTCTTTTCGTCTGCGTGATTGTGTGAATGTAATCCGTCTTATAAGAGGGTTGGCGGTTGTATGCCGTGGGCAACGCTTCTCCACAGGTGCCCATTGGGTAACAATAAGAAAATAGCAACTCAGGCATTTCTGGAGCCAATGGGAAGTCAACCTAAGGGCCACCCATTAAAAAAATAAAATAACTCAAGACAAATTCAATTTTATTGAAAATTTCAATCAATGTATAACATAGAGAAACACTCCTTCTACGAAAAGGGAAGCAAGAAATATAGAAATTTCTTTGCATATCGAACGTATGGCGATTCCACTCTTTCAACTTCTTTCCTTTTTAATGGCCACAGTACTCTTTCATCACATTTCATAATAGCTTCTCTCGCTCCTTCCCACGGATGTGGTCCTTGTAGTCTGTACTGATAGGGGACACTAGGACCAAATATTAATTTGAACCAGAGCTGCGGATCTGTAAATAACATTTTGTAAAAATTCGGTTTAGCACCTATTAGTTCAGCAATCTCGTCTTGAAACTGTGTGTAGTCGACACGGACTTCTTGTTTGCTGCAGGGTGCATATCTTTGCTCGTTGATTTCAAGCCTTTTCTTGATATCATCCATCATTGTTTCTTTCGAAGGTAGTTTTACATTCCCTGCAAACACTTGCGCCGCCCATCTACATTGCATTTCTACCAATGGAAAAGATGCACCAAATGGTAAAAAGAATCCCACGAAGGCCATTGTGGAATGCTTTAAATCAGGAGACCATGTGCATTTGTACAAACTAAGCTGGTTTTCCATATTTGTACGGATGTCTTCTTCAAGAAAAGGAAACTTCCATGTGTAGCCAGTAGCCATTATGACTACATCGGCTTCAGTGACAGACGATTCGCCTTCAAAGAGGACCCCATTCTCGGTGAATTTTGATATGTCTCGTTTTTGAATGATAGAGCCAGAGAGCAATTTTGATGCAAGATGGTCGTTTAAGACTGGGTCTTTAGAAAGTACATGAAACTTAGGTTTGACTGCATACAAATTTGAGTTAAACTTTGGGTCAATAATGACGCTTTCAAGAACCCAACCTAAAAAATTTGCCGGAAGCAAGTCAATTAAAATGGTGAGATAGCGTCGAAGCAAAGCATAATCCAGAGGTAAACCATTAGGACCAACTCGACTAAGAACATGTGCTCCAGTTCGCGTACTTAGATAAACCTAAAAGAAAAAAAAATTATATTGGAGAACGAATTTTATTCATTTGAAATTTGCATTTAGGAAAAAGTTTTAGTATCTACTGATTCGTAATGAAATTCAGGTTTGTGAGAGCGTTATGTATTTTTAGTAAGTGCATATGTACGTTTTGGAATACACAGATTTATGTATTTTGAGGACGATATTGTAAATAAGCTCGATTAATTGAAACGTAATGGATGCAATTAATTATTTTTGTCGTTATTATTGTAATGGGTGCATTTATTAATTGTTTATTTTGATGTGATGTAAAAACATCATTCACTTTTAAAGGTGCCCTTAATTGTCTTAAAATAAACTTACCAGAATCCCAATTCAGTTAAGTTGGAAGTGACAAAATAGAACACCTTACCAAGACTTGTTTAAGGCGATTTACGTTCTATTTCAAGCAAATATTTTATTATATGTTTGATGGTTAATCAACGAGTAATATGCAAATTTCAAGAAATCACTTTTGTTTCATTAAAATCTGCCTTTGATAGATGACATGTTGACGATTAATTCGCGTCACATATCATTTAAAATGGAGAACGAATACAATGATCATTTTCATAATATTATGAATTCTATTTATCCTTGCATCGTTCTCGCCCCCTTCTAAAGTAATCTGCATTTGTACTATTTTGAATAAACATGCTTTTTTTTTTATTAAAGTCAGCTTTTTATAGACGATATGATGATGATCGTTTCGTTCCACGATATGTAGACGATCGTTCATGCCACACATCGTCTATAATTGGTAACGCCAATTGGATCATTTTCTTAATATTACGAATTCTATTTATCCTTCCAATGCTTTAAGCTCCTTGAGTAATCAGCATTTATTCTACTTTGAAGAAAAATCACTCTGTTTAAAAAAAAACCGCCCTTTATAGACAATATGTTCACGATTGTTTCAAGTCACTTATAGTCTATAATTGGTAACTCCAAAAGTTATATTTTAATGAAAGCCGATTACTGGTCAAAGGGTTACTGTACTGGACTATGGGGCTGGTGGTTGTGAGCTCGAATCCCACACTAGGCATTGGTGTAACTTTCTCTCTCTGTTATATATCCTTTCTTCTGTGTGATTGTATGAATGTAACCAGCCCTATAAACGGGTTTGTGGTTGTATGACATGGGCGACGATTCTCCACCGCCCCCTGGGTAACGATAAAAGAGTAGCAATTCTGGCATTTTTGAGGCCAATGGGAAATAGACCCAAGTGCCAGCCATTAAAAAGATATTGTAATAAAATATATTTGTTGCAAATTTAAAATTAAGAAATTATGAATTGTAAATTGAACTAAATATAATTGGATATAGTGAATTAGTAGTTTAATGGTGAAGAAAACTGCTTCAAATAAATGCTATTACACCTCCCAGTTTTCTTCCTGCCGTTTAGTGTCTCGATCCTAGGGAAGGTTACTGATTATTGAGCCGAAGGTTCAGTATCTCTTATTTTAGGGCTTTATTCATATAGCATAACTTTTTTTTATATAAAGTACAAAATATACCTTTTCTAAGTTCGATATTTCATTTAATTCAAATGTAAATTCTTTCAAAAAGCTTAATTACCATTTAAATTTTGTCTTAGCCAACATCCTCATTTTTGCTAAGAACTTCGGTTTTTGCGTGAAAGCGAATAGTTAACTTAAGAGAGAATAACTAGGGAGAAATTTACAACTTAAGAAATTATTATAAAATGTGATAAAATAGAGCCGTTTAAGTCACGCAAACAACTCACATCCTACGAACACTTACTTGTTTTGCCACACTACTAATTTCAACAGCAGCATCTAAGGCAGAACAACCCATTCCAACAACAACTACGTTTTTCTTTTCGTATGGTACGACACCTTTCACACTGTGGGAGTGGATTATTCTCCCTTTAAACTTGTCTTGACCTTCGTATAAGGGCAATTTCGGTATATTAATGTGCCCCGAACAAATAGTCACTGCATCATAAGTATCTGAAGTGACCTCACCCGATAGAGTATTTTTCACGCTCACGATCCACCTGCCAGTCTCTTCATAATCAGCAGCCCGTTTTACCTCCACGACTTCTGAATTGTACTGGATGTGTCTTAAAACCCCTTTTTCAATTGCATAGCTCTCAAAAAACTCATGGATTTCAGAGTGTTTCATAAAATTGGGCAGTTCTTTTGGTGGAGGATAGTTGCTCAACGCTCCGAACTCTTTGCTGTGGTTAATGATTGTTGTTGGCATGATTGAAGGAACTCCTATGGTGGATTCTTCTCGGTAGCTCCAAGTGCCCCATGGTTTGTCTGTTTTCTCAAAGCAGAAAGGCTCCATGCCGCCTTCTTCTTTCAGCATTGCTATGACACCACATCCTGAGGTCCCGCCACCTACAATGGCTATTTTCTTTTTGACTGCTGGTACCATAATTCTGAAAAGAAAAGAAATGATAACAAAAAAATGGCGTAAAAAATTAAGAGAATTTGCAGACTAGGGTCGATTATCACTAGAACTACTGGACCGATTTTTATTAAATTTGTTATGTACATACATTGACACAATACAAAACGAATAACCTTTCAAAAATTGTAATACGCATGCTTGATCATGCGTAACACTCGCTGGAGGTGGAAGGTATGAAATTACCGCAGGACAATTCAGGCCAATCACCACAGGAAATGATAAACTGCCTTATTTAAAGAATGAAATCAAGCTGCAAGACCTTTATATCTGTGAGAGGGGACCATACCCCCTATCAATCCATTTTTCTTCCGTTTATTATGCAGCCGCTGTTTCATACCTTCAGACTCCAACAAGTCTCTTAATGATAACTTCATGGATACAACATTGATGCTACGGTTCTCTTACCTTTTTAAAGACCACAGGAATCGTGTTAAAATATTAAAATGCATATGTTTATTTTTAAATAGCGTAAAATTCTAATCAAAATAATGATCAAGACATAAATGTAAAACAGTATAATTGATGATAAAAACTTCACGAAGGAAAATGAAGAGGAAAATAAAAGTCGACATGTTTCGAGCGTTCAAGTATAAGCACCCATTCTCAAGACTTCGTGAGACGTGATTGACTTCTGTCCTTAATTATTGGACACATGTCTATTTTAATAGTGCAAAACATGTCTACTTTTATTATCATTTATTATTTTTAGATAAGGATCTTTAGTAACCTTTATTCACCTTGATCTTTGAGCTTGCCCGACGTAACATATAAAAATAAATTATTAAAGGACGTGCTATTGATATCATTTTCATTTAAACAGAACTATAATAAAGCAAAATTAATAAGGAAAAAAAGGAATGAAAGCCAACAAAAGGAATTATCGTTTGAAAAATTGAAAAAAAAATAATTTTCCAACAAATTTGCTATGCTTTTAGTAAGCTTTCATTTAATGAGCTTTTATATTATGTTCAGATATATTACTATCAGATAAGGGCATAGGTTCGTAGATTAAAAAAATATTAATTAGTCACTACTTTCTAAAAAAAATCAATGCAATACGATTGTTTTTACCGCTAACCTTAATAGCACTTTTTAAGGACATAAAACTATTTCAATATTTCAAAAGTCGAATGTGAAAATGGAATGCCCCCTAGCACCAGGAATCAAAATGAAATTGTTACAAAGACAGCTATTTTAAACAAGTTAGCGTTTCCGTCCTGCTCGAAGTTGTTTGAAAATGTATTTCTTATTTATCGATTCCAAAGTTTGTTCGACATATATTTTACTATATACTTTAGGCGTATTTCCAACGAGTTTATTTTTATACCCTTATTTGCTTAAAATTATTAAATAATTTGCTTAAATTATTGAAGCTCTATGATTTAATACATTTATAGTATAATAGTAAACGGGGCATCCATCGCATGTGCTAATAAACCTTGATACCGATGTCATTTAATAAATGGAATAAACTTAGATAAATAATAATTGTTAAATTTTTTCTCGTTTTTGAATAATATGTTTCGTTAATCAGATTTCAATTCTGTAAATAGCGAAATGATTGAGTAGGCTCCTTGGAACAATATAGTCTTATCTTCTCTTATGACGAAATGAAGGAAAAATTGTTTTTCACGGTTTCTGTAAAAAGTACCTTAACCTTCTCAACTCTATTTTTTTTTATCAAGATAAGTTCAAATATTGCGTATTTTTTATTACATTTTTTAAATCAGATGATTCTAAAATTGACACGGCTTCGGAATCTAAGAAATTTCAAAATATAGTATTTGCTGCTTAACAAAATAACAAATTATGCTATAATAATATCTTGGGAATCGTCTAAAGTAAAAAAGTAATTTTAAAAAAAAAGAATTTTTTCAACATTTTTTTAAAAAAACAGTTTTCTTAACATTAACTGTGTAATATATAAGTTTAAACGTCATAATAAAGTTGCGGTTTGAATTTGTTCATTTAATAAAGCAAACAGTTATGATTTTTTGAGTTGCACTAATATGTATTTACTTTTCACAAACCAAACAAATAATAAACAATGAAGTAAATTAATAAATGATTTGTTTGTTCAATCTTAGAGAAAAGGGTGCACTTATTTACTACAATCGGTCAGACGCTCTACACTGAATAATTTTAACATAGAAAATGTTCTTAAAATCTTATCAGCTAACTGGCTATAGTTATAAAACAAACTTAGCAATTCGAGTGTTGATTTAACGAAAAATTTTAAGTACCAATAAAAATTAAGGAAAATAGTTTAGTATATTATCGAAAAAAGATCTACATGCATTACTACAAAGCATAAAGAAAGAGTAAGAAATATATTGAACTTATTAGTTAAATATTTCTGTGAATCACACGCGGTGCAGTAATTAAAAATTTAATTTTGAAATTAAGATATTAGGATGATATTTAAGATACTGAGATATTTTAAAACACTTAAAAATTTTGGCTACGAATTCGGCAGCTTTTTACGTTTAATATCTATATACTCCTTGTAGTGAATTATAAGACATCAAGACTATTTTAGATATTCTATGTAAAAGTCGTATGAAAGAGAAAAAAAAGAGATAATCAATCATTTATCTTCATTTTTTGAAAAAATAGAATGCTTTATAAATAGTCAGCTGTTTCCTATCGAATAACTTTAAACAGCAGAATGTTTTTAATTTCTCAACAAGATTTTATTCTCAGCTAGCTGGCAATAATTCTAAACTTCTTTTAATAAAAACTTTACAATAAGTTAAAAGGGAATTTTATATTAAAGGAAAACCGACAAAAAAGTACTAAAAAAATTTCTTTGTGTATTAATGAAAAATAATATGCGTGGTAGCGAAAAGAATAAGATTTTCAAAAATGTTAAAATCTGATTAAATAGTTGCTAAAATAGTTCTAAGCACAAGCAGATAGGTAATTAAAATAAAGATAATTAAAAATGTCGACTGCGTATTCGTATTAATAATTATAAAATATATATTGAAGAAATTGATTAATATATTATTCCAAATCTATGTATGCGTATATAAATTATTGAAATTGTATCAATTATTAAAAAAAAAACTTAAAAAATAAAGTATAATGAAATTAAATATAAGCACAATCTGATGTATAATCACATTCTATCAAAAACATGCTTTTATAAAACTAGACATTCGTTGAATAAAATGTTTTTTATTCAATAAAATGATATATTCAAATTTCTTTACTAAGTTAAAAATAAATTCTTAGATGACTAAAAATGAAAGTCGTATTTTATAAGCATAAAAATAAAGCACCAGCACAGACAGTGAATAAGAATAACACACAGACAGGCAAGAAGATAAACAATCCTGCTTTAATCATTATAGATATCGAATAAATTCAGTTTATTTTTTAAAATCATTCAAAAATAGCCTCAAACTTTTTAAATATCAAAACAATCAGATATATTTATAAAAAAAACTAATGAAACTTCAGGGCAATATACTTTTAGAACTGTTCATATTATTTTTATACTAACTTTTGCTTAATTCCCTGCAAACCACTGATCTATGGATTTTTCTGGCGTAATAAGAGTTTAACTTGTCTGTTGCTTTTCATCGAATAAAAATTGTATGCAACGAGTAGTCATAAACATTTTAAAGCTTCTTCTCGTCAATTTATACACACTTTTTGATAAGTTATGTAATTGGAATCTTTTCTGAATTTTTTCTACCTCCTTGTTATCTAGAATATGATTATAATTTTAGAAACAAAAATGCATAATCAAAAATGCATTATCTGTCAGGAACGTGGCAGGTATTGTTTTTGTTAGTACAGCCTTACTAAAAATAATATAAGACCAGAGTCTAAAACACGAAAAAATGTGCATTTCGAAGGAGACAATATTTGAGTGCTTACGCAGGAATAAAAAAGAACTATAACCAGTAAAATGTATTCAAATATTTAAAACCAATCTTTTATAATTATTACCAAGCATTAACTTCTATTTAAAAGAATAGAAGATAAAATGTTGAATGCATTTTATTAAACTCTAGATGAAACATTTAGATTCGAAATGCGAATTTTATGAAAACAAAACGTCTCATGGACCTAAATAATTTTTATGCATTTTACATGTAGTAACTCCATGCTTTATTTTCATGTATACCGGTCTATAAATGTCTTTGCCAAAAAACACGTTTTCTAAGAATACTTCCCAGATAGCAATATAAGGTTTTTTCAACGCAACAAAAATCTTTTCATGCAAACCTAAAAAGGGTTTTTTACACGGTTTACGTGTAAACCTTCTAACCTTAAAACGAGGTTGTCTTAGGGTTTTCAAGCGGGAAAAAAAACTTGAATAAAGCTAGTTCTAAGATGAAAATCATCTTAAATCTACATAATTATAAGGTTTCCGTTTGTAGCGTTTTCGTATGCTCAGCTAAAATCTACCCTGTCATAAGATTTTCATTGACAATGCAATTTAATGCTATTGCTAGTGTACAGTCAGCAAAAAAAAAAAGATATCACCCTGAATAACTTTTGTTATAATGATCGGATTTTCACGATCTAAGTGTCAATCTTAATGGTTCCCGGGGGTGACCTCAAATATGTTAATTAATTAGTGCTAACTATTAATTAAGTTACGAAATCTGACACAAAAACGTACTTTCTCTGAATAAACATGTATTATTTTTTACATATTTGGATTCCTAACCTTCAAAATATAGGGGGTAGCCGCAATCTGGGAAATGTGGTCCCCATAGTTTGGTCAGGAGAGCGATCCAAAGTTCGTACCCCTTAATGTTAATTTCGCTTTTTGCGTTTTCAGTCATATTTTCAAAACTAATGAAGCAATTCAAAAAAAAATTGCACCCACTCATAAAACTCATTTACCCAAAGATAATTTCATGAAAAAAATAATTTTTAATAATTATTAATAATTTTTTATTATTTAATTAAATTGAGGATGAAAAAATTTTGAATTATAAGGTATGAATTTTTTTATACCATAATAATCTACATATTTTTCAATAGAAAAATCTAAAGTTTCAACTGTTTTTATTTATTAGAAGCTGAAAAAAATTAAAATTAATTATTTTTAAAAAAATAATTTGGCGACAATAAAAAAATGACTAAATGGGGCGATTAATATTAAAATGTGATAAACTTGCGAGGAACTTGACTTCGCGCGCGTAGCGTAAAATTTCATTCATATTTTTTTCACTAATAATCGTTTGCTAATCTTTTTATTTTTATTTCTTTCAAACTATAAAATACGATGTTTCTTTTTAGTCATTTAATAATGTATTTGTAATTTAGTAAAGAAATTATGAATAAAACATTTTGAATAAAAAACACTTTATTCAACGAATGTCTAGTTTTATAAAGGCGTGCTTCTGATAGAATATGATTATGCACCAGATTGTGCTTACTTAATGTGATTATTTTTTAATTTTTGATTTTCTTTTTCAATAACTGATACAATTTCAATAATATACACACGTATGCATAGATTTGGAATAATATATTTATCAATTTCTTGAATATATATTTTATAATTATTAATACGAATGCGTAGTCAACATTTTTAATCATCTTAAAACTTCCCCCGGTGGCTGAGCGGTAGCGTTTCGCCCTGTCGTTCCTCGGGCCGGGCAAGGCTGACTCAGCCTTTCATCCCTTCAGTGGGTCGATAAATAAGTACCAAGCATGATTGGGAACTAAACACTGAGGGTTCCGCGTTCGGCTGACCACCTGACCGGAACATCTGCTCCTGCACCCCAGAGCCCTAGGTCCAGAAAACTGAGATGGGCATAGTAGGCCTTGGCCCTCCATGGGCTGTCGTGCAGCTGAGTTTAGAGTAGAGTTTTTTAAAACTTCTTTACATCTTATATATCGCCTTAATCTTAAAATAAATTTGTAAATTACCTGTCTATGCGTGTTTCGCAGAATTATTTTTCTAACTTTTTTATTGAATTTTAATGCAATTTTTTTTAAAATTCTATTATGTATATTTTTTTCCAATAATATACTAACCAATTGTTTAAGTACTTTAATTTATGTTTTTCTTTAAAATAAAATTACTTTTTAAATTATTGCTAAGTTCTTATTGAAAGAAAACTTAAAATTATTGCCAGCTATCTGAGAATTAAATCTTGTTAAGAAATTAAAAATATTCTACTGATCACACTCAATATCATTCGAAGCAGAACAGCTGACTATTTACTAAAAATACTATTGTTTACGAAAAATGAAGATAAATTATTAATTTTATTTTTTTTATTACTTTTTATTTATTCGAGTAATGAAAAGTAAATGCGTATGTGCGCACAGGGGAAAAATTTAACAGATTGTTTCGTTTTTTAAATGAACAAAAAACTATGGGCATGCAATTTTAATTCAACATTCAAAGTTAAACTTGAGCGCTAACCCTTTTAAGTTACCCTTTTGTCTTAAAAAGTTGAAAATATTTTCTTTAAAAGTTGTTTGTATAATTTCTCAACTTTTGCACAGTTCAAAAAAATATTGCTATATCAGGAAAATGTTCGATATGCCTTGTTTTGTTAAACAACTACTAAAATAAAAAATTGCAAAAAGATTTGAAAAATGTGCTATTTTTAGAATCATTATCTCAAAAATTGTTCTTTTACTCCATTTGACTTTTTTCTTCTTAAATAACTTATAATCATAGTTTCAACACACTTTTTGAAGAAATTATGTATACAAATTTCTCCTAATATTTCGTAATAAAAAAACAAGAATATTAATGATTTATTTATACAGTGAAACCTGCCAAGTTGACCACACTTGTAAGTTTTACACCTGAATAAGTTGACCTCAATTATCAAGAACGGAAATTTTCCTACATAATAAAGAAGCAAAACCTTTGTAACTTGACCACCTGTCTATCTTGTATGTTGACCACTGAAATAAGTTAATTTTGTCTAGGAGTATTATGAAATTCTATTCTAAAACCCTCATAAATTGACCAGAAAAAAAAAATTCAGAAAATTTTCTGTCATTTCGCAATGTATGTTAATACTTCACTTGTTTGGTGAAATAGTGTAAAAAGCTAATCTAAACCTTTTTGTGAGTTGACCATCTGGGGAAACTGTAGGGAGTCAGCTTTTGACCATTTCTTTCATTCATTCATTGAAAACAGGTGTGTTAGTTGAAAAGTTGCTCTTCCAGTTGCAATAGTGAGCAAATAGGCTTGTATGCGTAGTAATAACAGAATAAATTTTAAAGTGTTAAAATAATTTTGTTTTGTTAAAGTTTTCAATGTTTTCGTGTTCTGATATTTTAAGAAATTATTTTTATTAAACACTTCACATGCATAACTAACAAAATAATTTTTTTTTAAAAGTTAGTTAAATATTAAAATTATTTCTGTGTAACAGATTGAAGTTCGTTTAGGTTTAAACACATTTCTTGAGATATTCATTTGGCCATTTGCTAAATCAAATTTTTAAGTCAAGTAAAAAAAAAAAATTTTAATGTATAGCAACATGTAGGAAACGAAAAAGTAAACAATGTCCCACCCCTTCTATAAGTTGACCACTTGTCTACGTTGGCCACTAAAACAATGCACATGAAGTGGTCAACTTACCCAAGTTTTACTGTAATTGTTTCATTGAACCAGAGTAGTTAATTGTTTTCGTAATAATCGGCCTTACAACTATTTAACTTAGATTCTTTGGACTAGGCGTCACTTCATGCATGTCTTTCGAGATTGAAATTTCAAAGATAAAATGTAAAAATTACAAGAATGCGTAAGCTGGTTTCAACTAACAAAAAAAAGGGACAAAATCGTTGGCAAACGAAGTTATCTCATGAAAAGAGTGTCAGAGTTGAAAAATTATTGTTAAAACTGTAACAATTGTTACTCTTGTTTAATTAAGGGTATTATAAACCTAATTTTCGTTTAATCATGTTTTTTAAAGAACTAACGAAAGGAGTGTGTAAATAACATCAACTCTTTTTACTGCAAACTAAGTTTACTTAATATCATTTGCAAATATTAAGAAGTACAAATTCTTGACTTGCTCCTTAAAATAAAGTTTTATTTTAATCGTAGTTGAAGAAGTACGGATATAGTTAAGGGAGGTATGCGACATTCGGAAAAAAAAAGTCGTGTGATAGAGATAGTTTTAAACAGAACGAATTAGTTCTTTTAATTGAAATGCTGACAATATCATTACAGCATTTTGGTTAACAAGTGCCATGAAAAAAGGTTCTGAACTTAAGATATGGATTTTAATATATTTTCCTATTTACATACCTCCTTGATCTCCGCACCGTTTTAATATTCTGTAAAGCATAAAATGAAATAATGTTGAATAAAAAAATAGATTTCAAATGAAATATTTTATTTTCCTTAATACAGGGTATCTGTTACATTTTAGATTTTCAAATTCATAACTTTTCATGTCTAATTCCAAGAATTTTCATGATTTAACGAAGTTACTATTTTCTCCGATAAAAACAGAATAATAAATTCAAAAAGCATTATAATCACATTATATAAAATAGGTATAACCAAAACACTGCAGTAAGAACGCACTTTAATACAAAACCCCTCTATTTAAGCTTTTAGCTCAATTTCCGCTTTTGGTTTCATATTTTGTAATGTGGCAATCTTTTTCGAAAATATTTTAAATAATTCTTTAAAAATTTCACGTTCATGTAATAAGTTCATTTGAATTCGCAGCTCGCTTTATAGATTTCGTTTCATGTTTTATTCTGTTTCTTCTTTATACTTAATTTTCTGATTTCGCTTGATACTTTTACTTATTGTGTTCCATTATGTTTGTAATTTTTTTGTAAAATTTTTTTGAGTGCTTCTCAAACTATTGCATTGATATATTTTACTTTGGCTATATTGATACAATAATAGAAAGTACTATTTTTTTGCTGATATAATCGTGTAAGCTGATGAAAAGATTATATCTTTTATTTTCCGGATATTTTTAGAATTTTTTTTCCGGTTTCTTGCTGTTTTATTTTTTATTATTATTTTTCTTCCCCCCTTTTTTATTGTTCCGTAATTTTTCCCAAGTTTTTTCTACATTTTGAACTTATTTACTTATTTTATGAGTTCTATTTACTTGCAGCTTATGCGCAATAAATGAAACTTATTACTTTTCGTAATTTTCTTCGTGTTTTTTTTGTTTTTATTTATTATGATATATATATATATATATATATATATATATATATATATATATATATATATATATATATATATATATATATATATATATATATATATATATATATATATATATATATATATATATATATATATATATATATATATATATATATCAAAATGCTTTTAAAATGCCTTATAACATTTATTAAGTTTTACAATTTTATCGAAAATAAATACCGTGATTTCTATAAAATTTTGCGATTATGCATCAGAATAGCTATCTTTTTTCAGGTCCACCTTTGCTTGATCACTTTTTTTTCCTTTCCTAAGAAACTCGAAGTTCGGGGCAAAAGCATTTAACCCTACAACTCTTCATAAATTTATGATAACTTATGAAAATTTGGTTTTAATTCAAAACTGTCATACAAATTACATGAAAACAGCTTTACAAAAATAAATAATGTCAGATAAAAATTCAAAGATTCTATAATCTTGGAGAATCAAAAATAATTTATTAATTTATTTAAATTTCCTTTTTAAAGGAGATTTAAAAAAAAAAAAAGCCCAGAAAGCAACGTGAAAAATTCTTTTGGTTGCTTAGCAACGAGAAGCACTATCTTTTCCCATCTTGTCATTCATTCAGTTTCTTTATGGTTGTTATAAATTATTTCCCCTTCTATGGCGAGGTAATTTGGCATATTTTTAAACCATCGTCAGATATATAAATCCCTATTGCGACCTAATTTACAACCCATTTTTTCGAAATTTTGTCTACCCCCCCCCCTATTTTAAGGGTCAGGATTCCAAATATGTAAAAAAAAATACATGTTTATTCAGAGAAAGTACGTTTTTGTGTCTGATTTCGTAACTTAATTAATAGTTAGCACTAATTAATTAGCATATTTGAGGTCACCCCCGGGAACCATTAAGATTGACACTTAGATCGTGAAAATCCGATCATTAGAACAAAAGTTATTCAGGGTGATATCTTTTTTTTTTGCGGACTGTACGTCGGCTAAAACGTCATTCTGATGTCATCTTTGATGTCATCTCTCCCACGATTGCATGACGGCGCGTTTCATTATTTGTTTTATATTTTACTTCTTATAGCTTTCCCAGTCCGAGGAAAATTCTCCTTTCCATCAATTTTGCTTGATTATTTTGGGGAAAATAGTCGTTTTTTATCAGTCTGACTTACTTTGATGTAGGAACTTAATGATTTACAAGTTAAAATATCGTTTTATATGAAATTTTTTATTTTATTTAACGATTTGATTGAAAAAAAACACAAAATAAATAGAACATATGTAATACTCAAGGCCCGCAGTGGACTGATCGTTAAGACACGGTTCCCAGCAGATCACCGAAGTCAAGCATCACTGGCTGCGGTCAGTGTGCGGATGGGTGACCCACTTGGATCAGTCTGATTAGGGACCGAGGGTGTGCGATATTGGTCCTCGTTAAACTGTGCTACCGTAAAGTGCTCGACTTCGCGTGCAGGTCGTTGGGCTACTGAAGCGGGGGTGCCATCCCCTCTGCAGAGGATCAAAATTGTTATGGTATGTCTTCGGATCATCCTCAGGGATGTTTCCCCGACCGTCGCCAATAGCCCATTGCGCAGCTCTAATTCGATGTAAATGAACAAAACAAACAAACAAACAATGTAATACTCAAAGAGGGTCTGCGCATTTTCTTCTTTCTTATTCAGAAATTTATGCGGTGTGAGAAATTTTGATGAGTCAAAAGTGTTCAGTTTTTTGTATATCAAAGAAAATTAACATGAAATATCTTCTTTTGTCAAAATAAATAAAATGCAACTGATTAATTATCTCTTACTTAATATGCATGATATGATAAATGTATGAAATTTAATGATAACAAAATATTTTTTTTAAAAAAAAAATCGTTTAATGAATGTAGAAATTCCAAACATATTTTTTAATGCAGAACAACAAATAAATATTATGATTATCATAACAATTAGTATATGTTGTTGTTGTTCTTGTTAATTTGCGTCGCACTAGAGCTGCACAATGGGCTATTGGCGACGGTCTGGGAAACATCCCGGAGGATGATCCGAAGACATGCCATCACAATTTTGATCCTCTGCGGAGGGGATGGCACCCCCGCTTCGGTAGCTCGACGACCCAATTAGTATATGACAAGTGCATTTGTACAAATGAGATATGCCATAATTATATTAGGTATTTTGTTAATATATAAAAATATTATCTGTATAATAACCATTAGTGAATAATACAAAACAGATGTACAATAATTAAATCAACTATTTCGTCAATACATAAACAAATGATATTATAGGTATAATAACCACCAGTGAATACGTAACATATTTAACATGAAGGAATTAGCGAAACAATCTTCATTCAAATAAATGACTTCCTCGTCAGATATGCTCCTTTCTCTGAAAAATAAGAGGAAATTTTTGTGTGCGTACTTGCGTATATTGAATGAAATTTTATGCATATACATATGAATTGTATGTACATACATATTGTACGTACAGGAATACATGCCTACATTATATGTATACAGATGCATGCACACGTATAAATAAAAATACATGAATACACACGCAGTATATAATTATATATCTATGGTTACTTTAACTATCGTTGTATGAATAACATTGTTGTTAGACAGTACATGCATATAGTACTTGCACACGTGAGTACATTGTATGTCATATGGACGTAGAATGAATAAATTACTTGTTGAAAACAAAAAGCAGACTACTCTGAAAATTTTTTGATCTAATGATCGGTTGTTTTTGTTGGTCTATGTCGTACTAACGATGAACAATGGGCTATTGGTGTAGAGTTGGGAAACATTCTTGAGGATGATCCGAAGACATGTCAACACAATTTTGATCCTCTGCAGAGGGGATGGATCTTCTCCTTGACGACCTGCGCGTGAAGTCGAGCTCTTAATGGTGGAAAAGCTTAATTAGGATAGATACCGCACACCTTTGGTTCCTTTGTAGGTTGATCAAACTGATCACCCACCCACACACTGACCGTAGCAAGTGATCCTTGACTTCGGTGTTCTACTGGGAACCGTATCTTGAAGTTCACTCTACTGCGAGTTGATCTAATGATTGGATATTTACGTTTTTGAACTCAATCTTAAGGGTTAAAAGGACCTCAAATATGTTAATTAATTAATGCAAACCATATTTTAAGTTATGAAATTAGACAAAAATAAAACGTACTTTCTCTGAAAAACATACCTTTTCTCGGCGGATGCACATTTCTGACCCACAAAATATAGGGGATAGCCGCACTCTGGGAAATATGGTCGTAATAATAGGTTGGTCAAAAGAGCCGTCCAACGGGTATTCGCAATCCGAAATAAATCGTCCCAATAGTGAGGTCTGAGTCCAAAGTTTAGACTCTTTAATGTTAATTTTACTTTTTGCGTATTTCACCATGTCCTGAGAACTTTTAAAACGAATTAAAGTAATTTTGCATACAAATATAAATTTTGTTTATCCAACGATAATTCTTTGCAAAATATAACTTTCAGTAAATATTTACTGTTTTTAAATTTTATTTTGTAATAGCCGAAATTTTTTGATTATTAAGTATATAATTTTTTATAACATTTTAAAGAAGGAAATTTTAAATGGCAAAATACAACATTTGAGTAAAATGGATCGAATAGTTCCTGAAAAATTGAATTTTGAAAAAGTCGCATTTTTAAGAGCTATTCGATTGATTTCGTTCAAATTTTGCGCTTTGCCATTTAAAATTCTTTAACTTAAATTCAAATTTTTTTAGACTATCATTGAATAAAAAATGATTATTTTGACTAAAATTTATATTTTGCATGGAATTAGCTTTTGACAAACGAATTTTTTAATTGAGTGCAAAAATTTTTTCAATTCACATAAGATGCTCTCAAGATGTGGTCTCATACGTAAAACATATTAACATTAAGGGATACAAACTTTTAACCGCTCTTCTGACTACAACTATTGGGATTATATTTTTCCAGATTGCGGCCATCCCTATAATTTGAGAGACAAAAACCCAAGTAACACCATAAAACAGGTATGTCTGTTCAGAGAAAGTATGTTTTTGTGTCTGATTTCATAACTTAAAATATCGTGGGCACAAATCAATTAGCATATATGTCATCCTCTCGCACCTTTAAGATTGAGTCCTTAAATGAGAAGATACGATCATTAGATGAAAAATTATTTAGAATGGACCATTTATTTTATGCGTATCGTACATACGTATATATACTTTAAGTAGTACATATAAGTATGTATAATCTTATGTACGTTAATTCACATATATGTAGATACACACATACTTTATTGTTGTTGTTGTAGTTGTAGTTAATTAACGTCGCACTAGAGCTGCAAGATGGGCTATTGGAGACGGTCTGGGAAACATCCCTGAGGATGATCCGAAGACATGCCATCACAATTTTGATCCTCTGCAGAGGGGATGGCACCCCCGCTTCGGTAACCCGACGACCTGCACTCGAAGTCGAGCACTTTACGGTAGAACAGTATAACGAGGACCAATACCGCACACTCTCGGGCCCTACGCAGTCTGATCCAAGTGGTCACCCATCCGCACACTGACCGTAGCCAGTGATGCTTGACTTCGGGGATCTGCTGGGAACCGTGTCTTAACGATCAGTCCACTGCGGAACACACATACTTTATATGAATATACATAGTATAATGTATATATGTATCTATGTAAATGTGGGTGTATTTGTACACCCGTATGTTTGTACGTATATACACAATTTATGTTCAATATATGTACGCATGTATTCATGTGCTATGTAATAACGATGTATGCATTTATGTATAAACAGGGCGCAAGAAAGGGAAACCCCTGAAAATATTTTATCTATTGATCGGACTTCAATGTATATACTACAACTCGATCTTAGTTGTTTGAATGTCTAACTTTATGAGGAATTCAGCTCCTAGACCCTTAAAACAGGAGAAGCACCTGCCATCTGCAAAATATGGTATCAACAGTTTATGAAGGAGAACAGTAGAAAGTTGGAATCACTTAATGTTAAAATTCCTTTTTGCAAAGTTCGCCTTGTATAACTTTTAAAGCAAATTTAAAATTTGAATGAAATCAATCGAAAAGTTCTTCAGAAATCGAATTTTACATAAATAACTTTTTTTTTAAATTGGACTAATTAGAAACTAGTAGTCCGATTTCATTCAAATTTCTCATTTTGCCTTTACTTTTTTAAAAATTATGAAAATTTTTTTCTATATTTTGCAATGAAAAGTGTTTTCGACAATTAGCAAATAAAATAAAAAATAATATTTATTTAAGGTTATTTTTTGCATAGCCATCTTTGGATGAACGAATCTTATAATAGAGTGTAAAAACTTCATGATTCGCTTAAAAAAGTTTTTCAAATCTAGCGAAATGCTCAAAAAGTTTTGTTAACATTAAGAGATCCAAACATTCAATCGCTCTCCTGCCTCAACAACTTTGGCAATATTTTCAGGCTGGAAAACTTTTAAAATATTGACTATCTTCCATATGTTGAGGATCAAAAATTCAAATCCATCGGAGAAGAAAAAATCGTTTTTTTTTTTTTTTTTTTTTTTTTTTTTTTTTTTTTTTTTCTTTTTCTGGTTTTGTAACTTAAAATATCGTTTGTATAAATTAATTAGCATGTACAAGATTATGTCCTCGAACAAAATAAAATTGAGACTCAAGACGTAAAAAATTTACATATTAGATTGAAAGTTATTTAAGCCGAGTAATTTTGCCTCGCACTATACATAAATATGAAGTCGAATCAATAGATAAACTACATTCAAGTTCCGAAAATTTTGTCGTAGAAGCAATCCATCAATTAGTACCCATGAGCCGCTACAATCGATCACGCTATCTTCCATGTTGAACCCGAACTATCGCCTAAAACAAACTGAACTAGGGTGTCTTAGAACTGGTCACAAAATTTTTTATGGACATTATTCGAAACTTGACAGTATTCGACGATTTTTGATCAATTATAGAGATCAAATTTCTCAAATGAATTCCAATTTCAAAATGAATCACAATTATTCCTACATGCAATCAATTCTACTTATGGTGATTAAAAAACGAATAAAACATATATTATCCTGTCTTGAAATCAAAATTGCTTAAACTAATCGGAAAGTTACCGAAATTACAAGTACAATCTTCTAGCCATAGATACACTCGAAAGTGGGTTAAAAAAATATTATAAATGCTACGTTTGGCGAAAATCAGAATCAAATTATAGTAATACGCAGTTTCTATTTTAAAACCTTGATAAGTAGTCTGGAGCCTCATAAAACCTTTTAATATGGAAAAATCTTCAATTTCTGAAATATTATTTTTATTTGTTGAGCTATATTTTGGTATTAATGTAAATCTAACTAACGTTAGTGCTAATTTCCATTTTTTATAATAACTATAAATGTATTGTGAAGCTATTTACTTGAATCTATCGGCAACTCATACATCCAAAAATATAATAATAATAATAATTAAGGTAAAATAGTAATAACAGTAATAAATTAAAATATTGAAAATTAAATTTAAATTATAGTTTCAGTGTTTACTTGAAACTTACTGAAATTAAGAAGGGAGCATAATAACCGTTTAATGTCCTTTGGGTAAGGCCGTTCCAAGCATAAATTTAAGTTTTAAATTGAGTTAATATTAATTGATAATCTTAAAAAAACAAATAACAAACAGTATTTTGAGAGAGAGGAGAATCTGGGGTTTACAATAATTTTCAAAAGTTAAATTTAGTGAGATTATTTTTTTATTTTCTTTTATTTTTTTTATTTTCTTTTATTTTTTTTTTCTTTTATTTTTATTATTATTTTTAATTGAATAAGAATATTGAAGTTTGAACATTAAGCATTGCCTCAAAGTTTCGGTACAATAAGGCTAATAGAAGTTTTTCTAGTTTTCAAAAGAACTTCGTTTAAAATTTTATTTATCGCATTTCAATTTTAATTTTATGTATTTTAGACATATATTTGTATATTAAACAGACTTCTTGTTTTTCTTTTTATTAGTTCCTTTTACATTTTTTTTTATTTTAAATTTTTATTTTCCACAATGTTTTGCCGATAATGTAGAGAAAAAATTCGTGACACGAAAAAAATGCTGCAAAATTTCAGGAATGGTTGAACATTAACATACCTGCTTACTTATGAACTTTTTCAAGAAAATCTATTACAGCAGTGACAAAATTTAAATTGAGAGGTATAAAATTTTAACATCCTTTTAAAATGTGTAATTTCTCATGACAAAATGCAAAATTTGATCATAATCGGTTGAATAGTTTCTGAGAAATCGAATTTTAAATATACACAGGAACAATTCGATAGATTTAGCTCGATTTTGTATTTTGCCATGTAAAATTACGTACATAAAAATTGTATAAAATGTTGTCTGCCTTATAATTCAATAATTTTCCAGTTATTATTTAACAGCGTAATAAAAAATAATAAATATTTACTAAAGTTTATTTTCTGCATGCCATTATCTTTGGATAAACGAATTTTAAAATTATGTTCAAAATTTTTTTAACTCGCTTGAAAAGTTCTCCATGTATGGTGAAGTAAGCAAAATGTAAAATTAAGATAGAGGATTCCAAACTTTGGATCCCCCTCATGATCAAACGATAGGGACAATATTCCCCAGGTTGTGGCTACCCCCTATATTTTGGGGGTTCAAAATCTGAATTCGTCGGAAAAAAGGTATGTTTATTCAGAGAAAACAAATTTTTGTGTTTAATTTCGTAAATCAAAAAATCGCCAGCACTAACTAATTAGCATATTTGAGATCACATATTTGAGTCACTGAATTAAAACTTAAACCGTGACCAGGACCGAACTCGTGACCGCCGAGTCCACAAACGTCTTTTCCCATGGCGCTAGCAACCACACCACGACTCACACGTTGCTTTCACGAATATATAGCTTAAAGAACTTCCTTTCCGTTAATTAACAAAATCTATTTTGGCCCACTATGTGCCCCCTAATTAATGTATAAAAATTTCCTTTATTACGATTGTTAGGTATATAAAACTCTAATTTCTGGCAGAGTTTGAAAATTATAAGTTAATATTAAAGGGAGTTACGTAGTGAGTCGTGTGCGTAACTCCGGAGTCGAGATTTATCCGTTTTTCAGCTATTATTCCCTCTTTCCCAAAGAAAAATAATTACTTATATATATATACCACTTTATTCTCACTGAAATATCGAAAAATAAATTTTAAAAAATCAAATAAAGTAAATAGAAAAAAAATTAAAAATTAATCCGCGACCAGGCCCGAACCCCTGACCACCGAGTCAACACACTTCTTTACCCATAGCGCTAACAACCACACCACGACTCACACGTTACTTCCACGAATATATAGCTTAAAGAACTTCCTTCCCGTTAATTAACAAAATCTATTTTGGCCCACTATGTGCCCCCTAATTAGTGTATAAAAATTTCCTTTATTACGATTGTTTGGTATATAAAACTCTAATTTCTGGCAGAGTTTGAAAATTATAAGTTAATATTAAAGGGAGTTACGCAGTGAGTCGTGTGCGTAACTCCGGAGTCGAAATTTATCCGTTTTTCAGCTAATATTCCCTCTTTCCCAAGAAAAATAATTATTTTTATATATATAACACTTCATTCACGTTGAAATATCGAAAAATAAATTTTAAAAAATCAAATAAAGTAAATAGAAAAAAAATTTAAAATTAACCCGTGACCAGGACCGAACCCATGACCACCGAGTCCAAAAACTTCTTTACCCATGGCGCTTACAACCACACCACGACTCACACGTTGCTTCCACGAATATATAGCTTAAAGAACTTCCTTCCCGTTAATTAACAAAATCTATTTTGGCCCACTATGTGCCCCCTAATTAGTGTATAAAAATTTCCTTTATTACGATTGTTTGGTATATAAAACTCTAATTTCTGGCAGAGTTTGAAAATTATAAGTTAATATTAAAGGGAGTTACGTAGTCAGTCGTGAGCGTAACTCCGGAGTCGAAATTTATCCGTTTTTCAGCTACTATTCCCTCTTTCTCAAAGAAAAATAATTATTTTTATATATATAACACTTTATTCACGTTGAAATATCGGAAAATAAATTTTAAAAAATCAAATAAAGTAAATAGAAAAAAAAATAAAAATTAATCCGCGACCAGGACCGACCCCATGACCACCGAGCCCACAAACTTCTTTACCCAAGGCGCTAACAACCACACCAGGACTCACACGTTGCTTCCACGAATATATAGCTTAAAGAACTTCCTTCCCGTTAATTAACAAAATCTATTTTGGCCCATTACGTGCCCCCTAATTAGTGTATAAAAATTTCCTTTATTACGATTGTTTGGTATATAAAACTCTAATTTCAGGCAGAGTTTGAAAATTATAAGTTAATATTAAAGGGAGTTACGTAGAGAGTCGTGTGCGTAACTCCGGAGTCGAAATTTGTCCGTTTTTCAGCTATTATTCCCTCTTTCCGAAAGAAAATTAATTATTTTTATATATATAATACTTTATTCACGTTGAAATATCGAAAAATAAATTTTAAAAAATCAAATAAAGTAAATAGAAAAAAAATGAAAAATTAATCCGCGACCAGGACCGAACCCATGACCACCGAGTCCACAAACTTCTTTAGACATAGCTCTAACACCCACACCACGACTCACACGTTACTTCCACGAATATATAGCTTAAAGAACTTCCTTCCCGTTAATTAACAAAATCTCTTTTGGCCCACTATGTGCCCCCTAATTAGTGTATAAAAATTTCCTTTATTACGATTGTTTGGTATATAAAACTCTAATTTCTGGCAGAGTTTGAAAATTATAAGTTAATATTAAAGGGAGTTACGTAGTGAGTCGTGTGCGTAACTCCGGAGTCGAAATTTATCAGTTTTTCAGCTACTATTCCCTCTTTCCCAAAGAAAAATAAGTATTTTTATATATATAACACTTTATTAGCGTTGAAATATCGAAAAATAAATTTTAAAAAATCAAATAAAGTAAATAAAAAAAAATGAAAAATTAATCCGCGACCAGGACCGAACCCATGACCACCGACTCCACAAACTTCTTTACCCATGGCGCTTACAACCACACCACGACTCACACGTTGCTTCCACGAATATATTAGCTTAAAGAACTTCCTTCCCGTTAATTAACAAAATCTATTTTGGCCCACTATGTGCCCCCTAATTAGTGTATAAAAATTTCCTTTATTACGATTGTTTGGTATATAAAACTCTAATTTCTGGCAGAGATTGAAAATTATAAGTTAATATTAAAGGGAGTTACGTAGTCAGTCGTGAGCGTAACTCCGGAGTCGAAATTTATCCGTTTTTCAGCTACTATTCCCTCTTTCCCAAAGAAAAATAATTATTTTTATATATATAACACTTTATTCACGTTGAAATATCGGAAAATAAATTTTAAAAAATCAAATAAAGTATATAGAAAAAAAATTAAAAATTAATCCGCGACCAGGACCGACCCCATGACCACCGAGCCCACAAACTTCTTTACCCAAGGCGCTAACAACCACACCAGGACTCACACGTTGCTTCCACGAATATATAGCTTAAAGAACTTCCTTCCCGTTAATTAACAAAATCTATTTTGGCCCATTATGTGCCCCCTAATTAGTGTATAAAAATTTCCTTTATTACGATTGTTTGGTATATAAAACTCTAATTTCAGGCAGAGTTTGAAAATTATAAGTTAATATTAAAGGGAGTTACGTAGAGAGTCGTGTGCGTAACTCCGGAGTCGAAATTTGTCCGTTTTTCAGCTATTATTCCCTCTTTCCGAAGGAAAATTAATTATTTTTATATATATAATACTTTATTCACGTTGAAATATCGAAAAATAAATTTTAAAAAATCAAATAAAGTAAATAGAAAAAAAATTAAAAATTAACCCGTGACCAGGACCGAACCCATGACCACCGAGTCCAAAAACTTCTTTACCCATGGCGCTTACAACCACACCACGACTCACACGTTGCTTCCACGAATATATAGCTTAAAGAACTTCCTTCCCGTTAATTAACAAAATCTATTTTGGCCCACTATGTGCCCCCTAATTAGTGTATAAAAATTTCCTTTATTACGATTGTTTGGTATATAAAACTCTAATTTCTGGCAGAGTTTGAAAATTATAAGTTAATATTAAAGGGAGTTACGTAGTCAGTCGTGAGCGTAACTCCGGAGTCGAAATTTATCCGTTTTTCAGCTACTATTCCCTCTTTCCCAAAGAAAAATAATTATTTTTATGTATATAACACTTTATTCACGTTGAAATATCGGAAAATAAATTTTAAAAAATCAAATAAAGTAAATAGAAAAAAAATTAAAAATTAATCCGCGACCAGGACCGACCCCATGACCACCGAGCCCACAAACTTCTTTACCCAAGGCGCTAACAACCACACCAGGACTCACACGTTGCTTCCACGAATATATAGCTTAAAGAACTTCCTTCCCGTTAATTAACAAAATCTATTTTGGCCCATTATGTGCCCCCTAATTAGTGTATAAAAATTTCCTTTATTACGATTGTTTGGTATATAAAACTCTAATTTCAGGCAGAGTTTGAAAATTATAAGTTAATATTAAAGGGAGTTACGTAGAGAGTCGTGTGCGTAACTCCGGAGTCGAAATTTGTCCGTTTTTCAGCTATTATTCCCTCTTTCCGAAAGAAAATTAATTATTTTTATATATATAATACTTTATTCACGTTGAAATATCGAAAAATAAATTTTAAAAAATCAAATAAAGTAAATAGAAAAAAAATTAAAAATTAATCCGCGACCAGGACCGAACCCATGACCACCGAGTCCACAAACTTCTTTACCCATGGCGCTTACAACCACACCACGACTCACACGTTGCTTCCACGAATATATAGCTTAAAGAACTTCCTTCCCGTTAATTAACAAAATCTATTTTGGCCCACTATGTGCCCCCTAATTAGTGTATAAAAATTTCCCTTATTACGATTGTTTGGTATATAAAACTCTAATTTCTGGCAGAGTTTGAAAATTATAAGTTAATATTAAAGGGAGTTACGTAGTGAGTCGTGTGCGTAACTCCGGAGTCGAAATTTATCAGTTTTTCAGCTACTATTCCCTCTTTCCCAAAGAAAAATAAGTATTTTTATATATATAACACTTTATTAACGTTGAAATATCGAAAAATAAATTTTAAAAAATCAAATAAAGTAAATAAAAAAAAATGAAAAATTAATCCGCTACCAGGACCGAACCCATGACCACCGACTCCACAAACTTCTTTACCCATGGCGCTTACAACCACACCACGACTCACACGTTGCTTCCACGAATATATAGCTTAGAGAACTTCCTTCCCGTTAATTAACAAAATCTATTTTGGCCCACTATGTGCCCCCTAATTAGTGTATAAAAATTTCCTTTATTACGATTGTTTGGTATATAAAACTCTAATTTCTGGCAGAGTTTGAAAATTATAAGTTAATATTAAAGGGAGTTACGTAGTGAGTCGTGTGCGTAACTCCGGAGTCGAAATTTATCCGTTTTTCAGCTACTATTCCCTCTTTCCCAAAGAAAAATAATTATTTTTATATATATAACACTTTATTCACGTTGAAATATCGAAAAATAAATTTTAAAAAATCAAATAAAGTAAATAGAAAAAAAATTAAAAATCAATCCGCAACCAGGACCGAACCCATGACCACCGAGCCAACAAACTTCTTTACCCACGGCGCTAACAACCTCACCAGGACTCACACGTTGCTTCCTCGAATATATAGCTTAAAGAACTTCCTTCCCGTTAATTAACAAAATCTATTTTGGCCCACTATGTGCCCCCTAATTAGTGTATAAAAATTTCCTTTATTACGATTGTTTGGTATATAAAACTCTAATTTCTGGCAGAGTTTGTAAATTATAAGTTAAAATTAAAGGGAATTACGTAGTGAGTCGTGTGCGTAACTCCGGAGTCGAAATTCATCCGTTTTTCAGCTATTATTCCCTCTTTCCGAAAGAAAATTAATTATTTTTATATATATAACACTTTATTCACGTTGAAATATCAAAAAATAAAATTTAAAAAATCAAATAAAGTAAATAGAAAAAAAAATTAAAAATTAATCCGCAACCAGGACCGAACCCATGACCACCGAGAGCACAAACTTCTTTAGACATAGCTCTTACACCCACACCACGACTCACACGTTAATTCCACGAATATATAGCTTAAAGAACTTCCTTCCCGTTAATTAGCAAAATCTATTTTGGCCCACTATGTGCCCCCTAATTTGTGTATAAAAATTTCCTTTATTACGATTGTTTGGTATATAAAACTCTAATTTCTGGCAGAGTTTGAAAATTATAAGTTAATATTAAAGGGAGTTACGTAGTGAGTCGTGTGCGTAACTCCGGAGTCGAAATTTATCAGTTTTTCAGCTACTATTCCCTCTTTCCCAATGAAAAATAATTATTTTTATATATATAACACTTTATTAACTTTGAAATATCGAAAAATAAATTTTAAAAAATCAAATAAAGTAAATAAAAAAAAATGAAAAATTAATCCGCGACCAGGACCGAACCCATGACCACCGACTCCACAAACTTCTTTACCCATGGCGCTTACAACCACACCACGACTCACACGTTGCTTCCTCGAATATATAGCTTAAAGAACTTCCTTCCCGTTAATTAACAAAATCTATTTTGGCCCACTATGTGCCCCTAATTAGTGTATAAAAATTTCCTTTATTACGATTGTTTGGTATATAAAACTCTAATTTCTGGCAGAGTTTGAAAATTATAAGTTAATATTAAAGGGAGTTACGTAGTGAGTCGTGTGCGTAACTCCGGAGTCGAAATTTATCCGTTTTTCAGCTATTATTCCCTCGTTCCGAAAGAAAATTAATTATTTTTATATATATAACACTTTATTCACGTTGAAATATCAAAAAATAAAATTTAAAAAATCAAATAAAGTAAATAGAAAAAAAATTAAAAATTGATCCGCGACCAGGACCGAACCCATGACCACCGAGTCCACAAACTTCTTTACCCATGGCGCTTACAACCACACCACGACTCACACGTTGCTTCCACGAGTATATAGCTTAGAGAACTTCCTTCCCGTTAAGTAACAAAATCTATTTTGGCCCACTATGTGCCCCCTAATTAGTGTATAAAAATTTCCTTTATTACGATTGTTTGGTATATAAAACTCTAATTTCTGGCAGAGTTTGAAAATTATAAGTTAATATTAAAGGGAGTTACGTAGTGAGTCGTGTGCGTAACTCCGGAGTCGAAATTTATCCGTTTTTCAGCTACTATTCCCTCTTTCCCAAAGAAAAATAATTATTTTTATATATATAACACTTTATTCACGTTGAAATATCGAAAAATAAATTTTAAAAAATCAAATAAAGTAAATAGAAAAAAAATTAAAACTTAATCCGCAACCAGGACCGAACCCATGACCACCGAGCCCACAAACTTCTTTACCCACGGCGCTAACAACCTCACCAGGACTCACACGTTGCTTCCACGAATATATAGCTTAAAGAACTTCCTTCCCGTAAATTAACAAAATCTATTTTGGCCCACTATGTGCACCCTAATTAGTGTATAAAAATTTCCTTTATTACGATTGTTTGGTATATAAAACTCTAATTTCTGGCAGAGTTTGAAAATTATAAGTTAATATTAAAGGGAGTTACGTAGTGAGTCGTGTGCGTAACTCCGGAGTCGAAATTTATCAGTTTTTCAGCTACTATTCCCTCTTTCCCAATGAAAAATAATTATTTTTATATATATAACACTTTATTAACTTTGAAATATCGAAAAATAAATTTTAAAAAATCAAATAAAGTAAATAAAAAAAAATGAAAAATTAATCCGCGACCAGGACCGAACCCATGACCACCGACTCCACAAACTTCTTTACCCATGGCGCTTACAACCACACCACGACTCACACGTTGCTTCCTCGAATATATAGCTTAAAGAACTTCCTTCCCGTTAATTAACAAAATCTATTTTGGCCCACTATGTGCCCCTAATTAGTGTATAAAAATTTCCTTTATTACGATTGTTTGGTATATAAAACTCTAATTTCTGGCAGAGTTTGAAAATTATAAGTTAATATTAAAGGGAGTTACGTAGTGAGTCGTGTGCGTAACTCCGGAGTCGAAATTTATCCGTTTTTCAGCTACTATTCCCTCTTTCCCAAAGAAAAATAATTATTTTTATATATATAACACTTTATTCACGTTGAAATATCGAAAAATAAATTTTAAAAAATCAAATAAAGTAAATAGAAAAAAAATTAAAACTTAATCCGCAACCAGGACCGAACCCATGACCACCGAGCCCACAAACTTCTTTACCCACGGCGCTAACAACCTCACCAGGACTCACACGTTGCTTCCACGAATATATAGCTTAAAGAACTTCCTTCCCGTAAATTAACAAAATCTATTTTGGCCCACTATGTGCACCCTAATTAGTGTATAAAAATTTCCTTTATTACGATTGTTTGGTATATAAAACTCTAATTTCTGGCAGAGTTTGAAAATTATAAGTTAATATTAAAGGGAGTTACGTAGTGAGTCGTGTGCGTAACTCCGGAGTCGAAATTTATCAGTTTTTCAGCTACTATTCCCTCTTTCCCAATGAAAAATAATTATTTTTATATATATAACACTTTATTAACTTTGAAATATCGAAAAATAAATTTTAAAAAATCAAATAAAGTAAATAAAAAAAAATGAAAAATTAATCCGCGACCAGGACCGAACCCATGACCACCGACTCCACAAACTTCTTTACCCATGGCGCTTACAACCACACCACGACTCACACGTTGCTTCCTCGAATATATAGCTTAAAGAACTTCCTTCCCGTTAATTAACAAAATCTATTTTGGCCCACTATGTGCCCCTAATTAGTGTATAAAAATTTCCTTTATTACGATTGTTTGGTATATAAAACTCTAATTTCTGGCAGAGTTTGAAAATTATAAGTTAATATTAAAGGGAGTTACGTAGTGAGTCGTGTGCGTAACTCCGGAGTCGAAATTTATCCGTTTTTCAGCTATTATTCCCTCGTTCCGAAAGAAAATTAATTATTTTTATATATATAACACTTTATTCACGTTGAAATATCAAAAAATAAAATTTAAAAAATCAAATAAAGTAAATAGAAAAAAAATTAAAAATTGATCCGCGACCAGGACCGAACCCATGACCACCGAGTCCACAAACTTCTTTACCCATGGCGCTTACAACCACACCACGACTCACACGTTGCTTCCACGAGTATATAGCTTAGAGAACTTCCTTCCCGTTAAGTAACAAAATCTATTTTGGCCCACTATGTGCCCCCTAATTAGTGTATAAAAATTTCCTTTATTACGATTGTTTGGTATATAAAACTCTAATTTCTGGCAGAGTTTGAAAATTATAAGTTAATATTAAAGGGAGTTACGTAGTGAGTCGTGTGCGTAACTCCGGAGTCGAAATTTATCCGTTTTTCAGCTACTATTCCCTCTTTCCCAAAGAAAAATAATTATTTTTATATATATAACACTTTATTCACGTTGAAATATCGAAAAATAAATTTTAAAAAATCAAATAAAGTAAATAGAAAAAAAATTAAAACTTAATCCGCAACCAGGACCGAACCCATGACCACCGAGCCCACAAACTTCTTTACCCACGGCGCTAACAACCTCACCAGGACTCACACGTTGCTTCCACGAATATATAGCTTAAAGAACTTCCTTCCCGTAAATTAACAAAATCTATTTTGGCCCACTATGTGCACCCTAATTAGTGTATAAAAATTTCCTTTATTACGATTGTTTGGTATATAAAACTCTAATTTCTGGCAGAGTTTGAAAATTATAAGTTAATATTAAAGGGAGTTACGTAGTGAGTCGTGTGCGTAACTCCGGAGTCGAAATTTATCCGTTTTTCAGCTACTATTCCCTCTTTCCCAAAGAAAAATAATTATTTTTATATATAACACTTTATTCACGTTGAAATATCGAAAAATAAATTTTAAAAAATCAAATAAAGTAAATAGAAAAAAAATTAAAACTTAATCCGCAACCAGGACCGAACCCATGACCACCGAGCCCACAAACTTCTTTACCCACGGCACTAACAACCTCACCAGGACTCACACGTTGCTTCCACGAATTATAGCTTAAAGAACTTCCTTTCCGTTAATTAACAAAATCTATTTTGGCCCACTATGTGCCCCCTAATTAGTGTATAAAAATTTCCTTTATTACGATTGTTTGGTATATAAAACTCTAATTTCTGGCAGAGTTTGAAAATTATAAGTTAATATTAAAGGGAGTTACGTAGTGAGTCGTGTGCGTAACTCCGGAGTCGAAATTTATCAGTTTTTCAGCTACTATTCCCTCTTTCCCAATGAAAAATAATTATTTTTATATATATAACACTTTATTAACGTTGAAATATCGAAAAATAAATTTTAAAAAATCAAATAAAGTAAATAAAAAAAAATGAAAAATTTATCCTCGACCAGGACCGAACCCATGACCACCGACTCCACAAACTTCTTTACCCACGGCGCTAACAACCTCACCAGGACTCACACGTTGCTTCCACGAATTATAGCTTAAAGAACTTCCTTTCCGTTAATTAACAAAATCTATTTTGGCCCACTATGTGCCCCCTAATTAGTGTATAAAAATTTCCTTTATTACGATTGTTTGGTATATAAAACTCTAATTTCTGGCAGAGTTTGAAAATTATAAGTTAATATTAAGGGGAGTTACGTAGTGAGTCGTGTGCGTAACTCCGGAGTCGAAATTTATCCGTTTTTCAGCTATTATTCCCTCTCTCCCAAAGAAAAATAATTATTTTTATATATATAACACTTCATTCACGTTGAAATATCGAAAAATAAATTTTAAAAAATCAAATAAAGTAAATAAAAAAAAATGAAAAATTTATCCTCGACCAGGACCGAACCCATGACCACCGACTCCACAAACTTCTTTACCCATGGCGCTTACAACCACACCACGACTCACACGTTGCTTCCTCGAATATATAGCTTAAAGAACTTCCTTCCCGTTAATTAACAAAATCTATTTTGGCCCACTATGTGCCCCTAATTAGTGTATAAAAATTTCCTTTATTACGATTGTTTGGTATATAAAACTCTAATTTCTGGCAGAGTTTGAAAATTATAAGTTAATATTAAGGGGAGTTACGTAGTGAGTCGTGTGCGTAACTCCGGAGTCGAAATTTATCCGTTTTTCAGCTATTATTCCCTCTCTCCCAAAGAAAAATAATTATTTTTATATATATAACACTTCATTCACGTTGAAATATCGAAAAATAAATTTTAAAAAATAAAATAAAGTAAATAGAAAAAAAATTAAAAATTAACCCGCGACCAGGACCGAACCCATGACCACCGACTCCACAAACTTCGTTACCCATGGCGCTTACAACCACACCACGACTCTCACGTTGCTTCCACGAATATATAGCTTAAAGAACTTCCTTCCCGTTAATTAACAAAATCTATTTTGGCCCACTCTGTGCCCCCTAATTAGTGTATAAAAATTTCCTTTATTACGAATGTTTGGTATATAAAACTCTAATTTCTGGCAGAGTTTGAAAATTATAAGTTAATATTAAGGGGAGTTACGTAGTGAGTCGTGTGCGTAACTACGGAGTCGAAATGTATCCGTTTTTCAGCTATTATTCCCTCTCTCCCAAAGAAAAATAATTATTTTTATATATATAACACTTCATTCACGTTGAAATATCGAAAAATAAATTTTAAAAAATAAAATAAAGTAAATAGAAAAAAAATTAAAAATTAACCCGCGGCCAGGACCGAACCCATGACCACCGACTCCACAAACTTCTTTACCCATGGCGCTTACAACCACACCACGACTCACACGTTGCTTCCACGAATATATAGCTTAAAGAACTTCCTTCCCGTTAATTAACAAAATCTATTTTGGCCCACTCTGTGCCCCCTAATTAGTGTATAAAAATTTCCTTTATTACGAATGTTTGGTATATAAAACTCTAATTTCTGGCAGAGTTTGAAAATTATAAGTTAATATTAAGGGGAGTTACGTAGTGAGTCGTGTGCGTAACTCCGGAGTCGAAATTTATCCGTTTTTCAGCTATTATTCTCTCTTTCCCAAAGAAAAATAATTATTTTTTTATATATAACACTTCATTCACGTTGAAATATCGAAAAATAAATTTTAAAAAATCAAATAAAGTAAATTGAAAAAAAATTAAAAATTAACCCGCGACCAGGACCGAACCCATGACCACCGAGTCCACAAACTTCTTTACCCATGGCGCTTACAACCACACCACGACTCACACGTTGCTTCCACGAATATATAGCTTAGAGAACTTCCTTCCCGTTAATTAACAAAATCTATTTTGGCCCACTATGTGCCCCCTAATTAGTGTATAAAAATTTCCTTTATTACGATTGTTTGGTATATAAAACTCTAATTTCTGGCAGAGTTTGAAAATTATAAGTTAATATTAAAGGGAGTTACGTAGTGAGTCGTGTGCGTAACTCCGGAGTCGAAATTTATCCGTTTTTCAGCTACTATTCCCTCTCTCCCAAAGAAAAATAATTATTTTTATATATATAACACTTTATTCACGTTGAAATATCGAAAAATAAATTTTAAAAAATCAAATAAAGTAAATAGAAAAAACATTAAAACTTAATCCGCAACCAGGACCGAACCCATGACCACCGAGCCAACAAACTTCTTTACCCACGGCGCTAACAACCTCACCAGGACTCACACGTTGCTTCCTCGAATATATAGCTTAAAGAACTTCCTTCCCGTTAATTAACAAAATCTATTTTGGCCCACTATGTGCCCCCTAATTAGTGTATAAAAATTTCCTTTATTACGAATGTTTGGTATATAAAACTCTAATTTCTGGCAGAGTTTGAAAATTATAAGTTAATATTAAGGGGAGTTACGTAGTGAGTCGTGTGCGACCAGGACCGAACCCATGACCACCGAGCCAACAAACTTCTTTACCCACGGCGCTTACAACCACACCACGCCTCACACGTTGCTTCCTCGAATATATAGCTTAAAGAACTTCCTTCCCGTTAATTAACAAAATCTATTTTGGCCCACTATGTGTCCCTAATTAGTGTATAAAAATTTCCTTTATTACGATTGTTTGGTATATAAAACTCTAATTTCTGGCAGAGTTTGAAAATTATAAGTTAATATTAAAGGGAGTTACGTAGTGAGTCGTGTGCGTAACTCCGGAGTCGAAATTTATCCGTTTTTCAGCTATTATTCCCTCTTTCCGAAAGAAAATTAATTATTTTTATATATATAACACTTTATTCACGTTGAAATATCAAAAAATAAAATTTAAAAAATCAAATAAAGTAAATAGAAAAAAAATTAAAAATTAATCCGCGACCAGGACCGAACCCATGACCACCGAGTCCACAAACTTCTTTACCCATGGCGCTTACAACCACACCACGACTCACACGTTGCTTCCACGAATATATAGCTTAGAGAACTTCCTTCCCGTTAAGTAACAAAATCTATTTTGGCCCACTATGTGCCCCCTAATTAGTGTATAAAAATTTCCTTTATTACGATTGTTTGGTATATAAAACTCTAATTTCTGGCAGAGTTTGAAAATTATAAGTTAATATTAAAGGGAGTTACGTAGTGAGTCGTGTGCGTAACTCCGGAGTCGAAATTTATCCGTTTTTCAGCTATTATTCCCTCTCTCCCAAAGAAAAATAATTATTTTTATATATATAACACTTCATTCATGTTGAAATATCGAAAAATAAATTTTAAAAAATCAAATAAAGTAAATAAAAAAAAATGAAAAATTTATCCTCGACCAGGACCGAACCCATGACCACCGACTCCACAAACTTCTTCACCCATGGCGCTTACAACCACACCACGACTCACACGTTGCTTCCTCGAATATATAGCTTAAAGTACTTCCTTCCCGTTAATTAACAAAATCTATTTTGGCCCACTATGTGCCCCTAATTAGTGTATAAAAATTTCCTTTATTACAATTGTTTGGTATATAAAACTCTAATTTCTGGCAGAGTTTGAAAATTATAAGTTAATATTAAGGGGAGTTACGTAGTGAGTCGTGTGCGTAACTCCGGAGTCGAAATTTATCCGTTTTTCAGCTATTATTCCCTCTCTCCCAAAGAAAAATAATTATTTTTTTATATATAACACTTCATTCACGTTGAAATATCGAAAAATAAATTTTAAAAAATCAAATAAAGTAAATTGAAAAAAAATTAAAAATTAACCCGCGACCAGGACCGAACCCATGACCACCGAGTCCACAAACTTCTTTACCCATGGCGCTTACAACCACACCACGACTCACACGTTGCTTCCACGAATATATAGCTTAGAGAACTTCCTTCCCGTTAATTAACAAAATCTATTTTGGCCCACTATGTGCCCCCTAATTAGTGTATAAAAATTTCCTTTATTACGATTGTTTGGTATATAAAACTCTAATTTCTGGCAGAGTTTGAAAATTATAAGTTAATATTAAAGGGAGTTACGTAGTGAGTCGTGTGCGTAACTCCGGAGTCGAAATTTATCCGTTTTTCAGCTACTATTCCCTCTCTCCCAAAGAAAAATAATTATTTTTATATATATAACACTTTATTCACGTTGAAATATCGAAAAATAAATTTTAAAAAATCAAATAAAGTAAATAGAAAAAACATTAAAACTTAATCCGCAACCAGGACCGAACCCATGACCACCGAGCCAACAAACTTCTTTACCCACGGCGCTAACAACCTCACCAGGACTCACACGTTGCTTCCTCGAATATATAGCTTAAAGAACTTCCTTCCCGTTAATTAACAAAATCTATTTTGGCCCACTATGTGCCCCCTAATTAGTGTATAAAAATTTCCTTTATTACGAATGTTTGGTATATAAAACTCTAATTTCTGGCAGAGTTTGAAAATTATAAGTTAATATTAAGGGGAGTTACGTAGTGAGTCGTGTGCGACGAGGACCGAACCCATGACCACCGAGCCAACAAACTTCTTTACCCACGGCGCTTACAACCACACCACGCCTCACACGTTGCTTCCTCGAATATATAGCTTAAAGAACTTCCTTCCCGTTAATTAACAAAATCTATTTTGGCCCACTATGTGTCCCTAATTAGTGTATAAAAATTTCCTTTATTACGATTGTTTGGTATATAAAACTCTAATTTCTGGCAGAGTTTGAAAATTATAAGTTAATATTAAAGGGAGTTACGTAGTGAGTCGTGTGCGTAACTCCGGAGTCGAAATTTATCCGTTTTTCAGCTATTATTCCCTCTTTCCGAAAGAAAATTAATTATTTTTATATATATAACACTTTATTCACGTTGAAATATCAAAAAATAAAATTTAAAAAATCAAATAAAGTAAATAGAAAAAAAAATAAAAATTAATCCGCGACCAGGACCGAACCCATGACCACCGAGTCCACAAACTTCTTTACCCATGGCGCTTACAACCACACCACGACTCACACGTTGCTTCCACGAATATATAGCTTAGAGAACTTCCTTCCCGTTAAGTAACAAAATCTATTTTGGCCCACTATGTGCCCCCTAATTAGTGTATAAAAATTTCCTTTATTACGATTGTTTGGTATATAAAACTCTAATTTCTGGCAGAGTTTGAAAATTATAAGTTAATATTAAAGGGAGTTACGTAGTGAGTCGTGTGCGTAACTCCGGAGTCGAAATTTATCCGTTTTTCAGCTATTATTCCCTCTCTCCCAAAGAAAAATAATTATTTTTATATATATAACACTTCATTCATGTTGAAATATCGAAAAATAAATTTTAAAAAATCAAATAAAGTAAGTAAAAAAAAATGAAAAATTTATCCTCGACCAGGACCGAACCCATGACCACCGACTCCACAAACTTCTTTACCCATGGCGCTTACAACCACACCACGACTCACACGTTGCTTCCTCGAATATATAGCTTAAAGTACTTCCTTCCCGTTAATTAACAAAATCTATTTTGGCCCACTATGTGCCCCTAATTAGTGTATAAAAATTTCCTTTATTACAATTGTTTGGTATATAAAACTCTAATTTCTGGCAGAGTTTGAAAATTATAAGTTAATATTAAGGGGAGTTACGTAGTGAGTCGTGTGCGTAACTCCGGAGTCGAAATTTATCCGTTTTTCAGCTATTATTCCCTCTCTCCCAAAGAAAAATAATTATTTTTATATATATAACACTTCATTCACGTTGAAATATCGAAAAATAAATTTTAAAAAGTAAAATAAAGTAAATAGAAAAAAAATTAAAAATTAACCCGCGACCAGGACCGAACCCATGACCATCGACTCCACAAACTTCTTTACCCATGGCGCTTACAACCACACCACGACTCACACGTTGCTTCCACGAATATATAGCTTAAAGAACTTCCCTCCCGTTAATTAACAAAATCTATTTTGGCCCTCTCTGTGCCCCCTAATTAGTGTATAAAAATTTCCTTTATTACGAATGTTTGGTATATAAAACTCTAATTTCTGGCAGAGTTTGAAAATTATAAGTTAATATTAAGGGGAGTTACGTAGTGAGTCGTGTGCGTAACTCCGGAGTCGAAATTTATCCGTTTTTCAGCTATTATTCCCTCTTTCCCTAAGAAAAATAATTATTTTTAAATATATAACACTTCATTCACGTTGAAATATCGAAAAATAAATTTTAAAAAATCAAATAAAGTAAATTGAAAAAAAATTAAAAATTAACCCGCGACCAGGACCGAACCCATGACCACCGAGTCCACAAACTTCTTTACCCATGGCGCTTACAACCACACCACGACTCACACGTTGCTTCCACGAATATATAGCTTAGAGAACTTCCTTCCCGTTAATTAACAAAATCTATTTTGGCCCACTCTGTGCCCCCTAATTAGTGTATAAAAATTTCCTTTATTACGAATGTTTGGTATATAAAACTCTAATTTCTGGCAGAGTTTGAAAATTATAAGTTAATATTAAGGGGAGTTACGTAGTGAGTCGTGTGCGTAACTCCGGAGTCGAAATTTATCCGTTTTTCAGCTACTATTCCCTCTCTCCCAAAGAAAAATAATTATTTTTATATATATAACACTTTATTCACGTTGAAATATCGAAAAATAAATTTTAAAAAATCAAATAAAGTAAATAGAAAAAACATTAAAACTTAATCCGCAACCAGGACCGAACCCATGACCACCGAGCCAACAAACTTCTTTACCCATGGCGCTTACAACCACACCACGACTCACACGTTGCTTCCACGAATATATAGCTTAGAGAACTTCCTTCCCGTTAATTAACAAAATCTATTTTGGCCCACTATGTGCCCCCTAATTAGTGTATAAAAATTTCCTTTATTACGATTGTTTGGTATATAAAACTCTAATTTCTGGCAGAGTTTGAAAATTATAAGTTAATATTAAAGGGAGTTACGTAGTGAGTCGTGTGCGTAACTCCGGAGTCGAAATTTATCCGTTTTTCAGCTACTATTCCCTCTCTCCCAAAGAAAAATAATTATTTTTATATATATAACACTTTATTCACGTTGAAATATCGAAAAATAAATTTTAAAAAATCAAATAAAGTAAATAGAAAAAACATTAAAACTTAATCCGCAACCAGGACCGAACCCATGACCACCGAGCCAACAAACTTCTTTACCCACGGCGCTAACAACCTCACCAGGACTCACACGTTGCTTCCTCGAATATATAGCTTAAAGAACTTCCTTCCCGTTAATTAACAAAATCTATTTTGGCCCACTATGTGCCCCCTAATTAGTGTATAAAAATTTCCTTTATTACGAATGTTTGGTATATAAAACTCTAATTTCTGGCAGAGTTTGAAAATTATAAGTTAATATTAAGGGGAGTTACGTAGTGAGTCGTGTGCGACCAGGACCGAACCCATGACCACCGAGCCAACAAACTTCTTTACCCACGGCGCTTACAACCACACCACGCCTCACACGTTGCTTCCTCGAATATATAGCTTAAAGAACTTCCTTCCCGTTAATTAACAAAATCTATTTTGGCCCACTATGTGTCCCTAATTAGTGTATAAAAATTTCCTTTATTACGATTGTTTGGTATATAAAACTCTAATTTCTGGCAGAGTTTGAAAATTATAAGTTAATATTAAAGGGAGTTACGTAGTGAGTCGTGTGCGTAACTCCGGAGTCGAAATTTATCCGTTTTTCAGCTATTATTCCCTCTTTCCGAAAGAAAATTAATTATTTTTATATATATAACACTTTATTCACGTTGAAATATCAAAAAATAAAATTTAAAAAATCAAATAAAGTAAATAGAAAAAAAATTAAAAATTAATCCGCGACCAGGACCGAACCCATGACCACCGAGTCCACAAACTTCTTTACCCATGGCGCTTACAACCACACCACGACTCACACGTTGCTTCCACGAATATATAGCTTAGAGAACTTCCTTCCCGTTAAGTAACAAAATCTATTTTGGCCCACTATGTGCCCCCTAATTAGTGTATAAAAATTTCCTTTATTACGATTGTTTGGTATATAAAACTCTAATTTCTGGCAGAGTTTGAAAATTATAAGTTAATATTAAAGGGAGTTACGTAGTGAGTCGTGTGCGTAACTCCGGAGTCGAAATTTATCCGTTTTTCAGCTATTATTCCCTCTCTCCCAAAGAAAAATAATTATTTTTATATATATAACACTTCATTCATGTTGAAATATCGAAAAATAAATTTTAAAAAATCAAATAAAGTAAATAAAAAAAAATGAAAAATTTATCCTCGACCAGGACCGAACCCATGACCACCGACTCCACAAACTTCTTCACCCATGGCGCTTACAACCACACCACGACTCACACGTTGCTTCCTCGAATATATAGCTTAAAGTACTTCCTTCCCGTTAATTAACAAAATCTATTTTGGCCCACTATGTGCCCCTAATTAGTGTATAAAAATTTCCTTTATTACAATTGTTTGGTATATAAAACTCTAATTTCTGGCAGAGTTTGAAAATTATAAGTTAATATTAAGGGGAGTTACGTAGTGAGTCGTGTGCGTAACTCCGGAGTCGAAATTTATCCGTTTTTCAGCTATTATTCCCTCTCTCCCAAAGAAAAATAATTATTTTTTTATATATAACACTTCATTCACGTTGAAATATCGAAAAATAAATTTTAAAAAATCAAATAAAGTAAATTGAAAAAAAATTAAAAATTAACCCGCGACCAGGACCGAACCCATGACCACCGAGTCCACAAACTTCTTTACCCATGGCGCTTACAACCACACCACGACTCACACGTTGCTTCCACGAATATATAGCTTAGAGAACTTCCTTCCCGTTAATTAACAAAATCTATTTTGGCCCACTATGTGCCCCCTAATTAGTGTATAAAAATTTCCTTTATTACGATTGTTTGGTATATAAAACTCTAATTTCTGGCAGAGTTTGAAAATTATAAGTTAATATTAAAGGGAGTTACGTAGTGAGTCGTGTGCGTAACTCCGGAGTCGAAATTTATCCGTTTTTCAGCTACTATTCCCTCTCTCCCAAAGAAAAATAATTATTTTTATATATATAACACTTTATTCACGTTGAAATATCGAAAAATAAATTTTAAAAAATCAAATAAAGTAAATAGAAAAAACATTAAAACTTAATCCGCAACCAGGACCGAACCCATGACCACCGAGCCAACAAACTTCTTTACCCACGGCGCTAACAACCTCACCAGGACTCACACGTTGCTTCCTCGAATATATAGCTTAAAGAACTTCCTTCCCGTTAATTAACAAAATCTATTTTGGCCCACTATGTGCCCCCTAATTAGTGTATAAAAATTTCCTTTATTACGAATGTTTGGTATATAAAACTCTAATTTCTGGCAGAGTTTGAAAATTATAAGTTAATATTAAGGGGAGTTACGTAGTGAGTCGTGTGCGACGAGGACCGAACCCATGACCACCGAGCCAACAAACTTCTTTACCCACGGCGCTTACAACCACACCACGCCTCACACGTTGCTTCCTCGAATATATAGCTTAAAGAACTTCCTTCCCGTTAATTAACAAAATCTATTTTGGCCCACTATGTGTCCCTAATTAGTGTATAAAAATTTCCTTTATTACGATTGTTTGGTATATAAAACTCTAATTTCTGGCAGAGTTTGAAAATTATAAGTTAATATTAAAGGGAGTTACGTAGTGAGTCGTGTGCGTAACTCCGGAGTCGAAATTTATCCGTTTTTCAGCTATTATTCCCTCTTTCCGAAAGAAAATTAATTATTTTTATATATATAACACTTTATTCACGTTGAAATATCAAAAAATAAAATTTAAAAAATCAAATAAAATAGAAAAAAAAATAAAAATTAATCCGCGACCAGGACCGAACCCATGACCACCGAGTCCACAAACTTCTTTACCCATGGCGCTTACAACCACACCACGACTCACACGTTGCTTCCACGAATATATAGCTTAGAGAACTTCCTTCCCGTTAAGTAACAAAATCTATTTTGGCCCACTATGTGCCCCCTAATTAGTGTATAAAAATTTCCTTTATTACGATTGTTTGGTATATAAAACTCTAATTTCTGGCAGAGTTTGAAAATTATAAGTTAATATTAAAGGGAGTTACGTAGTGAGTCGTGTGCGTAACTCCGGAGTCGAAATTTATCCGTTTTTCAGCTATTATTCCCTCTCTCCCAAAGAAAATAATTATTTTTTATATATATAACACTTCATTCATGTTGAAATATCGAAAATAAATTTTAAAAAATCAAATAAAGTAAGTAAAAAAAAATGAAAAATTTATCCTCGACCAGGACCGAACCCATGACCACCGACTCCACAAACTTCTTTACCCATGGCGCTTACAACCACACCACGACTCACACGTTGCTTCCTCGAATATATAGCTTAAAGTACTTCCTTCCCGTTAATTAACAAAATCTATTTTGGCCCACTATGTGCCCCTAATTAGTGTATAAAAATTTCCTTTATTACAATTGTTTGGTATATAAAACTCTAATTTCTGGCAGAGTTTGAAAATTATAAGTTAATATTAAGGGGAGTTACGTACGTGAGTCGTGTGCGTAACTCCGGAGTCGAAATTTATCCGTTTTTTCAGCTATTATTCCCCCTCTCCCAAAGAAAAATAATTATTTTTATATATATAACACTTCATTCACGTTGAAATATCGAAAAATAAATTTTAAAAAAGTAAAATAAAGTAAATAGAAAAAAAATTAAAAATTAACCCGCGACCAGGACCGAACCCATGACCATCGACTCCACAAACTTCTTTACCCATGGCGCTTACAACCACACCACGACTCACACGTTGCTTCCACGAATATATAGCTTAAAGAACTTCCTTCCCGTTAATTAACAAAATCTATTTTGGCCCACTCTGTGCCCCCTAATTAGTGTATAAAAATTTCCTTTATTACGAATGTTTGGTATATAAAACTCTAATTTCTGGCAGAGTTTGAAAATTATAAGTTAATATTAAGGGGAGAGTTACGTAGTGAGTCGTGTGCGTAACTCCGGAGTCGAAATTTATCCGTTTTTCAGCTATTATTCCCTCTTTCCCTAAGAAAAATAATTATTTTTAAATATATAACACTTCATTCACGTTGAAATATCGAAAAATAAATTTTAAAAAATCAAATAAAGTAAATTGAAAAAAAATTAAAAATTAACCCGCGACCAGGACCGAACCCATGACCACCGAGTCCACAAACTTCTTTACCCATGGCGCTTACAACCACACCACGACTCACACGTTGCTTCCACGAATATATAGCTTAGAGAACTTCCTTCCCGTTAATTAACAAAATCTATTTTGGCCCACTCTGTGCCCCCTAATTAGTGTATAAAAATTTCCTTTATTACGAATGTTTGGTATATAAAAACTCTAATTTCTGGCAGAGTTTGAAAATTATAAGTTAATATTAAGGGGAGTTACGTAGTGAGTCGTGTGCGTAACTCCGGAGTCGAAATTATCCGTTTTTCAGCTACTATTCCCTCTCTCCCAAAGAAAAATAATTATTTTTATATATATAACACTTTATTCACGTTGAAATATCGAAAAATAAATTTTAAAAAATCAAATAAAGTAAATAGAAAAAACATTAAAACTTAATCCGCAACCAGGACCGAACCCATGACCACCGAGCCAACAAACTTCTTTACCCACGGCGCTAACAACCTCACCAGGACTCACACGTTGCTTCCTCGAATATATAGCTTAAAGAACTTCCTTCCCGTTAATTAACAAAATCTATTTTGGCCCACTATGTGCCCCCTAATTAGTGTATAAAAATTTCCTTTATTACGAATGTTTGGTATATAAAACTCTAATTTCTGGCAGAGTTTGAAAATTATAAGTTAATATTAAGGGGAGTTACGTAGTGAGACGTGTGCGACCAGGACCGAACCCATGACCACCGAGCCAACAAACTTCTTTACCCACGGCGCTTACAACCACACCACGCCTCACACGTTGCTTCCTCGAATATATAGCTTAAAGAACTTCCTTCCCGTTAATTAACAAAATCTATTTTGGCCCACTATGTGTCCCTAATTAGTGTATAAAAATTTCCTTTATTACGATTGTTTGGTATATAAAACTCTAATTTCTGGCAGAGTTTGAAAACTATAAGTTAATATTAAAGGGAGTTACGTAGTGAGTCGTGTGCGTAACTCCGGAGTCGAAATTTATCCGTTTTTCAGCTATTATTCCCTCTTTCCGAAAGAAAATTAATTATTTTTATATATATAACACTTTATTCACGTTGAAATATCAAAAAATAAAATTTAAAAAATCAAATAAAGTAAATAGAAAAAAAATTAAAAATTAATCCGCGACCAGGACCGAACCCATGACCACCGAGTCCACAAACTTCTTTACCCATGGCGCTTACAACCACACCACGACTCACACGTTGCTTCCACGAATATATAGCTTAGAGAACTTCCTTCCCGTTAAGTAACAAAATCTATTTTGGCCCACTATGTGCCCCCTAATTAGTGTATAAAAATTTCCTTTATTACGATTGTTTGGTATATAAAACTCTAATTTCTGGCAGAGTTTGAAAATTATAAGTTAATATTAAAGGGAGTTACGTAGTGAGTCGTAGTGCGTAACTCGGAGTCGAAATTTATCCGTTTTTCAGCTATTATTCCCTCTCTCCCAAAGAAAAATAATTATTTTTATATATATAACACTTCATTCATGTTGAAATATCGAAAAAATAAATTTTAAAAAATCAAATAAAGTAAGTAAAAAAAAATGAAAAATTTATCCTCGACCAGGACCGAACCCTTGACCACCGACTCCACAAACTTCTTTACCCATGGCGCTTACAACCACACCACGACTCACACGTTGCTTCCTCGAATATATAGCTTAAAGTACTTCCTTCCCGTTAATTAACAAAATCTATTTTGGCCCACTATGTGCCCCTAATTAGTGTATAAAAATTTCCTTTATTACAATTGTTTGGTATATAAAACTCTAATTTCTGGCAGAGTTTGAAAATTATAAGTTAATATTAAGGGGAGTTACGTAGTGAGTCGTGTGCGTAACTCCGGAGTCGAAATTTATCCGTTTTTTCAGCTATTATTCCCTCTCTCCCAAAGAAAAATAATTATTTTTATATATATAACACTTCATTCACGTTGAAATATCGAAAAATAAATTTTAAAAAGTAAAATAAAGTAAATAGAAAAAAAATTAAAAATTAACCCGCGACCAGGACCGAACCCATGACCACCGACTCCACAAACTTCTTTACCCATGGCGCTTACAACCACACCACGACTCACACGTTGCTTCCACGAATATATAGCTTAAAGAACTTCCTTCCCGTTAATTAACAAAATCTATTTTGGCCCACTCTGTGCCCCCTAATTAGTGTATAAAAAATTTCCTTTATTACGAATGTTTGGTATATAAAACTCTAATTTCTGGCAGAGTTTGAAAATTATAAGTTAATATTAAGGGGAGTTACGTAGTGAGTCGTGTGCGTAACTCCGGAGTCGAAATTTATCCGTTTTTCAGCTATTATTCCCTCTTTCCCTAAGAAAAATAATTATTTTTAAATATATAACACTTTATTCACGTTGAAATATCAAAAAATAAAATTTAAAAAATCAAATAAAGTAAATAGAAAAAAAATTAAAAAATTAATCCGCAACCAGGACTGAACCCATGACCACCGAGAGCACAAACTTCTTTAGACATAGCTCTAACACCCGCACCACGACTCACACGTTAATTCCACGAATATATAGCTTAAAGAACTTCCTTCCCGTTAATTAACAAAATCTATTTTGGCCCACTATGTGCCCCCTAATTAGTGTATAAAAATTTCCTTTATTACGATTGTTTGGTATATAAAACTCTAATTTCTGGCAGAGTTTGAAAATTATAAGTTAATATTAAAGGGAGTTAAGTAGTGAGTCGTGTGCGTAACTCCGGAGTCGAAATTTATCAGTTTTTCAGCTACTATTCCCTCTTTCCCAATGAAAAATAATTATTTTTATATATATAACACTTTATTAACGTTGAAAAATGGAAAAAAAAATTTAAAAAATCAAATAAAGTAAATAAAAAAAAATGAAAAATTAATCCGCGACCAGGACCGAACCCATGACCACCGACTCCACAAACTTCTTTACCCATGGCGCTTACAACTACACCACGACTCACACGTTGCTTCCTCGAATATATAGCTTAAAGAACTTCCTTCCCGTTAATTACAAAATCTATTTTGGCCCACTATGTGCCCCTAATTAGTGTATAAAAATTTCCTTTATTACGATTGTTTGGTATATAAAACTCTAATTTCTGGCAGAGTTTGAAAATTATAAGTTAATATTAAAGGGAGTTACGTAGTGAGTCGTGTGCGTAACTCCGGAGTCGAAATTTATCCGTTTTTCAGCTACTATTCCCTCTTCCCAAAGAAAAATAATTATTTTTATATATATAACACTTTATTCACGTTGAAATATCGAAAAATAAATTTTAAAAAATCAAATAAAGTAAATAGAAAAAAAATTAAAAATTAATCCGCAACCAGGACCGAACCCATGACCACCGAGCCCACAAACTTCTTTACCCACGGCGCTAACAACCTCACCAGGACTCACACGTTGCTTCCACGAATTATAGCTTAAAGAACTTCCTTCCCGTTAATTAACAAAATCTATTTTGGCCCACTCTGTGCCCCCTAATTAGTGTATAAAAATTTCCTTTATTACGAATGTTTGGTATATAAAACTCTAATTTCTGGCAGAGTTTGAAAATTATAAGTTAATATTAAGGGGAGTTACGTAGTGAGTCGTGTGCGTAACTCCGGAGTCGAAATTTATCCGTTTTTCAGCTATTATTCCCTCTTTCCCTAAGAAAAATAATTATTTTTAAATATATAACACTTCATTCACGTTGAAATATCGAAAAATAAATTTTAAAAAATCAAATAAAGTAAATTGAAAAAAAAATTAAAAATTAACCCGCGACCAGGACCGAACCCATGACCACCGAGTCCACAAACTTCTTTACCCATGGCGCTTACAACCACACCACGACTCACACGTTGCTTCCACGAATATATAGCTTAGAGAAACTTCCTTCCCGTTAATTACAAAATCTATTTTGGCCCACTATGTGCCCCCTAATTAGTGTATAAAAATTTCCTTTATTACGATTGTTTGGTATATAAAACTCTAATTTCTGGCAGAGTTTGAAAATTATAAGTTAATATTAAAGGGAGTTACGTAGTGAGTCGTGTGCGTAACTCCGGAGTCGAAATTTATTCGTTTTTCAGCTACTATTCCCTCTTTCCCAAAGAAAAATAATTATTTTTATATATATAACACTTTATTCACGTTGAAATATCGAAAAATAAATTTTTAAAAAATCAAATAAAGTAAATAGAAAAAAAATTAAAAATTAATCCGCAACCAGGACCGAACCCATGACCACCGAGAACACAAACTTCTTTTCCCACGGCGCTAACAACCTCACCAGGACTCACACGTTGCTTCCACGAATATATAGCTTAAAGAACTTCCTTCCCGTTAATTAACAAAATCTATTTTGGCCCACTATGTGCCCCCTAATTAGTGTATAAAAATTTCCTTTATTACGTTTGTTTGGTATATAAAACTCTAATTTCTGGCACAGTTTGTAAATTATAAGTTAATATTAAAGGGAGTTACGTAGTGAGTCGTGTGCGTAAACTCCGGAGTCGAAATTTATCCGTTTTTCAGCTATTATTCCCTCTTTCCGAAAGAAAATTAATTATTTTTTATATATATAACACTTTATTCACGTTGAAAATATCAAAAAATAAAATTTAAAAAATCAAATAAAGTAAATAGAAAAAAAATTAAAAATTAATCCGCAACCAGGACTGAACCCATGACCACCGAGAGCACAAACTTCTTTAGACATAGCTCTAACACCCGCACCACGACTCACACGTTAATTCCACGAATATATAGCTTAAAGAACTTCCTTCCCGTTAATTAACAAAATCTATTTTGGCCCACTATGTGCCCCCTAATTAGTGTATAAAAATTTCCTTTATTACGATTGTTTGGTATATAAAACTCTAATTTCTGGCAGAGTTTGAAAATTATAAGTTAATATTAAAGGGAGTTAAGTAGTGAGTCGTGTGCGTAACTCCGGAGTCGAAATTTATCAGTTTTTCAGCTACTATTCCCTCTTTCCCAATGAAAAATAATTATTTTTATATATATAACACTTTATTAACGTTGAAATATCGAAAAAAAAATTTAAAAAATCAAATAAAGTAAATAAAAAAAATGAAAAATTAATCCGCGACCAGGACCGAACCCATGACCACCGACGCCACAAACTTCTTTACCCATGGCGCTTACAACTACACCACGACTCACACGTTGCTTCCTCGAATATATAGCTTAAAGAACTTCCTTCCCGTTAATTAACAAAATCTATTTTGGCCCACTATGTGCCCCTAATTAGTGTATAAAAATTTCCTTTATTACGATTGTTTGGTATATAAAACTCTAATTTCTGGCAGAGTTTGAAAATTATAAGTTAATATTAAAGGGAGTTACGTAGTGAGTCGTGTGCGTAACTCCGGAGTCGAAATTTATCCGTTTTTCAGCTACTATTCCCTCTTTCCCAAAGAAAAATAATTATTTTTATATATATAACACTTTATTCACGTTGAAATATCGAAAAATAAATTTTAAAAAATCAAATAAAGTAAATAGAAAAAAAATTAAAAATTAATCCGCAACCAGGACCGAACCCATGACCACCGAGCCCACAAACTTCTTTACCCACGGCGCTAACAACCTCACCAGGACTCACACGTTGCTTCCACGAATTATAGCTTAAAGAACTTCCTTCCCGTTAATTAACAAAATCTATTTTGGCCCACTATGTGCCCCCTAATTAGTGTATAAAAATTTCCTTTATTACGATTGTTTGGTATATAAAACTCTAATTTCTGGCAGAGTTTGAAAATTATAAGTTAATATTAAAGGGAGTTACGTAGTGAGTCGTGTGCGTAACTCCGGAGTCGAAATTTATCAGTTTTTCAGCTACTATTCCCTCTTTCCCAATGAAAAATAATTATTTTTATATATATAACACTTTATTAACGTTGAAATATCGAAAAATAAATTTTAAAAAATCAAATAAAGTAATTAAAAAAAAATGAAAAATTTATCCTCGACCAGGACCGAACCCATGACCACCGACTCCACAAACTTCTTTACCCATGGCGCTTACAACCACACCACGACTCACACGTTGCTTCCTCGAATATATAGCTTAAAGTACTTCCTTCCCGTTAATTAACAAAATCTATTTTGGCCCACTATGTGCCCCTAATTAGTGTATAAAAATTTCCTTTATTACGATTGTTTGGTATATAAAACTCTAATTTCTGGCAGAGTTTGAAAATTATAAGTTAATATTAAGGCGAGTTACGTAGTGAGTCGTGTGCGTAACTCCGGAGTCGAAATTTATCCGTTTTTCAGCTATTATTCTCTCTCTCAAAAAGAAAAATAATTATTTTTATATATATAACACTTCATTCACGTTGAAATATCGAAAAATAAATTTTAAAAAATCAGATAAAGTAAATAAAAAAAAATGAAAAATTTATCCTCGACCAGGACCGAACCCATGACCACCGACTCCACAAACTTCTTTACCCATGGCGCTTACAACCACACCACGACTCACACGTTGCTTCCTCGAATATATAGCTTAAAGAACTTCCTTCCCGTTAATTAACAAAATCAATTTTGGCCCACTATGTGCCCCTAATTAGTGTATAAAAATTTCCTTTATTACGATTGTTTGGTATATAAAACTCTAATTTCTGGCAGAGTTTGAAAATTATAAGTTAATATTAAGGGGAGTTACGTAGTGAGTCGTGTGCGTAACTCCGGAGTCGAAATTTATCCGTTTTTCAGCTATTATTCCCTCTCTCCCAAAGAAAAATAATTATTTTTATATATATAACACTTTATTCACGTTGAAATATCGAAAAATAAATTTTAAATAATAAAATAAAGTAAATAGAAAAAAAATTAAAAATTAACCCGCGACCAGGACCGAACCCATGACCACCGAGTCCACAAACTTCTTTACCCATGGCGCTTACAACCACACCACGACTCACACGTTGCTTCCACGAATATATAGCTTAAAGAACTTCCTTCCCGTTAATTAACAAAATCTATTTTGGCCCACTCTGTGCCCCCTAATTAGTGTATAAAAATTTCCTTTATTACGAATGTTTGGTATATAAAACTCTAATTTCTGGCAGAGTTTGAAAATTATAAGTTAATATTAAAGGGAGTTACGTAGTGAGTCGTGTGCGTAACTCCGGAGTCGAAATTTATCCGTTTTTCAGCTACTATTCCCTCTTTCCCAAAGAAAAATAATTATTTTTATATATATAACACTTTATTCACGTTGAAATATCGAAAAATAAATTTTAAAAAATCAAATAAAGTAAATAGAAAAAAAATTAAAAATTAATCCTCAACCAGGACCGAACCCATGACCACCGAGCCCACAAACTTCTTTACCCACGGCGCTAACAACCACACCAGGACTCAACGTTGCTTCCACGAATATATAGCTTAAAGAACTTCCTTCCCGTTAATTAACAAAATCTATTTTGGCCCACTATGTGCCCCCTAATTAGTGCATAAAAATTTCCTTTATTGCGATTGTTTGGTATATAAAACTCTAATTTCTGGCAGAGTTTGTAAATTATAAGTTAATATTAAAGGGAGTTACGTAGTGAGTCGTGTGCGTAACTCCGGAGTCGAAATTTATCCGTTTTTCAGCTATTATTCCCTCTTTCCGAAAGAAAATTAATTATTTTTATATATATAACACTTTATTCCCGTTGAAATATCAAAAAATAAAATTTAAAAAATCAAATAAAGTAAATAGAAAAAAAATTAAAAATTAATCTGCGACCAGGACCGAACCCATGACCACCGAGTCCACAAACTTCTTTAGACATAGCTCTAACACCCACACCACGACTCACAGGTTACTTCCACGAATATATAGCTTAAAGAACTTCCTTCCCGTTAATTAACAAAATCTATTTTGGCCCACTATGTGCCCCCTAATTAGTGTATAAAAATTTCCTTTATTACGATTGTTTGGTATATAAAACTCTAATTTCTGGCAGAGTTTGAAAATTATAAGTTAATATTAAGGGGAGTTACGTAGTGAGTCGTGTGCGTAACTCCGGAGTCGAAATTTATCCGTTTTTCAGCTATTATTCCCTCTTTCCCAAAGAAAAATATTTATTTTTATATATATAACACTTCATTCACGTTGAAATATCGAAAAATAAATTTTAAAAAATCAAATAAAGTAAATTAAAAAAAAATGAAAAATTAATCCGCGACCAGGACCGAACCCATGACCACCGACTCAACAAACTTCTTTTCCCATGGCGCTTACAACCACACCACGACTCACACGTTGCTTCCTCGAATATATAGCTTAAAGAACTTCCTTCCCGTTGATTAACAAAATCTATTTTGGCCCATGATGTGCCCCTAATTAGTGTATAAAAATTTCCTTTATTACGATTGTTTGGTATATAAAACTCTAATTTCTGGCAGAGTTTGAAAATTATAAGTTAATATTAAGGGGAGTTACGTAGTGAGTCGTGTGTGTATCTCCGGAGTCGAAATTTATCCGTTTTTCAGCTATTATTCCCTCTTTCCCAAAGAAAAATAATTATTTTTATATATATAACACTTCATTCACGTTGAAATATCGAAAAATAAATTTTAAAAAATCAAATAAAGTAAATAGAAAAAAAATTAAAAATTAACCCGCGACCAGGACCGAACCCATGACCACCGAGTCCACAAACTTCTTCACCCATGGCGCTTACAACCACACCACGACTCACACGTTGCTTCCACGAATATATAGCTTAAAGAACTTCCTTCCCGTTAATTAACAAAATCTATTTTGGCCCACTATGTGCCCCCTAATTAGTGTATAAAAATTTCCTTTATTACGATTGTTTGGTATATAAAACTCTTATTTCTGGCAGAGTTTAAAAATTATAAGTTAATATTAAAGGGAGTTACGTATTGAGACGTGTGCGTAACTCCGGAGTCGAAATTTATCCGTTTTTCAGCTACTATTCCCTCTTTCCCAAAGAAAAATAATTATTTTTATATATATAACACATCATTCACGTTGAAATATCGAAAAATAAATTTTAAAAAATCAAATAAAGTAAATAGAAAAAAAATTAAAAATTTACCCGCGACCAGGACCGAACCCATGACCACCGAGTCCACAAACTTCTTTACCCATGGCGCTTACAACCACACCACGACTCACACGTTGCTTCCACGAATATATAGCTTAAAGAACTTCCTTCCCATTAATTAACAAAATCTATTTTGGCCCACTATGTGCCCCCTAATTAGTGTATAAAAATTTCCTTTATTACGATTGTTTGGTATATAAAACTCTAATTTCTGGCAGAGTTTGAAAACTATAAGTTAATATTAAAGGGAGTTACGTAGTGAGTCGTGTGCGTAACTCCGGAGTCGAAATTTATCCGTTTTTCAGCTATTATTCCCTCTTTCCGAAAGAAAATTAATTATTTTTATATATATAACACTTTATTCCCGTTGAAATATCAAAAAATAAAATTTAAAAAATCAAATAAAGTAAATAGAAAAAAAATTAAAAATTAATCTGCGACCAGGACCGAACCCATGACCACCGAGTCCACAAACTTCTTTAGACATAGCTCTAACACCCACACCACGACTCACAGGTTACTTCCACGAATATATAGCTTAAAGAACTTCCTTCCCGTTAATTAACAAAATCTATTTTGGCCCACTATGTGCCCCCTAATTAGTGTATAAAAATTTCCTTTATTACGATTGTTTGGTATATAAAACTCTAATTTCTGGCAGAGTTTGAAAATTATAAGTTAATATTAAGGGGAGTTACGTAGTGAGTCGTGTGCGTAACTCCGGAGTCGAAATTTATCCGTTTTTCAGCTATTATTCCCTCTTTCCCAAAGAAAAATATTTATTTTTATATATATAACACTTCATTCACGTTGAAATATCGAAAAATAAATTTTAAAAAATCAAATAAAGTAAATTAAAAAAAATGAAAAATTAATCCGCGACCAGGACCGAACCCATGACCACCGACTCAACAAACTTCTTTTCCCATGGCGCTTACAACCACACCACGACTCACACGTTGCTTCCTCGAATATATAGCTTAAAGAACTTCCTTCCCGTTGATTAACAAAATCTATTTTGGCCCATGATGTGCCCCTAATTAGTGTATAAAAATTTCCTTTATTACGATTGTTTGGTATATAAAACTCTAATTTCTGGCAGAGTTTGAAAATTATAAGTTAATATTAAGGGGAGTTACGTAGTGAGTCGTGTGTGTATCTCCGGAGTCGAAATTTATCCGTTTTTCAGCTATTATTCCCTCTTTCCCAAAGAAAAATAATTATTTTTATATATATAACACTTCATTCACGTTGAAATATCGAAAAATAAATTTTAAAAAATCAAATAAAGTAAATAGAAAAAAAATTAAAAATTAACCCGCGACCAGGACCGAACCCATGACCACCGAGTCCACAAACTTCTTCACCCATGGCGCTTACAACCACACCACGACTCACACGTTGCTTCCACGAATATATAGCTTAAAGAACTTCCTTCCCGTTAATTAACAAAATCTATTTTGGCCCACTATGTGCCCCCTAATTAGTGTATAAAAATTTCCTTTATTACGATTGTTTGGTATATAAAACTCTTATTTCTGGCAGAGTTTAAAAATTATAAGTTAATATTAAAGGGAGTTACGTATTGAGACGTGTGCGTAACTCCGGAGTCGAAATTTATCCGTTTTTCAGCTACTATTCCCTCTTTCCCAAAGAAAAATAATTATTTTTATATATATAACACATCATTCACGTTGAAATATCGAAAAATAAATTTTAAAAAATCAAATAAAGTAAATAGAAAAAAAATTAAAAATTTACCCGCGACCAGGACCGAACCCATGACCACCGAGTCCACAAACTTCTTTACCCATGGCGCTTACAACCACACCACGACTCACACGTTGCTTCCACGAATATATAGCTTAAAGAACTTCCTTCCCATTAATTAACAAAATCTATTTTGGCCCACTATGTGCCCCCTAATTAGTGTATAAAAATTTCCTTTATTACGATTGTTTGGTATATAAAACTCTAATTTCTGGCAGAGTTTGAAAACTATAAGTTAATATTAAAGGGAGTTACGTAGTGAGTCGTGTGCGTAACTCCGGAGTCGAAATTTATCCGTTTTTCAGCTATTATTCCCTCTTTCCGAAAGAAAATTAATTATTTTTATATATATAACACTTTATTCCCGTTGAAATATCAAAAAATAAAATTTAAAAAATCAAATAAAGTAAATAGAAAAAAAATTAAAAATTAATCTGCGACCAGGACCGAACCCATGACCACCGAGTCCACAAACTTCTTTAGACATAGCTCTAACACCCACACCACGACTCACAGGTTACTTCCACGAATATATAGCTTAAAGAACTTCCTTCCCGTTAATTAACAAAATCTATTTTGGCCCACTATGTGCCCCCTAATTAGTGTATAAAAATTTCCTTTATTACGATTGTTTGGTATATAAAACTCTAATTTCTGGCAGAGTTTGAAAATTATAAGTTAATATTAAGGGGAGTTACGTAGTGAGTCGTGTGCGTAACTCCGGAGTCGAAATTTATCCGTTTTTCAGCTATTATTCCCTCTTTCCCAAAGAAAAATAATTATTTTTATATATATAACACTTCATTCACGTTGAAATATCGAAAAATAAATTTTAAAAAATCAAATAAAGTAAATTAAAAAAAAATGAAAAATTAATCCGCGACCAGGACCGAACCCATGACCACCGACTCAACAAACTTCTTTACCCATGGCGCTTACAACCACACCACGACTCACACGTTGCTTCCTCGAATATATAGCTTAAAGAACTTCCTTCCCGTTGATTAACAAAATCTATTTTGGCCCATGATGTGCCCCTAATTAGTGTATAAAAATTTCCTTTATTACGATTGTTTGGTATATAAAACTCTAATTTCTGGCAGAGTTTGAAAATTATAAGTTAATATTAAGGGGAGTTACGTAGTGAGTCGTGTGTGTATCTCCGGAGTCGAAATTTATCCGTTTTTCAGCTATTATTCCCTCTTTCCCAAAGAAAAATAATTATTTTTATATATATAACACTTCATTCACGTTGAAATATCGAAAAATAAATTTTAAAAAATCAAATAAAGTAAATAGAAAAAAAATTAAAAATTAACCCGCGACCAGGACCGAACCCATGACCACCGAGTCCACAAACTTCTTCACCCATGGCGCTTACAACCACACCACGACTCACACGTTGCTTCCACGAATATATAGCTTAAAGAACTTCCTTCCCGTTAATTAACAAAATCTATTTTGGCCCACTATGTGCCCCCTAATTAGTGTATAAAAATTTCCTTTATTACGATTGTTTGGTATATAAAACTCTTATTTCTGGCAGAGTTTAAAAATTATAAGTTAATATTAAAGGGAGTTACGTATTGAGTCGTGTGCGTAACTCCGGAGTCGAAATTTATCCGTTTTTCAGCTACTATTCCCTCTTTCCCAAAGAAAAATAATTATTTTTATATATATAACACATCATTCACGTTGAAATATCGAAAAATAAATTTTAAAAAATCAAATAAAGTAAATAGAAAAAAAATTAAAAATTTACCCGCGACCAGGACCGAACCCATGACCACCGAGTCCACAAACTTCTTTACCCATGGCGCTTACAACCACACCACGACTCACACGTTGCTTCCACGAATATATAGCTTAAAGAACTTCCTTCCCATTAATTAACAAAATCTATTTTGGCCCACTATGTGCCCCCTAATTAGTGTATAAAAATTTCCTTTATTACGATTGTTTGGTATATAAAACTCTAATTTCTGGCAGAGTTTGAAAATTATAAGTTAATATTAAAGGGAGTTACGTAGTCAGTCGTGTGCGTAACTCCGGAGTCGAAATTTATCCGTTTTTCAGCTACTATTCCCTCTTTCCCAAAGAAAAATAATTATTTTTATATATATAACACTTTATTCACGTTGAAATATCGAAAAATAAATTTTAAAAAATCAAATAAAGTAAATAGAAAAAAAATTAAAAATTAATCCGCGACCAGGACCAAAACCATGAACACCGAGCCCACAAACTTCTTTACCCAAGGCGCTAACAACCACACCAGAACTCACACGTTGCTTCCACGAATATATAGCTTAAAGAACTTCCTTCCCGTTAATTAACAAAATCTATTTTGGCCCACTATGTGCCCCCTAATTAGTGTATAAAAATTTCCTTCATTACGATTGTTTGGTATATAAAACTCTAATTTCAGGCAGAGTTTGAAAATTATAAGTTAATATTAAAGGGAGTTACGTAGTGAGTCGTGTGCGTAACTCCGGAGTCGAAATTTATCCGTTTTTCAGCTATTATTCCCTCTTTCCGAAAGAAAATTAATTATTTTTATATATATAACACTTTATTCACGTTGAAATATCGAAAAATAAATTTTAAAAAATCAAATAAAGTAAATAGAAAAAAAATTAAAAATTAATCCGCGACCAGGACCGAACCCATGACCACCGAGACCACAAACTTCTTTACCCATAGCGCTAACAACCACACCACGACTCACACGTTACTTCCACGAATATATAGCTTAAAGAACTTCCTTCCCGTTAATTAACAAAATCTATTTTGGCCCACTCTGTGCCCCCTAATTAGTGTATAAAAATTTCCTTTATTACGATTGTTTGGTATATAAAACTCTAATTTCTGGCAGAGTTTGAAAATTATAAGTTAATATTAAAGGGAGTTATGTAGTGAGTCGTGTGCGTAACTCCGGAGTTGAAATTTATCAGTTTTTCAGCTACTATTCCCTCTTTCCCAAAGAAAAATAATTATTTTTATATATATAACACTTTATTAACGTTGAAATATCGAAAAATAAATTTTAAAAAATCAAATAAAGTAAATAAAAAAAAATGAAAAATTAATCCGCGACCAGGACCGAACCCATGACCACCGACTCCACAAACTTCTTTACCCATGGCGCTTACAACCACACCACGATTCACACGTTGCTTCCACGAATATATAGCTTAAAAAACTTCCTTCCCGTTAATTAATAAAATCTATTTTGGCCCACTATGTGCCCCCTAATTAGTGTATAAAAATTTCCTTTATTACGATTGTTTGGTATATAAAACTCTAATTTCTGGCAGAGTTTAAAAATTATAAGTTAATATTAAAGTGAGTTACGTAGTGAGTCGTGTGCGTAACTCCGGAGTCGAAATTTATCCGTTTTTCAGCTTCTATTACCTCTTTCCCAAAGAAAAATAATTATTTTTATATATATAACACTTTATTCCCGTTGAAATATCGAAAAATAAATTTTAAAAAATCAAATAAGGTAAATAGAAAAAAAATTAAAAATTAATCCGCGACCAGGACCGAACCCATGACCACCGAGTCCTCAAACTACTTTACCCATAGCGCTAACAACCACACCACGACTCACACGTTACTTCCACGAATATATAGCTTAAAGAACTTCCTTCCCGTTAATTATCAAAATCTATTTTGGCCCACTATGTGCCCCCTAATTAGTGTATTAAAATTTCCTTTATTACGATTGTTTGGTATATAAAACTCTAATTTCTGGCAGAGTTTGAAAATTATAAGTTAATATTAAAGGGAGTTACGTAGTGAGTCGTGTGCGTAACTCCGGAGTCGAAATTTATCCGTTTTTCAGCTACTATTCCCTCTTTCCCAAAGAAAAATAATTATTTTTATATATATAACACTTTATTCACGTTGAAATATCGAAAAATAAATTTTAAAAAATCAAAAAAGTAAATAGAAAAAAAATTAAAAATTAATCCGCGACCAGGACCGAACCCATGACCACCGAGTCCACAAACTACTTTACCCATAGCGCTAACAACCACACCACGACTCACACGTTACTTCCACGAATATATAGCTTAAAGAACTTCCTTCCCGTTAATTAACAAAATTTATTTTGGCCCACTATGTGCCCCCTAATTAGTGTATAAAAATTTCCTTTATTACGATTGTTTGGTATATAAAACTCTAATTTCTGGCAGAGTTTAAAAATTATAAGTTAATATTAAAGGGAATTACGTAGTGAGTCGTGTGCGTAACTCCGGAGTCGAAATTTATCCGTTTTTCAGCTATTATTCCCTCTTTCCGAAAGAAAATTAATTATTTTTATATATATAACACTTTATTCACGTTGAAATATCGAAAAATAAATTTTAAAAAATAAAATAAAGTAAATAGAAAAAAAATTAAAATTAAATCCGCGACCAGGACCGAACGCAAGACCACCGAGTCCACAAACTTCTTTAGCCATGGCGCTTACAACCACACCACGACTCACACGTTACTTCCACGAATATATAGCTTAAAGAACTTCCTTCCCGTTAATTAACAAAATCTATTTTGGCCCACTATGTGCCCCCTAATTAGTGTATAAAAATTTCCTTTATTACGATTGTTTGGTATATAAAACTCTAATTTCTAGCAGAGTTTGAAAATTATAAGTTAATATTAAAGGGAGTTACGTAGTGAGTCGTGTGCGTAACTCCGGAGTCGAAATTTATCCGTTTTTCAGCTATTATTCCCTCTTTCCGAAAGAAAATTAATTATTTTTATATATATAACACTTTATTCACGTTGAAATATCGAAAAATAAATTTTAAAAAATCAAATAAAGTAAATAGAAAAAAAATTAAAAATTAATCCGCGACCAGGACCGAACCCATGACCACCGAGACCACAAACTTCTTTACCCATAGCGCTAACAACCACACCACGACTCACACGTTACTTCCACGAATATATAGCTTAAAGAACTTCCTTCCCGTTAATTAACAAAATCTATTTTGGCCCACTCTGTGCCCCCTAATTAGTGTATAAAAATTTCCTTTATTACGATTGTTTGGTATATAAAACTCTAATTTCTGGCAGAGTTTGAAAATTATAAGTTAATATTAAAGGGAGTTACGTAGTGAGTCGTTTGCGTAACTCCGGAGTTGAAATTTATCAGTTTTTCAGCTACTATTCCCTCTTTCCCAAAGAAAAATAATTATTTTTATATATATAACACTTTATTAACGTTGAAATATCGAAAAATAAATTTTAAAAAATCAAATAAAGTAAATAAAAAAAAATGAAAAATTAATCCGCGACCAGGACCGAACCCATGACCACCGACTCCACAAACTTCTTTACCCATGGCGCTTACAACCACACCACGATTCACACGTTGCTTCCACGAATATATAGCTTAAAAAACTTCCTTCCCGTTAATTAATAAAATCTATTTTGGCCCACTATGTGCCCCCTAATTAGTGTATAAAAATTTCCTTTATTACGATTGTTTGGTATATAAAACTCTAATTTCTGGCAGAGTTTAAAAATTATAAGTTAATATTAAAGTGAGTTACGTAGTGAGTCGTGTGCGTAACTCCGGAGTCGAAATTTATCCGTTTTTCAGCTTCTATTACCTCTTTCCCAAAGAAAAATAATTATTTTTATATATATAACACTTTATTCCCGTTGAAATATCGAAAAATAAATTTTAAAAAATCAAATAAGGTAAATAGAAAAAAAATTAAAAATTAATCCGCGACCAGGACCGAACCCATGACCACCGAGTCCTCAAACTACTTTACCCATAGCGCTAACAACCACACCACGACTCACACGTTACTTCCACGAATATATAGCTTAAAGAACTTCCTTCCCGTTAATTATCAAAATCTATTTTGGCCCACTATGTGCCCCCTAATTAGTGTATTAAAATTTCCTTTATTACGATTGTTTGGTATATAAAACTCTAATTTCTGGCAGAGTTTGAAAATTATAAGTTAATATTAAAGGGAGTTACGTAGTGAGTCGTGTGCGTAACTCCGGAGTCGAAATTTATCCGTTTTTCAGCTATTATTCCCTCTTTTCGAAAGAAAATTAATTATTTTTATATATATAGCACTTTATTCACGTTGAAATATCGAAAAATAAATTTTAAAATATCAAATAAAGTAAATAGAAAAAAAATTAAAAATTAATCCGCGACCAGGACCGAACCCATGACCACCGGGTCCACAAACTTCTTTACCCATAGCGCTAACAACCACACCACGACTCAAACGTTACTTCCACGAATATATAGCTTAAAGAACTTCCTTCCCGTTAATTAACAAAATCTGTTTTGGCCCACTATGTGCCCCCTAATTAGTGTATAAAAATTTCCTTTATTACGATTGTTTGGTATATAAAACTCTAATTTCTAGCAGAGTTTGAAAATTATAAGTTAATATTAAAGGGAGTTACGTAGTGAGTCGTGTGCGTAACTCCGGAGTCGAAATTTATCCGTTTTTCAGCTATTATTCCCTCTTTTCGAAAGAAAATTAAATATTTTTATATATATAACACTTTATTCACGTTGAAATATCGAAAAATAAATTTTAAAAAATCAAATAAAGTAAATAGAAAAAAAATTAAAAATTAATCCGCGACCAGGACCGAACCCATGACCACCGAGTCCACAAACTTCTTTAGACATAGCTCTAACATCCACACCACGACTCACACGTTACTTCCACGAATATATAGCTTAAAGAACTTCCTTCCCGTTAATTAACAAAATCTGTTTTGGCCCACTATGTGCCCCCTAATTAGTGTATAAAAATTTCCTTTATTACGATTGTTTGGTATATAAAACTCCAATTTCTGGCAGAGTTTGAAAATTATAAGTTAATATTAAAGGGAGTTACGTAGTGAGTCGTGTGCGTAACTCCGGAGTCGAAATTTATCCGTTTTTCAGCTATTATTCCCTCTTTTCGAAAGAAAATTAATTATTTTTATATATATAACACTTTATTCACGTTGAAATATCGAAAAATAAATTTTAAAAAATCAAATAAAGTAAATAGAAAAAAAAATTAAAAATTAATCCGCGACCAGGACCGAACCCATGACCACCGAGGCCACAAACTACTTTACCCATAGCGCTAACAACCACACCACGACTCACACGTTACTTCCACGAATATATAGCTTAAAGAACTTCCTTCCCGTTAATTAACAAAATCTATTTTGGCCCACTATGTGCCCCCTAATTAGTGAATAAAAATTTCCTTTATTACGATTGTTTGGTATATAAAACTCTAATTTCTGGCAGAGTTTGAAAATTATAAGTTAATATTTAAGGGAGTTACGTAGTGAGTCGTGTGCGTAACTCCGGAGTCGAAATTTATCCGTTTTTCAGCTATTATTCCCTCTTTCCGAAAGAAAATTAATTATTTTTATATATATAACACTTTATTCACGTTGAAATATCGAAAAATAAATTTTAAAAAATCAAATAAAGTAAATAGAAAAAAAATTAAAAATTAATCCGCGACCAGGACCGAACCCATGACCACCGAGTCCACAAACTTCTTTAGACATAGCTCTAACATCCACACCACGACTCACACGTTACTTCCACGAATATATAGCTTAAAGAACTTCCTTCCCGTAAATTAACAAAATCTATTTTGGCCCACTCTGTGCCCCCTAATTAGTGTATAAAAATTTCCTTTATTACGATTGTTTGGTATATAAAACTCTAATTTCTGGTAGAGTTTGAAAATTATAAGTTAATATTAAAGGGAGTTACGTAGTGAGTCGTGTGCGTAACTCCGGAGTTGAAATTTATCAGTTTTTCAGCTACTATTACCTCTTTCCCAAAGAAAAATAATTATTTTTATATATATAACACTTTATTCACGTTGAAATATCGAAAAATAAATTTTAAAAAATCAAATAAAGTAAATAGAAAAAAAAATTAAAAATTAATCCGCAACCAGGACCGAACCCATGACCACCGAGCCCACAAACTTCTTTACCCATGGCGCTAACAACCACACCAGGACTCACACGTTGCTTCCACGAATATATAGCTTAGAGAACTTCCTTCCCGTTAATTAACAAAATCTATTTTGGCCCACTATGTGCCCCCTAATTAGTGTATAAAAATTTCCTTTATTACGATTGTTTGGTATATAAAACTCTAATTTCTAGCAGAGTTTGAAAATTATAAGTTAATATTAAAGGGAGTTACGTAGTGAGTCGTGTGCGTAACTCCGGAGTCGAAATTTATCCGTTTTTCAGCTATTATTCCCTCTTTTCGAAAGAAAATTAAATATTTTTATATATATAACACTTTATTCACGTTGAAATATCGAAAAATAAATTTTAAAAAATCAAATAAAGTAAATAGAAAAAAAATTAAAAATTAATCCGCGACCAGGACCGAACCCATGACCACCGAGTCCACAAACTTCTTTAGACATAGCTCTAACATCCACACCACGACTCACACGTTACTTCCACGAATATATAGCTTAAAGAACTTCCTTCCCGTAAATTAACAAAATCTATTTTGGCCCACTCTGTGCCCCCTAATTAGTGTATAAAAACTTCCTTTATTACGATTGTTTGGTATATAAAACTCTAATTTCTGGCAGAGTTTGAAAATTATAAGTTAATATTAAAGGGAGTTACGTAGTGAGTCGTGTGCGTAACTCCGGAGTTGAAATTTATCAGTTTTTCAGCTACTATTACCTCTTTCCCAAAGAAAAATAATTATTTTTATATATATAACACTTTATTCACGTTGAAATATCGAAAAATAAATTTTAAAAAATCAAATAAAGTAAATAGAAAAAAAAATTAAAAATTAATCCGCAACCAGGACCGAACCCATGACCACCGAGCCCACAAACTTCTTTACCCATGGCGCTAACAATCACACCAGGACTCACACGTTGCTTCCACGAATATATAGCTTAGAGAACTTCCTTCCCGTTAATTAACAAAATCTATTTTGGCCCACTATGTGCCCCCTAATTAGTGTATAAAAATTTCCTTTATTACGATTGTTTGGTATATAAAACTCTAATTTCTAGCAGAGTTTGAAAATTATAAGTTAATATTAAAGGGAGTTACGTAGTGAGTCGTGTGCGTAACTCCGGAGTCGAAATTTATCCGTTTTTCAGCTATTATTCCCTCTTTTCGAAAGAAAATTAAATATTTTTATATATATAACACTTTATTCACGTTGAAATATCGAAAAATAAATTTTAAAAAATCAAATAAAGTAAATAGAAAAAAATTAAAAATTAATCCGCGACCAGGACCGAACCCATGACCACCGGGTCCACAAACTTCTTTACCCATAGCGCTAACAACCACACCACGACTCACACGTTACTTCCACGAATATATAGCTTAAAGAACTTCCTTCCCGTTAATTAACAAAATCTATTTTGGCCCACTATGTGCCCCCTAATTAGTGAATAAAAATTTGCTTTATTACGATTGTTTGGTATATAAAACTCTAATTTCTGGCAGAGTTTGAAAATTATAAGTTAATATTTAAGGGAGTTACGTAGTGAGTCGTGTGCGTAACTCCGGAGTCGAAATTTATCCGTTTTTCAGCTATTATTCCCTCTTTCCGAAAGAAAATTAATTATTTTTACATATATAACACTTTATTCACGTTGAAATATCGAAAAATAAATTTTAAAAAATCAAATAAAGTAAATAGAAAAAAAATTAAAAATTAATCCGCGACCAGGACCGAACCCATGACCACCGAGTCCACAAACTTCTTTAGACATAGCTCTAACATCCACACCACGACTCACACGTTACTTCCACGAATATATAGCTTAAAGAACTTCCTTCCCGTAAATTAACAAAATCTATTTTGGCCCACTCTGTGCCCCCTAATTAGTGTATAAAAATTTCCTTTATTACGATTGTTTGGTATATAAAACTCTAATTTCTGGCAGAGTTTGAAAATTATAAGTTAATATTAAAGGGAGTTACGTAGTGAGTCGTGTGCGTAACTCCGGAGTTGAAATTTATCAGTTTTTCAGCTACTATTACCTCTTTCCCAAAGAAAAATAATTATTTTTATATATATAACACTTTATTCACGTTGAAATATCGAAAAATAAATTTTAAAAAATCAAATAAAGTAAATAGAAAAAAAAATTAAAAATTAATCCGCAACCAGGACCGAACCCATGACCACCGAGCCCACAAACTTCTTTACCCATGGCGCTAACAACCACACCAGGACTCACACGTTGCTTCCACGAATATATAGCTTAGAGAACTTCCTTCCCGTTAATTAACAAAATCTATTTTGGCCCACTATGTGCCCCCTAATTAGTGTATAAAAATTTCCTTTATTACGATTGTTTGGTATATAAAACTCTAATTTCTAGCAGAGTTTGAAAATTATAAGTTAATATTAAAGGGAGTTACGTAGTGAGACGTGTGCGTAACTCCGGAGTCGAAATTTATCCGTTTTTCAGCTATTATTCCCTCTTTTCGAAAGAAAATTAAATATTTTTATATATATAACACTTTATTCACGTTGAAATATCGAAAAATAAATTTTAAAAAATCAAATAAAGTAAATAGAAAAAAAATTAAAAATTAATCCGCGACCAGGACCGAACCCATGACAACCGAGTCCACAAACTTCTTTAGACATAGCTCTAACATCCACACCACGACTCACACGTTACTTCCACGAATATATAGCTTAAAGAACTTCCTTCCCGTAAATTAACAAAATCTATTTTGGCCCACTCTGTGCCCCCTAATTAGTGTATAAAAACTTCCTTTATTACGATTGTTTGGTATATAAAACTCTAATTTCTGGCAGAGTTTGAAAATTATAAGTTAATATTAAAGGGAGTTACGTAGTGAGTCGTGTGCGTAACTCCGGAGTTGAAATTTATCAGTTTTTCAGCTACTATTACCTCTTTCCCAAAGAAAAATAATTATTTTTATATATATAACACTTTATTCACGTTGAAATATCGAAAAATAAATTTTAAAAAATCAAATAAAGTAAATAGAAAAAAAAATTAAAAATTAATCCGCAACCAGGACCGAACCCATGACCACCGAGCCCACAAACTTCTTTTCCCATGGCGCTAACAATCACACCAGGACTCACACGTTGCTTCCACGAATATATAGCTTAGAGAACTTCCTTCCCGTTAATTAACAAAATCTATTTTGGCCCACTATGTGCCCCCTAATTAGTGTATAAAAATTTCCTTTATTACGATTGTTTGGTATATAAAACTCTAATTTCTAGCAGAGTTTGAAAATTATAAGTTAATATTAAAGGGAGTTACGTAGTGAGTCGTGTGCGTAACTCCGGAGTCGAAATTTATCCGTTTTTCAGCTATTATTCCCTCTTTTCGAAAGAAAATTAAATATTTTTATATATATAACACTTTATTCACGTTGAAATATCGAAAAATAAATTTTAAAAAATCAAATAAAGTAAATAGAAAAAAAATTAAAAATTAATCCGCGACCAGGACCGAACCCATGACCACCGGGTCCACAAACTTCTTTACCCATAGCGCTAACAACCACACCACGACTCACACGTTACTTCCACGAATATATAGCTTAAAGAACTTCCTTCCCGTTAATTAACAAAATCTATTTTGGCCCACTATGTGCCCCCTAATTAGTGAATAAAAATTTCCTTTATTACGATTGTTTGGTATATAAAACTCTAATTTCTGGCAGAGTTTGAAAATTATAAGTTAATATTAAAGGGAGTTACGTAGTGAGTCGTGTGCGTAACTCCGGAGTCGAAATTTATCCGTTTTTCAGCAACTATTCCCTCTTTCCCAAAGAAAAATAATTATTTTTATATATATAACACTTTATTCACGTTGAAATATCGAAAAATAAATTTTAAAAAATCAAATAAAGTAAATAGAAAAAAAATTAAAAATTAATCCGCGACCAGGACCGAACCCATGACCACCGAGCCCACAAACTTCTTTACCCATGGCGCTAACAACCACACCAGGACTCACACGTTGCTTCCACGAATATATAGCTTAAAGAACTTCCTTCCCGTTAATTAACAAAATCTATTTTGGCCCACTATGTGCCCCCTAATTAGTGTATAAAAATTTCCTTTATTACGATTGTTTGGTATATAAAACTCTAATTTCTGGCAGAGTTTGAAAATTATAAGTTAATATTAAAGGGAGTTACGTAGTGAGTCGTGTGCGTAACTCCGGAGTCGAAATTTATCCGTTTTTCAGCTATTATTCCCTCTTTTCGAAAGAAAATTAATTATTTTTATATATATAGCACTTTATTCACGTTGAAATATCGAAAAATAAATTTTACAATATCAAATAAAGTAAATAGAAAAAAAATTAAAAATTAAACCTCGACCAGGACCGAACCCATGACCACCGGGTCCACAAACTTCTTTACCCATAGCGCTAACAACCACACCACGACTCACACGTTACTTCCACGAATATATAGCTTAAAGAACTTCCTTCCCGTTAATTAACAAAATCTGTTTTGGCCCACTATGTGCCCCCTAATTAGTGTATAAAAATTTCCTTTATTACGATTGTTTGGTATATAAAACTCTAATTTCTGGCAGAGTTTGAAAATTATAAGTTAATATTAAAGGGAGTTACGTAGTGAGTCGTGTGCGTAACTCCGGAGTCGAAATTTATCCGTTTTTCAGCTACTATTCCCTCTTTCCCAAAGAAAAATAATTATTTTTATATATATAACACTTTATTCACGTTGAAATATCGAAAAATAAATTTTAAAATATCAAATAAAGTAAATAGAAAAAAAATTAAAAATTAATCCGCGACCAGGACCGAACCCATGACCACCGAGTCCACAAACTACTTTACCCATAGCGCTAACAACCACACCACGACTCACACGTCACTTCCACGAATATATAGCTTAAAGAACTTCCTTCCCGTTAATTAACAAAATCTATTTTGACCCACTATGTGCCCCCTAATTAGTGTATAAAAATTTCCTTTATTACGATTGTTTGGTATATAAAACTCTAATTTCTGGCAGAGTTTGAAAATTATAAGTTAATATTAAAGGGAGTTACGTAGTGAGTCGTGTGCGTAACTCCGGAGTCGAAATTTATCCGTTTTTTAGCTATTATTCCCTCTTTCCGAAAGAAAATTAATTATTTTTATATATATAACACTTTATTCACGTTGAAATATCGAAAAATAAATTTTAAAAAATAAAATAAAGTAAATAGAAAAAAAATTAAAATTAAATCCGCGACCAGGACCGAACCCATGACCACCGAGTCCACAAACTTCTTTAGCCATGGCGCTTACAACCACACCACGACTCACACGTTGCTTACACGAATATATAGCTTAAAGAACTTCCTTCCCGTTAATTAACAAAATCTATTTTGGCCCACTATGTGCCCCCTAATTAGTGAATAAAAATTTCCTTTATTACGATTGTTTGGTATATAAAACTCTAATTTCTGGCAGAGTTTGAAAATTATAAGTTAATATTAAAGGGAGTTACGTAGTGAGTCGTGTGCGTAACTCCGGAGTCGAAATTTATCCGTTTTTCAGCTATTATTCCCTCTTTCCGAAAGAAAATTAATTATTTTTATATATATAACACTTTATTCACGTTGAAATATCTAAAAATTAATTTTAAAAAATCAAATAAAGTAAATAGAAAAAAAATTAAAAATTAATCCGCGACCAGGACCGAACCCATGACCACCGAGTCCACAAACTTCTTTAGACATAGCTCTAACACCCACACCACGACACACACGTTACTTCCACGACTATATAGCTTAAAGAACTTCCTTCCCGTAAATTAACAAAATCTATTTTAGCCCACTATGTGCCCCCTAATTAGTGTATAAAAATTTCCTTTATTACGATTGTTTGGTATATAAAACTCTAATTTCTGGCAGAGTTTGAAAATTGTAATTTAATATTAAAGGGAGTTACGTAGTGAGACGTGTGCGTATTTCCGGAGTCGAAATTTTTCCGTTTTTCAGCTATTATTCCCTCTTTTCGAAAGAAAATTAATTATTTTTATATATATAACACTTTATTCACGTTGAAATATCGAAAAATAAATTTTAAAATATCAAATAAAGTAAATAGAAAAAAAATTAAAAATTAATCCGCGACCAGGACCGAAACCATGACCACCGGGTCCACAAACTTCTTTACCCATAGCGCTAACAACCACACCACGACTCACACGTTACTTCCACGAATATATGGCTTAAAGAACTTCCTTCCCGTTAATTAACAAAATCTATTTTGGCCCACTATGTGCCCCCTAATTAGTGTATAAAAATTTCCTTTATTACGATTGTTTGGTATATAAAACTCTAATTTCTGGCAGAGTTTGAAAATTATAAGTTAATATTAAAGGGAGTTACGTAGTGAGACGTGTGCGTAACTCCGGAGTCGAAATTTATCCGTTTTTCAGCTGTTATTCCCTCTTTTCGAAAGAAAATTAATTATTTTTATATATATAACACTTTATTCACGTTGAAATATCGAAAAATAAATTTTAAAATATCAAATAAAGTAAATAGAAAAAAAATTAAAAATTAATCCGCGACCAGGACCGAAACCATGACCACCGGGTCCACAAACTTCTTTACCCATAGCGCTAACAACCACACCACGACTCACACGTTACTTCCACGAATATATAGCTTAAAGAACTTCCTTCCCGTTAATTAACAAAATCTGTTTTGGCCCACTATGTGCCCCCTAATTAGTGAATAAAAATTTCCTTTATTACGATTGTTTGGTATATAAAACTCTAATTTCTGGCAGAGTTTGAAAATTATAAGTTAATATTAAAGGGAGCTACGTAGTGAGTCGTGTGCGTAACTCCGGAGTCGAAATTTATCCGTTTTTCAGCTATTATTCCCTCTTTCCGAAAGAAAATTAATTATTTTTATATATATAACACTTTATTCACGTTGAAATATCGAAAAATAAATTTTAAAATATCAAATAAAGTAAATAGAAAAAAAATTAAAAATTAATCCGCGACCAGGACCGAACCCATGACCACCGGGTCCACAAACTTCTTTACCCATAGCGCTAACAACCACACCACGACTCACACGTTACTTCCACGAATATATAGCTTAAAGAACTTCCTTCCCGTTAATTAACAAAATCTGTTTTGGCCCACTATGTGCCCCCTAATTAGTGTATAAAAATTTCCTTTATTACGATTGTTTGGTATATAAAACTCTAATTTCTGGCAGAGTTTGAAAATTATAAGTTAATATTAAAGGGAGTTACGTAGTGAGTCGTGTGCGTAACTCCGGAGTCGAAATTTATCCGTTTTTCAGCTATTATTCCCTCTTTCCGAAAGAAAATTAATTATTTTTATATATATAACACTTTATTCACGTTGAAATATCGAAAAATAAATTTTAAAAAATAAAATAAAGTAAATAGAAAAAAAATTAAAATTAAATCCGCGACCAGGACCGAACCCATGACCACCGAGTCCACAAACTTCTTTAGCCATGGCGCTTACAACCACACCACGACTCACACGTTGCTTACACGAATATATAGCTTAAAGAACTTCCTTCCCGTTAATTAACAAAATCTATTTTGGCCCACTATGTGCCCCCTAATTAGTGTATAAAAATTTCCTTTATTACGATTGTTTGGTATATAAAACTCTAATTTCTGGCAGAGTTTGAAAATTATAAATTAATATTAAAGGGAGTTACGTAGTGAGTCGTGTGCGTAACTCCGGAGTCGAAATTTATCCGTTTTTCAGCTATTATTCCCTCTTTTCGAAAGAAAATTAATTATTTTTATATATATAACACTTTATTCACGTTGAAATATCGAAAAATAAATTTTGAAAAATCAAATAAAGTAAATAGAAAAAAAATTAAAAATTAATCCGCGACCAGGACCGAACCCATGACCACCGAGTCCACAAACTACTTTACCCATAGCGCTAACAACCACACCACGACTCACACGTCACTTCCACGAATATATAGCTTAAAGAACTTCCTTCCCGTTAATTAACAAAATCTATTTTGGCCCACTATGTGCCCCCTAATTAGTGTATAAAAATTTCCTTTATTACGATTGTTTGGTATATAAAACTCTAATTTCTGGCAGAGTTTGAAAATTATAAGTTAATATTAAAGGGAGTTACGTAGTGAGTCGTGTGCGTAACTCCGGAGTCGAAATTTATCCGTTTTTCAGCTATTATTCCCTCTTTCCGAAAGAAAATTAATTATTTTTATATATATAACACTTTATTCACGTTGAAATATCGAAAAATAAATTTTAAAAAATAAAATAAAGTAAATAGAAAAAAAATTAAAATTAAATCCGCGACCAGGACCGAACCCATGACCACCGAGTCCACAAACTACTTTACCCATAGCGCTAACAACCACACCACGACTCACACGTCACTTCCACGAATATATAGCTTAAAGAACTTCCTTCCCGTTAATTAACAAAATCTATTTTGGCCCACTATGTGCCCCCTAATTAGTGTATAAAAATTTCCTTTATTACGATTGTTTGGTATATAAAACTCTAATTTCTGGCAGAGTTTGAAAATTATAAGTTAATATTAAAGGGAGTTACGTAGTGAGTCGTGTGCGTAACTCCGGAGTCGAAATTTATCCGTTTTTCAGCTATTATTCCCTCTTTCCGAAAGAAAATTAATTATTTTTATATATATAACACTTTATTCACGTTGAAATATCGAAAAATAAATTTTAAAAAATCAAATAAAGTAAATAGAAAAAAAATTAAAATTAAATCCGCGACCAGGACCGAACCCATGACCACCGAGTCCAAAAACTAATTTACCCATAGCGCTAACAACCACACCACGACTCACACGTCACTTCCACGAATATATAGCTTAAAGAACTTCCTTCCCGTTAATTAACAAAATCTATTTTGGCCCACTATGTGCCCCCTAATTAGTGTATAAAAATTTCCTTTATTACGATTGTTTGGTATATAAAACTCTAATTTCTGGCAGAGTTTGAAAATTATAAGTTAATATTAAAGGGAATTACGTAGTGAGCCGTGTGCGTAACTCCGGAGTCGAAATTTATCCGTTTTTCAGCTATTATTCCCTCTTTCCGAAAGAAAATTAATTATTTTTATATATATAACACTTTATTCACGTTGAAATATCGAAAAATAAATTTTAAAAAAACAAATAAAGTAAATAGAAAAAAAATTAAAAATTAATCCGCGACCAGGACCGAACCCATGACCACCGAGTCCACAAACTTCTTCAGACATAGCTCTAACACCCACACCACGACTCACACGTTACTTCCACGAATATATAGCTTAAAGAACTTCCTTCCCGTAAATTAACAAAATCTATTTTAGCCCACTATGTGCCCCCTAATTAGTGTATAAAAATTTCCTTTATTACGAATGTTTGGTATATAAAACTCTAATTTCTGGCAGAGTTTGAAAATTATAAGTTAATATTAAAGGGAGTTACGTAGTGAGACGTGTGCGTAACTCCGGAGTCGAAATTTATCCGTTTTTCAGCTATTATTCCCTCTTTTCGAAAGAAAATTAATTATTTTTATATATATAACACTTTATTCACGTTGAAATATCGAAAAATAAATTTTAAAATATCAAATAAAGTAAATAGAAAAAAAATTAAAAATTAATCCGCGACCAGGACCGAAACCATGACCACCGGGTCCACAAACTTCTTAACCCATAGCGCTAACAACCACACCACGACTCACACGTTACTTCCACGAATATATAGCTTAAAGAACTTCCTTCCCGTTAATTAACAAAATCTATTTTGGCCCACTATGTGCCCCCTAATTAGTGTATAAAAATTTCCTTTATTACGATTGTTTGGTATATAAAACTCTAATTTCTGGCAGAGTTTGAAAATTATAAGTTAATATTAAAGTGAGTTACGTAGTGAGACGTGTGCGTAACTCCGGAGTCGAAATTTATCCGTTTTTCAGCTATTATTCCCTCTTTTCGAAAGAAAATTAATTATTTTTATATATATAACACTTTATTCACGTTGAAATATCGAAAAATAAATTTTAAAATATCAAATAAAGTAAATAGAAAAAAAATTAAAAATTAATCCGTGACCAGGACCGAAACCATGACCACCGGGTCCACAAACTTCTTTACCCATAGCGCTAACAACCACACCACGACTCACACGTTACTTCCACGAATATATAGCTTAAAAAACTTCCTTCCCGTTAATTAACAAAATCTATTTTGGCCCACTATGTGCCCCCTAATTAGTGAATAAAAATTTCCTTTATTACGATTGTTTGGTATATAAAACTCTAATTTCTGGCAGAGTTTGAAAATTATAAGTTAATATTAAAGGGAGCTACGTAGTGAGTCGTGTGCGTAACTCCGGAGTCGAAATTTATCCGTTTTTCAGCTATTATTCCCTCTTTCCGAAAGAAAATTAATTATTTTTATATATATAACACTTTATTCACGTTGAAATATCGAAAAATAAATTTTAAAATATCAAATAAAGTAAATAGAAAAAAAATTAAAAATTAATCCGCGACCAGGACCGAACCCATGACCACCGGGTCCACAAACTTCTTTACCCATAGCGCTAACAACCACACCACGACTCACACGTTACTTCCACGAATATATAGCTTAAAGAACTTCCTTCCCGTTAATTAACAAAATCTGTTTTGGCCCACTATGTGCCCCCTAATTAGTGTATAAAAATTTCCTTTATTACGATTGTTTGGTATATAAAACTCTAATTTCTGGCAGAGATTGAAAATTATAAGTTAATATTAAAGGGAGTTACGTAGTGAGTCGTGTGCGTAACTCCGGAGTCGAAATTTATTCGTTTTTCAGCTACTATTCCCTCTTTCCCAAAGAAAAATAATTATTTTTATATATATAACACTTTATTCACGTTGAAATATCGAAAAATAAATTTTAAAAAATCAAATAAAGTAAATAGAAAAAAAATTAAAAATTAATCAGCGACCAGGACCGAACCCATGACCACCGAGTCCACAAACTACTTTACCCATAGCGCTAACAACCACACCACGACTCACACGTTACTTCCACGAATATATAGCTTAAAGAACTTCCTTCCCGTTAATTAACAAAATCTATTTTCACCCACTATGTGCCCCCTAATTAGTGTATAAAAATTTCCTTTATTACGATTGTTTGGTATATAAAACTCTAATTTCTGGCAGAGTTTGAAAATTATAAGTTAATATTAAAGGGAGTTACGTAGTGAGTCGTGTGCGTAACTCCGGAGTCGAAATTTATCCGTTTTTCAGCTATTATTCCCTCTTTCCGAAAGAAAATTAATTATTTTTATATATATAACACTTTATTCACGTTGAAATATCGAAAAATAAATTTTAAAAAATAAAATAAAGTAAATAGAAAAAAAATTAAAATTAAATCCGCGACCAGGACCGAACCCATGACCACCGAGTCCACAAACTTCTTTAGCCATGGCGCTTACAACCACACCACGACTCACACGTTGCTTACACGAATATATAGCTTAAAGAACTTCCTTCCCGTTAATTAACAAAATCTATTTTGGCCCACTATGTGCCCCCTAATTAGTGTATAAAAATTTCCTTTATTACGATTGTTTGGTATATAAAACTCTAATTTCTGGCAGAGTTTGAAAATTATAAGTTAATATTAAAGGGAGTTACGTAGTGAGTCGTGTGCGTAACTCCGGAGTCGAAATTTATCCGTTTTTCAGCTACTATTCCCTCTTTCCCAAAGAAAAATAATTATTTTTATATATATAACACTTTATTCACGTTGAAATATCGAAAAATAAATTTTAAAATATCAAATAAAGTAAATAGAAAAAAAATTAAAAATTAATCCGCGACCAGGACTGAACCCATGACCACCGGGTCCACAAACTTCTTTACCCATAGCGCTAACAACCACACCACGACTCACACGTTACTTCCACGAATATATAGCTTAAAGAACTTCCTTCCCGTTAATTAACAAAATCTGTTTTGGCCCACTATGTGCCCCCTAATTAGTGTATAAAAATTTCCTTTATTACGAATGTTTGGTATATAAAACTCTAATTTCTGGCAGAGTTTGAAAATTATAAGTTAATATTAAAGGGAGTTACGTAGTGAGACGTGTGCGTAACTCCGGAGTCGAAATTTATCCGTTTTTCAGCTATTATTCCCTCTTTTCGAAAGAAAATTAATTATTTTTATATATATAACACTTTATTCACGTTGAAATATCGAAAAATAAATTTTAAAATATCAAATAAAGTAAATAGAAAAAAAATTAAAAATTAATCCGCGACCAGGACCGAAACCATGACCACCGGGTCCACAAACTTCTTAACCCATAGCGCTAACAACCACACCACGACTCACACGTTACTTCCACGAATATATAGCTTAAAGAACTTCCTTCCCGTTAATTAACAAAATCTATTTTGGCCCACTATGTGCCCCCTAATTAGTGTATAAAAATTTCCTTTATTACGATTGTTTGGTATATAAAACTCTAATTTCTGGCAGAGTTTGAAAATTATAAGTTAATATTAAAGTGAGTTACGTAGTGAGACGTGTGCGTAACTCCGGAGTCGAAATTTATCCGTTTTTCAGCTATTATTCCCTCTTTTCGAAAGAAAATTAATTATTTTTATATATATAACACTTTATTCACGTTGAAATATCGAAAAATAAATTTTAAAATATCAAATAAAGTAAATAGAAAAAAAATTAAAAATTAATCCGTGACCAGGACCGAAACCATGACCACCGGGTCCACACACTTCTTTACCCATAGCGCTAACAACCACACCACGACTCACACGTTACTTCCACGAATATATAGCTTAAAAAACTTCCTTCCCGTTAATTAACAAAATCTATTTTGGCCCACTATGTGCCCCCTAATTAGTGAATAAAAATTTCCTTTATTACGATTGTTTGGTATATAAAACTCTAATTTCTGGCAGAGTTTGAAAATTATAAGTTAATATTAAAGGGAGCTACGTAGTGAGTCGTGTGCGTAACTCCGGAGTCGAAATTTATCCGTTTTTCAGCTATTATTCCCTCTTTCCGAAAGAAAATTAATTATTTTTATATATATAACACTTTATTCACGTTGAAATATCGAAAAATAAATTTTAAAATATCAAATAAAGTAAATAGAAAAAAAATTAAAAATTAATCCGCGACCAGGACCGAACCCATGACCACCGGGTCCACAAACTTCTTTACCCATAGCGCTAACAACCACACCACGACTCACACGTTACTTCCACGAATATATAGCTTAAAGAACTTCCTTCCCGTTAATTAACAAAATCTGTTTTGGCCCACTATGTGCCCCCTAATTAGTGTATAAAAATTTCCTTTATTACGATTGTTTGGTATATAAAACTCTAATTTCTGGCAGAGATTGAAAATTATAAGTTAATATTAAAGGGAGTTACGTAGTGAGTCGTGTGCGTAACTCCGGAGTCGAAATTTATTCGTTTTTCAGCTACTATTCCCTCTTTCCCAAAGAAAAATAATTATTTTTATATATATAACACTTTATTCACGTTGAAATATCGAAAAATAAATTTTAAAAAATCAAATAAAGTAAATAGAAAAAAAATTAAAAATTAATCAGCGACCAGGACCGAACCCATGACCACCGAGTCCACAAACTACTTTACCCATAGCGCTAACAACCACACCACGACTCACACGTTACTTCCACGAATATATAGCTTAAAGAACTTCCTTCCCGTTAATTAACAAAATCTATTTTCACCCACTATGTGCCCCCTAATTAGTGTATAAAAATTTCCTTTATTACGATTGTTTGGTATATAAAACTCTAATTTCTGGCAGAGTTTGAAAATTATAAGTTAATATTAAAGGGAGTTACGTAGTGAGTCGTGTGCGTAACTCCGGAGTCGAAATTTATCCGTTTTTCAGCTATTATTCCCTCTTTCCGAAAGAAAATTAATTATTTTTATATATATAACACTTTATTCACGTTGAAATATCGAAAAATAAATTTTAAAAAATAAAATAAAGTAAATAGAAAAAAAATTAAAATTAAATCCGCGACCAGGACCGAACCCATGACCACCGAGTCCACAAACTTCTTTAGCCATGGCGCTTACAACCACACCACGACTCACACGTTGCTTACACGAATATATAGCTTAAAGAACTTCCTTCCCGTTAATTAACAAAATCTATTTTGGCCCACTATGTGCCCCCTAATTAGTGTATAAAAATTTCCTTTATTACGATTGTTTGGTATATAAAACTCTAATTTCTGGCAGAGTTTGAAAATTATAAGTTAATATTAAAGGGAGTTACGTAGTGAGTCGTGTGCGTAACTCCGGAGTCGAAATTTATCCGTTTTTCAGCTACTATTCCCTCTTTCCCAAAGAAAAATAATTATTTTTATATATATAACACTTTATTCACGTTGAAATATCGAAAAATAAATTTTAAAATATCAAATAAAGTAAATAGAAAAAAAATTAAAAATTAATCCGCGACCAGGACTGAACCCATGACCACCGGGTCCACAAACTTCTTTACCCATAGCGCTAACAACCACACCACGACTCACACGTTACTTCCACGAATATATAGCTTAAAGAACTTCCTTCCCGTTAATTAACAAAATCTGTTTTGGCCCACTATGTGCCCCCTAATTAGTGTATAAAAATTTCCTTTATTACGATTGTTTGGTATATAAAACTCTAATTTCTGGCAGAGTTTGAAAATTATAAGTTAATATTAAAGGGAGTTACGTAGTGAGTCGTGTGCGTAACTCCGGAGTCGAAATTTATTCGTTTTTCAGCTACTATTCCCTCTTTCCCAAAGAAAAATAATTATTTTTATATATATAACACTTTATTCACGTTGAAATATCGAAAAATAAATTTTAAAAAATCAAATAAAGTAAATAGAAAAAAAATTAAAAATTAATCAGCGACCAGGACCGAACCCATGACCACCGAGTCCACAAACTACTTTACCCATAGCGCTAACAACCACACCACGACTCACACGTTACTTCCACGAATATATAGCTTAAAGAACTTCCTTCCCGTTAATTAACAAAATCTATTTTCACCCACTATGTGCCCCCTAATTAGTGTATAAAAATTTCCTTTATTACGATTGTTTGGTATATAAAACTCTAATTTCTGGCAGAGTTTGAAAATTATAAGTTAATATTAAAGGGAGTTACGTAGTGAGTCGTGTGCGTTACTCCGGAGTCGAAATTTATCCGTTTTTCAGCTATTATTCCCTCTTTCCGAAAAAAAATTAATTATTTTTATATATATAACACTTTATTCACGTTGAAATATCGAAAAATAAATTTTAAAAAATAAAATAAAGTAAATAGAAAAAAAATTAAAATTAAATCCGCGACCAGGACCGAACCCATGACCACCGAGTCCACAAACTTCTTTAGCCATGGCGCTTACAACCACACCACGACTCAAACGTTGCTTACACGAATATATAGCTTAAAGAACTTCCTTCCCGTTAATTAACAAAATCTATTTTGGCCCACTATGTGCCCCCTAATTAGTGTATAAAAATTTCCTTTATTACGATTGTTTGGTATATAAAACTCTAATTTCTGGCAGAGTTTGAAAATTATAAGTTAATATTAAAGGGAGTTACGTAGTGAGTCGTGTGCGTAACTCCGGAGTCGAAATTTATCCGTTTTTCAGCTACTATTCCCTCTTTCCCAAAGAAAAATAATTATTTTTATATATATAACACTTTATTCACGTTGAAATATCGAAAAATAAATTTTAAAAAATCAAATAAAGTAAATAGAAAAAAAATTAAAAATTAATCCGCGACCAGGACCGAACCCATGACCACCGAGTTCACAAACTACTTTACCCATAGCGCTAACAACCACACCACGACTCACACGTTACTTCCACGAATATATAGCTTAAAGAACTTCCTTCCCGTTAATTAACAAAATCTATTTTGGCCCACTATGTGCCCCCTAATTAGTGTATAAAAATTTCCTTTATTACGATTGTTTGGTATATAAAACTCTAATTTCTGGCAGAGTTTGAAAATTATAAGTTAATATTAAAGGGAGTTACGTAGTGAGTCGTGTGCGTAACTCCGGAGTCGAAATTTATCCGTTTTTCAGCTATTATTCCCTCTTTCCGAAAGAAAATTAATTATTTTTATATATATAAAACTTTATTCACGTTGAAATATCGAAAAATAAATTTTAAAAAATAAAATAAAGTAAATAGAAAAAAAATTAAAATTAAATCCGCGACCAGGACCGACCCCATGACCACCGAGTCCACAAACTTCTTTAGCCATGGCGCTTACAACCACACCACGACTCACACGTTGCTTACACGAATATATAGCTTAAAGAACTTCCTTCCCGTTAATTAACAAAATCTATTTTGGCCCACTATGTGCCCCCTAATTAGTGTATAAAAATTTCCTTTATTACGATTGTTTGGTATATAAAAGTCTAATTTCTGGCAGAGTTTGAAAATTATAAGTTAATATTAAAGGGAGTTACGTAGTGAGTCGTGTGCGTAACTCCGGAGTCGAAATTTATCCGTTTTTCAGCTATTATTCCCTCTTTTCGAAAGAAAATTAATTATTTTTATATATATAACACTTTATTCACGTTGAAATATCGAAAAATAAATTTTAAAAAATCAAATAAAGTAAATAGAAAAAAAATTAATCCGCGACCAGGACCGAACCCATGACCACCGAGTCCACAAACTACTTTACCCATAGCGCTAACAACCACACCACGACTCACACGTTACTTCCACGAATATATAGCTTAAAGAACTTCCTTCCCGTTAATTAACAAAATCTATTTTGGCCCACTATGTGCCCCCTAATTAGTGAATAAAAATTTCCTTTATTACGATTGTTTGGTATATAAAACTCTAATTTCTGGCAGAGTTTGAAAATTATAAGTTAATATTAAAGGGAGTTACGTAGTGAGACGTGTGCGTAACTCCGGAGTCGAAATTTATCCGTTTTTCAGCTATTATTCCCTCTTTTCGAAAGAAAATTAATTATTTTTATATATATAACACTTTATTCACGTTGAAATATCGAAAAATAAATTTTAAAATATCAAATAAAGTAAATAGAAAAAAATTAAAAATTAATCCGCGACCAGGACCGAAACCATGACCACCGGGTCCACAAACTTCTTTACCCATAGCGCTAACAACCACACCACGACTCACACGTTACTTCCACGAATATATAGCTTAAAGAACTTCCTTCCCGTTAATTAACAAAATCTATTTTGGCCCACTATGTGCCCCCTAATTAGTGTATAAAAATTTCCTTTATTACGATTGTTTGGTATATAAAACTCTAATTTCTGGCAGAGTTTGAAAATTATAAGTTAATATTAAAGGGAGTTACGTAGTGAGTCGTGTGCGTAACTCCGGAATCGAAATTTATCCGTTTTTCAGCTACTATTCCCTCTTTCCCAAAGAAAAATAATTATTTTTATATATACAACACTTTATTCACGTTGAAATATCGAAAAATAAATTTTAAAAAATCAAATAAAGTAAATAGAAAAAAAATTAAAAATTAATCCGCGACCAGGACCGAACCCATGGCCACCGAGTCCACAAACTACTTTACCCATAGCGCTAACAACCACACCACGACTCACACGTTACTTCCACGAATATATAGCTTAAAGAACTTCCTTCCCGTTAATTAACAAAATCTATTTTGGCCCACTATGTGCCCCCTAATTAGTGTATAAAAATTTCCTTTATTAAGATTGTTTGGTATATAAAACTCTAATTTCTGGCAGAGTTTGAAAATTATAAATTAATATTAAAGGGAGTTACGTAGTGAGTCGTGTGCGTAACTCCGGAGTCGAAATTTATCCGTTTTTCAGCTATTATTCCCTCTTTCCGAAAGAAATTTAATTATTTTTATTTATATAACACTTTATTCACGTTGAAATATCGAAAAATAAATTTTAAAAAATCAAATAAGGTAAATAGAAAAAAAATTAAAAATTAATCCGCGACCAGGACCGAACCCATGACCACCGAGTCTACAAACTACTTTACCCATAGCGCTAACAACCACACCACGACTCACACGTTACTTCCACGAATATATAGCTTAAAGAACTTCCTTCCCGTTAATTAACAAAATCTATTTTGGCCCACTATGTGCCCCCTAATTAGTGTATAAAAATGTCCTTTATTACGATTGTTTGGTATATAAAACTCTAATTTCTGGCAGAGTTTGAAAATTATAAGTTAATATTAAAGGGAGTTAAGTAGTGAGTCGTGTGCTTAACTCCGGAGTCGAAATTTATCCGTTTTTCAGCTATTATTCCCTCTTTTCGAAAGAAAATTAATTATTTTTATATATATAGCACTTTATTCACGTTGAAATATCGAAAAATAAATTTTAAAATATCAAATAAAGTAAATAGAAAAAAAATTAAAAATTAATCCGCGACCAGGACCGAACCCATGACCACCGGGTCCACAAACTTCTTTACCCATAGCGCTAACAACCACACCACGACTCACACGTTACTTCCACGAATATATAGCTTAAAGAACTTCCTTCCCGTTAATTAACAAAATCTGTTTTGGCCCACTATGTGCCCCCTAATTAGTGTATAAAAATTTCCTTTATTACGATTGTTTGGTATATAAAACTCTAATTTCTGGCAGAGTTTGAAAATTATAAGTTAATATTAAAGGGAGTTACGTAGTGAGTCGTGTGCGTAACTCCGGAGTCGAAATTTATCCGTTTTTCAGCTATTATTCCCTCTTTCCGAAAGAAAATTAATTATTTTTTTATATATAACACTTTATTCACGTTGAAATATCGAAAAATAAATTTTAAAAAATCGAATAAAGTAAACAGAAAAAAAATTAAAAATTAATCCGCGACCCGGACCGAACCCATGACCACCGAGTCCACAAACTACTTTACCCATAGCGCTAACAACCACACCACGACTCACACGTTACTTCCACGAATATATAGCTTAAAGAACTTCCTTCCCGTAAATTAACAAAATCTATTTTAGCCCACTATGTGCCCCCTAATTAGTGTATAAAAATTTCCTTTATTACGATTGTTTGGTATATAAAACTCTAATTTCTGGCAGAGTTTGAAAATTATAAGTTAATATTAAAGGGAGTTACGTAGTGAGTCGTGTGCGTAACTCCGGAGTCGAAATTTATCCGTTTTTCAGCTATTATTCCCTCTTTCCCAAAGAAAAATAATTATTTTTATATATATAACACTTTATTCACGTTGAAATGTCGAAAAATAAATTTTAAAAAATCAAATAAAGTAAATAGAAAAAAAATTAAAAATTAATCCGCGACCAGGACCGAACCCATGACCACCGAGTCCACAAACTTCTTTAGACATAGCTCTAACACCCACACCACGACTCACACGTTACTTCCACGAATATATAGCTTAAAGAACTTCCTTCCCGTAAATTAACAAAATCTATTTTAGCCCACTATGTGCCCCCTAATTAGTGTATAAAAATTTCTTTTATTACGATTGTTTGGTATATAAAACTTTAATTTCTGGCAGAGTTTGAAAATTATAAGTTAATATTAAAGGGAGTTACGTAGTGAGTCGTGTGCGTAACTCCGGAGTCGAAATTTATCCGTTTTTCAGCTATTATTCCCTCTTTCCGAAAGAAAATTAATTATTTTTATATATATAACACTTTATTCACGTTGAAATATCGAAAAATAAATTTTAAAAAATCAAATAAAGTAAATAGAAAAAAAATTAAAAATTAATCCGCGTCCAGGACCGAACCCATGACCACCGAGTCCACAAACTTCTTTAGACATAGCTCTAACACCCTCACCACGACTCACACGTTACTTCCACGAATATATAGCTTAAAGAACTTCCTTCCCGTAAATTAACAAAATCTATTTTAGCCCACTATGTGCCCCCTAATTTGTGTATAAAAATTTCCTTTATTACGATTGTTTGGTATATAAAACTCTAATTTCTGGCAGAGTTTGAAAATTATAAGTTAATATTAAAGGGAGTTACGTAGTGAGACGTGTGCGTAACTCCGGAGTCGAAATTTATCCGTTTTTCAGCTATTATTCCCTCTTTTCGAAAGAAAATTAATTATTTTTATATATATAACACTTTATTCACGTTGAAATATCGAAAAATAAATTTTAAAATATCAAATAAAGTAAATAGAAAAAAAATTAAAAATTAATCCGCGACCAGGACCGAAACCATGACCACCGGGTCCACAAACTTCTTTACCCATAGCGCTAACAACCACACCACGACTCACACGTTACTTCCACGAATATATAGCTTAAAGAACTTCCTTCCCGTTAATTAACAAAATCTATTTTGACCCACTATGTGCCCCCTAATTAGTGTATAAAAATTTCCTTTATTACGATTGTTTGGTATATAAAACTCTAATTTCTGGCAGAGTTTGAAAATTATAAGTTAATATTAAAGGGAGTTACGTAGTGAGTCGTGTGCGTAACTCCGGAGTCGAAATTTATCCGTTTTTCAGCTACTATTCCCTCTTTCCCAAAGAAAAATAATTATTTTTATATATACAACACTTTATTCACGTTGAAATATCGAAAAATAAATTTTAAAAAATCAAATAAAGTAAATAGAAAAAAAATTTAAAATTAATCCGCGACCAGGACCGAACCCATGGCCACCGAGTCCACAAACTACTTTACCCATAGCGCTAACAACCACACCACGACTCACACGTTACTTCCACGAATATATAGCTTAAAGAACTTCCTTCCCGTTAATTAACAAAATCTATTTTGGCCCACTATGTGCCCCCTAATTAGTGTATAAAAATTTCCTTTATTACGATTGTTTGGTATATAAAACTCTAATTTCTGGCAGAGTTTGAGAATTATAAATTAATATTAAAGGGAGTTACGTAGTGAGTCGTGTGCGTAACTCCGGAGTCGAAATTTATCCGTTTTTCAGCTATTATTCCCTCTTTCCGAAAGAAATTTAATTATTTTTATATATATAACACTTTATTCACGTTGAAATATCGAAAAATAAGTTTTAAAAAATAAAATAAAGTAAATAGAAAAAAAATTAAAAATTAATCCGCGACCAGGACCGAACCCATGACCACCGAGTCCACAAACTTCTTTAGACATAGCTCTAACACCCACACCACGACTCACACGTTACTTCCACGAATATATAGCTTAAAGAACTTCCTTCCCGTAAATTAACAAAATCTATTTTAGCCCACTATGTGCCCCCTAATTAGTGTATAAAAATTTCCTTTATTACGATTGTTTGGTATATAAAACTCTAATTTCTGGCAGAGTTTGAAAATTATAAGTTAATATTAAAGGGAGTTACGTAGTGAGTCGTGTGCGTAACTCCGGAGTCGAAATTTATCCGTTTTTCAGCTATTATTCCCTCTTTCCCAAAGAAAAATAATTATTTTTATATATATAACACTTTATTCACGTTGAAATATCGAAAAATAAATTTTAAAAAATCAAATAAAGAAAATAGAAAAAAAATTAAAAATTAATCCGCGACCAGGACCGAACCCATAACCACTCAGTCAACAAACTTCTTTACCCATAGCGCTAACAACCACACCACGACTCACACGTTGCTTCCACGAATATATAGCTTAAAGAACTTCCTTCCCGTTAATTAACAAAATCTATTTTGGCCCACTATGTGCCCCCTAATTAGTGTATAAAAATTTTCTTTATTACGATTGTTTGGTATATAAAACTCTAATTTCAGGCAGAGTTTGAAAATTATAAGTTAATATTAAAGGGAGTTACGTAGTGAGTCGTGTGCGTAACTCCGGAGTCGAAATTTATCCGTTTTTCAGCTATTATTCCCTCTTTCCCAAATAAAATTATTATTTTTATATATATAACACTTTATTCACGTTGAAATATCGAAAAATAAATTTTAAAAAATCAAATAAAGTAAATAGAAAAAAAATTAAAATTTAATCCGCGACCAGGACCGAACATATGACCACCGAGTCCACAAACTTCTTTACCCATGGCGCTTACAACCACACCACGACTGACACGTTGCTTCCACGAATATATAGTTTAAAGAACTTCCTTCCCGTTAATTAACAAAATCTATTTTGGCCCACTATGTGCCCCCTAATTAGTGTATAAAAATTTCCTTTATTACGATTGTTTGGCATATAAAACTCTAATTTCTGGCAGAGTTTGAAAATTATAAGTTAATATTAAAGGGAGTTACGTAGTGAGTCGTGTGCGTAACTCCGGAGTCGAAATTTATCCGTTTTTCAGCTATTATTCCCTCTTTCAAAAAGAAAAATAATTATTTTTATATATATAACACTTTATTCACGTTGAAATATCGAAAAATAAATTTTAAAAAATCAAATAAAGTAAATAGAAAAAAAATTTAAAATTAATCCGCGACCAGGACCGAACCCATGACCACCGAGTCCAAAAACTTCTTTACCCATGGCGCTAACAACCACACCAGGACTCACACTATGCTTCCACGATTATATAGCTTAAGGAACTTCCTTCCCGTTAATTAACAAAATCTATTTTGGCCCACTATGTGCCCCCTAATTAGTGTATAAAAATTTCCTTTATTACGATTGTTTGGTATATAAAACTCAAATTTCTGGCATAGTTTGAAAATTTTAAAGGGAGTTACGTAGTGAGTCGTGTGCGTAACTCCGGAGTCGAAATTTATCCGTTTTGCAGCTATTGTTCCCTCTTTCCCAAAGAAAAATAATTATTTTTATATATGTAACACTTTATTCACGTTGAAATATCGAAAAATAAATTTTAAAAAATCAAATAAAGTAAATAGAAAAAAAATTAAAAATTAATCCGCGACCAGGACCGAACCCATGACCACCGAGCCCACAAACTTCTTTACCCATGGCGCTAACAACCACACCAGGACTCACACTTTGCTTCCACGAATATATAGCTTAAAGAACTTCCTTCCCGTTAATTAACAAAATCTATTTTGGCCCACTATGTGCCCCCTAATTTGTGTATAAAAAATTATTTTATTACGATTGTTTGGTATATAAAACTCTAATTTCTGGCAGAGTTTGAAAATTATAAGTTAATATTAAAGGGAGTTACGTAGTGAGTCGTGTGCGTAACTCCGGAGTCGAAATTTATCCGTTTTTCAGCTATTATTCCCTCTTTTCGAAAGAAAATTAATTATTTTTATATATATAACACTTTATTCACGTTGAAATATCGAAAAATAAATTTTAAAAAATCAAATAAAGTAAATAGAAAAAAAATTAAAAATTATTCCGCGACCAGGACCGAACCCATGACCACCGAGTCCACAAACTTCTTTACCCATGGCGCTAACAACCACACCAGGACTCAAACGTTGCTTCCACGAATATATAGCTTAAAGAACTTCCTTCCCGTTAATTAATAAAATCTATTTTGGCCCACTATGTGCCCCCTAATTAGTGTATAAAAATTTCCTTTATTACGATTGTTTGGTATATAAAACTCTAATTTCTGGCAGAGTTTGAAAATTTTAAAGGGAGTTACGTAGTGAGTCGTGCGTGTAACTCCGGAGTCGAAATTTATCCGTTTTTCAGCTATTATTACCTCTTTCCCAAAGTAAAATAATTATTTTTATATATATAACACTTTATTCACGTTGAAATATCGAAAAATAAATTTTAAAAAATCAAATAAAGTAAATAGAAAAAAAATTAAAAATTAATCCGCGACCAGGACCGAACCCATAACCACTGAGTCCACAAACTTCTTTACCCATAGCGCTAACAACCACACCACGACTCACACGTTGCTTCCACGAATATATAGCTTAAAGAACTTCCTTCCCGTTAATTAACAAAATCTATTTTGGCCCACTATGTGCCCCCTAATTAGTGTATAAAAATTTCCTTTATTATAATTGTTTGGTATATAAAACTCTAATATCTGGCAGAGTTTGAAAATTTTAAAGGGAGTTACGTAGTGAGTCGTGTGCGTAATTCTGGAGTCGAAATTTATCCGTTTTTCAGCTATTATTCCCTCTTTCCCAAAGAAAAATAATTATTTTTATATATTTAACACTTTATTCACGTTGAAATTTCGAAAAATAAATTTTAAAAAGTTAAATAAAGTAAATAGAAAAAAAATTTAAGAATTAATCCTGACCAGGACCGAACCCCTGACCACCGAGTCAACACACTTCTTTACCCATAGCGCTAACAACCACACCACGACTCAGACGTTGCTTCCACGAATATATAGCTTAAAGAACTTCCTTCCCGTTAATTAACAAAATCTATTTTGGCCCACTATGTGCCCCCTAACTAGTGTATAAAAATTTCCTTTACTACGATTGTTTGGTATATAAAACACTAATTTCTGGCAGAGTTTGAAAATTATAAGTTAATATTAAAGGGAGTTACGTAGTGAGTCGTGTGCGTAACTCCGGAGTCGAAATTTATCCGTTTTTCAGCTATTATTCCCTCTTTCCCAAAGAAAAATAATTATTTTTATACTATATTTAACACTTTATTCACGATGAAATTTCGAAAAATAAATTTTAAAAAGTTAAATAATGTAAATGAAAAAAAAAATTAAAAATTAATCCTGACCAGGACCGAACCCCTGACCACCGAGTCAACACACTTCTTTACCCATAGCGCTAACATCCACACCACGACTCACACGTTGCTTCCACGAATATATAGCTTAAAGAACTTCCTTCCCGTTAATTAACAAAATCTATTTTGGCCCACTATGTGCCCCTAACAAGTGTATAAAACTTTCCTTTATTACGATTGTTTGGTATATAAAACTCTAATTTCTGGCAGAGTTTGAAAATTTTAAAGGGAGTTACGTAGTGAGTCGTGCGCGTAACTCCGGAGTCGAAATTTATCCGTTTTTCAGCTATTATTACCTCTTTCCCAAAAAAAAGTAATTATTTTTTTTATATATATAACACTTTATTCACGTTGAAATTTCGAAAAATAAATTTTAAAAAGTAAAATAATGAAAATAGAAAAAAAATTAAAAATTAATCCTGACAAGGACCGAACCACTGACCACCGAGTCAACACACTTCTTTACCCATAGCGATAACAACCACAACACGACTGACACGTTGCTTCCACGAATATATAGCTTAAAGAACTTCCTTCCCGTTAATTAACAAAATCTATTTTGGCCCACTATGTGCCCCCTAACTAGTGTATAAAAATTTCCTTTATAACGATTGTTTGGTATATAAAACACTAATTTCTGGCAAAGTTTGAAAATTATAAGTTAATATTAAAGGGAGTTACGTAGTGAGTCGTGTGCGTAACTCCGGAGTCGAAATTTATCCGTTTTTTAGCTATTATTCCCTCTTTCCCAAAGAAAAATAATTATTTTTATATATATAACACTTTATTCACATTGAAATATCGAAAAATAAATTTTAAAAAATCAAATAAAGTAAATAGAAAAAAAATTAAAAAATAATCCGCGACCAGGACCGAACCCATAACCACTGAGTCCAAAAACTTCTTTACCCATAGCGCTAACAACCACACCACGACTCACACGTTGCTTCCACGAATATAAAGCTTAAAGAATTTCCTTCCCGTTGATTAACAAAATCTATTTTGGCCCCCTATGTGCCCCCTAATTAGTGTATAAAAATTTCCTTTATTACGATTGTTTGGTATATAAAACTCTAATTTCTGGCAGAGTTTGAAAATTTTAAAGGGAGTTACGTAGTGAGTCGTGTGCGTAACTCCGGAGTCGAAATTTATCCGTTTTTCAGCTATTATACCCTCTTTCCCTAAGAAAAATAATTATTTTTATATATATAACACTTTATTCACGTTGAAATTTCGAAAAATAAATTTTAAAAAGTAAAATAAAGTAAATAGAAAAAAAAATTAAAAATTAATCCTGACCAGGACCGAACCCCTGACCACCGAGTCAACACACTTCTTTACCCATAGCGCTAACAACCACACCACGACTCACACGTTGCTTCCACGAATATATAGCTTAAAGAACTTCCTTCCCGTTAATTAACAAAATCTAATTTGTCCGACTATGTGCCCCCTAATTAGTGTATAAAAATTTCCTTTATTACGATTGTTTGGTATATAAAACTCTAATTTCTGGCAGAGTTTGAAAATTATAAGTTAATATTAAAGAGAGTTACGTAGTGAGTCGTGTGCGTAACTCCGGAGTCGAAATTTATCCGTTTTTCAGCTATTATTCCCTCTTTCCCAAAGAAAAATAATTATTTTTATATATATAACACTTTATTCACGTTGAAATATCGAAAAATAAATTTTAAAAAATCAAATAAAGTAAATAGAAAAAAAATTAAAAAATAATCCGCGACCAGGACCGAACCCATAACCACTGAGTCCAAAAACTTCTTTACCCATAGCGCTAACAACCACACCACGACTCACACGTTGCTTCCACGAATATAAAGCTTAAAGAATTTCCTTCCCGTTAATTAACAAAATCTATTTTGGCCCCCTATGTGCCCCCTAATTAGTGTATAAAAATTTCCTTTATTACGATTGTTTGGTATATAAAACTCTAATTTCTGGCAGAGTTTGAAAATTTTAAAGGGAGTTACGTAGTGAGTCGTGTGCGTAACTCCGGAGTCGAAATTTATCCGTTTTTCAGCTATTATACCCTCTTTCCCTAAGAAAAATAATTATTTTTATATATATAACACTTTATTCACGTTGAAATTTCGAAAAATAAATTTTAAAAAGTAAAATAAAGTAAATAGAAAAAAAAATTAAAAATTAATCCTGACCAGGACCGAACCCCTGACCACCGAGTCAACACACTTCTTTACCCATAGCGCTAACAACCACACCACGACTCACACGTTGCTTCCACGAATATATAGCTTAAAGAACTTCCTTCCCGTTAATTAACAAAATCTATTTTGGCCGACTATGTGCCCCCTAATTAGTGTATAAAAATTTCCTTTATTACGATTGTTTGGTATATAAAACTCTAATTTCTGGCAGAGTTTGAAAATTATAAGTTAATATTAAAGGGAGTTACGTAGTGAGTCGTGTGCGTAACTCCGGAGTCGAAATTTATCCGTTTTTAAGCTATTATTCCCTCTTTCCCAAAGAAAAATAATTATTTTTATATATATAACACTTTATTCACGTTGAAATATCGAAAAATAAATTTTAAAAAATCAAATAAAGTAAATAGAAAAAAAAATTAAAAATTAATCCGCGACCAGGACCGAACCCATAACCACTCAGTCAACAAACTTCTTTACCCATAGCGCTAACAACCACACCACGACTCACACGTTGCTTCCACGAATATATAGCTTAAAGAACTTCCTTCCCGTTAATTAACAAAATCTATTTTGGCCCACTATGTGCCCCCTAATTAGTGTATAAAAATTTTCTTTATTACGATTGTTTGGTATATAAAACTCTAATTTCAAGCAGAGTTTGAAAATTATAAGTTAATATTAAAGGGAGTTACGTAGTGAGTCGTGTGCGTAACTCCGGAGTCGAAATTTATCCGTTTTTCAGCTATTATTCCCTCTTTCCCAAATAAAATTATTATTTTTATATATATAACACTTTATTCACGTTGAAATATCGAAAAATAAATTTTAAAAAATCAAATAAAGTAAATAGAAAAAAAATTAAAATTTAATCCGCGACCAGGACCGAACATATGACCACCGAGTCCACAAACTTCTTTACCCATGGCGCTTACAACCACACCACGACTGACACGTTGCTTACACGAATATATAGCTTAAAGAACTTCCTTCCCGTTAATTAACAAAATCTATTTTGGCCCACTATGTGCCCCCTAATTAGTGTATAAAAATTTCCTTTATTACGATTGTTTGGTATATAAAACTCTAATTTCTGGCAGAGTTTGAAAATTATAAGTTAATATTAAAGGGAGTTACGTAGTGAGTCGTGTGCGTAACTCCGGAGTCGAAATTTATCCGTTTTTCAGCTATTATTCCCTCTTTCAAAAAGAAAAATAATTATTTTTATATATATAACACTTTATTCACGTTGAAATATCGAAAAATAAATTTTAAAAAATCAAATAAAGTAAATAGAAAAAAAATTTAAAATTAATCCGCGACCAGGACCGAACCCATGACCACCGAGTCCACAAACTTCTTTACCCATGGCGCTAACAACCACACCACGACTGACACGTTGCTTCCACGAATATATAGCTTAAGGAACTTCCTTCCCGTTAATTAACAAAATCTATTTTGGCCCACTATGTGCCCCCTAATTTGTGTATAAAAAATTCCTTTATTACGATTGTTTGGTATATAAAACTCTAATTTCTGGCAGAGTTTGAAAATTATAAGTTAATATTAAAGGGAGTTACGTAGTGAGTCGTGTGCGTAACTCCGGAGTCGAAATTTATCCGTTTTTCAGCTATTATTCCCTCTTTCCTAAAGAAAAATAATTATTTTTATATATATAACACTTTATTCACGTTGAAATATCGAAAAATAAATTTTAAAAAATCAAATAAAGAAAATAGAAAAAAAATTAAAAATTAATCCGCGACCAGGACCGAACCCATGACCACCGAGTCCACAAACTTCTTTACCCATGGCGCTAACAACCACACCAGGACTCACACGTTGCTTCCACGAATATATAGATTAAAGAACTTCCTTCCCGTTAATTAATAAAATCTATTTTGGACCACTATGTGCCCCCTAATTAGTGTATAAAAATTTCCTTTATTACGATTGTTTGGTATATAAAACTCTAATTTCTGGCAGAGTTTGAAAATTTTAAAGGGAGTTACGTAGTGAGTCGTGTGCGTAACTCCGGAGTCGAAATTTATCCGTTTTTCAGCTATTATACCCTCTTTCCCTAAGAAAAATAATTATTTTTATATATATAACACTTTATTCACGTTGAAATTTCGAAAAATAAATTTTAAAAAGTAAAATAAAGTAAATAGAAAAAAAAATTAAAAATTAATCCTGACCAGGACCGAACCCCTGACCACCGAGTCAACACACTTCTTTACCCATAGCGCTAACAACCACACCACGACTCACACGTTGCTTCCACGAATATATAGCTTAAAGAACTTCCTTCCCGTTAATTAACAAAATCTAATTTGTCCGACTATGTGCCCCCTAATTAGTGTATAAAAATTTCCTTTATTACGATTGTTTGGTATATAAAACTCTAATTTCTGGCAGAGTTTGAAAATTATAAGTTAATATTAAAGAGAGTTACGTAGTGAGTCGTGTGCGTAACTCCGGAGTCGAAATTTATCCGTTTTTCAGCTATTATTCCCTCTTTCCCAAAGAAAAATAATTATTTTTATATATATAACACTTTATTCACGTTGAAATATCGAAAAATAAATTTTAAAAAATCAAATAAAGTAAATAGAAAAAAAATTAAAAAATAATCCGCGACCAGGACCGAACCCATAACCACTGAGTCCAAAAACTTCTTTACCCATAGCGCTAACAACCACACCACGACTCACACGTTGCTTCCACGAATATAAAGCTTAAAGAATTTCCTTCCCGTTAATTAACAAAATCTATTTTGGCCCCCTATGTGCCCCCTAATTAGTGTATAAAAATTTCCTTTATTACGATTGTTTGGTATATAAAACTCTAATTTCTGGCAGAGTTTGAAAATTTTAAAGGGAGTTACGTAGTGAGTCGTGTGCGTAACTCCGGAGTCGAAATTTATCCGTTTTTCAGCTATTATACCCTCTTTCCCTAAGAAAAATAATTATTTTTATATATATAACACTTTATTCACGTTGAAATTTCGAAAAATAAATTTTAAAAAGTAAAATAAAGTAAATAGAAAAAAAAATTAAAAATTAATCCTGACCAGGACCGAACCCCTGACCACCGAGTCAACACACTTCTTTACCCATAGCGCTAACAACCACACCACGACTCACACGTTGCTTCCACGAATATATAGCTTAAAGAACTTCCTTCCCGTTAATTAACAAAATCTATTTTGGCCGACTATGTGCCCCCTAATTAGTGTATAAAAATTTCCTTTATTACGATTGTTTGGTATATAAAACTCTAATTTCTGGCAGAGTTTGAAAATTATAAGTTAATATTAAAGGGAGTTACGTAGTGAGTCGTGTGCGTAACTCCGGAGTCGAAATTTATCCGTTTTTAAGCTATTATTCCCTCTTTCCCAAAGAAAAATAATTATTTTTATATATATAACACTTTATTCACGTTGAAATATCGAAAAATAAATTTTAAAAAAATCAAATAAAGTAAATAGAAAAAAAAATTAAAAATTAATCCGCGACCAGGACCGAACCCATAACCACTCAGTCAACAAACTTCTTTACCCATAGCGCTAACAACCACACCACGACTCACACGTTGCTTCCACGAATATATAGCTTAAAGAACTTCCTTCCCGTTAATTAACAAAATCTATTTTGGCCCACTATGTGCCCCCTAATTAGTGTATAAAAATTTTCTTTATTACGATTGTTTGGTATATAAAACTCTAATTTCAAGCAGAGTTTGAAAATTATAAGTTAATATTAAAGGGAGTTACGTAGTGAGTCGTGTGCGTAACTCCGGAGTCGAAATTTATCCGTTTTTCAGCTATTATTCCCTCTTTCCCAAATAAAATTATTATTTTTATATATATAACACTTTATTCACGTTGAAATATCGAAAAATAAATTTTAAAAAATCAAATAAAGTAAATAGAAAAAAAATTAAAATTTAATCCGCGACCAGGACCGAACATATGACCACCGAGTCCACAAACTTCTTTACCCATGGCGCTTACAACCACACCACGACTGACACGTTGCTTCCACGAATATATAGCTTAAAGAACTTCCTTCCCGTTAATTAACAAAATCTATTTTGGCCCACTATGTGCCCCCTAATTAGTGTATAAAAATTTCCTTTATTACGATTGTTTGGTATATAAAACTCTAATTTCTGGCAGAGTTTGAAAATTATAAGTTAATATTAAAGGGAGTTACGTAGTGAGTCGTGTGCGTAACTCCGGAGTCGAAATTTATCCGTTTTTCAGCTATTATTCCCTCTTTCAAAAAGAAAAATAATTATTTTTATATATATAACACTTTATTCACGTTGAAATATCGAAAAATAAATTTTAAAAAATCAAATAAAGTAAATAGAAAAAAAATTTAAAATTAATCCGCGACCAGGACCGAACCCATGACCACCGAGTCCACAAACTTCTTTACCCATGGCGCTAACAACCACACCACGACTGACACGTTGCTTCCACGAATATATAGCTTAAGGAACTTCCTTCCCGTTAATTAACAAAATCTATTTTGGCCCACTATGTGCCCCCTAATTTGTGTATAAAAAATTCCTTTATTACGATTGTTTGGTATATAAAACTCTAATTTCTGGCAGAGTTTGAAAATTATAAGTTAATATTAAAGGGAGTTACGTAGTGAGTCGTGTGCGTAAATCCGGAGTCGAAATTTATCCGTTTTTCAGCTATTATTCCCTCTTTCCCAAAGAAAAATAATTATTTTTATATATATAACACTTTATTCACGTTGAAATATCGAAAAATAAATTTTAAAAAATCAAATAAAGTAAATAGAAAAAAAATTAAAAATTAATCCGCGACCAGGACCGAACCCATGACCTCCGAGTCCACAAACTACTTTACCCATAGCGCTAACAACCACACCACGACTCACACGTTACTTCCACGAATATATAGCTTAAAGAACTTCCTTCCCGTTAATTAACAAAATCTATTTTGGCCCACTATGTGCCCCCTGATTAGTGTATAAAAATTTCCTTTATTACGATTGTTTGGTATATAAAACTCTAATTTCTGGCAGAGTTTGAAAATTATAAGTTAATATTAAAGGGAGTTACGTAGTGAGTCGTGTGCGTAACTCCGGAGTCGAAATTTATCCGTTTTTCAGCTATTATTCCCTCTTTCCTAAAGAAAAATAATTATTTTTATATATATAACACTTTATTCACGTTGAAATATCGAAAAATAAATTTTAAAAAATCAAATAAAGAAAATAGAAAAAAAATTAAAAATTAATCCGCGACCAGGACCGAACCCATGACCACCGAGTCCACAAACTTCTTTACCCATGGCGCTAACAACCACACCAGGACTCACACGTTGCTTCCACGAATATATAGATTAAAGAACTTCCTTCCCGTTAATTAATAAAATCTATTTTGGACCACTATGTGCCCCCTAATTAGTGTATAAAAATTTCCTTTATTACGATTGTTTGGCATATAAAACTCTAATTTCTGGCAGAGTTTGAAAATTATAAGTTAATATTAAAGGGAGTTACGTAGTGAGTCGTGTGCGTAACTCCGGAGTCGAAATTTATCCGTTTTTCAGCTATTATTCCCTCTTTCAAAAAGAAAAATAATTATTTTTTTATATATAACACTTTATTCACGTTGAAATATCGAAAAATAAATTTTAAAAAATCAAATAAAGTAAATAGAAAAAAAATTTAAAATTAATCCGCGACCAGGACCGAACCCATGACCACCGAGTCCACAAACTTCTTTACCCATGGCGCTAACAACCACACCACGACTGACACGTTGCTTCCACGAATATATAGCTTAAGGAACTTCCTTCCCGTTAATTAACAAAATCTATTTTGGCCCACTATGTGCCCCCTAATTTGTGTATAAAAAATTCCTTTATTACGATTGTTTGGTATATAAAACTCTAATTTCTGGCAGAGTTTGAAAATTATAAGTTAATATTAAAGGGAGTTACGTAGTGAGTCGTGTGCGTAACTCCGGAGTCGAAATTTATCCGTTTTTCAGCTATTATTCCCTCTTTTCGAAAGAAAATTAATTATTTTTATATATATAACACTTTATTCCCGTTGAAATATCGAAAAATTAATTTTAAAAAATAAAATAAAGAAAATAGAAAAAAAATTAAAATTTAATCCGCGACCAGGACCGAACCCATGACCACCGAGTCCACAAACTTCTTTACCCATGGCGCTAACAACCACACCAGGACTCACACGTTGCTTCCACGAATATATAGCTTAAAGAACTTCCTTCCCGTTAATTAATAAAATCTATTTTGGACCACTATGTGCCCCCTAATTAGTGTATAAAAATTTCCTTTATTACGATTGTTTGGCATATAAAACTCTAATTTCTGGCAGAGTTTGAAAATTATAAGTTAATATTAAAGGGAGTTACGTAGTGAGTCGTGTGCGTAACTCCGGAGTCGAAATTTATCCGTTTTTCAGCTATTATTCCCTCTTTCAAAAAGAAAAATAATTATTTTTATATATATAACACTTTATTCACGTTGAAATATCGAAAAATAAATTTTAAAAAATCAAATAAAGTAAATAGAAAAAAAATTTAAAATTAATCCGCGACCAGGACCGAACCCATGACCACCGAGTCCACAAACTTCTTTACCCATGGCGCTAACAACCACACCACGACTGACACGTTGCTTCCACGAATATATAGCTTAAGGAACTTCCTTCCCGTTAATTAACAAAATCTATTTTGGCCCACTATGTGCCCCCTAATTTGTGTATAAAAAATTCCTTTATTACGATTCTTTGGTATATAAAACTCTAATTTCTGGCAGAGTTTGAAAATTATAAGTTAATATTAAAGGGAGTTACGTAGTGAGTCGTGTGCGTAACTCCGGAGTCGAAATTTATCCGTTTTTCAGCTATTATTCCCTCTTTTCGAAAGAAAATTAATTATTTTTATATATATAACACTTTATTCCCGTTGAAATATCGAAAAATTAATTTTAAAAAATAAAATAAAGAAAATAGAAAAAAAATTAAAATTTAATCCGCGACCAGGACCGAACCCATGACCACCGAGTCCACAAACTTCTTTACCCATGGCGCTTACAACCACACCACGACTCACACGTTGCTTCCACGAATATATAGCTTAAAGAACTTCCTTCCCGTTAATTAACAAAATCTATTTTGGCCGACTATGTGCCCCCTAATTACTGTATAAAAATTTCCTTTATTACGATTTTTTGGTATATAAAACTCTAATTTCTGGCAGAGTTTGAAAATTATAAGTTAATATTAAAGGGAGTTACGTAGTGAGTCGTGTGCGTAAATCCGGAGTCGAAATTTATCCGTTTTTCAGCTATTATTCCCTCTTTCCCAAAGAAAAATAATTATTTTTATATATATAACACTTTATTCACGTTGAAATATCGAAAAATAAATTTTAAAAAATCAAATAAAGAAAATAGAAAAAAAATTAAAAATTAATCCGCGACCAGGACCGAACCCATGACCACCGAGTCCACAAACTTCTTTACCCATGGCGCTAACAGCCACACCAGGACTCACACGTTGCTTCCACGAATATATAGCTTAAAGAACTTCCTTCCCGTTAATTAATAAAATCTATTTTGGCCCACTATGTGCCCCCTAATTAGTGTATAAAAATTTCCTTTATTACGATTGTTTGGTATATAAAACTCTAATTTATGGCAGAGTTTGAAAATTATAAGTTAATATTAAAGGGAGTTACGTAGTGAGTCGTGTGCGTAACTCCGGAGTCGAAATTTATCCGTTTTTCAGCTATTATTCCCTCTTTCCCAAAGAAAAATAATTATTTTTATACAATATTTAACACTTTATTCACGATAAAATTTCGAAAAATAAATTTTAAAAAGTTAAATAAAGTAAATGAAAAAAAAAAATTAAAAATTAATCCTGACCAGGACCGAACCCCTGACCACCGAGTCAACACACTTCTTTACCCATAGCGCTAACATCCACACCACGACTCACACGTTGCTTCCACGAATATATAGCTTAAAGAACTTCCTTCCCGTTAATTAACAAAATCTATTTTGGCCCACTATGTGCCCCTAGCTAGTGTATAAAACTTTCCTTTATTACGATTGTTTGGTATATAAAACTCTAATTTCTGGCAGAGTTTGAAAATTTTAAAGGGAGTTACGTAGTGAGTCGTGCGCGTAACTCCGGAGTCGAAATTTATCCGTTTTTCAGCTATTATTACCTCTTTCCCAAAGAAAAATAATTATTTTTTTATATATATAACACTTTATTCACGTTGAAATTTCGAAAAATAAATTTTAAAAAGTAAAATAATGAAAATAGAAAAAAAATTAAAAATTAATCCTGACAAGGACCGAACCACTGACCACCGAGTCAACACACTTCTTTACCCATAGCGATAACAACCACAACACGACTGACACGTTGCTTCCACGAATATATAGCTTAAAGAACTTCCTTCCCGTTAATTAACAAAATCTATTTTGGCCCACTATGTGCCCCCTAACTAGTGTATAAAAATTTCCTTTATTACGATTGTTTGGTATATAAAACACTAATTTCTGGCAAAGTTTGAAAATTATAAGTTAATATTAAAGGGAGTTACGTAGTGAGTCGTGTGCGTAACTCCGGAGTCGAAATTTATCCGTTTTTCAGCTATTATTCCCTCTTTCCCAAAGAAAAATAATTATTTTTATATATATAACACTTTATTCACATTGAAATATCGAAAAATAAATTTTAAAAAATCAAATAAAGTAAATAGAAAAAAAATTAAAAAATAATCCGCGACCAGGACCGAACCCATAACCACTGAGTCCAAAAACTTCTTTACCCATAGCGCTAACAACCACACCACGACTCACACGTTGCTTCCACGAATATAAAGCTTAAAGAATTTCCTTCCCGTTAATTAACAAAATCTATTTTGGCCCCCTATGTGCCCCCTAATTAGTGTATAAAAATTTCCTTTATTACGATTGTTTGGTATATAAAACTCTAATTTCTGGCAGAGTTTGAAAATTTTAAAGGGAGTTACGTAGTGAGTCGTGTGCGTAACTCCGGAGTCGAAATTTATCCGTTTTTCAGCTATTATACCCTCTTTCCCTAAGAAAAATAATTATTTTTATATATATAACACTTTATTCACGTTGAAATTTCGAAAAATAAATTTTAAAAAGTAAAATAAAGTAAATAGAAAAAAAAATTAAAAATTAATCCTGACCAGGACCGAACCCCTGACCACCGAGTCAACACACTTCTTTACCCATAGCGCTAACAACCACACCACGACTCACACGTTGCTTCCACGAATATATAGCTTAAAGAACTTCCTTCCCGTTAATTAACAAAATCTATTTTGGCCGACTATGTGCCCCCTAATTAGTGTATAAAAATTTCCTTTATTACGATTGTTTGGTATATAAAACTCTAATTTCTGGCAGAGTTTGAAAATTATAAGTTAATATTAAAGGGAGTTACGTAGTGAGTCGTGTGCGTAACTCCGGAGTCGAAATTTATCCGTTTTTCAGCTATTATTCCCTCTTTCCTAAAGAAAAATAATTATTTTTATATATATAACACTTTATTCACGTTGAAATATCGAAAAATAAATTTTAAAAAATCAAATAAAGAAAATAGAAAAAAAATTAAAAATTAATCCGCGACCAGGACCGAACCCATGACCACCGAGTCCACAAACTTCTTTACCCATGGCGCTAACAACCACACCAGGACTCACACGTTGCTTCCACGAATATATAGATTAAAGAACTTCCTTCCCGTTAATTAATAAAATCTATTTTGGACCACTATGTGCCCCCTAATTAGTGTATAAAAATTTCCTTTATTACGATTGTTTGGCATATAAAACTCTAATTTCTGGCAGAGTTTGAAAATTATAAGTTAATATTAAAGGGAGTTACGTAGTGAGTCGTGTGCGTAACTCCGGAGTCGAAATTTATCCGTTTTTCAGCTATTATTCCCTCTTTCAAAAAGAAAAATAATTATTTTTTTATATATAACACTTTATTCACGTTGAAATATCGAAAAATAAATTTTAAAAAATCAAATAAAGTAAATAGAAAAAAAATTTAAAATTAATCCGCGACCAGGACCGAACCCATGACCACCGAGTCCACAAACTTCTTTACCCATGGCGCTAACAACCACACCACGACTGACACGTTGCTTCCACGAATATATAGCTTAAGGAACTTCCTTCCCGTTAATTAACAAAATCTATTTTGGCCCACTATGTGCCCCCTAATTTGTGTATAAAAAATTCCTTTATTACGATTGTTTGGTATATAAAACTCTAATTTCTGGCAGAGTTTGAAAATTATAAGTTAATATTAAAGGGAGTTACGTAGTGAGTCGTGTGCGTAACTCCGGAGTCGAAATTTATCCGTTTTTCAGCTATTATTCCCTCTTTTCGAAAGAAAATTAATTATTTTTATATATATAACACTTTATTCCCGTTGAAATATCGAAAAATTAATTTTAAAAAATAAAATAAAGAAAATAGAAAAAAAATTAAAATTTAATCCGCGACCAGGACCGAACCCATGACCACCGAGTCCACAAACTTCTTTACCCATGGCGCTAACAACCACACCAGGACTCACACGTTGCTTCCACGAATATATAGCTTAAAGAACTTCCTTCCCGTTAATTAATAAAATCTATTTTGGACCACTATGTGCCCCCTAATTAGTGTATAAAAATTTCCTTTATTACGATTGTTTGGCATATAAAACTCTAATTTCTGGCAGAGTTTGAAAATTATAAGTTAATATTAAAGGGAGTTACGTAGTGAGTCGTGTGCGTAACTCCGGAGTCGAAATTTATCCGTTTTTCAGCTATTATTCCCTCTTTCAAAAAGAAAAATAATTATTTTTATATATATAACACTTTATTCACGTTGAAATATCGAAAAATAAATTTTAAAAAATCAAATAAAGTAAATAGAAAAAAAATTTAAAATTAATCCGCGACCAGGACCGAACCCATGACCACCGAGTCCACAAACTTCTTTACCCATGGCGCTAACAACCACACCACGACTGACACGTTGCTTCCACGAATATATAGCTTAAGGAACTTCCTTCCCGTTAATTAACAAAATCTATTTTGGCCCACTATGTGCCCCCTAATTTGTGTATAAAAAATTCCTTTATTACGATTCTTTGGTATATAAAACTCTAATTTCTGGCAGAGTTTGAAAATTATAAGTTAATATTAAAGGGAGTTACGTAGTGAGTCGTGTGCGTAACTCCGGAGTCGAAATTTATCCGTTTTTCAGCTATTATTCCCTCTTTTCGAAAGAAAATTAATTATTTTTATATATATAACACTTTATTCCCGTTGAAATATCGAAAAATTAATTTTAAAAAATAAAATAAAGAAAATAGAAAAAAAATTAAAATTTAATCCGCGACCAGGACCGAACCCATGACCACCGAGTCCACAAACTTCTTTACCCATGGCGCTTACAACCACACCACGACTCACACGTTGCTTCCACGAATATATAGCTTAAAGAACTTCCTTCCCGTTAATTAACAAAATCTATTTTGGCCGACTATGTGCCCCCTAATTACTGTATAAAAATTTCCTTTATTACGATTTTTTGGTATATAAAACTCTAATTTCTGGCAGAGTTTGAAAATTATAAGTTAATATTAAAGGGAGTTACGTAGTGAGTCGTGTGCGTAAATCCGGAGTCGAAATTTATCCGTTTTTCAGCTATTATTCCCTCTTTCCCAAAGAAAAATAATTATTTTTATATATATAACACTTTATTCACGTTGAAATATCGAAAAATAAATTTTAAAAAATCAAATAAAGAAAATAGAAAAAAAATTAAAAATTAATCCGCGACCAGGACCGAACCCATGACCACCGAGTCCACAAACTTCTTTACCCATGGCGCTAACAGCCACACCAGGACTCACACGTTGCTTCCACGAATATATAGCTTAAAGAACTTCCTTCCCGTTAATTAATAAAATCTATTTTGGCCCACTATGTGCCCCCTAATTAGTGTATAAAAATTTCCTTTATTACGATTGTTTGGTATATAAAACTCTAATTTATGGCAGAGTTTGAAAATTATAAGTTAATATTAAAGGGAGTTACGTAGTGAGTCGTGTGCGTAACTCCGGAGTCGAAATTTATCCGTTTTTCAGCTATTATTCCCTCTTTCCCAAAGAAAAATAATTATTTTTATACAATATTTAACACTTTATTCACGATAAAATTTCGAAAAATAAATTTTAAAAAGTTAAATAAAGTAAATGAAAAAAAAAAATTAAAAATTAATCCTGACCAGGACCGAACCCCTGACCACCGAGTCAACACACTTCTTTACCCATAGCGCTAACATCCACACCACGACTCACACGTTGCTTCCACGAATATATAGCTTAAAGAACTTCCTTCCCGTTAATTAACAAAATCTATTTTGGCCCACTATGTGCCCCTAGCTAGTGTATAAAACTTTCCTTTATTACGATTGTTTGGTATATAAAACTCTAATTTCTGGCAGAGTTTGAAAATTTTAAAGGGAGTTACGTAGTGAGTCGTGCGCGTAACTCCGGAGTCGAAATTTATCCGTTTTTCAGCTATTATTACCTCTTTCCCAAAGAAAAATAATTATTTTTTTATATATATAACACTTTATTCACGTTGAAATTTCGAAAAATAAATTTTAAAAAGTAAAATAATGAAAATAGAAAAAAAATTAAAATTAATCCTGACAAGGACCGAACCACTGACCACCGAGTCAACACACTTCTTTACCCATAGCGATAACAACCACAACACGACTGACACGTTGCTTCCACGAATATATAGCTTAAAGAACTTCCTTCCCGTTAATTAACAAAATCTATTTTGGCCCACTATGTGCCCCCTAACTAGTGTATAAAAATTTCCTTTATTACGATTGTTTGGTATATAAAACACTAATTTCTGGCAAAGTTTGAAAATTATAAGTTAATATTAAAGGGAGTTACGTAGTGAGTCGTGTGCGTAACTCCGGAGTCGAAATTTATCCGTTTTTCAGCTATTATTCCCTCTTTCCCAAAGAAAAATAATTATTTTTATATATATAACACTTTATTCACATTGAAATATCGAAAAATAAATTTTAAAAAATCAAATAAAGTAAATAGAAAAAAAATTAAAAAATAATCCGCGACCAGGACCGAACCCATAACCACTGAGTCCAAAAACTTCTTTACCCATAGCGCTAACAACCACACCACGACTCACACGTTGCTTCCACGAATATAAAGCTTAAAGAATTTCCTTCCCGTTAATTAACAAAATCTATTTTGGCCCCCTATGTGCCCCCTAATTAGTGTATAAAAATTTCCTTTATTACGATTGTTTGGTATATAAAACTCTAATTTCTGGCAGAGTTTGAAAATTTTAAAGGGAGTTACGTAGTGAGTCGTGTGCGTAACTCCGGAGTCGAAATTTATCCGTTTTTCAGCTATTATACCCTCTTTCCCTAAGAAAAATAATTATTTTTATATATATAACACTTTATTCACGTTGAAATTTCGAAAAATAAATTTTAAAAAGTAAAATAAAGTAAATAGAAAAAAAAATTAAAAATTAATCCTGACCAGGACCGAACCCCTGACCACCGAGTCAACACACTTCTTTACCCATAGCGCTAACAACCACACCACGACTCACACGTTGCTTCCACGAATATATAGCTTAAAGAACTTCCTTCCCGTTAATTAACAAAATCTATTTTGGCCGACTATGTGCCCCCTAATTAGTGTATAAAAATTTCCTTTATTACGATTGTTTGGTATATAAAACTCTAATTTCTGGCAGAGTTTGAAAATTATAAGTTAATATTAAAGGGAGTTACGTAGTGAGTCGTGTGCGTAACTCCGGAGTCGAAATTTATCCGTTTTTCAGCTATTATTCCCTCTTTCCCAAAGAAAAATAATTATTTTTATATATATAACACTTTATTCACGTTGAAATATCGAAAAATAAATTTTAAAAAATCAAATAAAGTAAATAGAAAAAAAAATTAAAAATTAATCCGCGACCAGGACCGAACCCATAACCACTCAGTCAACAAACTTCTTTACCCATAGCGCTAACAACCACACCACGACTCACACGTTGCTTCCACGAATATATAGCTTAAAGAACTTCCTTCCCGTTAATTAACAAAATCTATTTTGGCCCACTATGTGCCCCCTAATTAGTGTATAAAAATTTTCTTTATTACGATTGTTTGGTATATAAAACTCTAATTTCAAGCAGAGTTTGAAAATTATAAGTTAATATTAAAGGGAGTTACGTAGTGAGTCGTGTGCGTAACTCCGGAGTCGAAATTTATCCGTTTTTCAGCTATTATTCCCTCTTTCCCAAATAAAATTATTATTTTTATATATATAACACTTTATTCACGTTGAAATATCGAAAAATAAATTTTAAAAAATCAAATAAAGTAAATAGAAAAAAAATTAAAATTTAATCCGCGACCAGGACCGAACATATGACCACCGAGTCCACAAACTTCTTTACCCATGGCGCTTACAACCACACCACGACTGACACGTTGCTTCCACGAATATATAGCTTAAAGAACTTCCTTCCCGTTAATTAACAAAATCTATTTTGGCCCACTATGTGCCCCCTAATTAGTGTATAAAAATTTCCTTTATTACGATTGTTTGGTATATAAAACTCTAATTTCTGGCAGAGTTTGAAAATTATAAGTTAATATTAAAGGGAGTTACGTAGTGAGTCGTGTGCGTAACTCCGGAGTCGAAATTTATCCGTTTTTCAGCTATTATTCCCTCTTTCAAAAAGAAAAATAATTATTTTTATATATATAACACTTTATTCACGTTGAAATATCGAAAAATAAATTTTAAAAAATCAAATAAAGTAAATAGAAAAAAAATTTAAAATTAATCCGCGACCAGGACCGAACCCATGACCACCGAGTCCACAAACTTCTTTACCCATGGCGCTAACAACCACACCACGACTGACACGTTGCTTCCACGAATATATAGCTTAAGGAACTTCCTTCCCGTTAATTAACAAAATCTATTTTGGCCCACTATGTGCCCCCTAATTTGTGTATAAAAAATTCCTTTATTACGATTGTTTGGTATATAAAACTCTAATTTCTGGCAGAGTTTGAAAATTATAAGTTAATATTAAAGGGAGTTACGTAGTGAGTCGTGTGCGTAACTCCGGAGTCGAAATTTATCCGTTTTTCAGCTATTATTCCCTCTTTTCGAAAGAAAATTAATTATTTTTATATATATAACACTTTATTCCCGTTGAAATATCGAAAAATAAATTTTAAAAAATAAAATAAAGAAAATAGAAAAAAAATTAAAATTTAATCCGCGACCAGGACCGAACCCATGACCACCGAGTCCACAAACTTCTTTACCCATGGCGCTTACAACCACACCACGACTCACACGTTGCTTCCACGAATATATAGCTTAAAGAACTTCCTTCCCGTTAATTAACAAAATCTATTTTGGCCGACTATGTGCCCCCTAATTAGTGTATAAAAATTTCCTTTATTACGATTGTTTGGTATATAAAACTCTAATTTCTGGCAGAGTTTGAAAATTATAAGTTAATATTAAAGGGAGTTACGTAGTGAGTCGTGTGCGTAAATCCGGAGTCGAAATTTATCCGTTTTTCAGCTATTATTCCCTCTTTCCCAAAGAAAAATAATTATTTTTATATATATAACACTTTATTCACGTTGAAATATCGAAAAATAAATTTTAAAAAATCAAATAAAGAAAATAGAAAAAAAATTAAAAATTAATCCGCGACCAGGACCGAACCCATGACCACCGAGTCCACAAACTTCTTTACCCATGGCGCTAACAGCCACACCAGGACTCACACGTTGCTTCCACGAATATATAGCTTAAAGAACTTCCTTCCCGTTAATTAATAAAATCTATTTTGGCCCACTATGTGCCCCCTAATTAGTGTATAAAAATTTCCTTTATTACGATTGTTTGGTATATAAAACTCTAATTTCTGGCAGAGTTTGAAAATTATAAGTTAATATTAAAGGGAGTTACGTAGTGAGTCGTGTGCGTAACTCCGGAGTCGAAATTTATCCGTTTTTCAGCTATTATTCCCTCTTTTCGAAAGAAAATTAATTATTTTTATATATATAACACTTTATTCACGTTGAAATATCGAAAAATAAATTTTAAAAAATCAAATAAAGTAAATAGAAAAAAAATTAAAAATTAATCCGCGACCAGGACCGAACCCATGACCTCCGAGTCCACAAACTACTTTACCCATAGCGCTAACAACCACACCACGACTCACACGTTACTTCCACGAATATATAGCTTAAAGAACTACCTTCCCGTTAATTAACAAAATCTATTTTGGCCCACTATGTGCCCCCTGATTAGTGTATAAAAATTTCCTTTATTACGATTGTTTGGTATATAAAACTCTAATTTCTGGCAGAGTTTGAAAATTATAAGTTAATATTAAAGGGAGTTACGTAGTGAGTCGTGTGCGTAACTCCGGAGTCGAAATTTATCCGTTTTTCAGCTATTATTCCCTCTTTCCTAAAGAAAAATAATTATTTTTATATATATAACACTTTATTCACGTTGAAATATCGAAAAATAAATTTTAAAAAATCAAATAAAGAAAATAGAAAAAAAATTAAAAATTAATCCGCGACCAGGACCGAACCCATGACCACCGAGTCCACAAACTTCTTTACCCATGGCGCTAACAACCACACCAGGACTCACACGTTGCTTCCACGAATATATAGATTAAAGAACTTCCTTCCCGTTAATTAATAAAATCTATTTTGGACCACTATGTGCCCCCTAATTAGTGTATAAAAATTTCCTTTATTACGATTGTTTGGCATATAAAACTCTAATTTCTGGCAGAGTTTGAAAATTATAAGTTAATATTAAAGGGAGTTACGTAGTGAGTCGTGTGCGTAACTCCGGAGTCGAAATTTATCCGTTTTTCAGCTATTATTCCCTCTTTCAAAAAGAAAAATAATTATTTTTTTATATATAACACTTTATTCACGTTGAAATATCGAAAAATAAATTTTAAAAAATCAAATAAAGTAAATAGAAAAAAAATTTAAAATTAATCCGCGACCAGGACCGAACCCATGACCACCGAGTCCACAAACTTCTTTACCCATGGCGCTAACAACCACACCACGACTGACACGTTGCTTCCACGAATATATAGCTTAAGGAACTTCCTTCCCGTTAATTAACAAAATCTATTTTGGCCCACTATGTGCCCCCTAATTTGTGTATAAAAAATTCCTTTATTACGATTGTTTGGTATATAAAACTCTAATTTCTGGCAGAGTTTGAAAATTATAAGTTAATATTAAAGGGAGTTACGTAGTGAGTCGTGTGCGTAACTCCGGAGTCGAAATTTATCCGTTTTTCAGCTATTATTCCCTCTTTTCGAAAGAAAATTAATTATTTTTATATATATAACACTTTATTCCCGTTGAAATATCGAAAAATTAATTTTAAAAAATAAAATAAAGAAAATAGAAAAAAAATTAAAATTTAATCCGCGACCAGGACCGAACCCATGACCACCGAGTCCACAAACTTCTTTACCCATGGCGCTAACAACCACACCAGGACTCACACGTTGCTTCCACGAATATATAGCTTAAAGAACTTCCTTCCCGTTAATTAATAAAATCTATTTTGGACCACTATGTGCCCCCTAATTAGTGTATAAAAATTTCCTTTATTACGATTGTTTGGCATATAAAACTCTAATTTCTGGCAGAGTTTGAAAATTATAAGTTAATATTAAAGGGAGTTACGTAGTGAGTCGTGTGCGTAACTCCGGAGTCGAAATTTATCCGTTTTTCAGCTATTATTCCCTCTTTCAAACAGAAAAATAATTATTTTTATATATATAACACTTTATTCACGTTGAAATATCGAAAAATAAATTTTAAAAAATCAAATAAAGTAAATAGAAAAAAAATTTAAAATTAATCCGCGACCAGGACCGAACCCATGACCACCGAGTCCACAAACTTCTTTACCCATGGCGCTAACAACCACACCACGACTGACACGTTGCTTCCACGAATATATAGCTTAAGGAACTTCCTTCCCGTTAATTAACAAAATCTATTTTGGCCCACTATGTGCCCCCTAATTTGTGTATAAAAAATTCCTTTATTACGATTCTTTGGTATATAAAACTCTAATTTCTGGCAGAGTTTGAAAATTATAAGTTAATATTAAAGGGAGTTACGTAGTGAGTCGTGTGCGTAACTCCGGAGTCGAAATTTATCCGTTTTTCAGCTATTATTCCCTCTTTTCGAAAGAAAATTAATTATTTTTATATATATAACACTTTATTCCCGTTGAAATATCGAAAAATTAATTTTAAAAAATAAAATAAAGAAAATAGAAAAAAAATTAAAATTTAATCCGCGACCAGGACCGAACCCATGACCACCGAGTCCACAAACTTCTTTACCCATGGCGCTTACAACCACACCACGACTCACACGTTGCTTCCACGAATATATAGCTTAAAGAACTTCCTTCCCGTTAATTAACAAAATCTATTTTGGCCGACTATGTGCCCCCTAATTACTGTATAAAAATTTCCTTTATTACGATTTTTTGGTATATAAAACTCTAATTTCTGGCAGAGTTTGAAAATTATAAGTTAATATTAAAGGGAGTTACGTAGTGAGTCGTGTGCGTAAATCCGGAGTCGAAATTTATCCGTTTTTCAGCTATTATTCCCTCTTTCCCAAAGAAAAATAATTATTTTTATATATATAACACTTTATTCACGTTGAAATATCGAAAAATAAATTTTAAAAAATCAAATAAAGAAAATAGAAAAAAAATTAAAAATTAATCCGCGACCAGGACCGAACCCATGACCACCGAGTCCACAAACTACATTACCCATAGCGCTAACAACCACACCACGACTCACACGTTACTTCCACGAATATATAGCTTAAAGAACTTCCTTCCCGTTAATTAACAAAATCTATTTTGGCCCCCTATGTGCCCCCTAATTAGTGTATAAAAATTTCCTTTATTACGATTGTTTGGTATATAAAACTCTAATTTCTGGCAGAGTTTGAAAATTTTAAAGGGAGTTACGTAGTGAGTCGTGTGCGTAACTCCGGAGTCGAAATTTATCCGTTTTTCAGATATTATACCCTCTTTCCCTAAGAAAAATAATTATTTTTATATATATAACACTTTATTCACGTTGAAATTTCGAAAAATAAATTTTAAAAAGTAAAATAAAGTAAATAGAAAAAAAAATTAAAAGTTAATCCTGACCAGGACCGAACCCCTGACCACCGAGTCAACACACTTCTTTACCCATAGCGTTAACAACCACACCACGACTCACACGTTGCTTCCACGAATATTTAGCTTAAAGAACTTTCTTCCCGTTAATTAACAAAATCTATTTTGGCCCACTATGAGCCCCCTAACTAGTGTATAGAAATTTCCTTTATTACGATTGTTTGGTATATAAAACAGTAATTTCAGGCTGAGTTTGAAAATTATAAGTTAATATTAAAGGGAGTTACGTAGTGAGTCGTGTGCGTAACTCCGGAGTCGAAATTTATCCGTTTTTCAGCTATTATTCCCTCTTTCCCAAAGAAAATTAATTATTTTTACATATACAACACTTTATTCACGTTGAAATATCGAAAAATAAATTTTAAAAAATCAAATAAAGTAAATAGAAAAAAAATTAAAAATTAATCCGCGACCAGGACCGAACCCATGACCACCGAGTCCACAAACTTCTTTACCCATGGCGCTATTAACCACACCACGACTCACACATTGCTTCCACGAATATATAGCTTAAAGAACTTCCCTCCCGTTAATTAACAAAATCTATTTTGGCCCACTATGTGCCCCCTAATTAGTGTATAAAAATTTCCTTTTTTACGATTGTTTGGTATATAAAACTCTAATTTCTGGCAGAGTTTGAAAATTATAAGTTAATATTAAAGGGAGTTACGTAGTGAGTCGTGTGCGTAACTCCGGAGTCGAAATTTATCCGTTTTTCAGATATTATACCCTCTTTCCCTAAGAAAAATAATTATTTTTATATATATAACACTTTATTCACGTTGAAATTTCGAAAAATAAATTTTAAAAAGTAAAATAAAGTAAATAGAAAAAAAAATTAAAAATTAATCCTGATCAGGACCGAACCCCTGACCACCGAGTCAACACACTTCTTTACCCATAGCGCTAACAACCACACCACGACTCACACGTTGCTTCCACGAATATAAAGCTTAAAGAACTTCCTTCCCGTTAATTAACAAAATCTATTTTGGCCCCCTATGTGCCCCCTAATTAGTGTATAAAAATTTCCTTTATTACGATTGTTTGGTATATAAAACTCTAATTTCTGGCAGAGTTTGAAAATTTTAAAGGGAGTTACGTAGTGAGTCGTGTGCGTAACTCCGGAGTCGAAATTTATCCGTTTTTCAGCTATTATTCCCTCTTTCAAAAAGAAAAATAATTATTTTTATATATATAACACTTTATTCACGTTGAAATATCGAAAAATAAATTTTAAAAAATCAAATAAAGTAAATAGAAAAAAAATTTAAAATTAATCCGCGACCAGGACCGAACCCATGACCACCGAGTCCACAAACTTCTTTACCCATGGCGCTAACAACCACACCACGACTGACACGTTGCTTCCACGAATATATAGCTTAAGGAACTTCCTTCCCGTTAATTAACAAAATCTATTTTGGCCCACTATGTGCCCCCTAATTTGTGTATAAAAAATTCCTTTATTACGATTCTTTGGTATATAAAACTCTAATTTCTGGCAGAGTTTGAAAATTATAAGTTAATATTAAAGGGAGTTACGTAGTGAGTCGTGTGCGTAACTCCGGAGTCGAAATTTATCCGTTTTTCAGCTATTATTCCCTCTTTTCGAAAGAAAATTAATTATTTTTATATATATAACACTTTATTCCCGTTGAAATATCGAAAAATTAATTTTAAAAAATAAAATAAAGAAAATAGAAAAAAAATTAAAATTTAATCCGCGACCAGGACCGAACCCATGACCACCGAGTCCACAAACTTCTTTACCCATGGCGCTTACAACCACACCACGACTCACACGTTGCTTCCACGAATATATAGCTTAAAGAACTTCCTTCCCGTTAATTAACAAAATCTATTTTGGCCGACTATGTGCCCCCTAATTACTGTATAAAAATTTCCTTTATTACGATTTTTTGGTATATAAAACTCTAATTTCTGGCAGAGTTTGAAAATTATAAGTTAATATTAAAGGGAGTTACGTAGTGAGTCGTGTGCGTAAATCCGGAGTCGAAATTTATCCGTTTTTCAGCTATTATTCCCTCTTTCCCAAAGAAAAATAATTATTTTTATATATATAACACTTTATTCACGTTGAAATATCGAAAAATAAATTTTAAAAAATCAAATAAAGAAAATAGAAAAAAAATTAAAAATTAATCCGCGACCAGGACCGAACCCATGACCACCGAGTCCACAAACTACTTTACCCATAGCGCTAACAACCACACCACGACTCACACGTTACTTCCACGAATATATAGCTTAAAGAACTTCCTTCCCGTTAATTAACAAAATCTATTTTGGCCCCCTATGTGCCCCCTAATTAGTGTATAAAAATTTCCTTTATTACGATTGTTTGGTATATAAAACTCTAATTTCTGGCAGAGTTTGAAAATTTTAAAGGGAGTTACGTAGTGAGTCGTGTGCGTAACTCCGGAGTCGAAATTTATCCGTTTTTCAGATATTATACCCTCTTTCCCTAAGAAAAATAATTATTTTTATATATATAACACTTTATTCACGTTGAAATTTCGAAAAATAAATTTTAAAAAGTAAAATAAAGTAAATAGAAAAAAAAATTAAAAGTTAATCCTGACCAGGACCGAACCCCTGACCACCGAGTCAACACACTTCTTTACCCATAGCGTTAACAACCACACCACGACTCACACGTTGCTTCCACGAATATATAGCTTAAAGAACTTTCTTCCCGTTAATTAACAAAATCTATTTTGGCCCACTATGAGCCCCCTAACTAGTGTATAGAAATTTCCTTTATTACGATTGTTTGGTATATAAAACAGTAATTTCAGGCTGAGTTTGAAAATTATAAGTTAATATTAAAGGGAGTTACGTAGTGAGTCGTGTGCGTAACTCCGGAGTCGAAATTTATCCGTTTTTCAGCTATTATTCCCTCTTTCCCAAAGAAAATTAATTATTTTTACATATACAACACTTTATTCACGTTGAAATATCGAAAAATAAATTTTAAAAAATCAAATAAAGTAAATAGAAAAAAAATTAAAAATTAATCCGCGACCAGGACCGAACCCATGACCACCGAGTCCACAAACTTCTTTACCCATGGCGCTATTAACCACACCACGACTCACACATTGCTTCCACGAATATATAGCTTAAAGAACTTCCCTCCCGTTAATTAACAAAATCTATTTTGGCCCACTATGTGCCCCCTAATTAGTGTATAAAAATTTCCTTTTTTACGATTGTTTGGTATATAAAACTCTAATTTCTGGCAGAGTTTGAAAATTATAAGTTAATATTAAAGGGAGTTACGTAGTGAGTCGTGTGCGTAACTCCGGAGTCGAAATTTATCCGTTTTTCAGATATTATACCCTCTTTCCCTAAGAAAAATAATTATTTTTATATATATAACACTTTATTCACGTTGAAATTTCGAAAAATAAATTTTAAAAAGTAAAATAAAGTAAATAGAAAAAAAAATTAAAAATTAATCCTGATCAGGACCGAACCCCTGACCACCGAGTCAACACACTTCTTTACCCATAGCGCTAACAACCACACCACGACTCACACGTTGCTTCCACGAATATAAAGCTTAAAGAACTTCCTTCCCGTTAATTAACAAAATCTATTTTGGCCCCCTATGTGCCCCCTAATTAGTGTATAAAAATTTCCTTTATTACGATTGTTTGGTATATAAAACTCTAATTTCTGGCAGAGTTTGAAAATTTTAAAGGGAGTTACGTAGTGAGTCGTGTGCGTAACTCCGGAGTCGAAATTTATCCGTTTTTAAGATATTATACCCTCTTTCCCTAAGAAAAATAATTATTTTTATATATATAACACTTTATTCACGTTGAAATTTCGAAAAATAAATTTTAAAAAGTAAAATAAAGTAAATAGAAAAAAAAAATTAAAAATTAATCCTGACCAGGACCGAACCCCTGACCACCGAGTCAACACACTTCTTTACCCATAGCGTTAACAACCACACCACGACTCACACGTTGCTTCCACGAATATATAGCTTAAAGAACTTTCTTCCCGTTAATTAACAAAATCTATTTTGGCCCAATATGAGCCCCCTAACTAGTTATAGAAATTTCCTTTATTACGATTGTTTGGTATATAAAACAGTAATTTCAGGCTGAGTTTGAAAATTATAAGTTAATATTAAAGGGAGTTACGTAGTGAGTCGTGTGCGTAACTCCGGAGTCGAAATTTATCCGTTTTTCAGCTATTATTCCCTCTTTCCCAAAGAAAATTAATTATTTTTACATATACAACACTTTATTCACGTTGAAATATCGAAAAATAAATTTTAAAAAATCAAATAAAGTAAATAGAAAAAAAATTAAAAATTAATCCGCGACCAGGACCGAACCCATGACCACCGAGTCCACAAACTTCTTTACCCATGGCGCTATTAACCACACCACGACTCACACATTGCTTCCACGAATATATAGCTTAAAGAACTTCCCTCCCGTTAATTAACAAAATCTATTTTGGCCCACTATGTGCCCCCTAATTAGTGTATAAAAATTTCCTTTTTTACGATTGTTTGGTATATAAAACTCTAATTTCTGGCAGAGTTTGAAAATTATAAGTTAATATTAAAGGGAGTTACGTAGTGAGTCGTGTGCGTAACTCCGGAGTCGAAATTTATCCGTTTTTCAGATATTATACCCTCTTTCCCTAAGAAAAATAATTATTTTTATATATATAACACTTTATTCACGTTGAAATTTCGAAAAATAAATTTTAAAAAGTAAAATAAAGTAAATAGAAAAAAAAATTAAAAATTAATTCTGACCAGGACCGAATCCCTGACCACCGAGTCAACACACTTCTTTACCCATAGCGCTAACAACCACACCACGACTCACACGTTGCTTCCACGAATATAAAGCTTAAAGAACTTCCTTCCCGTTAATTAACAAAATCTATTTTGGCCCCCTATGTGCCCCCTAATTAGTGTATAAAAATTTCCTTTATTACGATTGTTTGGTATATAAAACTCTAATTTCTGGCACAGTTTGAAAATTTTAAAGGGAGTTACGTAGTGAGTCGTGTGCGTAACTCCGGAGTCGAAATTTATCCGTTTTTCAGATATTATACCCTCTTTCCCTAAGAAAAATAATTATTTTTATATATATAACACTTTATTCACGTTGAAATTTCGAAAAATAAATTTTAAAAAGTAAAATAAAGTAAATAGAAAAAAAAATTAAAAATTAATCCTGACCTGGACCGAACCCCTGACCACCGAGTCAACACACTTCTTTACCCATAGCGTTAACAACCACACCACGACTCACACGTTGCTTCCACGAATATATAGCTTAAAGAACTTTCTTCCCGTTAATTAACAAAATCTATTTTGGCCCACTATGAGCCCCCTAACTAGTGTATAGAAATTTCCTTTATTACGATTGTTTGGTATATAAAACAGTAATTTCAGGCTGAGTTTGAAAATTATAAGTTAATATTAAAGGGAGTTACGTAGTGAGTCGTGTGCGTAACTCCGGAGTCGAAATTTATCCGTTTTTCAGCTATTATTCCCTCTTTCCCAAAGAAAATTAATTATTTTTACATATACAACACTTTATTCACGTTGAAATATCGAAAAATAAATTTTAAAAAATCAAATAAAGTAAATAGAAAAAAAATTAAAAATTAATCCGCGACCAGGACCGAACCCATAACCACTGAGTCCAAAAACTTCTTTACCCATAGCGCTAACAACCACACCACGACTCACACGTTGCTTCCACGAATATAAAGCTTAAAGAATTTCCTTCCCGTTAATTAACAAAATCTATTTTGGCCCCCTATGTGCCCCCTAATTAGTGTATAAAAATTTCCTTTATTACGATTGTTTGGTATATAAAACTCTAATTTCTGGCAGAGTTTGAAAATTTTAAAGGGAGTTACGTAGTGAGTCGTGTGCGTAACTCCGGAGTCGAAATTTATCCGTTTTTCAGATATTATACCCTCTTTCCCTAAGAAAAATAATTATTTTTATATATATAACACTTTATTCACGTTGAAATTTCGAAAAATAAATTTTAAAAAGTAAAATAAAGTAAATAGAAAAAAAAATTAAAAATTAATCCTGACCAGGACCGAACCCCTGACCACCGAGTCAACACACTTCTTTACCCATAGCGCTAACAACCACACCACGACTCACACGTTGCTTCCACGAATATAAAGCTTAAAGAACTTCCTTCCCGTTAATTAACAAAATCTATTTTGGCCCCCTATGTGCCCCCTAATTAGTGTATAAAAATTTCCTTTATTACGATTGTTTGGTATATAAAACTCTAATTTCTGGCAGAGTTTGAAAATTTTAAAGGGAGTTACGTAGTGAGTCGTGTGCGTAACTCCGGAGTCGAAATTTATCCGTTTTTCAGATATTATACCCTCTTTCCCTAAGAAAAATAATTATTTTTATATATATAACACTTTATTCACGTTGAAATTTCGAAAAATAAATTTTAAAAAGTAAAATAAAGTAAATAGAAAAAAAAATTAAAAGTTAATCCTGACCAGGACCGAACACCTGACCACCGAGTCAACACACTTCTTTACCCATAGCGTTAACAACCACACCACGACTCACACGTTGCTTCCACGAATATATAGCTTAAAGAACTTTCTTCCCGTTAATTAACAAAATCTATTTTGGCCCACTATGAGCCCCCTAACTAGTGTATAGAAATTTCCTTTATTACGATTGTTTGGTATATAAAACAGTAATTTCAGGCTGAGTTTGAAAATTATAAGTTAATATTAAAGGGAGTTACGTAGTGAGTCGTGTGCGTAACTCCGGAGTCGAAATTTATCCGTTTTTCAGCTATTATTCCCTCTTTCCCAAAGAAAATTAATTATTTTTACATATACAACACTTTATTCACGTTGAAATATCGAAAAATAAATTTTAAAAAATCAAATAAAGTAAATAGAAAAAAAATTAAAAATTAATCCGCGACCAGGACCGAACCCATGACCACCGAGTCCACAAACTTCTTTACCCATGGCGCTATTAACCACACCACGACTCACACATTGCTTCCACGAATATATAGCTTAAAGAACTTCCCTCCCGTTAATTAACAAAATCTATTTTGGCCCACTATGTGCCCCCTAATTAGTGTATAAAAATTTCCTTTTTTACGATTGTTTGGTATATAAAACTCTAATTTCTGGCAGAGTTTGAAAATTATAAGTTAATATTAAAGGGAGTTACGTAGTGAGTCGTGTGCGTAACTCCGGAGTCGAAATTTATCCGTTTTTCAGATATTATACCCTCTTTCCCTAAGAAAAATAATTATTTTTATATATATAACACTTTATTCACGTTGAAATTTCGAAAAATAAATTTTAAAAAGTAAAATAAAGTAAATAGAAAAAAAAATTAAAAATTAATCCTGATCAGGACCGAACCCCTGACCACCGAGTCAACACACTTCTTTACCCATAGCGCTAACAACCACACCACGACTCACACGTTGCTTCCACGAATATAAAGCTTAAAGAACTTCCTTCCCGTTAATTAACAAAATCTATTTTGGCCCCCTATGTGCCCCCTAATTAGTGTATAAAAATTTCCTTTATTACGATTGTTTGGTATATAAAACTCTAATTTCTGGCAGAGTTTGAAAATTTTAAAGGGAGTTACGTAGTGAGTCGTGTGCGTAACTCCGGAGTCGAAATTTATCCGTTTTTAAGATATTATACCCTCTTTCCCTAAGAAAAATAATTATTTTTATATATATAACACTTTATTCACGTTGAAATTTCGAAAAATAAATTTTAAAAAGTAAAATAAAGTAAATAGAAAAAAAAAATTAAAAATTAATCCTGACCAGGACCGAACCCCTGACCACCGAGTCAACACACTTCTTTACCCATAGCGTTAACAACCACACCACGACTCACACGTTGCTTCCACGAATATATAGCTTAAAGAACTTTCTTCCCGTTAATTAACAAAATCTATTTTGGCCCAATATGAGCCCCCTAACTAGTTATAGAAATTTCCTTTATTACGATTGTTTGGTATATAAAACAGTAATTTCAGGCTGAGTTTGAAAATTATAAGTTAATATTAAAGGGAGTTACGTAGTGAGTCGTGTGCGTAACTCCGGAGTCGAAATTTATCCGTTTTTCAGCTATTATTCCCTCTTTCCCAAAGAAAATTAATTATTTTTACATATACAACACTTTATTCACGTTGAAATATCGAAAAATAAATTTTAAAAAATCAAATAAAGTAAATAGAAAAAAAATTAAAAATTAATCCGCGACCAGGACCGAACCCATGACCACCGAGTCCACAAACTTCTTTACCCATGGCGCTATTAACCACACCACGACTCACACATTGCTTCCACGAATATATAGCTTAAAGAACTTCCCTCCCGTTAATTAACAAAATCTATTTTGGCCCACTATGTGCCCCCTAATTAGTGTATAAAAATTTCCTTTTTTACGATTGTTTGGTATATAAAACTCTAATTTCTGGCAGAGTTTGAAAATTATAAGTTAATATTAAAGGGAGTTACGTAGTGAGTCGTGTGCGTAACTCCGGAGTCGAAATTTATCCGTTTTTCAGATATTATACCCTCTTTCCCTAAGAAAAATAATTATTTTTATATATATAACACTTTATTCACGTTGAAATTTCGAAAAATAAATTTTAAAAAGTAAAATAAAGTAAATAGAAAAAAAAATTAAAAATTAATTCTGACCAGGACCGAACCCCTGACCACCGAGTCAACACACTTCTTTACCCATAGCGCTAACAACCACACCACGACTCACACGTTGCTTCCACGAATATAAAGCTTAAAGAACTTCCTTCCCGTTAATTAACAAAATCTATTTTGGCCCCCTATGTGCCCCCTAATTAGTGTATAAAAATTTCCTTTATTACGATTGTTTGGTATATAAAACTCTAATTTCTGGCACAGTTTGAAAATTTTAAAGGGAGTTACGTAGTGAGTCGTGTGCGTAACTCCGGAGTCGAAATTTATCCGTTTTTCAGATATTATACCCTCTTTCCCTAAGAAAAATAATTATTTTTATATATATAACACTTTATTCACGTTGAAATTTCGAAAAATAAATTTTAAAAAGTAAAATAAAGTAAATAGAAAAAAAAATTAAAAATTAATCCTGACCTGGACCGAACCCCTGACCACCGAGTCAACACACTTCTTTACCCATAGCGTTAACAACCACACCACGACTCACACGTTGCTTCCACGAATATATAGCTTAAAGAACTTTCTTCCCGTTAATTAACAAAATCTATTTTGGCCCACTATGAGCCCCCTAACTAGTGTATAGAAATTTCCTTTATTACGATTGTTTGGTATATAAAACAGTAATTTCAGGCTGAGTTTGAAAATTATAAGTTAATATTAAAGGGAGTTACGTAGTGAGTCGTGTGCGTAACTCCGGAGTCGAAATTTATCCGTTTTTCAGCTATTATTCCCTCTTTCCCAAAGAAAATTAATTATTTTTACATATACAACACTTTATTCACGTTGAAATATCGAAAAATAAATTTTAAAAAATCAAATAAAGTAAATAGAAAAAAAATTAAAAATTAATCCGCGACCAGGACCGAACCCATGACCACCGAGTCCACAAACTTCTTTACCCATGGCGCTATTAACCACACCACGACTCACACATTGCTTCCACGAATATATAGCTTAAAGAACTTCCCTCCCGTTAATTAACAAAATCTATTTTGGCCCACTATGTGCCCCCTAATTAGTGTATAAAAATTTCCTTTTTTACGATTGTTTGGTATATAAAACTCTAATTTCTGGCAGAGTTTGAAAATTATAAGTTAATATTAAAGGGAGTTACGTAGTGAGTCGTGTGCGTATCTCCGGAGTCGAAATTTATCCGTTTTTCAGCTATTATTCCCTCTTTCCCAAAGAAAAATAATTATTTTTATATATATAACACTTTATTCACGTTGAAATATCGAAAAATAAATTTTAAAAAATTAAATAAAGTAAATAGAAAAAAAATTAAAAATTAATCCGCGACCAGGACCGAACCCATGACCACCGAGTCCACTACTTCTTTACCCATAGCGCTAACAACCACACCAGGACTCACACGTTGCTTCCACGAATATATAGCTTAAAGAACTTCCTTCCCGTTAATTAACAAAATCTATTTTGGCCCACTATGTGCCCCCTAATTAGTGTATAAAAATTTCCTTAATTACGATTGTTTGGTATACAAAACTCTAATTTCTGGCAGAGTTTGAAAATTATAAGTTAATATTAAAGGGAGTTACGTAGTGAGTCGTGTGCGTAACTCCGGAGTCGAAATTTATCCGTTTTTCAGATATTATACCCTCTTTCCCTAAGAAAAATAATTATTTTTATATATATAACACTTTATTCACGTTGAAATTTCGAAAAATAAATTTTAAAAAGTAAAATAAAGTAAATAGAAAAAAAAATTAAAAATTAATCCTGACCAGGACCGAACCCCTGACCACCGAGTCAACACACTTCTTTACCCATAGCGCTAACAACCACACCACGACTCACACGTTGCTTCCACGAATATAAAGCTTAAAGAACTTCCTTCCCGTTAATTAACAAAATCTATTTTGGCCCCCTATGTGCCCCCTAATTAGTGTATAAAAATTTCCTTTATTACGATTGTTTGGTATATAAAACTCTAATTTCTGGCAGAGTTTGAAAATTTTAAAGGGAGTTACGTAGTGAGTCGTGTGCGTAACTCCGGAGTCGAAATTTATCCGTTTTTCAGATATTATACCCTCTTTCCCTAAGAAAAATAATTATTTTTATATATATAACACTTTATTCACGTTGAAATTTCGAAAAATAAATTTTAAAAAGTAAAATAAAGTAAATAGAAAAAAAAATTAAAAGTTAATCCTGACCAGGACCGAACCCCTGACCACCGAGTCAACACACTTCTTTACCCATAGCGTTAACAACCACACCACGACTCACACGTTGCTTCCACGAATATATAGCTTAAAGAACTTTCTTCCCGTTAATTAACAAAATCTATTTTGGCCCACTATGAGCCCCCTAACTAGTGTATAGAAATTTCCTTTATTACGATTGTTTGGTATATAAAACAGTAATTTCAGGCTGAGTTTGAAAATTATAAGTTAATATTAAAGGGAGTTACGTAGTGAGTCGTGTGCGTAACTCCGGAGTCGAAATTTATCCGTTTTTCAGCTATTATTCCCTCTTTCCCAAAGAAAATTAATTATTTTTACATATACAACACTTTATTCACGTTGAAATATCGAAAAATAAATTTTAAAAAATCAAATAAAGTAAATAGAAAAAAAATTAAAAATTAATCCGCGACCAGGACCGAACCCATGACCACCGAGTCCACAAACTTCTTTACCCATGGCGCTATTAACCACACCACGACTCACACATTGCTTCCACGAATATATAGCTTAAAGAACTTCCCTCCCGTTAATTAACAAAATCTATTTTGGCCCACTATGTGCCCCCTAATTAGTGTATAAAAATTTCCTTTTTTACGATTGTTTGGTATATAAAACTCTAATTTCTGGCAGAGTTTGAAAATTATAAGTTAATATTAAAGGGAGTTACGTAGTGAGTCGTGTGCGTAACTCCGGAGTCGAAATTTATCCGTTTTTCAGATATTATACCCTCTTTCCCTAAGAAAAATAATTATTTTTATATATATAACACTTTATTCACGTTGAAATTTCGAAAAATAAATTTTAAAAAGTAAAATAAAGTAAATAGAAAAAAAAATTAAAAATTAATCCTGATCAGGACCGAACCCCTGACCACCGAGTCAACACACTTCTTTACCCATAGCGCTAACAACCACACCACGACTCACACGTTGCTTCCACGAATATAAAGCTTAAAGAACTTCCTTCCCGTTAATTAACAAAATCTATTTTGGCCCCCTATGTGCCCCCTAATTAGTGTATAAAAATTTCCTTTATTACGATTGTTTGGTATATAAAACTCTAATTTCTGGCAGAGTTTGAAAATTTTAAAGGGAGTTACGTAGTGAGTCGTGTGCGTAACTCCGGAGTCGAAATTTATCCGTTTTTAAGATATTATACCCTCTTTCCCTAAGAAAAATAATTATTTTTATATATATAACACTTTATTCACGTTGAAATTTCGAAAAATAAATTTTAAAAAGTAAAATAAAGTAAATAGAAAAAAAAAATTAAAAATTAATCCTGACCAGGACCGAACCCCTGACCACCGAGTCAACACACTTCTTTACCCATAGCGTTAACAACCACACCACGACTCACACGTTGCTTCCACGAATATATAGCTTAAAGAACTTTCTTCCCGTTAATTAACAAAATCTATTTTGGCCCAATATGAGCCCCCTAACTAGTTATAGAAATTTCCTTTATTACGATTGTTTGGTATATAAAACAGTAATTTCAGGCTGAGTTTGAAAATTATAAGTTAATATTAAAGGGAGTTACGTAGTGAGTCGTGTGCGTAACTCCGGAGTCGAAATTTATCCGTTTTTCAGCTATTATTCCCTCTTTCCCAAAGAAAATTAATTATTTTTACATATACAACACTTTATTCACGTTGAAATATCGAAAAATAAATTTTAAAAAATCAAATAAAGTAAATAGAAAAAAAATTAAAAATTAATCCGCGACCAGGACCGAACCCATGACCACCGAGTCCACAAACTTCTTTACCCATGGCGCTATTAACCACACCACGACTCACACATTGCTTCCACGAATATATAGCTTAAAGAACTTCCCTCCCGTTAATTAACAAAATCTATTTTGGCCCACTATGTGCCCCCTAATTAGTGTATAAAAATTTCCTTTTTTACGATTGTTTGGTATATAAAACTCTAATTTCTGGCAGAGTTTGAAAATTATAAGTTAATATTAAAGGGAGTTACGTAGTGAGTCGTGTGCGTAACTCCGGAGTCGAAATTTATCCGTTTTTCAGATATTATACCCTCTTTCCCTAAGAAAAATAATTATTTTTATATATATAACACTTTATTCACGTTGAAATTTCGAAAAATAAATTTTAAAAAGTAAAATAAAGTAAATAGAAAAAAAAATTAAAAATTAATTCTGACCAGGACCGAACCCCTGACCACCGAGTCAACACACTTCTTTACCCATAGCGCTAACAACCACACCACGACTCACACGTTGCTTCCACGAATATAAAGCTTAAAGAACTTCCTTCCCGTTAATTAACAAAATCTATTTTGGCCCCCTATGTGCCCCCTAATTAGTGTATAAAAATTTCCTTTATTACGATTGTTTGGTATATAAAACTCTAATTTCTGGCACAGTTTGAAAATTTTAAAGGGAGTTACGTAGTGAGTCGTGTGCGTAACTCCGGAGTCGAAATTTATCCGTTTTTCAGATATTATACCCTCTTTCCCTAAGAAAAATAATTATTTTTATATATATAACACTTTATTCACGTTGAAATTTCGAAAAATAAATTTTAAAAAGTAAAATAAAGTAAATAGAAAAAAAAATTAAAAATTAATCCTGACCTGGACCGAACCCCTGACCACCGAGTCAACACACTTCTTTACCCATAGCGTTAACAACCACACCACGACTCACACGTTGCTTCCACGAATATATAGCTTAAAGAACTTTCTTCCCGTTAATTAACAAAATCTATTTTGGCCCACTATGAGCCCCCTAACTAGTGTATAGAAATTTCCTTTATTACGATTGTTTGGTATATAAAACAGTAATTTCAGGCTGAGTTTGAAAATTATAAGTTAATATTAAAGGGAGTTACGTAGTGAGTCGTGTGCGTAACTCCGGAGTCGAAATTTATCCGTTTTTCAGCTATTATTCCCTCTTTCCCAAAGAAAATTAATTATTTTTACATATACAACACTTTATTCACGTTGAAATATCGAAAAATAAATTTTAAAAAATCAAATAAAGTAAATAGAAAAAAAATTAAAAATTAATCCGCGACCAGGACCGAACCCATGACCACCGAGTCCACAAACTTCTTTACCCATGGCGCTATTAACCACACCACGACTCACACATTGCTTCCACGAATATATAGCTTAAAGAACTTCCCTCCCGTTAATTAACAAAATCTATTTTGGCCCACTATGTGCCCCCTAATTAGTGTATAAAAATTTCCTTTTTTACGATTGTTTGGTATATAAAACTCTAATTTCTGGCAGAGTTTGAAAATTATAAGTTAATATTAAAGGGAGTTACGTAGTGAGTCGTGTGCGTATCTCCGGAGTCGAAATTTATCCGTTTTTCAGCTATTATTCCCTCTTTCCCAAAGAAAAATAATTATTTTTATATATATAACACTTTATTCACGTTGAAATATCGAAAAATAAATTTTAAAAAATTAAATAAAGTAAATAGAAAAAAAATTAAAAATTAATCCGCGACCAGGACCGAACCCATGACCACCGAGTCCACTACTTCTTTACCCATAGCGCTAACAACCACACCAGGACTCACACGTTGCTTCCACGAATATATAGCTTAAAGAACTTCCTTCCCGTTAATTAACAAAATCTATTTTGGCCCACTATGTGCCCCCTAATTAGTGTATAAAAATTTCCTTAATTACGATTGTTTGGTATACAAAACTCTAATTTCTGGCAGAGTTTGAAAATTATAAGTTAATATTAAAGGGAGTTACGTAGTGAGTCGTGTGCGTAACTCCGGAGTCGAAATTTATCCGTTTTTCAGCTATTATTCCCTCTTTCCCAAAGAATAATAATTATTTTTATATATATAACACTTTATTTACGTTGAAATATCGAAAAATAAATTTTAAAAAATCAAATACAGTAAATAGAAAAAAAATTAAAAATTAATCCGCGACCAGGACCGAACCCATGACCACCGAGTCCACGAACTTCTTTACCCATAGCGCTAACAACCACACCACGACTCACACGTTGCTTCCACGAATATATAGCTTAAAGAACTTCCTTCCCGTTAATTAACAAAATCTATTTTGGCCCACTATGTGCCCCCTAATTAGTGTATAAAAATTTCCTTTATTACGATTGTTTGGTATATAAAACTCTAATTTCTGGCAGAGTTTGAAAATTATAAGTTAATATTAAAGGGAGTTACGTAGTGAGACGTGTGCGTAACTCCGGAGTCGAAATTTATCCGTTTTTCAGCTATTATTCCCTCTTTTCGAAAGAAAATTAATTATTTTTATATATATAACACTTTATTCACGTTGAAATATCGAAAAATAAATTTTAAAATATCAAATAAAGTAAATAGAAAAAAAATTAAAAATTAATCCTGATCAGGACCGAACCCCTGACCACCGAGTCAACACACTTCTTTACCCATAGCGCTAACAACCACACCACGACTCACACGTTGCTTCCACGAATATAAAGCTTAAAGAACTTCCTTCCCGTTAATTAACAAAATCTATTTTGGCCCCCTATGTGCCCCCTAATTAGTGTATAAAAATTTCCTTTATTACGATTGTTTGGTATATAAAACTCTAATTTCTGGCACAGTTTGAAAATTTTAAAGGGAGTTACGTAGTGAGTCGTGTGCGTAACTCCGGAGTCGAAATTTATCCGTTTTTCAGATATTATACCCTCTTTCCCTAAGAAAAATAATTATTTTTATATATATAACACTTTATTCACGTTGAAATTTCGAAAAATAAATTTTAAAAAGTAAAATAAAGTAAATAGAAAAAAAAATTAAAAATTAATCCTGACCTGGACCGAACCCCTGACCACCGAGTCAACACACTTCTTTACCCATAGCGTTAACAACCACACCACGACTCACACGTTGCTTCCACGAATATATAGCTTAAAGAACTTTCTTCCCGTTAATTAACAAAATCTATTTTGGCCCACTATGAGCCCCCTAACTAGTGTATAGAAATTTCCTTTATTACGATTGTTTGGTATATAAAACAGTAATTTCAGGCTGAGTTTGAAAATTATAAGTTAATATTAAAGGGAGTTACGTAGTGAGTCGTGTGCGTAACTCCGGAGTCGAAATTTATCCGTTTTTCAGCTATTATTCCCTCTTTCCCAAAGAAAATTAATTATTTTTACATATACAACACTTTATTCACGTTGAAATATCGAAAAATAAATTTTAAAAAATCAAATAAAGTAAATAGAAAAAAAATTAAAAATTAATCCGCGACCAGGACCGAACCCATGACCACCGAGTCCACAAACTTCTTTACCCATGGCGCTATTAACCACACCACGACTCACACATTGCTTCCACGAATATATAGCTTAAAGAACTTCCCTCCCGTTAATTAACAAAATCTATTTTGGCCCACTATGTGCCCCCTAATTAGTGTATAAAAATTTCCTTTTTTACGATTGTTTGGTATATAAAACTCTAATTTCTGGCAGAGTTTGAAAATTATAAGTTAATATTAAAGGGAGTTACGTAGTGAGTCGTGTGCGTATCTCCGGAGTCGAAATTTATCCGTTTTTCAGCTATTATTCCCTCTTTCCCAAAGAAAAATAATTATTTTTATATATATAACACTTTATTCACGTTGAAATATCGAAAAATAAATTTTAAAAAATTAAATAAAGTAAATAGAAAAAAAATTAAAAATTAATCCGCGACCAGGACCGAACCCATGACCACCGAGTCCACTACTTCTTTACCCATAGCGCTAACAACCACACCAGGACTCACACGTTGCTTCCACGAATATATAGCTTAAAGAACTTCCTTCCCGTTAATTAACAAAATCTATTTTGGCCCACTATGTGCCCCCTAATTAGTGTATAAAAATTTCCTTAATTACGATTGTTTGGTATACAAAACTCTAATTTCTGGCAGAGTTTGAAAATTATAAGTTAATATTAAAGGGAGTTACGTAGTGAGTCGTGTGCGTAACTCCGGAGTCGAAATTTATCCGTTTTTCAGCTATTATTCCCTCTTTCCCAAAGAATAATAATTATTTTTATATATATAACACTTTATTTACGTTGAAATATCGAAAAATAAATTTTAAAAAATCAAATACAGTAAATAGAAAAAAAATTAAAAATTAATCCGCGACCAGGACCGAACCCATGACCACCGAGTCCACGAACTTCTTTACCCATAGCGCTAACAACCACACCACGACTCACACGTTGCTTCCACGAATATATAGCTTAAAGAACTTCCTTCCCGTTAATTAACAAAATCTATTTTGGCCCACTATGTGCCCCCTAATTAGTGTATAAAAATTTCCTTTATTACGATTGTTTGGTATATAAAACTCTAATTTCTGGCAGAGTTTGAAAATTATAAGTTAATATTAAAGGGAGTTACGTAGTGAGTCGTGTGCGTAACTCCGGAGTCGTAATTTATCCGTTTTTCAGCTATTATTCCCTCTTTCCCAAAGAAAAATAATTATTTTTATATATATAACACTTTATTCACGTTGAAATATCGAAAAATAAATTTTAAAAAATCAAATAAGGTAAATAGAAAAAAAATTAAAAATTAATCCGCGCCCAGGACCGAACCCATGACCACTGAGTCCACAAACTTCATTACCCATAGCGCTAACAACCACACCACGACTCACACGATGCTTCCACGAATATATAGCTTAAAGAACTTCCTTCCCGTTAATTAACAAAATCTATTTTGGCCCACTATGTGCCCCCTAATTAGTGTATAAAAATTTCCTTTATTACGATTGTTTGGTATATAAAACTCTAATTTCTGGCAGAGTTTGAAAATTATAAAATAATATTAAAGGGAATTACGGAGTGAGTCGTGTGCGTTGCTCCGGAGTCGAAATTTATCCGTTTTTCAGCTATTATTCCCTCTTTCCGAAAGAAAATTAATTATTTTTATATATATAACACTTTATTCACGTTGAAATATCGAAAAATAAATTTTAAAAAATCAAATAAAGTAAATAGAAAAAAAATTAAAAATTAATCCGCGACCAAGACCGAACCCATGACCACCGAGTCCACAAACTTCTTTACCCATGGCGCTAACAACCACACCACGACTCACAGGTTGCTTCCACGAATATATAGTTTAAAAAGCTTCCTTCCGGTTAATTAACAAAATCCATTTTGGTTCTTTATGTGCCCCCTAAATAGTGTATAAAAATTCCCTTTGGTACGATTGTTTGGTATATTAAGATTGATTTATAAAACGTGAAAATTCAATCATTAGATCAAAATCTATTCAGGGTGGTCTGGCTTTTATTTTGAACACTATACATCGAGTTCTGTGAACAAAATGTTCTTAAATTCACTCCAAAGATATGATGAAAAAAACTGTGGGTCTAGGTTTTGAATCCACCCTGCTGTAGAGCGGGTACCAGCTTGTCAGGGAAATAAAGGCGGTAGGGGCACAATGCTGATTTTATTTTCACCACCACTTCTCGTTAGTCATAAATCGTGGAGTCTTAATATCGATGACCCTCTAGCTCACAATAGACTGTTGGGCGAATTTTTTCTGCACATAAATATTTTAAATAAAATTCTCTTCGCGCGAATATTTTATTGCTATACACTCTAAAAACTGTACCTCTTAAATAAAAGGCACAAGCTAAATGTACCCTTTATTTTCTCGCGTTAGAGGCACATAACTAATGTGCCTTTAAAAATGAGAGGCACCACAAGAAATGAAAGGCACCAAAGCAAACGCGATTCAATGCCCGGTACGAAAGGATTTTACCGGTTCCCTGTGCCCCTCAAATGGGCTTGCCTTTTTTTTTCTTCGGTACGATGTAACGGAGAAGAAGCGCATGCGCACATCAATGAAATATTTTATGACGAAATACAAATAATAAAAGCAGACGATAAAATTAGAACACTAGAAAGTTGATTTTTTAGAATTAGTTTTGTGTGGAATTTGAGTTTTCATATTACCCGTTACGGGTTTATCTAGTTTGTTTTTTGATATTTTATCTATCCCGTTACGGGTGAGTTTTCATATATCCCGCTACGGGCACTTTTTCTAGTTGCCTTTATAAGATTTAACTATCCCGTTACGGGTACTTTATATTTGTTATTGTATTTGTTGTGGTGTGAAATAAATGTTTTTATAAAAAAAACTGAACAGTTCTTTAGTACAGCTTGATACGCTACAGCTATGTATTAATTGGTGGCAGCGGTGGTATCCGTTCCAGAAATGTTTTATTAAGTTTTTGAAAGAATTGGTGACAAATATTATTGTTATTAAGTATTTCCTACTTTAGAAAAAATTAGTGAATGAGATGTTTAAAATTGATGCCAAGAAGTGTGGAATTCGACGGTACTTCGAACTCTTTGAACAGAAAGCGAAGAGATTTAATGTGAATTTCGATCTTTGGTTTTCGTGTGCTTTACAGCTTATTCCTGCTGAAAGGTCAGAAATTTATGATGATAATTATTATTACTTTAAAGAAAATTTCATTGCCAATTTTCAGTATGATCCACAAGTTATTCCGTATAATAACAATCGCCAGAAAGAAAATTTTAATGTGAAATGGAATTCGCCAAGTATTGTGAAGAAATTTAGATCTGAACGTGAATGTTTCTATTGTGGTGAAATTGGACATTTTAAGAAATACTGTAGACATCGAAATTTGGATTATAGAAAAGAGAATTATATCCGATTGTTGTAATCAAATTTAAGCACGAAAGTAATTTTTATTTTAATAATATTTATAAAACAAATGCATGTTTAATGATTGGGACAAAAATGCAGAATTTCACGTTTTTTAAAATACAATAAAAAAAAATTCTGAAACAAAAAAAATTGCAGAAGGCTTTTCATATATTCTGAGCTCAAATAAAATCATCGATTAAATAATATTAAGTACAGTTAGTTCTAAAAAAATTGAAAGCTAATGTTCCCAAAATGGGAATGATGGCTCCTAACGGGTTAATATGTTTCGCCAAAATCTGGATTTTAAAAAAATTCATTTCAATGGAAAGAAATCTTTTATTTTACACTTGTTAAGTAATTTGTTTAAGCATATTTCTTGTTATAAAATATCCAAGTTGTCAAAATCTACATCTATCATTTTAAAATATTCTATGTTTTTCCAAATTTGTGCAACTGTATACATCATATTGCAACTGTTACTAAATTATGTAAAATTGTTCTTTATGTGTGAAAATAAAAGATATTAGATTTCATGATATTTAGTGTTTAATTTTTGATCCTTATAAAACTATTTTATGAAATCTCTAAATATTTAAAAAATATCTAAATTTATAATAAATTTCCATTTTGAGGATGCTTTTTGGAAAAGAAAAAAAATCCATGAATTATATTGACTTGGCTTAACAGAAATAAATATTATCTTTTTGTACCTATATCTGATTAGAAAAGCATCATTGTAGTTGTTGAAGTATCATTAAACGCTACATAATTAAAGAAATGGTATAAATTTACATATTTTATAATTGTCTATGAAAAAGCCTTAGATGGAATCCCTTGAAATGATTACTTTCAAGTGGCCAATATTCAAAGAATTGAGAAATATTTTTCATTAAGAATTATTATAATTAATCTTGGTAATAGTGTAAACCAAACAGAAAGTCCCTTTTTATATAAAGTGCTAGCAAATTACAAATAGGTAAAAAAAAATGTGTTCAAATCTGGAAAATAACAGGTTTTGCTACCACTAAATGCTTGTTTCACTAAGCGGTGCATAAAAGCAAAATCTAAGGTACAATGTACCTTCCAAGTTAAGAGGTACATCTGATTTTGCCTCTGAAATCAGAGGTACATTGTGCCTTTCATTTTTAAAGGTACGTTGTGCCCTTAAAATTCAGAGGCACAAATGATTCAAATGTGCCTCTGAAATCAGAGGTACAGTTTTTAGAGTGTACCATAATTAGGTTTGCAATATGTTAAAATGAACGAGAGAAGGCCCCACATTATAAAGGATCCGCAACGCATAGGACCCCTAAAGCCAATTCGAGAATGAAAAAAAATATGTAACAAAATATTGAAGAGTCAATTTTAAACTCCAGATTCAAATTTTATTTATTATTTTAATGAGATTATTCGAATGAAAAGTTTCTAAAAATGAACTATTACTTATACTTGTGTCGAGAAACCTTTCAAAGAAAGTTTTCGTATTGTACTTTCGCAGACTTTAAAAGAACAATCCAAAATCATGGTCTTATGCTCGTTTATTTGCTTTCCTTTAAATGAGGCGCTTTGCAAAATATTTTCTTATTATTTATTAATATTTTCGCTGAAAAAGTTAATATTTGCTTTATTTCGTTTCCTTTGAAAAAGGTTTTCGCTTAATATTTCTGCTAATCTAATCATGACAGCAAACAAAAATGCAAAAAATAAGGTTTACAATTTGCTTGTTTTTTAACCTAAATAACAATATTTTTAAAAAAAGATTTAAAAATCATTTAGTTTTCCTTTAAGGAGGAAAGGTTGGAAATTGCAATACTTTTACGTCATTGAAAAAAGGTTTTTACCGCAAACCTTTTCGTAACAATGAAAGTAAAGTTAAAACTCAAGGTTGTCGTAAGGTTACATGCTTTCTGGGCTTGTATCCAAAATTGGGTATACTATAGCCTACGTCACAGGTTGTGTTATTCCTACTAAATTTAACCCATGAACGGCATTTTCTGCGAGACTAACTTCAAGCCACAAATAAACAAACGAAGTGTTTGATCGTTTAAATAGCTGCTCGGCAGATTTTATTGCATTATAAAGAAAAGTAATTGATATTCGATTTTCGATTAATAATTGATTTATGTGGATAGTGGCATTTATGTGGATAGTGGCATAGAATTTAGCATTGCGTCATGGTAAATGTTATTCCTACTAAGTGGAAGTAGTTGTGTTTTTTTTACATTATACCCAATTGCAATAAATTATAATAATTAATGATAATCAATTGATTGCTATTGATTGATTAATCATGCATTAAAGTTACAATCTATACATATATATTTCTCTTACACGGCAACAAAAAAAAAGCCTCATTACAACTCCCCGAGTGGCAACGCTAGAAAATCGACCAATAATTGCAGCTAAAAATGTCACATGCCAAATCAAGCTGTGGTGGCTAAACATATAGCGCTTTAAAAAACGGAAACTTGAAATAACCAGAGAGAGCATTCTCATCAAATGTGATCTCTTCCGAAATTCACCCTATCAGCTGCGGCAATCTCATACTATTAAGCAGGGCAGAAGTGAGTAGTCTTTGTCGATAGATTTCTATTTTAGTATTTTGTCGAAAGCCCTTTTTTCACTCCAAAATTTTAACCTTTTTAAAGAGATATCAGCTTTAGAAATTTTATCTTAAGATTTTATACTAATATAGCACATTTCCAATAGGTTTAACGAATTACATGTCATTTATTTGAATTCAAATATATTTTAATGACTTAGTATTTACTAAAAAGATGTAATTTTTTTAAGAATAAATGCTGTTATATGGATTTGAATGATTGTTTTGAATTCTTAGAATTTTGTGCATTTGCAATGTACCTAAGTTAGTAGCGACCGAAGCGAGCTTGGTTTCAAAAGCAAACCATGTAAGATTGCGTAGCAATTTTCGGGGGTTGGCGAGCGTTAGCGAGCAGGTGGCGCAGCCCACTAGTTATAATTATTTTAAATATTTTTCTTTTTCAATTCTTACTGTTAGTTCAGCCTCTCCCTATATGTATATATATATATCTTGTTCAAATTTTCAATCGTTAATTAAGTACTTTTTATTCGTCCGCTTAAGTTCAAATACATTTTTTTAAACTTGTAGAGGATGACACTTGGTGTTAATACAGTTTTTTCAAATAATAATTCATTAACTAAATTTAATTAATTAATATTAGTTTTATATAGGAGAAAAAAATTTCACGTATAAAAGATATTTAGCAGGATATAATAGCATTGCAAGAGATGGATAAAATGAGAAATTATAGACCACCATAAACTTCATAAATTAAAACGAAAAAAAAATTATAAAAAGCGAATAAATAGCAACAAACAAAAATAATAGTTCAACACCATATATAGAAAGAAAAATAGAAAATTGCAAGAAAATTCACTTCCTATTTTGCACACTTAATATTGTGATTCTGTCATATGTATATCCATATTTATATTAATTGCAATTATTTAATAAAACGTAACTGAAATAAAAATTTTCCTTGTTGACCTAAGTAGGCATTGACTTTAAATTTTTCTTACATTACTTGTTTTAAATACGCTGGCTAATAAATATTCAAAATTGCAACAAAAAAAAAGTTAGATCAATTATTACAAGTAAACGATTACTTTCTATCACAATCATACATTGTATCACTGTAGACTGATCGTAAAGACACGTTTCCCAGTAGATCATCGAAGCATCACTGGTTGCAGTCAGTAAGCGGGTGGGTGACCAGTTGGATCAGCCCACATAGGGACCAAGGGTACGCAGTATCGGTCATCGTTAAAACTGCTCTACCGTAAAGTGCTCTATTTCGCGTGCAGGTCGTCGGGCTACCAAAGCGGAGGAGCCATCCTCTCTGCAGAGGATCAAAATTGTGATGGCATGTCTTCGGAACATCCTCGGGGATGTTTCCCAGACCGTCGCCAATAGCCCATTGTGCAGCTCTAGTGCGACGTAAATAAAATACCTACCTACCAATCATACATTAAAATTACGATTCCAATTAATAATATTTACTTGAAATTTATTTATTACGATAAACAGTAGTAGTGACTAACCAATGAAAGTGCCAATGTTTATTTGTTATTATCTGAATACCATTTCAATGGGAGGGTATAAAAAAGTAAATAATCAATAAATAGGTACTAACCAACAGTAACTACGCAAAACTAAGAAACCTATCCCGACACAGTTAATTAAGTTAAATCAATTCCATTTTTTTCCTGTTTTAATTTGTTTCCCTTTCTATGGAGACTTTATGTTATCAGATTAATTTAGAACTTCACGTCGTCACAATAACGATTAATTAGACTCATTATCGTTTGACATGGCATAATGTTTTTACCCGAGGTTAACTCCCGAAAGTTAGAAAGTACCGTAATCAACAATTTTTTTCGGAACTTTTCTTTTTTTATGTGCTGCCCCAAAAACCACTTCCGATGCCACAAATAGTAAATATGTTGGTACCAATATTAGTATATTTAGTACCTATTAAAAGCACCAATTAACATAATACCATTGGTACCCATTACTAAAATTAATTAAAATTCGTTGGCGACAATAATAATAAGGAGATTTTTTTACGGTTTACCTGGATGAATTCAATACCTTTACTCCATTAATTTACCTTTCTAAAACAGAACTTTTTTTCTATTTCAATTTGTACTTATTACCGAAATTAATTGAGTAACATTGGCGATCGTAACGAAATGACAAATTTTTACGATTCTAATTTGCAAATATCTTTTCCATATTAACTTAGCTTTTTAATATAAGAATTATTTTTATTTCAATTTCTAATGCCAAAATTAATTGATTTGAATTCTTTAAAATTGTTAATATGAAGATTAATATTTTCATAATCATTTTCAGCGAATGAACTAGTATCGGTACTTTTTTCGAAGAGCGTGGAAAATTGCCAAACTAATACAGACGTTGGCATTAAATACTACTGATATTGGTGCTATATGTGCTGTGATAAAGAGAACTTTTAGAACCAATTATAGTAGTCTAATGTAAATATGGTTGTAATAGGTTTTTATCCACAATCCGAAATGGATAAATTCCCTAATATTACAATACTACGCATTCATAGCACCTAATGTACAAACCTTCAGTTTTTTTATTCCTTGTTGCATGTTCCGGTGCTGCTTCATGCTATTAGATTTAGAATAATATGAGTTAGAACTTCAGCACACCAAAAAGATTAACTATACTTAAAGTATAATTTAAAATTTGGCATTCAGAATTTATACCCATGGCTTAATAGAAAATATAAAATCTAATATATATATAATTCTCTTACGTGGCTCCCAAATTCTGGCTGTATTTCTTTTCCGACGGTGGCAACGTTTGCTTTGTTTTGTTTACGTTACTATTTCTCTTACACGGCGACAAAAAAGAGCCTCATTACAACTCCCCGAATGGCAACGCTAGAAAATCGACCAATGATTGCTGCTAAAAATGTCACATGCCAAATCTAGCTGAGGAGACTCAACATATAGCGCTTTTAAAAACGGAAACTGAAATAACCAGAGATCATCAGCTGCGGCAATCTTATACTATTAAGCTAGGCAGAAGTGAGTAGTCTTTGTCGATAGATCTCTATTTTAGTATTTTGTCGAAAACGCTTTTTTTCACGAATTTATATATTACACATTTATATGACGATTTTTGATTTATATCACGAATTATACTATAGCACATTTCTAATAGGTTTAACGAATTACATGTCATTTATTTGAACTCAAATTTATTTTAATGACTTAGTATTTACTAAAAAGATGTAATTTTTTTTAAAAAAGTTTTTTTATGGATTTGAATGATTGTTTTGAATTCTTAGAATTTTGTGCATTTGCAATATACCTAGTTAGTAGCGAGCGAAACGAGATATAAGCGAAGCGAGCATATAAGATTGCGTAGCAATTTTCGGGGGTTGGCGAGCAGGGGAGCAGCCCACTAGTTTTGTTTATTAGTTCTTGTTGAGTTTCCGTTATTTAAGTTTATAGAAGCATGCTCTTAAAACATATAAAGTATCAGTATATAAAACACGTGGTTTCATATACCTTTTAAACTATGAATTAGGCCACGTCATAAAAATAAGTTGCGAAATTATTAATGATGATTCTATTTGTGATAACATAACAAAGGGAACCAAAGATAAATATTCAATAAAAGCGTGCGATTAAGAAAAAAATTTGATTGATTAATAATGCAAGAGGACAAATCACTCATAATCTATGCACCTATACTAAAATAAAGAATTTTTGTGTCTGTCCTCGTATCTGTTTACCGGATAGCGGGCTTATCGTTAACTCTAAAAATAGAACATTTAACATGAAGCTAAATAAATACCGTGAGTTAAAAAAAAAAAAAAAAAAAAAAAAAAACTTATTCAGAGCATCGGTTGAATAGCTCCAGAGAAATCGAGTTTTAAATATACGACTTTTTTAAAAATTCGATTTCTCGGCAACTATTTAACCGATTTTGCCATGTAAAATTACGTACTTTAAAATGATGAAAGCTTAAATCACTGGAAAAGAAAATTTTCCGGCTATTGTTATACAAAATAATTAAAAATAATAAAAATTTAGTAACTTTCTTTTTGCATGAAATTATTTTTGGATGAACGAATTTTAAAATTGCGTACAAAAACGTTTCAATTCGCTTAAGAAGTTCTCGGGATATATCAAAAAGTAAAATCAACATTATGGGGTCTAAACTTTAGATCACTCTCCTGACCAAACTATGGGGACCATATTTTCCAGATTGCGGATGCCCCTATATTTTGGGGGTCAGAAATCCTGATTCGTTGAAAAAAGAGTATGTTTATTATTATTTATTTATTTATCATTTTTTCTTTTGTCTGTGTGTGTGTGTGGTGCACCGTACAATTGTAAACAAATTACGAAGTTCGATGGTTGATTTTTTTTTAAATTATATATTCAGAGACATTTGAAAAAATGGAATTTTCTGAAAAGCTTAGCTGGAAGAAAAAATTATAAATAAATTGGTTTAATATAAATTATAGAGAATTTAGTTTTGTCAAATAAATTAAAGATAACATAAATGATATCTGTTAGCTTATAACTCTAATAAAAAAATTGCTTATTTTGCTTTCTGTAATACTTGATGAATTTTTATTCGTTAGGCCAGATTACCTGAATGATTAGCGTGATCATAGTAGCGTAAGCGGACGGCGTCACTCAAATAAAACGTGTTTATTTCGTTTATAGTTATGCTTTTAAAACGTGTTACTATAGAACTAAATAATTTAAAATAGTCTATATTGAAATAAAAAATAATTTTGTTGGTAGGTAAGTGGATACTTTATTTAAATCACACTAGAGCTGCACAATAGGCTATTGGCGACGGTCTGGGAAACATTCCTAAGGAAGATCTAAAGACATGCCATCATAATTTTGATCCTTTACAGAAGGCTCCCTTGCTTTGGTAGTCCAACAACCTACGCGCGAAGTCGAGCACTTAACGGTAGAACAGTTTAACGGAGACCGATAACGCGTACCCTCGGTCCTTACGCAGTCTAATCAAAGTGGTCACCCACCTGATCGCAGCCAGTGATGTCTGACTGCGGTGTTCTACTGGACAATGATTTGCGATCAGTAAGTTTTGTACTGTAAAACAAAATTAATGAAGAAATAGTACTATTTCGTTGAGCCTCATGGCAAGGAGACTCTAACCTATGATCCATCCACCCCAGAGGATATTTTACGTCAGCACTGTGGTCGATGCACACCGAATGCGGGACTCGTATCGACCAGCCATGACCGGGATTCGAACGCAGTTCATCTCATTTGAAGGCGCACGCCCTATCCCCTGAGGCAAATAGGCTCAAATGAATACAATTGTAAACAAATTACAAAATCGTTTTTTGATATTTTAATTATATTTTTTTATTCAAAAAGACATTTAAAAATTGAATTTTATCACTGGCTTAGTACAAGCCATTGTTTTAAAATAAATTACAAACAATTCAGCTTTATCAAATATCTTAAATATAACATCAGTGACCTAATAAAAAAAATTGCTAGTCGGAATTTCTGTAATACTTAATGAAATTTTATGCTTTTATGTCAGGTTATCAGAATGATCAACGTCATCGTGGTAGCATAGGAGGACTACTTCACCAAATTTGTATTTCTAAGGTAATCAGAAACCACGTGTTTATTTTGTTTATTGATATGATCTTAAAACGTGTTACTATGTGACCAGGAGGGTTAAGTGATATGAAACCACGAATTGCTAATGCCGAAGGTTCAGGGTTCAAAACTCGGATATAGTCAAAATTTAATCTATAGCCGTGATGGCTCAGGGGATAGAGCGTTCGCCTTCCAACGAAGTGAACTGGGTTCGAATCCCTGTGATGGCTGGTAGATACGAATTCCGCATCCGGTTTGCACCAACCGCAGTGCTGACGTAAAAATATCCTCAGTGGTAGACGGATCATAGGTTAAAGTCCACTTGCTGTCGAGCTAACTATGGGTGGTTAACATGGTTTTCCTCTCCATGTAACGCAAATGCATGCTAGCTCTATCAAAAAGTTCTCTATGAAGGCAGATTTCTTCCACTACTCGATCCAGGAGTTCCCCTGTCTTCTGGATTGGGTTCAAAATTACAAGGCTACGGAGTTGAACATTAGTAGTCGTAAACCCAAAAATTGGGTCGGCTGTTCAACGACGGTTATAAAATATTTAAACTAAAAATAATAATATTCTAAAATGATAATAACGTTTTAAATTTGTGCAACAAGTGGGTAAAAGAATTTCGGGAACTGACAAATACGAAATGGAATTCCAGAGCTTCAAAGATTCTCACATAATGGATTTTAATTAGAAACTTTTGTTCAACTTGCACATATAGTAAATTTAATTTTGAACTTCAAAAGCATGATGAATTCCAAAAATTGATAAAGCTTTGTTGTAATTTTATATTACTATTCCTTAAAAAACCCTTTGTTTGGTTCTTAAGTTTTTGTTTGGTTTTGTTTCAAAATTGTTATAAGCTGTCAATTCTATTTGCATACTATTAAAAAAGCTTCATTTCTTTACGCGAAGAATGAGTCTGTATAATTTTTTTTTATCTGTTTTATTAATTTCACGCAGATTTATTCAGCTTGTGGCGCCCTCTTTTATTTCAGAACTCAATGAAAAAGACTGCATGAATAAAGTATGTAAATCTTAGAATTTAAAATTTATTTCAAATATTTTCTCGTGTCAGTTAAATATTCATTCATTTCAATATTCATTCAACTATTTTTATGAAACCATAGAAATTAAACTAAGCTTTATCTCTTGAAATCTATTTCTATCCTTTCATTTCTTATATTTATTTATTTTTTTAAATGCTATAAACTTCCATAACATTCAAACATCTGATTTCGATTTTCTGACTTAGGATAGAAATGCGTTGAATGAAGGAAATGGAAAATCTATAAAATAATAATACTCTCCAACTTTAATATTTACTTTTATTTTCTTGTAACATGTTATACTTATTGTTACTTGTAAACTTGTTACATGCTACTCGCTATAAAATAAATTTTACTAATTATAAATGTACTGTATTTATTTATTTTTTGCTGAATTATAACATTTTAGAATAACTTCCTCTAAGATATAAATCTTTTTCAAAAAATCAAAAATAATTTATTATTTAGATACATTTAATATTTATATACATTTTAAAATCTTATATAATACTAGGGGGAAAAGCCCCCTGTTTGCTACCGCTCTCCAACCCCGATGATTGCTTCGCAATAATTGTTTCTTATTGCCAGAAAACAGTTTTTCTACTAAAATTAAAAATATTCACTTAACATCTATGTACTAAAAGGAATTCTGTTTACTTACGCTCTTGCGCCTCTACTTCCCACTTCCAAATATTACTATCTATTAGTATTCTAAACATTTAGATACCTAAACAATATGGAAATGAATGGGGGGAAACTGGATCCTGCCACGTGATTTTCTGGCCAATAAAAATGCGCCGACAACAATGGAAAACGATATCAGACTATTATGATTTTATGTTATATAGAGAAATTTAAACTGAACGTGTAGTTTTTATTTGTTTGGTTCTCCATTCATAGTTGATAAACTTAAGTTAGAGATTTTAATTTTCTAGGAGCATAAGAATACTATTCAATCTGAATATTAATCAATTCTTAAATTCATTTACTTTTAAAATATATGTTCTCAATTTATTTTGAATAATTATTGTACTAATTTTATGTTTTATCAATAAAGAAAAATATAAGAATAAAATGTAAAGCAAACTAGATTTCAATAAATGTGTTGTTATTAAAAGACCATTAATGACGCTGTTTTATTTTTTGTACGAAACTTTGTCTTAAAATTAGTATGAGAAATATACTAGAACTGATTTATAATTGATTTACATTTTGTGAACATATTATGAAGAAATGATATTGAGGACTAGTTACAGGAGTTACGTAAGAGAAGGCTTTGCCGAGAAATCCAATCAGCGCTCTCAAAATCTCTCTTTAGAGACTGTAGATGTAAAGGTAGTTTACATGCGATCAGTCTATCGCTGAGGATATTTTCCGTCAGCACTGTGGTCAGCGCGAGCCGGGTGAGGAATTCTCATCGACCAGTCATCGCTGGGATTCGAACCCGGCTGACCTGATTGGACGGCGAACGCTCTATCCCCTGAGTCATCTCGAAATTAAAAGAAATTTATGTTTCGGATAAAGGGAGAATGAAAGATAAGCTTTGGTTTAAGCTGATAAAGTTGGGAATGACGCATGCTAAACGATTAATGCATGAAGCCAATATCTAACATGCACATTTTAAGGCTATCAATGTTCAACCCGCATTTGTGTTTCACTGAGAAGAAGACCATGAAACTTCTCACTGTTAACCCAATGACAAGAATATTTTAATGTATTATCCGTCTACTAGAAGTATTTTTTGTCAGTACTGTGTTCAATGTAAACCGGAAGCAGCATACGAATCGACCTGCCTCGTCTAGTCGGAAGTTGAGTTTCCATTTCCTGAGCCATCTCAGTTTCATTCTGTTTGAGCCACCAAAATTCCAAATAAAATAGGGCATAAATTCAATTTCGACAGCTCCAAAATTATTTCCACCCCAGTCACATCAGCTCATCTTGATACCCTGGAATCCTTTTTTATTCATAAGAATGCGTATTCTCTTGTTAACAGCATTAGTTCCTCCCCACCTCTTCATAGCTCGTAGAAATGCATTTTACCCTTATTCGCCCTTCTCGTTCACTGTGGATTTTTTTGTTTTGTTCTGTTTTTCATCTTTCTTCTTTCTCAGCTGCTGTGGTTTTCTAGTTTTTATTTCACACCTTTATTTTTCGTTGACATTTTCACTTATTTCAAATGACGTTTGTTTCTTCTCATTCACCTGTGTCAAGTCTTGAAAATGGGCGCCTAGTTTTGAAGGACTTGAAACATGCCAACTGTTATTTTCCATTTGAATATTTTTGAAGTCGAATGAAGTTTTTAATCAGGTAATATCTCACGACAGCTTCAGTTTCTTGGCATATATATATATATATGGGTCAATGGTCATACGCCTACTTTATATTACAGCATGTAATATAATATTATGGGTGAATGACCATTAACGCTATTAAAAAAATATTAGGGAATGGAATATTGGGCGATGCCCTTAAAATAAACATCTGTATATTAATTACTGGGCTATGCCCCTTAATCTTTTTAAAAAAAAGTCAAGTGAATGTTATTATCATACGAGAGACACTATTTATCGGTCAAGGGTGTGTTTTTACCTCATACGTTTTGCTTTATCAACCTATCTAATGCCTAATATTGGACTCTGACTTGGATTGGTCAGATTCAGTTTTGAATGGTTTATCTTTAATTATATATATTTTTTGTCCGTATCATATATATGTTTAACTCAAAGTATGAAGGAAATGAAAAAAATTATTGTGTTATAATGAGATTAAAGACCTTTTTGGTAGAAGGTTTTTTACAGGCGATGCGTAAAAACTTCATTCTCATTTTATATTAAATGAAAAAAAAATACCGATTTGAACTAAATAAAGAGGTCTGAAAGCTGAGCTGAAAGTAAGGGGGGGAAAGATTTTTAAAAAAAAAACTGGTTCTATAAAACCATTCCAATTCTGGTTGGTTTTAGTGAGAACCGAAATAAGTTCTTACCAATCTTACAATTTAGTTCTTACATTTTTTTTTCGTGTTCTTCATTGTTTACTTTTTCTCGTGTAGAAATGTATGTCAGGGGCAGAAATGAAGAAAATTTCATTGCTGTTACTAAAATTTAGTCTGTACACCTTTTCCCTAGTTCATTTTCATGCCCCAATAGAATTTTTTTTTACAAAAAAGAGTAACTTGAAAAGATAATTATAATACAGTGAATGTTGTATTGCCATAATTATTTTAAAATATGCTTTTTCGTGACAAAAACTCTGTCCAAAACTTGAAACCGAAAGTCAAAAAAATCAAATAACGTACCATCCCTTTACATCTATCTCTGGCACGGAAAACCGCTGATAATTATTTTATGGAAGTCCGAGTCTAATGTTAGTGGTTTTAGATCTACGGGCTACTTTTTATTTCGCACGTATGTCATAATTGTTAAAAAAATCTACATAGATATGTTTTCAAAAACAAAATGAAACGATTTTTTTAGCAGTTTTTGCTCTTTTCCGTGATATTAACTTTTAGTCCAGTTTTAAGGTTCAATAGAAATGATATTAGCTTTTCATCTCTTTAGTGGGTCTATAAAATGAGCACCAAGCATGCTTGGGGACTACACACAGGGCTCCCGCGCTCGGCTGACCACCTAACCGGAACATCTGCTCCTGCATCCCAGAGTCCAAGGTCAGGAAAACTGAGATGGGCACAGTAGGCCTTGGCCCTCTATGGGCTGTCGTGCCACTGAGTGTAATTTAGAAATGGTATTGCTGTTTTTATTCTGTCGTTAATTCATTCATTAAATGTAGAATTTCACAACCCGAACGACATTTATAACCAGAAGAATTAAAATTTAGTGTAAATGTAATAATTTTTTTTAAAGAAAAAACGACTCAATAGGTAACTTCGGAGACGTGCAACCCGTAACTTATCCGGTATTAACTGTTTTATAGATTTGAAATAGGCGAACTGATGAAACTTTAGGCAAGAAAGATTTCTTCCATTCCCTTTAAATGAAGAAAAAATATTCTTTCCTGATTGGGGATTGTAAATAGTCTGTATGCCTGATAATTCATAACCCTCAATTGATATTGATTTGATGAATAATTAGTGTGATATGGCAAAACCGTAATTCTGTCCCGCAACAACCTATAGTGGGTCAGGGGAAAGTTTAAGCTTCACGGAAGTTCAAGCTTCACAATGCCGTGATCAATGGTATGGTTGCGATATTGTGGCCAGCATTTAGCACCTTCACTTCCCAACCCGACCTGCTACCCATAGATTTGAATATGGGTCACCAGTGGGAATCAAATCTCTGTTTTTCAGATATAATATAACCCATACATTTTAAAGAGTAGATAATAACGGGTGTTCCGTAGTTAAAGCCCCTTTCAAAAGCTGAAGGTCAAAAATTTGGATGGTTGGACTGAATGTAAACAACAACAAGCTTCCTAAAACAGTAAGAAATTTAGAAAACTTCCGATGTATCCCTCCGCTTATGTTATGAGGTGATGTGTGAACAGGTTAAATACTCTAGTAAGCTTTATTATTATGAGTTGTGTTTGAATTTACGCGTAATTTTACCATTCGTAAGAGTTTTCTGTAATTCATAAATTCAAACAGGTCGCTAATGGTGAAAGCAGCGTGCGAAGTGTTGCAATAGGTCAGTGTTTCCCAAACTTATGACTTCTGTGTACCCTTTCTAAATTTTTCTTAAACGCTGTGTACCACTAATAAATAAATGAATGCATTTTTACTATTAAACAATTGCACAAAAGTTGAAAATCGCAACTGGCTGTTGACACTACTAATTATTAACTGTTAACTCTGCAAAAAATAGCCAATAGAAAAATACGTAACCGTAAATTTTCATGGCTAACTTTGTTTTTAAATAAAAAAAATTTGAAATTTTCGTTTGTTGCAAGATATTTCGCATAGGAACGCGTACCCCCACTAAACTGTTCCCGTACTCTAGGAGGTACGCGTACCACACTTTGGGAAACACTGCCATAGGTAGAGAGTTAGCCCATTTCGATCGCCAATAACTGACAACTATCCTAACTGTGACTATCCTTTCAAAAATGAAAAAAAAAGCAATTATTAAAGACAATTTAAAAAAAGTGAAGTAACGAAAATATGTAATCGTAATTATGAGTCTACTTTCTTCCGAAGTAAAAATCGGATTTTCTGCCCGGTCTCAGGGAAATACTATATTTCTTCCAAAATAATTTAAATAATAAAATTACCAACCTCTTAAGAAAACAAAAAGCAACACGTGTTTTAACTGATGGTTTAACACAACAGGAATATAAATTAATATCATTTCATAATCCTGAGAAAAGTTAATAAATTTTATTCAACTGACGTCTTTACTATCTAACAATGACGTCTTTACTCTATCTTACAATGACATCTTTAATCGATCTAACAATTGTCTTTACTTTTCTAAATTAACATAAAATTTATTGGCCATTAGCAGGTCATAAGGACCAAATGTTTGTGACATCTTTTTTAGACATATCCCTATAATCTATAAGTTAAATATCGCGAAGCATTATCAGTAAATATCAGTATTTATCAACATAGCGTGATAACTCAATCGTAACTGAATTTATAAATTAATAAACAAAGATAACATCGCTCAATACTTTCGTTACCCACATAAATTTTATCAACATTCAAATTCATATGCAATAATTATCGTTATGTATTATATTTGTAATATTATGAGAACGATAACATTCGCGATGTTATTGTATTTATTGCGTATAGTTATTAGGGCTTGATTATCGCCTAGACCCCAATAGGCATGGGCCTAGGACACTCAATTTCTGGGGGGCCTCAAAAATTAGGAAAAATCTAATGAAAGCTGGGATAGCTTTGTGTTGGTTTAAGTACTAAATAAAAACTATTTACAGCTTACAATAAAAAAATAATTCAGCTAATCAGTGACTTTTAGCATAATTCATTGATTTCAATTGTTTGTGGTAACCAAACTATTTTTATTTTGACATGACATTGTTTTGTTGTTTTATATTTTGCTTTAATTTATAGATACGTAAACTTTATCGTAGAAAAATAATCTTCAATTGCCTGCTTTCAAAATTTCTTAGAATGTTCAAAATATTTTGTAAGAGGCCCGGAAAATTAGGTGCGCCTTGGGCCTGAATTTGTCTTGATCGTTCTCTGATTGTTATTGTTGATAATCGCTGTATGAGGGAAATACATAGTCCCTATGGATGGTTGACTGTGTAAAGTTAAACAAAGATGACGCTAGGGGTTAAAATTCCTTGTAAGATTTCTGGTTTACTATTTCCGACTGATTTTTACGCCTTTGCTTGAAGAAACGCACCCTCCAATATTATTATACTTGTAGTGTTTATAATATAACACGTTCTTTCAATCTAAATTCAAATAAACAAGCAACAAATTAATTCGGAGGACTCCGCAGGCTTGCTATGATGTATTACTCAAAAAATTACAAACGGCACTATTTTTCACAAGTATAGCCAAATGAGGGATAACACTCAAAACATGGCAAACCTTGCACTTAATTTATGCTGTGATATTAATTTTCTCAATTTTTTTAGGCTCACGACCTGTAAGAATTTATAAATTGCAGATAACTCTTATGAAAGGTGAAATTACACGTAAATATGATAAAAAAATCGCAATAATAAAACTGTCTAGAAAATTAAGCCTGTTCGCACATCACCTCGCAAGCATAGCGTAAGCGGAGGGATACACCGGAAGTTTTCTAAATTTCTTCCGGTTTTATTGTTTACATTCAGTCAACCATCCACAACCGATAAGTAGCCATTTATTTAAAGATTAAGAATATGTAAACTAATATTTCAAACCCAACATCTCTTTGAACACAACAATAAGCATTTCTTGATTATTATTTTATTCAACAGTAATAATCAACACCTAGAAGATAGGAAAAAATAAACTAATAATAAAAGGAAGAATAAATCACTTGTTTTAACCATCAGAATTTGACTCCAGCACACCACGAAATCCAAATATTCTGCTATATTAATTTTCATTTTTAATTTAAAAGCACCCGATATATATCGTCACGGAATATTTATCATTTTATTTTTTAAAAATATTTTTTATTTTCATACTACAGATGTTTCTTATTTATGGTTGACTGAATGTAAACAATAACAAACTTCCTAAAACCGGAAGAAATTTAGGAAACTTCCGGTGTATCCCTCCGCTTAGTTTATGCGTACGAGGCGATATGTGAATAGGCTTAATATTCTTGGAAGTTTTATTATTGTGATTTTTTTTATTAAATTTACGCGCAATTTTACCATTCATAAGAGTTTTCTGCAATTTATAAATTCTAACAGGTTGTGAACCGAAAATAAATTTAAGAAAATTAATACTACAACTGTACTTAATCTTGCTACTGCCTATATTATACTTACGACTGAAAAAAGAGATAGAAGAAAGAACTCCCTTAAGTTCTGTTTTTGTTTTTTCTTTTTTAGAATTTATGAATATTATACTTAGATTTCTTCGTCAGCACTACAGCCTAGTGCAGGCCAAGGCTTTCTCATTTAGCTGCCTCCAGGCAGGGTGACTTTGAACTAGATTTTTCCACCTGTTTATTACCAACAATTTTAAGTCCTACTCAACACTGTCCAACCATCTTGTAGCTGGTCTCCCTCTTCTTCTAGTTCCTTCAATTTTCGTAAAAGTAAGTTTATTAACTAGGTCCAAATCTTCACGCCAAAACGTGCCCCAGCCATCTGATCCTGTAGGCCTTAATAACCCTCAAAATATTTGGTAATCTATATTTATTGTATATCTCATGATTATATAAACTTCTCCAAATATTATTTTCCTTAACTGCTCCAAAAATTGACCGAAGGATCTTTCTTTCAAAAAGGAGTAGTCTATTTTCCTCTATTTCATTAATTGCCCAGGTCTCGCTACCATATAGAATAATTGGTCTGATTAAGGTTTTGTATAGATTTACTTTTGTACCAATGGAGAGGAATTTCGATTTTAATTGGTTCCTCAGACCAAAGTAGCACTTATTAGCCATCAAAAGTCTGTTCCTAACTTCTTATACTTAGACATCTGAACTAATTTGTTTATGTGCTATTATGAAATAAGTAAACATCTGCTTTTTAAAATTACTAATTAATTGGAGGAATCAATTATTAATTTATTAATCTAACCAATTGATTTTGACATCTAGAAATTATTTGATGAACTAGAGGAGTCTAAAATGCATTTGTAACTACATACTATGTAGAAAGATTAATTATAATTTATTGAGCATATATCCCAGGTTAAGAGATTTTTATTTATTTATTTTTTTTCAAATTTAAGCATGATGTTTCCATTGGTGTCCGTGGTGCTCATGATGGTGAGCATGGTGAGGCTCTTGTTGATGATGATGATGAGCATGATGAGGTTCTTGGTGATGATGATGATGATGATGAGGTTCTTGATGATGATGGTGAGAAGCATGAGAATGAAGTTTGACGTGAGCTGGATCCTGATTGGCCGTTCCGGGTTCATTGGTCTTGATTTCTGCTCTGAATCCTCCCTTATCCGCTACATAGTGGACTTCTCGGTGGATTCCGTGATGGTCAACGTATCCGTAGCTGCCCTTCACTCCTCCGTGTCCATCACCTTCCTCGTGTCTGTGGTGGGATCCGTCTTTGCCTTTCGCTACATATCCGAACTTGTAGGGGTGAGCATGATGATGCTAGGCGAGACAGAACAATTTAGTTTTTAACAGTTACGTCAGAGAAAATGAAAAACAACTTTAGAGGATACCACGGGAAAAAAAATTTCATAGCAAATTACCCTGCATAATTAATTTAAAGTTTAGAGAAGAGTAGTATTACTTTATTTACACCACACTTGAGCTGCACGCAGGTGACTCTCGATTTAACACAAAGGAGTAAAACTCTATTTAAAACTGGATTTAATACATGCCATCAAAATTTTTGATCCTCTGAAAAGGAAATGGCTCCACCGCCTTTAGTAACCCGGTGATTTACTAGCGAAGTGGAACACTTTATGGTGGACGAGCTTAACTGGGATCAATACTGCATTCCCTCGGTCCCTTCGCAGGCTGATCAATGGGGTCTCACTCAGTGACTGCTGCCGCTTGGCTTCGGTTATCGACTAGGATCCGTGTCTTCCGATCAATCTACTGTGAAGTTTAACTGAACCATGAAGTTTTAAATTCTGATAGAAATGTCTTAAAAATATAAAAATACAAACAAATTTTACGTGGCTTTGTTTACATAAGCAACTGTTCTTTCCATTCTATTTCGAGTAACTTCAGTCCGTCAAGTATCAGTCCTCTTAAGTGACGCATTCTGTATTCTTACAAAAAGATTCTCACATATAAAGTTTATTTATTGCACCAATTCCATAAGAAACTATATCTTCGCTATTTTGAAATTATAAAATATATTTGTTTTAACTGTACAATTTAGTTAAAAGAAGCCAAATAATCAATACAAGTTCAACAATATTTTTTTAATATTAATAATAATAATAATAAGCTTCATTCTTTATCGCTGAATTCATCAAAATCTATAATCTACAAAATATTTCTGATCACAGATCTATATTTTTACTAAGAGTAAAGCATATTGAATCGTATGCCACAGCTTTAAAAAGATGGCCTACGTTAATTGTAAATGTTTGTTTTGACTTCGTGGTCGAAGTTAAAATGACATTCCACTACGTTAGCCCTTTTAACTTACGAATTCTTGCAAAATCTCTTATTTTCACTTACGAGAGTTTGATATTTTTCCACGGACGCATGCGCATTTTCCCTGAACTGACACATGCGCAATTACTTAAAATCTTAAGTACGGGTGAATACGGAAGCTAACGTAAATTTGAGAAATCTCCCTAATGTTGATTTTACTTTTTGTCTACAATATATAAGAGTTTTTTTCCCGTTAACTGTTCTTATACAGTTGATTTAGAGAGGAAGCACAACAGTTAGAAAACTTAATCTTACATTCCGAAAAGTGAATAAGAGAAAGAAGAAAAAAACAATTTTAATATTTTTTTTTAAGCTTACTGAAATGACAATAATCATCTTATTGTTGTTCATACTTATTTTGTCACATTCGAAGGACATGGGGTGTTGGATTGATGGAATGTTTCGCTTATACCATTTAAGAAACAACTATCGGGTTTTTGTCAAAATGAAATGTCAGTTCTAGCAGCAAAATAAGGTTCATTTTCACTCAGCGGAAATCTTTTAATGTAAACCTAAAAAGATTTGTAATGCGGTTTACGTGTAAACCTTCTAACCTTAAAACGAGATCTGTGACGATCTGCTCTAATCCACGCACATTACCCTAATCCAAAACCTTGGAAAATACGCTTCCATATAAAAACCTTAAATCGAGGTTGACGTAGGGTTTTCAAGCGTGAAAAAATCCTTTCATAAAGCTAGTCTCAAGGTGAAAATAATCTTAAATCTACGTCATTATATGGTTTCTTTTTGCTAAAGGCCTGGTTTCTTAGGACAGGACGCCGTCAGCTGGAAATCAGCGCTTACCTCTGATTGGTCCATTTGTGAGTTTGATAGTATACGTCATCGAACGCTCGTCTTGAACTACAATTGCCGTCCAACTCAACTGCAGTTGGATTGCAACGTGACGTTAACCACAGAAGCAATGGCGGACAACATCCAACAGCGCATTGAAATCAGCCAAGATTTTGATTTTGACATTAAACATAGCTTCTTCATTAAACATAGCACTCTTCATTTAGCTCAGCCATAATGTGTTTTTTCTTGGACAAAGTCATTATTTGTTCTCTAAAACACTGCTCGACAATAACAAAATCAATACAAATTCAAAATAAATATTTGTTTACGTTATTAACGCATGCGCAATGAGAGATAATGTCTGCGTTGGGCCGACTGCTCATGCTGAGCTAACAAAAAAGTATTTTTATGGCGTCAGCTCTACGTCAACTTTCCACTGACGCCCAGATACGGCGCTTGTCCTAAGAAACCAGACGTTAAGTCTTGTTTGCTCAGCTGAAATCCACCTTGTCTTGAAATTTAAAGGGACGATGCAATTTGATCCTATCGTTAGTGTGACGTTAGCTAAAACGTCATACCATTTTACCTAATTGGCAATACTTTTTAAAAAATAATTTTCTATCCTTTTAGGATGAAAGGTTAGTAACAGCGATATTTTTGCTTCATTGCATAAAGGTTTTTAGTACAAACATTTTCGTGACAATAGAAAAAAAAATCCGACGCAAGATTGTCGTAAGGTTACATGCTTCCAGGGATAGTTAGTCAGAGCGGGCCAAATTTCTATTAACGAGAAATAATATTTGATGAAAAACTAAAAACATAAATTCTAGTTTGTCAATTTAGTTTGATCACTTTGGCTGAGACAAAAATGGATTTTGGATTAGCAATAAATTCCTTTGGGCAAGAAATTGTTCTTAACTTGTTATGACATGAAATTTACAATGTCACCAGAGCTCCAGTGGACATTTAAATGCTCTAGTTAGTTGGAAATGGGTCGAAATTCTAATTATGATATTCCACCGTGATAGACACAAAGGTATAAATGGAAACGTTATGCATAATATTAAGAGTAAAAAAATTTATCTAGCAGCTTTTCCGATATATTTCCTTTTGGAGAAGAAGTTTATCAATTTTAAAATATGACACATTAGAATTCTTCAATATATTCAGAAGTTCTTAATTTTAAATAAGAGCTTGAATTTATTATAACAAATCTAATATAAAAAATCGTCACCTCATGATGATCATGGTGATGAGCAGCTGCAGTAACTGCTATCAAAAGAAAACTGAGGATAATCTGAAAAAAAAAAAGAAAAATCAGATTTACTATAAATATTTACTGTACTTAATATTGAGCCGCGATGGGTCAGAGGATAGAGCATCATGATAGAAGGAGGTAGACGGATCATGAGTTAGAATCCCTTTAGCGTCAGGCTGAACGTGGGAAGTTTTCGTGGTTTTCCTCTCAATGTAATGCAAATGCGGGTAAGCTCCCTATACTAATCAGTAAATTTCTCCCTATTCTATATCCAGGAGTTCCTATGTCCTCTGGATTGGGTTCAAAATTACAAGGCTACGGAGTTGGATTTTAGTAGTCGTAAACCAAAATTTGGGTCTGCTCACATTTGCATAGCTTGAACAGTATAACCGCGAACACTTCCCATGGTCAGCCTGACGACAAGGGGACTCTTACCCATGATCCGTCTACAATTGATGATATTTTACATCTGTGGTCGGTGTAAGCCGGATGCGGAACTCATATCGATCAGCCATGGCTGGGATTCGAACCCGGTTCACCTCATTGGAGGGCGAATGCTCTTTCCCCAGAGATATCGCAGATCGTATACCAATATTGTTAAAATATCCAGTATTTTGAACACTTAAGAAAATCCCACAAATTTTTCTAACAGATCAAAATAATTTTTTCTGTACAAAGCGTACACTAACTTTTTCCAAGCTCTTTCTTTTTTTTCTTTCTAAAAAGAAATATTTGTTTCTAAGCTGTTTAAAGCTGTTATGACATTCTTTCTATTCCCATCTATCAGTTATGGTATTCAAATCATGACTCGTCTACCACTGAGGATATTTTACGTCAGCGCTATGGTCGGTGCAAGCCAGGTGTGGGATTCGTGTTGACCTTCCATCGTTGATATTCGAACCCAGGCTACCTCATTGGTACGCGATCTCTCTATCCTTTGAGCCACCGCGAATCAGCATTTATCTAGTGGAATAAATGTCAACAAGGAATTGCGCAGTAAGCTGTGCCTGACTGACAAATAATGAGACCAACAATGATAATTCAGAGAACACTTTTCAAGCTCTTAAATAGGATGTAAATGATTGTTTAATTTTTTAATATTTTAAAGCTTAATTGTATTTACAGATGCTTTTTTTATGACATAAATCTTATTCAGTAAGGCACAGATACTGAAATAGTGAAAATTTCATTATTTTGGAAACACGGGACACACAAAATTTATTCTGGAAAAAAGGAATTGATCATTGGTCAATTCTGTTTACTGATTACCTTCTTTTCAGTGAGCAGTAGAGATTGCTTAAACGAGGTAAGAAACAGTTAACACTTTGTATGAAATTTTAAAAAAAGTCTTAATCATTAATACCTCATTTCTTAATCATTAATACCCTTAATCAGTAATACCTTAATATTTAATACCTCATTTCTTCGAAAATCCTAAATTTTTAAATCAGTAACCAGCATTCAAACATCATAATTCTTTTTTGTAATTACAGAAATGCAAGGATCATTCATTTACCTTTTTATTTCATAACTGTCGTTGATCAGCCAACCCAATTTTGGGTTTACGACTACTAATGTTCAACTCCGTAGCCTTGTAATTTTGAACCAAATCCAGAAGACAAGGGAACTGCTGAATCAAGTATTGAGAGAAATTTGGCCTCCGTGGAGAATTTTTTATGGAACTAATCGGCATTTATTATGCACGGAGAGGAAAACCACGAAAACCTCCCATGATTAGCCTTACGGCAGGGAACTCTGACCCATGATCTGTCTACCACTGATGATATTTTACATCAGCACTGTGGTCAAACCGCTCTATCCCTTGAGCTGCCACGGCTCCAGTGTGACATTCATTACGTAGCCTTGTAATTTTGAACCCAATCCAGAAGACATGGGAACTTCTGGATCATGTAGCGAGAAAGTTTTTGCCTTCGTGGAGAACTTTTTTTATGAAACTAACCAGTATTTGCGTTACACGGAGAGTGAAACCACGAAAGCAACCCACGGTTAGCCTGACGGCAAGAGTACTTTAACCCATGATCCGTCTAACACAGAGGATATTTTACGCCAGCACAGAGGTCGGTGCTAGTCGGATGCGGAAGTCGTATCGACCATCCATAGTTGGGATTCAGACTCGGTTCTCGTCATTGGGAAGCGAAAGCTCTATCCCCTGAGCCATCACGGTTACGAGCTTTTGTTACTTTTTTGTACATTAATAAAATTCAACATTATTTTTACTGTTGTGGGCAAGACTTTTAGAAAGCCTTATAGCCCATGTCATTAATCAGAAGACTCTAGATATCTGGAAATGGGTGGGGGGGGGGGGAATCAGGCAAAAAAATTTTCTCGAAAAAAATCTAAGAAAAATAAAATCTTACCTTTGTGAACATTATGAGTTGCAATATTCTGCTAGTTGTTAACGGCAATCGCTGATTGTTAGTGAATGTTGTGAACTTGTTGTACCCAAGAGCTTTTATATAAAACGCTTTCTAAAATTCTGTTAAACAGTGTCAACATGCTTATTCTAATCAACATATTTACGGATCAGTGAACATCTAATTGATTTACTTTCACTGCCATTTCCGCCATTTTTCTCCAGTCGACACAAAAATGAAAATAACCCCAAAAAAACATTCACTCCAAGGGTAATTATAAACTAGAATAAAGGCTGCTTTATTTTTATTATTTATAAATTCCACTGTATGTCAATGAAAGAAAAAAAAAACAGTTGATTGTGTAAAATGTCTTATTTTTGTTCTATTAAAGTCCAGTATTTCAATCACTATTACATAGCGAATTGTTCATAGTTTTGCATTCCGGAATTTCCAAAAAAGTTTCATTTTCTTTGTAGCAGAAGCCTGGGGGGTGGGACAATCCCTTGATATTCAAATAAATCCCTTTTTTCAGTATACGACAAAAATGCATACATATAAATGCATATATATATATATATATATATATATATATATATATATATATATATATATATATATATATATATATATATATATATATATATATATATATATATATATATATACTTAAGTATATATATATATATATATATATATACTTATATATATATATATATATGCTTATTATATATATATATATATACTTTCTTTATATATATAAAGAAAAAAAAACACGAAAAAAATTAATTTTTGCGGATATAATCGCGTGAGCTGATGAAAAGATTATATGTTATTTTCCGAATTTTTATTAATTTTCTTCTCTCCTTTTTTTCGGTTTGTTTTTCTTCCGGTTTCTTGTTATTTTTATTATTATTTTTTCCCCTTTTTTCATTGTTCTGTAATTTTTTCCATGCTTTCTCTCTCTCTGTATATATATATATATATATATATATATATATATATATATATATATATATATATATATATATATATATATATATATATAACAATTTATTTCTTTCTGTAATTTTTTAATACAATGCAAAATATTCCTTTTATAATGTTCCGAAAAACGTCATTATCAAAAGAAAAAACTAGCATGACGCATCGCTTTTTTTTTCCAATCTTATTATAAACTGTGATTTATATGGGTCATTCTCACAAAAACAGTCATTTTCATGTCCCCAGTCTATTTTATGTTTGTTTGACAGCTTACGAAAAAAAAAAATTCAGGGAAAGTGTCCTTCAGAATGAAAGAACGAAAGAATAAAAATAAAATTATAAATTTTTATTTTTTATTTATTTTAGGTCATTAAAATATACCAATATGTCATTTCCTCACTTGTCCCCCACAGCTGATTTAAAAAAAGAAAAAAATTGTTTCTGAAATAAATTTTTTTTTTTACAAATTCGTGTTTTTTATTTCAGAATACTGAAATATAGAATTCAGAAAATCAATTTTAAATTTAATTTCTGATAAAAATATTAACACAGCACTATTTTAAACTTTGTCCCCAGTGTTTCGCGTCATTCCCTCACAACAATGTTCTTATCACCTGCAATCTTCTTCGAATAATAATATTTTAATAAAAACTTCAGAAGTTAACAACTGGCATCATAGAACAAAATTGCATTATGTTTCCATCTTCAACTTAAAGAAGCTTTACTGTGGAATAAATTTGAATAAATCAAACCAGGTAAAATTTTTTACATTTGTCATTCCCTCATGTCATTTTTTAGAGTAAAATAAAACACAACTTCATCGAGAAAGTGGATAATCATATGTTGCTTTCTTGTATGAATATAATTGTATGTGATTGACTTCAGAAATTAATTAGGCCTAACTGTTATTTTTAAATTTTATTGAATTCGTCATTCCCTCACTAGTGTATAAAGTGAGGGAATGACGCTGAATTGAGGGAATGATTCAAGATGAGTATATTATTAAATTTTTTTTTGTTCAATCGTGCCAGCCAATTTTATTTCCCAAACCTGTAAAAACTATTAAATATATAAGACTAAATTATAATAAATATTAGATATACTTAGTATGTTATCATTTTCAAACTTTAGGTAGTAGATGTAACTAGGTAGATGTAACTTAGATAAATACATGTATTAAAATAAAATATCATTCCCTCACTATTAGTGTCATTTCCTCATCCCTCACTTTTTAAATAGTGAAAATAATTAATTTACTTATTAATTAATTTGAAAAATAAATTAAAAAATTTATAAATTAATTTATTTATTAAATTAATTATTATAAATTAATTAATTATAAATTAATTATTTAAAAATTAATTAATTTAAATATTAAGTATAATTTATAGGATATATACTTTCTTTATAATGCTATTACATATTTCTATTAATATAAAAAGTTTCAGAGCTTTTTATTCACTTTTCTTTTTTGGGATTTTATGAACTGAAAAATGACAGTTTTCGTGAGAATGACCTATATGTAAAAAAAAACTTTTTAGGAAGTTATAAAAAGTATCTTGCAATTTAAAATTAATTCAAAATGAAGCTCCGAATATTATTTTCGTAGCCACCTCCAAACTCATCAAATTTTTTTTTAAAAATGTGTTACTTTTCAATTAATACCTAATTATAAATACTTTTTTTTTAATTGAAAAGGAAATAAAGAAAGCTGAGAAAAAAATATATTCTGCCGTAAATAAAAAGTTTTAAAAAAATATCCCCAACCCCTGTGTTTATAAAATTGCAGTGATGAGCCAGTGGTTAAGACTGAACCGTGAAGAACTGGGACTCAGGGAAGATCACCCAGCTTCAAATAGAGACGTACCAGCTAGGAACCGGTCAATAAAATAAAGCTGATGTTGGGGAGGAGCTACAAAAAGGGGTAACCGAAGGATTTTCCGAGAAATCCAATCAACGCACACAAACTCTTTCTTTACAAACTGTAGATGGAAAGGTAGTTTATACGCAACCAGGTGTGGTGCGGCCGTTAGGGCAAAGTGATAGGAAGTAAGAAACTGCTAGTCCCGAGAATTCGGGGTTCGAACCCCGGTTTTCGTCAATAATCTAAAATTGTCTATAATAAAAATATTTTTTCTAAAACTTATTTCACAATAGTGTAACGTAAAAAATTTTTTTCACTTAAAATTATTTCTTTCTCCTTTTCTAAGTGAGCATGATAGCTGTAAAATGGCAGGGCTAAAGAGAATAGAAGGGCTAGTTCACTCCGCTCTTAGAGCTGAAGCTACGATTTCCCCCCTCATGACGTCACTGTGTCCACAGATCTCGGAGATCGCAAGCAAAGATATGATAACTTTGCATCTTTCTCTTTGTAAAAATAGGTTAGACTTTTTCTGGTTATTAGCCTTCAATTTTTACGTAATTAACACATTATTTTCGTTCATAAACATAGTTCAAAAAAAACTTTCTTGGTTATTATATTAAAAAAAATACCATTTTAAACTTATAAAAATGTTTTGCTAGTTGGTGAAAGTGACACGATAAATACTTTATTTTAAAAAGTTCAGTTTTAACTTTAACTATTAAGAAAAATGAAGGCATATATCGACACTTTTTTTATCAACATATTCTTTTATAACGATAAGTTAAGTTAAATTTAGAATCCCTGATTTTAAAATATGTCGTTAATAGCAATTTGTTCATACTTAAACATTAGGTACAAGGCAAACTGGCATTTCGATAATGGTTTTAAATTCTTGTAAATTCACTGTAAAAACTGAGGAAAGTCATTATAGAAAATAAATGTCTTAGAATATCTCGCAAAAAGAAATGATCCAATATTAGTTAGAGCTAGTAAGGCCAAACGCTCCGTTCTTGAAGTAAAAGTGCGAGCTTTGCGCCAAAGTGACGTCAGAGGATCGGCGGGGCGAGAGATACTTCAAAGGAGTGAAACAGCCCTTCTATTCTCTTTAGCCCTGGTAAAATGGAGAAATTGTTGCTCATACTATATACTGTAAATATAAATGCTCCAAATCTCCCTTAAATATTAACCTATAATTTTCAAACACAACCAGAAATTATATTATAATGCACTATACCACAGTACCAAAGGAAATAATTATAGACAAATTAAGAGGCCCACAATTTGGTTCCATTGAAAAAAAGCGGGAAAGTACTTAAAACCTGTTATAACTCGGACAACCATTAAGGTTAAGTGACAGGCAACTAGAAATTGCTAGGTCAGGGGTTTGAACCCCGGTCATAGACAATATTTACAAACTGCATTTATTAAAAATAAATGTTTTTTATTTTCCATGGTATTATCTTCAAACAAACAAATTTTGTTATTGTGAGCAAATTTTTTTTAATTCTTGTAAAAATTTCTCGTGATATGGTGAAATACACAAATAGAATTAACATAAGCAGGTTCAAACTTCGAACAGCTTTCCAGACCAAATTAGTGGCTCAGTATTGCGATTGTCCCCTACATCTTAGGGTCAGAAATCCGAATACGTTGAAACAAAAATGGTTATTCAGAGAAAGTACGTTTTTTGTGTTTGATTTCGTAACATAAAACATCATCGATCTAACTAATTAGCATATTTCAGATCACCCCCTAGAACCTTTAAGAATGTGTTCTAGAACCTTTAAGGAATCTTATTCAAATGGTTCTAAAAAGCAAAATTTTGGAATTTATGAAATTTTCATCATTATTTTTTGAATAAAATAATAAGGATAAATTTATTTAAAAGATTTTATTTTTCAAGAATGCATTTTCAATTACATTTACGAAGACATTTTGTGAGAAAAACACTACATTTTCATTTTGTACATTATTTTATAAAGAAATTATAATTTACATTTTTCAAACAAAGAGAAATGTAGTTCAACTAAATATTTGTAGAAGTTGGCATACACTTCCATACATGGCATACAAGTTCAAACATTTCTCATAATCACATATGAACGTTTTTGTAACTATACTGCTTATTTGAATATAAAACGATCCCAAATTACATCAAACGATGATCGTATATAATATTAGGTTGGCGAACACATTGAGTTAGTACAAATAATGCATAAGAAAATTGCTTTTAAACACAAAAAATTGTATTAAAAAAAAAAAATAGAAGGGAATTACTCTTAAAAAAATATATTTGATTTGATTGAAAAGATTTTAAGTCTTAATAGGTACTATAACAGAAAAATATACTAGTAACATTTTGGCAGGGAAAATTGAACTGTGAACAATAAATAATCGTTAAAAATTTCTAAAAAAATTATTATGCATTTTAAACAAGCAAGCTTTCTAATTCACGAGAAAAAATATTTAAATTTTCTAATGGAGGGGGGGGGGGGAGAAGAGATCTAAGTTTCTGCAACTGATAGATAGCAGGGACATAAATGGAAAGTTACCATACCTTTCATTCGACATTGGGTAAAAAATTAGTTCACGTAAAAAAAAAATCATAATCAACTATGTGTAAGGCTCTACAAATTGTGCAAAGATGCAGAAAACCATATAATTAACATTTACTTGCATAATTTTTACTTTCCTGCGGAATGTTATCTTAAACAGGAAAACTTCTGACATTTTTTTTGTCCCACATAATTTCGCCTTTTTTAAGTCTAAAAATCCTACAAACAACTTATTCTTTATTTTCCTAGGTAATTAAGTTAAAATATTACTGCAATTGTTAAATTAAAGCAAGAAAGAAAAAAAAAAAATTTTTTTTTCAAATTTTTTTGTTTTTGTTATATTTTGAACCATCTGCAACTTACTCACATAATTTTAAAAAATTGCTGCACAACTTATAGGACCTAATTTCCAGATATAATTCTCGGAGCATCTGAACTATTATGCATGTTAAAAAATGGTGGCTAACACTACATTATAAAATAAATTTAAGTATAAAATGTCTGTTTTAAGTTGTGGCATTAAAAAAAAAAACTATAATGGTTCTTAATTTTTATTTATTTTGATTAAATAAATCACAGTAAAGAATAGAGTCTGTATTCTTTTGGTAATTTCTCGAAAGTCATAAATATTTTTAATGTAACAGATTTCCAAACTTTTACCAGATAACTTCCAACAATTTTTAAAAGCTAATTATGCTTATTGATTTAATACTACAGATGAGGATAATAATTTATATTACTAATGATTAGAAATGCAGAGAAATATAGAGATAAACAACCCTTGTTCCAAAGAACATATCTTTACATGAACTGCTCTTTAGTATTGTTTCTGAACTTTAGCAAGTTTCTTAACTGCACATTAACACATGAATGTCTTACTGGTACTTGAAAAAAAATCATGGCGTATTTCCACAAAAATCGCCCACTTGAACAATTTGAAGATGCGGCTTATCATTATATTGACTCAAGCAATGGTGTATCAGGTAACCAATTTTTGAGAACAAAACTAAAATGCACAGCCACACCAGTTCTCTAAACATCACTTATAGCAAAAAAAATACAAAAAAAAAATATTAAATATGATAAACATTTGTAAGAAAATTAATCTTGAGAATTAATCTTGAGAACTTGTTTTTAATTTTAATGAAGTTAAATTGACAAAAATTTTATCTGCTTATCTAAGATATTCAGGGGAACTTTTAAAGATTTTTAATTATAAAGGAGACACAATCATGAAGGGGTGATTGTGAGCGCAACTCAAAAATCCTGAAAATTTCTTGAGTAAAATCATTAATGAAGCATTTCAAAAAATTAATGTCTTTATAAATTTTAATTATTGATATTTTCACAACATGAAATTCCAAATAAATTATATGCAGCATAATTTATATTAATAATTATGTATAAGTTTACTCTTATCTCTAATTTAATTTGTTACTCTACCAGGAAAAAAAAATATTTACAAATGAAAGAGATACCAAGTATATATTCTAGTTCTAATATTTTTAAATAAAATATACATGAATTTTCATGCATAAATGTGATTGATGGTTTCCTGAAACTCCTGGACCTTAGATTTCCGGATCACGGTTAGCAAAAAATCCGGATTTCTTCCAGAGTACAATCATCTTTGATCACGGTCTCTCCCAACAGCTGTGGCCTTAAACCTTTCATTTGAATTAAATTTTTAGAAAAAATTTAAAATTTAATGAAATAAATAATTGCAAGATATAATTACTAATATAACACAAAATATAGAAGTTATTTACAGGATATGCTTCAAAATATAAATTACGGTTACAATAAATAATGCATAACAATGATGACATATACAATACAAACAAATCAAAAATATAACATATCACACTACATATAATTCTATATGCTTTATACATAAAACATACATCTAGTCAAAATAAAATAACATTAATGCCTTATTGAACAAATAATATTTTACTGAAGACTTGCATGCTGGAAGAAAATAAAGATATCACAATTAAAATATACAGGGACAAATACAGGATTTTTTTTATCTTGAAATTTATTTTTGTGAAAATTATTTATCCACAATTCATTTCTAATGAATTTGAAAACTAACTAAATTTTGGTGAAAAAATTTATTTTTTATATTGTAGTTTAAACAATATATCTAAAAATTTCATAATGGAAAAATTACTAAGAGCATTGGGAATAAAAAAACAAGAGAACGACTTCAAATTAAAAGACAATATGGTCGGATACATATCAATATTTTTAAGTCGTTCAAAATTTGAAAATAAATTTTAAGACATTTTTTATTTCAGACATGAAATATAAATAATCTATCACTGGCGTATAGAATAATTTTTTTCTGAAGACATGGCTTCTCAAATAGAAACTTAAAAATTTCAATTATCAGGAAAGTATAAATTTTTTCCTTCTATTATTATTTATATTTGTTAAGGTGCCAATAAATAGAAGTTATGCAAAGATGCTAACAAATAAAAAAATATATAATCTGTGAAGGTAGCAATAGGTAAATATGATTTTTGTGAAGGAATAAATAGGATTTTTATGAAGGTACCAGTAAATAAAAGCTATAGTAAAATTAGCCTGTATTAGTCCCTGATATAACATCTGTTTAACCGGTAAAAAATTGTATAAGTTTAAGTCACATAATTATAAATCACATATTTATAATTGTTTAAGTCACATATTTATCAAAGTAACTTGAGGATTAGTTATCGGCAACAGTAAAAAACTATATTACAGCAATGTAATTGTTTCAACCGGTATGGCGTCAGGTACAGAAAAAAAAAAATTAAAAAGATAAATGCATTAATTCTCCAATAATTTTGAAAGTCCGTTTAAAGTTATTAAAACTGAGGAGACAAAGTTGTAGCTTTTAAAATTTTAATTTTCAAAAAAATTCACATACCTTAAAAAAAAACTTTTTTTTATTCAAATGTATGCATACCTGATAAATGAATAATAAAGTTAGATAATTTATTAAGGTTTATGGATTTTTCAAAAATCTGTAAGAGAATAATTTTGTCTCATATTTTATAGATATTTAAAAAGACTGCAGATGTTTCATAGCTCTAATTTTATATTTTTCAGTCAGTTCAGTGTTTTAAATTAACTTCAAAATAAATGCAGAAATTTTTATCTCCTCATAGTAATTTAGTTCAGCTTTCAACTTCAATCTTATTCAACTTACTTATCTCAACTTAAATCTTTTAGTAAAACTAAATATCAGTCACACTTATTTTTATCATGTCGAAATAACTTAATAGTTTTACGATCTGATAATTTTCTTTAAAAATGAACAACACAATTCAAAACACGTAATACACTTTTATAAAATATTTTATAGCTTAAAAATATATTTTATAATCATGTATTTCATAAATATTAAAAATTGAAAGAAGTATTGCATCATTTTAATTAAAAAAATAATTCTCCCATAAGTAAAAAATCTTTAGAATTTTGTAGAAAAATCATTAAATAATCTAGGAAGACTTTAAACATACAGAAGATTTATTATTATCTGTCTTAACTAAAGAACTTCTCTTTCCTGTTATCTACAACATTGTCAGTGACTAATGATACAAGGTTAAACTATTTTACGTAGGAATAAATATTCAAGACAGGCTTTGACATGGGCCGGCAAGTGAAGTATTAAAGACTACCAATTTTGGAATATGTTCCATAGCAGACGTAGATTTCAAGAAGTTCTTTAGTTAGTTAGACAGTAGAAACACTGGATTTACCAACCTTAGTAATGAAAACATTTTGAAGGATAAATTTCATTGTTTCTTTAAAAAAGAACTTAATAACGGATGCACTTATAATACATTTGTTAGCAACATTAAGTCAAACAAGTAAACTTAACAAAGAAAAATCAAACAAAATAGTTTACAATATTAGATCTAACTACATTTGATCGGAATTGTCGATAAAATAACAGGTTCACAAATAATGTCTGAGCAATATATAATTAATGTCACTAAAATATTTAAAAAGAAAATGGCAATTAAAAACAAAACTACCTTTACCCGTGTCAGCAATGATGGTAATAATGAAAGAACGATGTAGAAGTAAAATGCTGCAAAACAAGCAGAATTTGACCCGAAGCTTGTAGCTATTTCTGTCTCAGTTGAAGTACACCAGCTGCCTCCTGATTACACTAAATTAATCAGGGGTGATTGTGGCACAGAATGAAAATTTCATGTGCAATAAATCAAAATAAATTTATATACCATACATGTATTTCAGACTTAACACAACTTTTTGAACTAACGTTAATAAATTAATTACCTACTAACACAGAATATCACACTTTTAGAGTAATTAATTTAAGAAAAAACTTACTTCTTACAAGAATCATGATATTGGGTTTTAAAATTGCATGAATCAGAATATTGGATTTTAAATATGTGTGAATATGAATTGAGCTATGGGATTTTAAAATTTCGTGAGTATGGATTGCAATATTCAATTTTTAAATCGCGCACATACGAATTGCAAAACTGGATTTTAAAAATGTATATCGTGATATTGGATTTTTAAATCACATGAATACGAATCGCCACACATAGCTGTTAAATACAAACATTGATGTTTAATATTAAAATTGCGTGAATAAGAATCCAAATATTTAAAAAGGTGAAAATCCGCCAAACCAAAAGAATCACGTAATTAGTGGAAGAATGTATGTAAACGTCTTGTTAACAGGATTTAGAAAAAGTTTCACAATTTTGTCGAATGATAAGTTTTAGATTAGCAGAAGTCCACAACCAATGGTCTTGATTTATGTGGAATTCTGCAATATTTGGGCAATAATTGCAAGCCCCGCTCCTAGTTTTTAGACCGGGAATTCCAGGGTACCCCCGGAATACAATCACCCCTGATTAATGACAGAAACATAATACGTAAAGTTTCTTAGACAATAGTTGTTAAAGAAAATATTTAACATACAACAATAGACAATCCATAAAGAACATAATTTTTTAATTATACATGTTTTCGCTTTTTTTCATCTTGGTCAGCAAAAGATTCTCTGACATTAAAAGTCCACTTTGGCAAAATTTGTTACAAGAAAATACAGATAACAATACTCAACAGTTAATTTTACTACATCACCAAATGCAAAAAAAAAATGTGGATTGTTAATACTCATACAAACTGTTTAATTGATTAGGCAAACCTCATAATTTTTTCATATCAATAACTGTTACCATACAAACTCTTAAATTGGTTAGCCATGTTTTATAGTCTTTCATAAATCATTGTTTTTCGATGGAGCTAGAAAGTAACTAAGTTCTAGATAAAACATAGTAAGATAAACAGTACAACATTCAAGCAACTGTTACTTAAATTTTTGTGTAAATAATTTCTCAATTAAACAAACAAAATCAAAAGAAAAACTTTTAATAAAAAAATAAGAAGTCTTGTCAAGCTAAAAATTATCTACAATATGAAATAAAAAAGTTATCATTAAAGAAATCCTCATTCGTAAAGAATACTGTGTATATCATTTATATTAAAATGGATTCCTGTTTAATATCTGTAATGCTAAACAAACAGTGACACATGCTGCTAGAAAATTTTCATACAATCACACCTGCACATATTAAACAATTCACACAAATCAATTTGTACACATTATGATTATGTTACACAATATACATTTAGCTGTAACAGTAACTTCCAACACTATATGATTCATTCTCTTTTTTTCCATTTATTTTAAAGGTATGAAACAATTTTAAATGAAAGCCTACATAAGAAAAAAATTTACAAAAAGGTCAAAAGAAAAGTAATAAAAATTATATATAAAAAAAATAATCATGCTTTTAATTTTATGTTAAGAGTAAAATATCAAACTAACAAATATTTTAAAAATTGTTGACTCGGAGGCTTAAGTTTAAAAAGAACATATTAAGTTTTAAAACAATTATTATTTTATATATCGCTGCCATACGATTTTGGGGGAAAAAATCGGCTCATTTTTCAATCAGCATTTTAGTACTCTGATTCAATTCACAATTTATAGCAAGACTATAAAGCAGCAAAATAAAGTAACTTTTCTGTACTATAAAGCAACAACAAAAAAAAAAAATGCTTAACACTTGAAATACCAAATGAACAAGTTTGTATAAAAAATTTCTTTCAGAGCTGTTTTCTAATTGAATAAATAACTGTGAGAGGGAAAAAAATATGCACACATGAGGAAAGGGTGTAAATATCCAAAAAACAAAAGCTGAGGACATTGAATTTTTCAGTCATATTGCTACACATGATGCAATGCAATATTCTATAAGTTAAGTATTTCTACAATTTAAGTCACTAGAAGTCTATAAATTCTTATCTTGGAATCCATTGCCTCAAAAAGTGACCTGCTCATTGCCAAGCTTTTAGAATGATTAAGGGAGGTATACACAACAGATTTTTATTAACAAATTGAATGTATTTTTAATAATGAATATTTCATAAAGAATAAATATGATTTCTTAACAAATTGATTTATAAAGTTTTAGTTTAGTTTAAGAAAACTTGATATTTTTAATATATTATTACAACACAAGAGATTCGAACATGGGTTTTTAAGCTGTTTACTGTTTTTCAACTGTGTCTGATTTCTTGTAGCTTAAGAAACCATTTAAGGTTCAACGTTCATGAAATCTCTTACAATTTCTTTAATATAAATGTCCTAAGTCAAAAATATGCTGAAAACTGAACGTAAATCTTATTTTGGGCTATAATGTGTTATTTTAAATCGTTTCTTAAATTCAAATACTTAATTTGCCTTTATACTGCTCAGTAAATATTTATTTTTTTATTTTCACTTCTGAATATTACAGTTAATTAATTTTAAAATTAACTTTTGTGCCACATAATGTGATAAAAAAAAATATATTATTTCTGTCCGTGTATAAATCTTTTTTTTTTTTAAAGTTTGAGTTTGGTATTCTTCAGACATTATTACTGAGCAGAATTTAATTTTATTCAAATATATTACTAAGTTAACTGATAAAAAGAATTATGTCCAAAGCACTGAAGTTTACATTAAAATGATCATTTCTGTCAACATGCCTAAATAAATGGACATGCGGCCCTTCATTCAAAAGGTTGTGCATCCTATTTTAAAGTATGGTAAACACCACCGTGTTCATTTGTAAATGAAGAAAAAAAAATTTCTAGTCTTACCAGATAGGTTTATAAAAATTTAAGGCTGCTTTTCGAAAGTTTCGTTGTTGCATGAAATGATTTTCAATGAATATGCATTTTCATAACAATGTGTGTTTGCTACAGTTAATCATGAACAGTTAGGATATGTTAAGCCTATCTTTAGCCAGCATAATATATATTTTTTCTGAAAATAGTGCAATATGTCCATATGGAGAAAAAACAGTTTTGAGAAAATGAAAAGCATTTGTGGAAATTTTTTAATATTTAAAAATGTACTCCTGTGCTCGATTATCTGGACCTATAAAAAACTGTAAACTTTTAAAATATATTAGTTATTTGTATGTTCTGAAACCCAAATTCCTTCACGTCAAGATGTCTTATATAGTTTAAAATTATAGTTTTGTTCCAAGTGTAAGGCACTTAAACTATATCATTTTTACTTTAATTTTTATTTATTTCAAACTGATAACAATTCATTTCACATTGCTAAACTATAAATATGAGTACTTCTAAGCATGGATTGTGGCCTGGTAAGGATTTTCTTAAAAAAACCAGTGGTGCTTTATGTCTTACGTTTCAATTTAAACGTTTACAAGCATAAGTATAATTTCAATAGGGACTCAGAAGTCATTGGTGCCCAAACAGGGTTGTCATGGCAAGTTTTTGACATGACAGATCATGGCAAAAATCTATACTTTTGGAGACAATGCATTTCTTTTTATTTAACTTCATCTAATTAAAAGGTACATAAATCAAATGTACATAAATGTTAAATAAAAGAAAAGGCGCATAAATGTTAAATTTAAAAAAAAAGGTAAATAATCTAATTTTATGGTTAGGTAATGAAAAATGTGCAAAACTAGTCACCTATTATAGTATGCTTTGACATAATAACCCTGATAATAAAAAATGTCTTTTGAATGTAATTGTGGCTCCTCATTAATGTGAGTTTTCAATTAATTAAAGAGTAGTGACTCTTTGAAGTTTTCTTCAGTTAAAAATCTTAAATAATACTTAACTGTAATTCGAATAAAAGCATTGCTTATATATAGTCTTAAGATTATTAAGAAGCATTCATGTGTATGTAAAAAAAATATGCACTACCCTTACAATAATTTAAAAGACACTTTCAGCTTTTCATATTTTTTTAATTTTCTCAAATAACTTTAAATATTATTTTACAACTTTAAGAGTGCTTAGCAATAAATTTTCAATTATAAATTGAGCAACAGTAATCTAACTCAGTGCAAAACACATATTGTTTAATCAAATTTCGAATCATATCTTGCGGCAAATTTAAATAAATATCATATCTCAATCTCAATGTCACTTTCAAAATGAAAAACTATCTTCACACAATAGATATTAATCTCATTTATGTACGGGACTGATCTGCACAAAAAGAACTCAATCTGACTATACATATTGGTATAATTAATATGGAAAGATCAAAGTATGTAATTATTTCTTTTTATCGCTCAGATAAAGCTTTAACTGGCCAGAAAACGATTATTAATTTCGAAATAAACTTCTGATTTGTTCCAAACTTTTAATGTTCATTTTAGATATAAAACTTTTTATAAAACCTATTCATACTTTCCCAATTTAAAAGTAACATTTAAATGAATCTACCAATACAATATAGATGCGCTTCACAAAAATTTTCTTCAGAAAATTTAAGTTTAAGAACAAACCTTAAGCTCTACACATAAATGTTAAAGTTATATTAGTGTTACTAATGTAATTGTATACTGTTAAATTTGAAACATAATACGACATAACCAGAAAATTGATATACTTGTATATAAATATAAGCATTTAATTTTAATTGAATAATAAAAATTGTATAAAATTGAAATTCATTATATCCAGGTATTTTATGCAAGAAATATAAAATTATAACTTTTTGTCACTCTATAATTACTGGGAAATTTCCACAATGATCAACACAGAATTTTATTACAGATAGTTATGGTGATATTTGTAGTTAAAAAACTAAATGCTAAATTAAGAAACTACTACTATGACATTACGTAGGTAAAGTAATACTTTATAAATTATAATATTTTAATATAGTAGTTAATAAATTAATGTAGTCTTTCAAAAAAGCAAATGTCGGTCAAAGAAATTTAGAAACAAAATGCTGACATAAAGAAATCTTAAGGTGAAATTCATACTTAAGACAACAGATTTTCAAATATTCAATAAATCATTGACAATAATTAGTAGTACAAAATGACGCAGCTGATAACACACAAAACAAGTTAACAAAAATACAAGGTCGGAAATCACAATGGATAAGACATCCTAACATTCACTTCTTTTTAGCATCGGCAAGAGCCTTTTTTCTGACCTTTGCTCTTTCAGAGTGATGACGAGCTAAGTGTGTTCTGACAGCCCCGCTTTGGGCAAACTTTTTACCACAAATATCACAACCGTAGGGCTTCTCTCCAGTATGAGTTCGAAAATGAACTTGCAGATCATGTTTCCAAGTATAAATTTTGTGACAGGTCGGACACGAAAATATTTTGAACTTTCCATTTCTCTTACGTTTTCTAGATTTTTTATGGTTAGAAGATGTTTCATCCGCCGAGGTTTCGATGGAATTCAATGGATTAATAGAAGAGGGCATATTTTCCTGAGGTATGTTCTCGTTCTTGGGATCATCAAAATCAATAGATTCTATGCTTTCTATAGACTTCTTACGGTTAAATGAGCTTTTTCTAGCTAATGCACTTGTCTGTCTTCCATTTTTCAAATGCAAAGCTAAATGTCTTTTTAAATTCCCAACTTGAGTAAAACCTCGTGTACACAAAGTGCACACATAAGGTGTTTCGCCTGTATGAACTCGCATGTGATTACGCAGAGTGGCTGGATCGGCAAATGATTTATCACAATCCTGGCACTGGAATGGTCGCTCACCCCGATGGGTGGTCATGTGCCTTTGTAAGTTACCGATTTGCCGGAAGGATCGCTTGCACTCGGTGCAAGTGAAGGGCATTTCCTTGGAATGTAATCGCATGTGATTAACAATCGATTGCTCATGGCTGAAAATTTTTAAACATATGTAGCACTTGAATGTTTCAGCGTAGCAGTGGTCAGCAACAGTTTGCGTCGTAACATCGATGCAGTGCTCGTAATTGCAACGGCATTCTAAACAGTCTAAAGGATGTGCAGAAAAGTGTATGAAGTAATGCATTAAGAGTAATGTTTTGCGGGAGAAATTTTTAACACACTCCGGGCACTGAACAAAATCGTTCTCAAGCTTCGAACAGTGTTGTAATATGTGCACACCATATGATTCCCAATATATATGATTAAAACAAACATTACAGTATAATTTACGAGAGCATTGAACACCGCCATGATCATCAACAAAGTCTCCAACTTCAGCAACTATTTGAGAATTATCTTTAATTTTCTCTGTGCTCTCTACGGAATTACTGCCATTTTCAAGGAGAGATTCCTCATCGTCAGATTCTAATTCATTATCAAATATGGAACTATCGTTACTACAAGTTGGTTCTACATCCTGTTCCTGAAAATTTTCACCACTAACATTATTAAGCAATACATTATTCAAAGACGCTATGTTTTGACTAGACGTCCTGCTGATTGTGCAAACAGTACACTGACAATCTTCTCTCTCAGTACACGTTTTTTTATGATAATCCAAGCCCAATTTCGTGAATAGCCGTCCACATTCAGAGCACGGAAATCGTTCAGGACGTTCACAAACACTTTCAGACAAAGGAACATTACTCTCCGCATTCATTGTTGCTTCCAAAAACATTATTTAAAATTATATGTTATGAAGCAATAAAACATAAAAATTAAATGAATGAAAAAAGTTTCACCATTAGAGCACGAGCTTTATAGCGAAGTTGCTTGCAGTTATGTAATCAAGTTGAAAAAACAAAACTAATTACTTAAATTCAACACGTTTTATCATTATTCAATAAATAAGCTGGAATTCTAATTATATAAAGTTCAAATATATTACTGATTTTAATTTATTAAATTGGTGATTCTTCTACGAGCATGCATGTCTATGAAAGCCAAATTTTAATAAGCTAAATTCCTTATTTTCATTAAAAAAGCATGGAAGTAAAGAAACCAAACCGCGGATATCGAAACGAATAAACAAGTTTTCCACTCGGTTACAGTTTATCTATTCCAGTGAAAAAAAAGCATTTCTAGAGATATTCTCACTGTATTAAGGCTAGTCTATGCAATTTTGATGAACCAATCTAGTTATCTATCAGGTCTAAATTAGGCGCCATTCTCACTTTCAACAGCGCAACTTTTTTATAATGCGGATAAATCACATGCGAATGAGAACAAGATGGGGGGGGGGGAATATTTAACGTAAAAAACTCTTAATTCAGGTTTTTGTTTGCATGCGAATCTTTAGCTCGCAAAAAAACTATATCCAGTAGGAATGACTCTGAAAGTGCCAGTTTTACTGTATGCTTGCTGTGTGATGAAATATATTTTCCCTTGGCAGAAAATCAGGGAAGCATTCTCCTTTATATTTGTATAAGATGCTAGTTGGAATCAGATGACTAACTTTTTCGTGGAATAAGTGCCACTCAGCCACTCTCATTGGATGTGATTAAAGAACCTCTGATCCGATTTCAAAAATAAGAATCTGATTGGATAAAAATATTTTCCTTCTGAAACGTACCAATCTAGTTCTTTTCTTCTCTTGACATCGCTCAGATTGCGCGAATCATAGGCAGTGTAAACGGTACCAAAATTTATTCCATTAATCAGAGTTTCACTCAGATCTGTAAATTTTTAGCGTGTGTAGATAGACAAGCTATCTGATTTTGGCGACTACAGGTGGCGCAGAGCAGAGAATCCATCTATAGCATAACTTAGCATGCTATCACCATTAGCGTGTGCGCAGTCATAGGGGAAGGGAGTTAGTTTCTATCTTTATTTCCAAATGGAATAAAAAGTTTTAAGTGAGGTAACTATATGAAACTTAAAAATGCAAACATAGTTCTTAGAGCATCGTAAAAACTTCAGAAAATATTTTTGACATTTAAAAACGATGTTATATAAGAGGAAAGGCTCATCACCTTTTAAAATCTATAAATTACACAAAACTATTATGAAGTGCATGCTTAAAAGTACGCCCAAATTTTGTGGTGTTAAGCTAACTCAATTATTAAGCAAGAAAGAAAGTTAACATTTAAATTTAACATCACAGTTTATAATTAAAAAAAATAATAAATAAAGTAAAGATTAAGTTAGTTCAAAAAAAGTTTACATGATTCTAGGATATAAATAAAATTACTAAAGATAGTCGAGTAGAGTAAGTCCGACATTGGCGAATCAGCGAAAAGCAGCAAGGTGCCGCGGAATATTGCAGAGGACGTCCACACTGGACGGGAGAATAAAGACAACTGCTTGACTAGCAAGGCCGGATTAAGAGCCTTAGAGGTCCTAAGCACTTACAAAACTTTGATGCTCCTTAAATGTAATTAAAAATATCATCATAAATAACAGAAAAAAACTTTTCTTAAATAATATTTGAGTAAGTTTACAAAAGTAAATTTATATAACTGCAAGAAGAGGATCTATAATGGGAATAAAAAAAATTTCAATTAACTCTTTGAAGAGTTTTCAACGCTAATCACATAATTGTGATCTTACAGCCGAACTAAAATTATTTTGGTAATTCTGATGTTTTATTTTTTTAAAAATTCCCTGTCCCACAAGCTATTTTTTTTTTTTTTTTCATTTTAATTCTATGAAATATAACACAATTTTTTATTCAACCTTTCCGGGTGTTCCGTAATATCATTATATGCTTTTCAAATTTTTCTAACAAGTAAGAGAAATTTTTTTTATTGTGGATCTCAAATTAATATTCATGTAAAAAAATTATCGACTATTAGCGAATTTCTATAGAGAATTAAAAAAAATTGCGAAAGCTTAATACTGTATCGAAATTGAATTAATAATCAATAAAATTAACAAACAATTTTTCTTCTATCTCTGAAAGCGTTGGGATACCTGTGATAATTCTCTGTGAGTTTATAGAATTGCTCTTATTACCTACAGCACTTATTATTATTAACTGAATTGAATTAACTCACTTTCGTATTTATAGCGATGTTAACATGCATTTGAGATATCTACAACTTTCCGACAGTATTCAAATCTGTACTTGAGCTCCGTGCTTATTGAGAATTCAAGTCGATTCCTGCATTTGAGATACATGCATTTGAGATATCTACTACTTTCCGACAGTATTCAAATCTGTACTTGAGCTCCGTGCTTATTGAGAATTCAAGTCGTTTCCTGCATTTGAGATACACGCATTTGAGACATCTACTACTTTCCGACAGTATTCAAATCTGTACTTGAGCTCCGTGCTTATTGAAAATTCAAGTCGCTTCCTGACCACAACAAATAGAGTTTATTAACACTAAATCGGCAAATGCGATGTATCGCAAATAGATATTTTAATTACTCAAGTAGACAAAGTACTCCAAATTCTACCAGTATTCTATTGACAAAACCAGTTACGATTGCTTCCGGACCACTGAAAGCTAAGTTTATCGTCATTTTATCACTAAAGAGAATTTTTTTCGTGAAACAAAACTTCGAATTTCTTCGCTTTATGAGTAGAATCTATAAATTTCAATTCTGTCTGAAACCTAAACTCTGTGTCTGATAATAATTCAAGTTACATTTGTTTCTTAAAGATTGTAAAACAAAATTTATCTCCGCTTTATTGAAATTTTTAACGATTTTCAAACATTAATAAGTAACATTTAAAACAAGAAAAAATAAAATATAAATTTTAAGAACTATGTTTTCAGGTGGGCAAAAAAGAAAAAAAAATCTTTTTGTCACACCTAAAACGAAAAATATACGCGCATCACTTTCTAGAGATAGAGAGAAAGCGGAATTAAAGTTCGTGATAATCCTACCACCAGCAACACCCCTTCTCCGTCTTCAGAAATATGATGCGTCCATCGTTTTTTGTTTTAGAAATGGCAAAATCAAATTATTCCTTTTTGTCTCGCTAACTTGAAAAACGTAGCATATATTACATTATAATGCAAAATAAATATTTATTACAATAAATTATTAATTACACTCAATTCAATTATTACAATCACAATCAAAAATATTCTAAAACTAAATTCAGTGGCGCTACAGACCATAGAGGGCCAAGGCCTACTGTGGCCATCTCAGTTTTCTTGACCTTGGTCTCTGGGGTGCAGGAGCATATGTTCCATTCAGGAGGTCAGCCGAACGCTGTCAGGAGGTCAGGAAACAACTCAACTCAGCTCAGCAATGGAGGGAAACAACTCAAGTCAAATCGCTGTCAGGAGGGAAACAACTCAACTCAACTCAGCAGCAGGAGGAAAACAACTGAACTCAGCAACAGGAGGGAAACAGCTCAGCTCAGAAGCAGGAGGGAAACAACTCAACTCAGCTCAAAAGCAGGAGGGAAACAACTCAACTCAGCTCACAGGCAGGAGGTAAACAACTCAACTCGGCAGCTGGAGGGAAACAACTCAACTCAGCTCACAGGCAGGAGGCAAACAACGCAACTCAGCAGCAGGAGAGACACAACTCAACTCAACTCAGAAGCAGGAGGGAAACAACTCAACTCGACTCAGCAGCAGGAGGGAAACAACTCAACACGACTCAGCAGCGAGAGGGAAACAACTCTACTTTGCAACAGGAGGCAAACAACTCAACTCTGCAACAGGAGGCAAACAACTCAACTCAACTTGGTAGCAGGATGGAAACAACTCAACTCAGCAGCAGGATTAAAACATCTCAACTCAACTCGGCAGTAGGATGGAAACAACTCAACTCGGCAACAGGAGGGAAACAACTCGATTCGGCAGCAAGAGGGAAACAACTCAACTCAACAGCAGAAGGGAAACAACTCAACTCAGCTCAGCAGCAGGATGGAAACATCTCAACTCAACTCGGCAGCTGAAGAGAAACAACTCAACTCAGTTCAGCAGGAGGAAGAAAACAACTCAACTAAGCAGCAGGAGAGATGCAACTCAACTCAGCAACATGAGAGATACAACTCAACTCAACTCATCAGTAGGAGGGAAACAGCTCAGCTCAGCAGCAGGATGGAAACATCTCAACTCAACTTGGCAGCTGGTGGGAAGCAACTCAACTCAGCTCAGCAGCATAAGGCAAACAACTCAACATAACCTGGCAGCAGGATGGAAACAACTCAGCTCAGCAGCAGGATGGAAACATCTCAACTCAACTCTTCATCGGGAGAGATACAACTCAACTCGGTTCAGCAGCAGGAGGGAAACTACTCAGCTCAACTCAGCAGCAGAATTCAAACAACTCAACTCAGCAGCAGGGTAGATACAACTCAACTCGCTTCAGCAGCAGGATGGAAACAACTCAACTCCTCAGCAGAAGGGAAACAACAACACTCAACTCAGCAGCAGGAGGGAAGCAACTCAACTTGACTCAGCAGCAACAGGAAAACAACTCAACTCGGCTCAGCAGTAGGAGGGAAGCAACTCAACTCAGCAGTAGGAGGGAAGCAACTATACTTGACTCAGCAGCAGGAGGGAAACAACTCAACTCGACTCAGCAGCAGGAGGAAAACAACTCAACTCGCAGCAGTATTGTTACAACTCAACTCGGAAGCAGGAGAAAAACAAATCAACTCAACTCGACAGCAGAAACAACTCACCTCATATCAGCAGCAGGAGGGAATCAACTCAACTCAGCTCAGCAGCAGGAGGAAAACAACTCAACTCGACTCAGCAGCAGGAAGAAAACAACTCTACTCGACTCAGAAACAAGAGGGAAACAACTCAACTCCTCTCAGCAGCAGTATTGAAACAACTCAACTCGGAAGCAGGAGGAAAACGACTCAACTAAACTCAACTCGATAGCAGAAACAACTCAACTCAACAGCAGAAGGGAAACAACTCAACTCGGCTCAGCAGCAGGATGGAAGTAGCTGAGCTCAGCAGCAGGATGGAAAACGATTAAACACATCTTGGCAGCAGGAGGGAAAAAACTCAACTTCAGGTCAGCAGCAGGAGGGAAACAACTCAACTTCAGCTCAGCAGCAGGAGGGAAACAACTCAACTAGACTTAGCAGGAGGGAAACAACTCAACTAGATTTAGCAGGAGGGAAACAACTCAACTCGGCTCAGCAGTAGGAGGGAAATAACTATACTTGACTCAGCAACAGGAGGCAAACAACTCAACTCAACTTGGCAGCAGAGGTAAACAACTAAATTCAGCAGGAGGCAAACAACTCAACTCAACTTGGCAACAGGATGAAAACAACTCAACTCAGCAGTAGGAGGAAAGCAACTCATCTCAACTCGGCAACAGGAGGAAAACAGCTCAACTCAGCTCAGCAGGACAGAAACAACTCAACTCAATTTTGCAGCAGGAGAGATACAACTCAACTCGGCTGCAGGAGGGCAGCACTGCACGACTCTTAATGTGAATAGTTATTTTTATTTCATTTTATAATAAGGATTGTAAACAACTAAACTAAGCAAGTAACTTACATACCTTACAGAGTGTTCCCTTAATATATAATTTTTTAATATATTACGTGCATAACACATTTTAGGATCATTGTCAAAAAATTAAATAAAAAAAATACTTGGGTGTGTCAATTATAATTTATGAGAGGAAGAAACATAATCTTTATCAGAATCGAGTGAATCGTTATCGAAACTTTCTTAGTTCAACTAAAATTATAAGCACAATACAGCGGCCGATTGAAAAAACAGTAAAAAACTTTGCCAGAAGTCACCGATAGTTGTTTAAAAGCGATTATTAGAAACACCTCCAAATTTTTTCAGGGAATCAACTTTGTTTGGGTTTTTTTTTTAGTCTTGCCTTCCTTAGCTTTTATCTTGACAAATTAATTTTTTTTAACGTTTATAAATTCATGATACATTAATTAAATGCATTGAAAGTTTTGACAGTGATTCTAAAAATATTTTCTGAGAATTTATATTACAGAACATCCTGTCGAGAGCAGACGTCATTGTGGAAAAAAAACTGTATACAAAGTACTGTGTGCAAAGTACTGTGTACAAAGTGCTGGGAACAACGTAATGTGTATAAGAGTATGTGTGCGTATTGGACAATAATTCTTTTCGAATATATTATTTTTGGGTAAGCCATTTTTTTTTTACTGATTGTTTAAATTTTTAGTTTGTACAATCAGTTCGAAAGGGCCGGGATAGCCTGGTCGGTAGGGCGCTGGGCCCATATCCAAGATGTCGTGGGTTCGATCCTCGCCGGCCGAAGACTCCCCGTGTAGTAAATGGTGACTGATGCACGTTAATTCTGTCGAGTCTCAAAGTCCTCCATGTTCCCACAACAAATCAATACCTCTGGGGGTACTGATCCAGGAGTTTCCTTGTCTTCTGGATTGGTTCAAAATTACAAGGCTACGGAGTTGAACGCAAGTAGTCGTAAACCCATTAAATTGGGTCGGCTGTTCAACGACGGTTATAAAATAAAATAAAAAAAATCAGTTGGAAAGAGAAATGTGAGAATCAAAATGAAGGCACCAATTTTTGACTGCCCTCTACGTAAAACAATTGTAAACATATTTTTTAGATTGCAGGAACTGTACATAGTTCAGATCTATAATATGTTGTTGTAAAGTTAATTCATTCTTGTGTTCCATTGCGGAACATAGACAATCATTTGCTTTATAAAGCAAATGATTGTCTATGTAAAAGTGTGTTACAAAATTTTAATTTTGTAAATTACAAAACAAAATTTTATAAATTAGTTATTTTGTTTAATTTAGCAAATTATTTCAGGCAATCGAGGTTTTTACTGGAAAAATAGGCGAAAGTTTCTACTTTTTGCACACTTATGTTTTTTTGGGGTGTCGAATCCACTTTTCGCTACCAATTTTTTTTTCTACGGTATATATATTTTTTTTCCAGAAAAAAATGTGGAAAATTTTTTTGTTTCCTACCGATACATTTTTTATGATTTCATATAGAAAATTTCTGATTTTATAGTTGAAAATTAGAGAAAATTTTCTACTAATGCTGTACCTACAATGCGTGCTTAGGATAATAAGTTAAAGAATTTTTTTTCTAATGCCCGCCTGTGTTAACATCCGTCAATTCAGGCATCTACAGGGCGATTTTGTTGACCTCTCTTACAGGGGCGCCATATTAGGTGGGCCAACGTCGTTCCCACAGTATGGACAGATAGTAAAGAGAAGGAAAGAACATCCATACCTTGCCCGGGATTCGAAACCAGGCAATGCAAGGACAGTTCCCTGCCCCCTACACAGGGCGGTCGGCATAAGTCAAAGAATCATGAGCATAAAAATAAATAACTATATCATTGGAATGATGTCTCCCTCTCCCAGTGGTCGAAAAAAGTGCACTACAAGTAATGAAACCATTGTAGCTACTACTTTTTTTGGTATTGTAGTTTGCAGTGTAACAAGCTACTTTTTTCTTAAAAAGAGTAGTGCAGTGAGTTGTGCGATACAAAAAAAAACCAGTAGTTCATAGCTATTTCTGGTAACTACTTTTAACGTTAGTTAATTAATATTTCGAATTTGTTGGGTACAAATCTTCACGGGTTTATCAATGGATGCAATTAAAACGATCCTATGGCTGCAACTAAACGTTAATCGAAGTTGCGTATTTAAAATACAATTCGAAGAAAAATAAAGTTTCGGAATTACAAACCGGCGCATTTAAGCACGAATAAAAGATTCTTAATTATTCCCTTACATTAAATGTAAGCCAATTTCTTATTCAAAACTGTTTTAAAAATAGGTGTAAATTAAGCTCTCTAGCAAAATTCGAAAGTAGTGAAGTAGTTACAACAATTCCAAACTAGTTTGTAGTAGTTAAATTTAAAAAAAAAGTAATTGTAGTTGTAGTTAACTTCATTCGTAACAAAGTAGTTGTAGTTGTAGCGAACTACAAAAGTAATGTAGTTTTTAGACCACTGCTCTCTTCCTACTTCAGCAAAGAAAGCTAGAGGAGAAGAAAGAGGCTTGTAATTTATGTATTCAGAGGTTTGAATTTTAAAAATTTTAAAGCCACCTGAGAGAAGAACACTCCCACAACCTTCCCCCCCCAATAATCATAATTATTACTAAACTTTCTTCAAAATCGTAATATTTAAGAGGTTTTTTCCTTTTTTGATTTTTTGTTCATTTTTCTAAGTTTTTTACTTAATTTAGAATTCCAACAAAACTCGTGTGAGTTTTCCTACCCGTAATTTGCATTTTTTATTCACAGCTCAGGAAGAGGGTTTAATCCTGATACCCCTTTTCAAATAACATTAATTTTCTTAGAAATTTTCCTGAAATCATGATTTTAATTTTTATTTTTTAATTTGCAAGTAAGTCAAACGTAGAATATGAGACTTTTCTTCGATTTTATATTTGTTTTGAGCAACAAAAATAGTCTTACCCTGAGTGTTTTATCCCCTAAAATCAAAATTTTTAAGGGGATTTATCGTTTAATATTAAATGTCCTCTTTTTTTAAATTTTTATACAATCAAAATTTCGAATATGAACCTTAACATTTTGAAGTGAATAAAAAGTTTATGCTAATAAAAAATAATAATCTAGCAGAATATAATAATCGGAAACAATAAAGATTGTATTTTGTATCTTTAGAGCAAAAATGATCAATTTTTCTTGTAACAATATACATAATGTTGATTACGCATTCAGATTTATTTTCTTAGGGTGAATGTCCGTTATTTTTCAGTTTGATACAAATGATGTTCTTAAATTTTTTATGTCAAAAAAAATTCCATAATTGTTGTAGCATATTTAAGATTAATTAATTTGAAAAAATTGAAATTTAAAAATTTGATTTAAAAAAAAAAGAAATGCTTTATTCTATTTTGCGTACATTAGTCCGACTTATTTGGACTAATATTGATAATGTTTGAACTGCAGAGATTTATTTTGTGGAAAAAATGTTAACAGATTTTCAATAAAATATGAAGCACTTAGCATGGTAGTATATATTGTGTTCTGACACTTTTAGCTTTCTTAATCAGTAATTTATTAAGCAAATTATAATTTGTTTAAAATTTTAAATTTATTTTAATACTTAAAATGTAAATGTAGAGATTGACGATAAGTGAAACACATTCATAAGAATAAAAATTTAATTGATTTTTGTTTGCCGAAAGCAAACGATTTTAAATCGAACGTGAACCACAGCTGCCGTCCATTTTTAATCGTCAGCACATATTTTTTCTCCAATGAGTGAATTCAGAAAGCCGATACTTTGATACTATCACTTAAAATTGAACCTTTAGTCGTCTGCAAAAGATGTTACATTATTAAAATTCATTGATTTGTGTTGAAGCTATTGAAAACGATGATATATGTTACTGCTTTACAAAAGCTTTGTTCCACTTGTATTAAATGTTATTTGTTCTGTTGATTTTATGATTATGTTTAGTTACTAAGTTGTAATGTATTATTTGGTGAAAAAGGGTTATGCCACATATTTAAAAATGGTAGGCATTTTTTGACTTTGTTCGATTCCTTGTACTATAAACGAAGAACTCGTATGATATTTTTTCTTTCTTTTGGAAAGTGCTATGCATTCCAAGCTTGTGATTTTAAGAAGTTTTGATCTTTTGATTATTACTTCAAAAGAAGAAAAGTGATTTCTCAACTTAGTACATTCCGTTTTGTTCGGAGTTGCAGCAAAAAGAGAAAAACCATATTTAAAGGGTGAGTCCCACTTTTTATTATTATTACTATTTTTTTTTTTGAATGCAAACTCTTAAATTAGAGAATAAATTAGTATTTGTTAGTTAAGGTTAATTAGAATAAGTTAGTGTTTTAAGATTGATGATTAAAGAAAATTGATATGTTTTGAGTTCATTTAATTAAGTAAACTTAATTATTTGGTTTAAAGGCTCTTAAGTTCTCTAATACTTATTGGGTGTTGGTTTTCGACTGTTAAGTCAATGGTATTTCATTTTGATCACATGTTTATAGTGTTCCCTTCATTTTTATAATAGTATACCACCCATCAACAATATTTTTTTTCTGTTTTTTTTGCTAATTTAGATTAATTGTTTTAGTAGAGCAATTCATTTTTTGCACATTTTTTAAGAAATATTTTAGCGGTATTTTTATCACTAAATACATAAATTTTTGAATAGTTCAGAAATTAATATATTTCGGGTTTTATTTTAGTTTAAAATTTTGATTTTTCAATATCAAATGTATATTGGGTCCTTCCAAAATTTTTTTGGGGAGATCTCCGTATCTTGATGTATGGCAGAATAATCACCATGTCTTGGTAACTTCCGGGCAGCAGCCCGAGGGAAACTAAAAAAGACATCGCATAAAACGACCAATTCGAAAGGCATAATAACTAGCTACCCCCGGTCAAACATCTATATGTTTTTTTTAAAAAAAATACTGTAAGTTTAAAATCTATTTGTGTTTACGGGGATATTTCCGTAACGTGCTTTGTCGCACTAACTACGATCGCCAAGGTGACGAATAAATTTTAAAGGCGATTATTCTGCCATACGGAAATCTCCCCCTTATTTTTACAAGCGATTTTTAGAAAGTGAAATATGGTAGCGTTTTCTTAATACTAATTTCTCCTTAAAATTTATTAGTATTTTTTGATTTCTTATTTCTAATAATTGTTGCAACAGTTAAAAAAATTGAAGATAAATATCTAAATTCTAGAGTTTAAATTTTATGTATTAATACTTAAAATGCGTTCAAATTAAAGCAGAGTGCTTTAAAAATAAAATTTAATAATTAGTTATGCCATGAATATTGAGTATTCGACTCAAAAAGTTGACTAGTTTAGCTTAATTGTGAATTTTTTTCCACGTAATTTTGTAAAATAATTATTAATTTAAAAAATAGAATGATCCATTCAATATTGAATCGATTTAAAATTGTGCATAAATTGTTTTTATGGTGGTTAATATAATTTAGAAAAGAATTCTTTGTCAGAAACTAGTTATTTTATAATGACCATGCAACTTTGAAAACTATTTTGCATTTTGTTAACCAAGAACTTTCAACAATTTGAGGGGGAAAAAATTATTAGTGCGCATATCCTAAAAGTTAATTATAATTTAAAAAATAACCAAAAGAATTTTTAATTAATGATTAATTATATAATATTTTAAGAAATTTAAGTTGTAAAAAATTCTAAAGTTTTTTAGTATTTGAACTGAAAATCATGAAAATATGCCTAAAAAATTTGCGAATGAACATTTTAAAATGCATTTATAATTATTGAATATTTACTCTAATACTTGTGAAATATGAAATGTTATTGTGAAAAATAAATACTTTATCACTAATTACCCAATTAAATTTTTTTCTCCTTGATTAATTATATAAAATGTTACGAAAGTTTTTTACTATTTGAACTGTAAATCATGAAAATATGCCTAAAAATTTGGGAATTAACATTTTAAAAGGCATTTATAATTATTGAGCACTTGCTCTAAAACGTGTGAAAGATAAAATGTTGCTGTGAAAAATAAATACTTTATAATTTATAGTTCAATTATATTAGCTTGTTTTAATATAAAGAAAATTAATAAAAGCAAAATTACTTTTTATAATTCATAAAAAATACATTTGCATTATAAAAAGGATAAGCAGTTGAAAAAAATTAATAAAATAATAATTTTTAATTAAAATTTTTTTAAACTATCCTCTAAATATAATTGTGTAACAAATATATTTGGTTGTTTTTAGTTTCTACTATTTCGTTCAGTTTCTTCTATTTCTTCTAGTTTTTCCACTTTCTTCCAGTTTCTTAGAGAAATAGATTTCTTCCCGACAAAATAACACCAATTATAACACTGATTAATAACCCACCAGTTAAAACTCGTCAGTTAGGGAGAAAGAACTATAAGAAATCATTCAGAGCTACTTCTGATAAATTATTTTTAATATTTAAAAGTTTGATATTTTTGTTAAATTTAAAAAATTTGTTTGCCATATATATTATTAGTAAGTTTTTTTTCTCATTTCTTTCTTCTTTTAAATGAGAACTGTATAAATGCGTCAACTAAATCAAGGTTGAAATTAAATTACTATTGGGTGACTGAATAGTCGGTAATCGACCGAAACTCTGTCCCTCTAATAACACCTTTTTCAGATTGCTACAAAAAACTTATTTGTGAAGTCACATATGACTTTTGCGATGTCCATCCTTGGGTCTAAAAAGATTGGACCAAAAGATCGCCTTTGGAGACGTCACAAATACGTCAACATTAGATCACAATCAGACATTTATTTGTCGCAGTGACGTCACTGCCTTCAATATGCATGTCTGACAGAGTACATTAATATTCATGTCACAACTTTCGGACTAAACTGTGACACATTTATGCCTCAACAGGGTCACCCATGACAAAGACTCGACATATTCAAGTCTCAACTGAGTCACCTTGTGACAAAGATGTGACATATTCACTTCTCAATGCTGTCCACTGTAACGAAGATGGGACATATTCACTTCTGAACACAGTCATCTTGTGACTTAATTGAGACGGGAATGTGTCACATCTGCATTACACGGTGAAGTCACTACGACAATTAAATGTCTCACTGTGGTCTCATGGTGACGTCTGGATGACATCAAAATTTGACGTCACCAAAGGCTGACATAATGACTTTTTTTAGACCCACGCATCAGCGTCGTAGAAGTCACATGTGACTTCTCAAAGGAGTCTCCATGACTGTCGCATTTTTGTTGCGATTTGGTGACGGTGATGTCTGGGGTGATCACATTTTGTAGTTTTCTCTTCACTTTTATAATAATACACCCCAAACAACTATTTCTCAATCACTGCTTTTTTCTGGTTTTAATTTTCTAATTTGTAATTTACTAAAACATGCAACACAACGGCGTCTCCGTTTGACTAAGTTGAGACGTGATAATGTCACATCTTCATCACCGGTGACGTCACTGTGACAGTTAAGTGTCTCATTGTGGTCTTATGTTGATGTCTGGGTGACGTCAAAATGTGGCGTTACCAAAGGTGGACATTTTAATCTTTTTTTTTTTTGATCTGAAAATGCACGTGACTTCACAAATAAGTATCTTTGACAGTCGTATTTTCTTTGGAATCTGGCAATGGTGCTACTCTCTATCTCTCGATATAAATTTAACTACAAATAACACTGGGGGAACAATTTTTTCTTGTTGCATGAGATTTTTTTTAACGAATCTTGGATATTTACACGTCACTGATTTCAAACCTGCAATCGATTTCTCTTTCCAAGCTACAGTTGTTTTCGAATGGCATTTTTAGGCTATTTTCCGTGGAAATGTGCAAGTTTGAAAAAATGCTGTGTAATTAAAGATACAAGTTAAAACTGGGGTAGCATAAATGTTGTGATAAACTTCAAGTTAAGGCAAACAATCAGGATTAAAATTGTATGGGAACTCATACCAGGAAATGTAGTAATGAGCCATAAGGAGCGCTTTCCTACTATAAACTGTTTCTTCGCAGGCTTCTGAACTTTTTATAATAGGGAAGCTCTCCTAGCATTTCCGGGCATAGGTTCAGATGCAATTTTTACTCTGATGATTTCGCAACATTAACGCGACCCCTTTTACATATAATTTAATGTATAATGTTTCTAAATTTGTACATTTCCACTAAAAAAAGAATAAAAATGTCATTTTAAAAAAAATCTGCAGCTTTAGGAGCAAGACTAATTTCAGATTTGAAACCCCCACACCAGATGATCAAGTATTAATATAAATGCTATAAAAAAATTTTTTCAGTGTAATCATTAGAATTTTGCCTCTTAATTTTAAAATTGAAAATACATCAAGGAAAATTAAACACGATAGTTGTTGCCATTGCTTTGCCAAGTGTTTCAACTCTTTTAAAAAAAGGCTTAATTAATAAAGCTTGGAATTCTGGTCAGGTCTTGGTAATGACATTCATAACTTGTAAATTTTTCTTCTGACGTTTAAACTACTGCCCAGCGTATTGAGTGAAAAGAATTGTTGGTTAAAATTTTAAACACTCACTGCAGTCTTGCTTAGTTGCCATTTTTAAAATCTTAAAGGCATAAGCAAATTTCCCATTATCTAAATATGACTCTATGGTGCAGTAAATCAAAAAATTGGGCGAGGCTGAATTACAACTTTATTAGTATAAAATTCCTCTTGTCCATCTCGGATGCATACAAATCAGCATATACAAAAAGCCAGGTAATATCAGGCAGTCTACCCTTCCAACTTACCCTACAAACACAAAAGCTTTCTTCCCATTACTGAAGAACCAAGGCATATAAGTGAAACATAAACATCTTTCTCACGAACAGCAATAATAGGTGGGGGAGGGGGGAAGAGAATCAACAACACCTCAGTCTAATGTACCCAGCATACATAGGGGAAGAAAAAAAAGAATTTCACTTACTCAGAAAACCCATAACCCAGAGGACATCAAAATACACATAGGTGGTCCAAAAAACTAAGAGGTCTCTTCTTTTTTGCTTCTTGCAATCTGAAGGCGGTGGATGGGCAAAAATTCACTAGCATAAAAAAGAGTCAAAGACCATCCCCTTAGTTGACCAAAGCTCATTGTCCAATTTCCAACAGAATATGAACCATTCAGAGCTTTCTGAAACAGATTTAATCTAGTAAAAAGGCCAAACCGCGCTTGTAGGTGGAAGTGGGATGCTGAATTATGCAACGACTGGCACCCTCACAGCTTCATTCACCTTAAGATGTCCTCCCCTGGGCGTATATAATTCCAGGAAAAGAAATCATTTGCAGGGAACAAAAAGTCGTACCTGCAAAAAGAACAATAATCTTAATGGAATTTAGCAGAAATAATCTGGATTCTTATGCATTCGAAGAGAGAGATATGAGATAAAGTTGTTTAAAATTCTACAAATATTAAAATTGCTTACAGTGGGAAACTCGAAGCACTCCATTGATTCCTTACGAATCGAACTTCGAACTGATCATTCTTTCCCTTCTGTAACTTCCCCGATACGAAGTTTTTATAATATGAAAAAACAGTTTCAAAAGTTTGTTGACAACGTGAGTTATTTAAGGGTTGCTTTTGAAAGCTTTTTTTGCAAAGGAAAATAAAGAATAAAATCTACAGTTAGAGTGCCTAAAACTTGATGCAAACTTTAAAATAACTTTATGCGGACAAATAACTTAAATATTTTTAAAATATATATATATATATATAAAGTCACTATTTCGAAAGCTCTCTCTCTTTATTTATTTTATTTTGTTTTTATTTTATTTTATTTTATAACCGTCGTTGAACAGCCATCCCGCTTTTAGGTTTACGACTACTAATGTTCTACGCCGTCACTTTGCAATTTCGAACAAATCCAGAAGACAAGGAAACTCCTGAATCAGTACCCCCCAGAGGTATTGATTTGTTATGTGAACATGGAGGACTTTGTAACTCGACAGATTGAACGTGCGTCAATCACCATTTACTACACGGGGAGTGTTAGTCCGGCTGGGATCGAACCCACGAACTCTTAGACATGAGCCCAATATCCTACCAACCGGACTATTTTCTTACAAATAAAATATTACTTTTATAACACCACTGTAAGGCCGGGATAGCCTGGTTGGTAGGGCACTGGGCCTATCTCTTTGAGTTCGTGGGTTCGATTCCCATCGGCCGTAGTAATGCATCGGTGAGTAATGCACGTTTAATCTGTCGAGTCACGAAGTCCTCCATGTTCCCATAACAAATCAATACCTCTGGGGTGAGGGGTAACTTAGTAGTCGTAAACCTAAAATAAGATCGGCGTTTTAACGACGGATAAAAATAACACCACTATAAATTTGTAACAGTAATCATCATTGTTAAGTTAAGCTTGGCCTATGTTTAGCTAGCGCCCTCCATGCTAATTCTGAAAATGATGCGGGATATCAATATAAGGGAAATTCACAGATTTGTGAAAATAAAAATCTTTTTGTGATCTAAAGTTTTACTGTTATTTTACTATATTTTTTAAGTTACCCCGACGTAGCCTAATTTGGGCTCACAAAAATTTGCTACAACTGAGATTTATTAATCGATTTTGATAATTTTCATCTAGGTAGAAAAACATCGCCGAATTGGCGATTTTGAAAAAAGTTCACTTTTAAAATATTTGAGTTATTAATATATTATGTTAAGTTCAAAATACATAAGTCTGTACTAAAGCCCTGACAATTCTTTACAGCAAGATAGACATAGTTTAATGTTATAGCTTTTCTTCAATGTTAGGCTTAAGGGTAAAGCTTAAACTGGCTCTAGCTTCGAAAATTACAGATAAGCTTCAATTTTTAAAAAAAAATTATTTGGTGATTTTCAGAGATTTTCCCCACTTAGATAAGAATCATCCAAATGTACAAATTATTCCTTATTTCTGCATTGTTGTTTTGCCAAAGCAATGCAAAGTTGGAATATTTTTTCAAACGTTTAAATTTAAGTCACAAACGGTTTTCATTTACCCCGAACCAAGGAGTTACTTAATTTTGACCATTCATGACTTTTTCATACTTAGGCGGACTGATTACAGGCAATATTTGATATAATAGTTATAAATAACTGTTAAAATTCACAACAGTTATAAAAATAATATATTTTCTGAAAAGTGTAATTTAACATGACGAGTTATTAATATTGTTTAGTATTGGATTCGGAGAAAAAAAAACTGTTTCTAAGCAACATCTAAAACAATGTAACATAGAAATAATATTTATAAGAATATATTTTTAACTTTAAGCATTAGTATCAGTGCGAAATTACAGAATCATTTAATATATTGGCACTGATAATGATATTTGTTAATAGTATCAGTAGAGTGACTTTTAAATATTTTTAATAGTGCACGCAGTATTGAGTATTGTTTTTAACCTTAGCCAATACCTTTCTTGAAGGTAAAATTGTAAGAATAAAATCAATGGTAGAATTGGTACTTCTCAGATAGCCGTCCTCAAGGAAATTCGATTATTTATTTTATTTTTTTATTATTTTTATTTCCTTTTTTATTAAGTTTAATTTTTATGCGTTTAAAAATTAAATAAAAAAAATCAATAAAAAAAGTTGGCGGAAGTGCATATTTTTCTGGCGACTTTTCTCTTGCTATCGGATAACCGTAACTATAGTAGAATTTCACAAAATTTTACTTTTAGGGGGAAATAAAATGATTGAAAATTGTTAGTTTTTATTTATTTTATTTCCTTTTTTATTAAATTTAATTTTTATGTGTTTAAAAATTAAATAGAAAAAATCAATAAAAAAAGTTGGCGGAAGTACATATTTTTCTGGCGACTTTTCTCTTACTATCGGCTAACCGAAACTATAGTAGAATTTTACAAAATTTTGCTTTTAGGGGGAAATAAAATGATTGAAAATTGTTAAAAATTAAAACTTCTTATCAATCAATGACTTTGAGTGAATGCAAGCTTTTGCTAAGCATATTTTTTTTTAGTTTTCAGCGATTTGTTTCAGCTAAAAAAAAAAAAAAAAAATCATTAAATTTTTTTTGTAAAATTTTCCTAGGGATTGTATCCCATAGAATAGTTTGAATTTTTCGATCAATGAAGGGGCTAAAAAAAGTAATTTCATTATCGCAACTTAAAAAAAAAAGTTTAATTCCACCCCACGGTCTACAATTATGCCACCACGCGAAAATTAGTAATGCAAATTAGGTGGATGTATAAACTTTTACAATATGCATATTTTGAAAAGGATCATGTGTCACCCCCATTAAGTCGGTGACAGTCGTAGAGAGGATGTCGCCTCCTTTCCTAAGTCACATGTGTATCAAGTTACAGCTATATTCGAGACAACGATGTAGTGTGTTTATCATTTTGATTTCCGCCTAAGTGGCAAGTCTCCATGAACACACAAAAAAAAGCGCTATTTATTATTATTTTTTTAAATTATTTTTTTATATGTAGAAACTGAACACTCGACGTCTTTTTTTCTACATGCGTTTAAAAGGTTTTGGTAAATAAATATTGCACATTTTGTTTTTTCCCCCCTCTAGAGGGGGTTTTCCTGTTCGGAAAACGGTATTCGGGATATTTTAATAACTAATGTCTTCTGAATCAAATTGAGTTTTGAGTGTGAGGGATTTTTTTTTCTTCTTTTGGTTTTTGAATTCATTCATTCATTTTGTGTTGGGATTTTAAACGAAAAAGATTGTATTCACATGAAACAATCTCCATTTTATTTTTATAATAATAATAATATTAATAATGACGTACTGGTGGATAATAATTATATTGTTTTTACATGTATTTAAAAGATTTTGGTAAATAAATGTAGCACATTTCTTCTAATATTTTTTTTAATAATAATAACGCCGACTTACTTTGGAATAACAATAATAATAGTAATAATAATAAGCATGCCGACCGGACTGTATAGGGATCAGGGAACTGGTCTAGCATCGGGGTATCTGGGTTCGAATCCCGTGCAAGGCATGGATGTTCTTTCATTCTTTGTACTATTTCTCCTTATGGTGGGAGCAACTTTGGCCCACCTAATATGGTGCCCCTGAGAGAGGGGCCAACTAATCTGCCCTGTAAATCCCTGAATTGACGAAATGTTAACTTAGGTGGGCATTGGAAATAAAAATAATAATTAGTTACGAAAATTGCTAAAGGAATAAAAAAAGAGTTTAAAAAGCTTCTGTCTTAGATAAAGAGAAAATAAGATTAGATTTGTTTAATTTATGTATTAAAGGAAAGTATAATTCTTTTTTCAAAACACTACTAGGAAGATGGGATACAAAAAAGGGTTTTACAATGAATAGTTGATTGTATAATGTATACTACTTGATATCTACACTTATGATCTTCATAAATCAATCATGTAAATTATCTTTAGTAGCAGATGGATTATGATTTAGAGTGCTATTTCAGTTGGGTTAACAGAGGGAGGTTTTCGAAGCAATCTTTTCTTTTTAAGGCAAATGTGGATTGATATCATCATAATATCATTATCTTAAGTCCGCTAAGACTATTCCTAGAAAGTAACATAAAAATATTTAAATAGTAGTAAAATAAAATAAAAAAATATTAGATTTTAAAAATAAATATGCGAAGTAAATTAAAAAATATTTTCTAAAAAAATTAAAATAAATATTTAAAAAATTACTGTTAAATATAGGACTTAAAGTACATTAAAGGAGTATTAAACTTAATGTAAAATATTAATTATTTTATAGTTGCAGTATTCACAGATTTAAGCTGTGACTCACCTATTCACAGATTACAGGTGGTTGGTTTTGTTCTCAAGGAGTTCATCTCTTTATGTTAAAAGGTAAATGTTTTTCTAGTATCATCTTCTAGGCAGACTGCAACTCTATGTTGGCTCAATTCTTTTAATTGTAGTGTTATTTTATTTGACTTTATAACCATTTTCCAGCTGACCCGATTTTCGGGTTTATGATTTCTATTGTTCAACTACGTAGCATTGCAATTTTGAACCCAATCCAGAAGACAAGGAAACTCCTGGATCAAGTATTGGGTGAAATTTGCCTTCGTTAAGGACTTTTTGATGGAACTAACCCACATTTGCGTTACGTGGAGAGGAAGATCACAAGATCCTCCACGCTTATCCTGATACCAAATGGACGCTAACCCATGATTCGTCTACCACTGAGGATGTTTTACGTCAGCACTATGGCGGTGCAAGCCAGATGCGAATTCGTATCGACCAGCCATCGCCGGGATTCGAACCCGGTTCACCTCATTGGAAGGCGAACGCTCTATCCCCTGAGCCATCGCGGGTATTAGTGACAATCTATGCTAGTCAAAGGATGACTTCAGTTATTTTTATAATGAGGCGTAACTACCACTAGTTGAACACGATTGATACCAGCTGTACCACATATGACCCAGGATTTGAAAAATCAGAGAAAGCAAACTGGAAGAAGAGAAGGTGTAATGTTTGGTGTATTATGGTCAGAAAACCAAGTTTTCTCCCCAAGTTTCGAAATTAGTTACAAGTTCGTCTAAAGGTGACGTAAGAGAAAGTGGGGTTTTTACACCTACTTTCACTGTTATATCAAAGTCGAAGTCTCCTTATTGGGGGTGGGGGGTGTCCCATCTAGGAGGCTTTGGTTATATGGACTAGTATGTGATACAGACTCTAACTGCGAGCTTTTCTTTTTTTGGTTTTTTACATTTTTGATATAAAAGTAATCGCAGTAAAATTATGATTTTTTTCTGCCCGATGCTTCGACGTTTGAAAATAAAAATGAAATGGGGCATTAAAAAAAATAGAATTACCTTTAGAGACAATCGAACGTTAGTCAATATAAAAACTAATAGTAATAAAATTATAAATTTTTGTTGCCACCTACTTTTATGACTAAAAATAAAAAGGTCTGGGATCTTCAAGATTTAGAGTAATTATATTTTGAAGTTACCACTTTTTCAATGAAATTCATTTATGTAACCCCCCTGCCCCTAAAATTTTTATTTTTTTATATATTTTTTTAATTTTTTTGTTGTGAGCGATAGCGAGTAAGGACAAAAATATCTTTAAAAAAAAAATTAAAAAAAAACATATGTTTCAAGAATTCGATTTATTTTGTCTTTGTGAGGATGATGATGTCGAGCGTTTATCCTCCTCAAATAGCATTTGTCTTGTGTTAACTGTATGTCAATTTTATTTTATACCCCTTAAAGAGGGTTAAAGCTAGGATGAACCATAACGGTTCTGCAGAATCTCTCTAATACCAAATTTCTCGTATTTTAAAAATTAGTTCATCAAAACCATTTTTTGTTCTTCGAAATATCGAATAATAATATCAATAGGTAAATTTCATGCGATTTTTTTTTGCAAGAAACTAAAGTTAAACGCTATAAACGCAAGGATATTTTAGCCCCATTTCTAATCTCTAAAAATTCCACTTAGGTTTTATCGTTTTCATTTAGCTGTAGTAAAGCACGTCACCTGAATTCGCTTTACATTTTATCAAATGGGAAACTGTCTGTTCTGGGTGATTATTGTCACTTCAATCTGAGATTGAAACGAGGTGACCGACGACTAAGTCATTTTCCGTTGCTAAATTGTGGCGATTAAGATAAAATTTGGTAACTCAACGATTATACATTTAGCGATAATACAGCAAAATCTTTGTTTAGTTTCGATATTCCGCTTCCCTTAGGCGAGTAATAGTTTATACGTTCCGCGGATACGTGTGTTACGGATACATAAATTTTATCTGTATTTTAGATTTAGCTTTTAAATCGCGTGTATAATTTGTTTTAAATGAAGTATTTAACGCAGACAGCTACAGGTTTTAATATTTAAAATAATTAATAGTTAAAGTTTTTAATGTTTTATTAAAATTAAATATTTATTTCGAATTTCTCTTAATTCATAATTTTTTTTTGTTAAAATAAAGAACAGTGTTTAGTTACTGAGTTTTTAAAAATTCGCAACTGTTTAATAATATGAATTTTAATAACTGGTTTATCAACTATTATTTTTCTCCTTTTTTTTGTATACGAAGTATGTTTTTTTTATTTAGTTGCAAGCTTTACGCTTACGCTGACTGCTATTCTAGTGTTCATTATATGTTGGATGCTGCTCTAGCAAATGTGATATTTTTAATGCTTACTAACACACGCCGGATGGTGCTCTAGTGACTATCATAAGCTTGATGCTGCTCTAGTAACTAACACGTGTCGAAAGCTACTCTAATAATTAGTCCTGCAGTGGGCTGATCGTAAAGACACGACCCCGTTGGACATCGAAGTCAGGCATCACTGGCTGCTATCAGTAAGCTAGTGGATGACCACTTTAATCAGCCTACGTAGGGACCGAGGGCAGGGCCGGATTAACCTATAGGCACACTAGGCACGTGCCTAGGGCCTACGAAATTCAGGGGCCTACGAAAAACTTGGGAGAAAAAAATTTGTTGACAAAAATAATTTAGCTTTAAAAACAACAAGTGTATTTTGCACAAAATTATGAAGATACAATTAAAAATATAATATTTTTCGGTAATAAATTATTTTGCAGAATCTTATGATCTAATATATTACTTTTTTGCGATATTTGGATTCAACGAAATCTTGTATTATGCTGCCGAATTTCAAACTACGCAAATTGTCGTATTCAATAGACATAAGTGCAAGCGATGGCAAACGATCTTGATTCATTGTTGAACGCAAATAATTTTTTATCAATTTTAATCTGGAGAAAGATCTTTCTCCTTCTGCATTTGATCCAAGAATCGACAAATATATTCTTAATGCAATGTGAACGTTAGGAAAAGTATTCACTAGTTTATCTTTAACATAGTTATCGATCGAACTAATCATAATGGTATTATCGATATCAACTGCAATATCGGCAGTATGTCGGCAAATTTGTAAATTAAAATCCATATTAATAAAAATGTAAAAAAAATATGCAAGAAAATTTTAGCATATATTTTGAAAAGAGGGGAGGAGTGGGGGAAGGAGGGGAGGGCCCAAAAACGGCTATGCCTAGGGCCCACGAAAGGTATAATCCGGCTCTGTGCCTAGGGCCTACGAAAGGTATAATCCAGCTCTGACCGAGGGTGTGCTGGTTTCGGTCCTCGTTAAACTGTTGTACCCTATGATTAGGGGCCCAGTATTAATAAATTTCAAATTTTTTTCAAAATGTTATGATTATTTTTTAGTTCTAATTTAACAAAATAAAGTAAAATTTAATTTATTATTATTTATTTTTTATTTTAAATATGCTTTCTTAAATGAAGAGATATATAAGTACTTTTACATTTGAATAAATAAAAAATATACGAGAAAAAAATGTAATCTAAGGGCCCCCAAAAATGTGAATGCCCTAGTGCGCTTAATCCGGCCCTGAAGCAGAGTATCAAAATTGTGATGGCATGGCTTAGAATCATCCTCAAGGATGTTTCCTAGACTGCTTCCTAGACAGTAGCCCAATGTGCAGCTCTAGTGCGACTTAAATAAAATACCTACCTACTCTAATGAAGATCACGCGCCGGATGCTACCCTAGTGACTACCACGCTCTGGCACATAATCGGCAGCGAATGTTTCAAATTATGTTCTTTTTTTAAATTTTAAAATGTTTTTGTATGAATTTAATGTTTTAAAAAATTATTATCAGAATAAATTTTGATTTCATTCCGAAAAATTCATTAAAAGTAAAATAAAAGCTAAAAAAATCTTTTCAAATGTTAATGAATTATTGTAAAAACTTTTCCTTTTATGATGTATAGAGCGCAAAATAAAGAACGGACAATCCTAAATAATTTTTGATCTAATGATCGAAACTCATTCTTAATGATTCGTGGGTGACATCAAATATGCTACTTAATTAGTGCAGACGTTATTTTAAGTTACCAAATCAAACACAAAAACGTACTTTATCAGAAAAAAACACATCTTTTTTTTTCGACAGACCCCCAAAATATAGGGTGTAGGCGCAATCTGGGGAATTTGCTCCCCATAGTTTTTTCAAGAAAGCTGTTCGAAGCTTCAATTTTAAAGTGTGAAATTTACTTTTTGTGTATTTCGTCATATCTCGAGAGCTCTTTAAGTGATTTGAAATTTTTTTTACATACAATTATGAGTTCAGTTTATTGAAAGATTATTAAAACAAAAAGTAGTTTTCAGTAAATATTGCACAGTTTTTAACATTATTTTAAAGAATGCAATTTTAAAAGTCTAAATATAAAATTTAAGCGAAATCAGTCAAATAGTTTCTCTGAAAGCGAATTTTGATATCGTTTTTTTTTAAAAATTGAATTCCTCAACAACTTTTTGATCGACTTCCCTCAAATTTTGTATTTAGTCATTTAAAATTGCATTCATCAAAATAATGTAAAAATGTTTTACCTTACAATTCAAAATTTATTCGACTACTATTAAATAATAATAAGAAATAATAAATATACACTGAAAACTAGTTGGATAAATGAATTTTATAATTGTGTAAAGCACTTTTTCACTTTACTTAAGTTCTCGAGATATGATGAAATACGCAAAAAGTAAAACTAACATTATAGGGTCGAAACTTTGTACCGCTCTCCTGATCAAACTATTGGGATCATATTTCCCAGATTGCAGCTATCCCCTATATTTTGAGAGTCAGAAATCCTAATCTGTCCAAAAAAGGTATGTTTATTCAGAGAGAGTTTCTTTTTTTTGTCGCGATAAAGTAACTTAAAATATCGTTTGCACTAGTTAATTAGCATATTCCGTGGTCACCCCTCGAATCACTACGATAGAGTCGTGAAGATCCGATGATTAGATCAAAAGTTATGTGTAGTGGTTCATTAATTTTTTTGCGTATTCTACAGATTTCAGCTTTCTTAAGTGTTTATTATTGTTTTTATTTCAAACAATTAAAATAATGTGAAAGAAAAGTTAAAGCATGATGCAATTCAGCGTGGAGCTTTGAATTAAACTTCATTCAATTTATAACTGAGCGAAACTTAAGATATCAATTGCAGCAGACACTAAAAAGGCTTAAGGATGACAAGAAAAGCATATATAGAGAGATAACTAAATAAACTCTTTTTTTTATTTAATAATTAGCAATATAACAGTGTTTAGAAAATACAAGAGTTAGCAACTATTTGATAAAAGAATTTAGCAATGAAGAATGGAAAAAAAATTAAAATAGCAAGATTATCGTCAGGCAAATAATTCTTGGGGTGGAAATTTGAATGAAACTTCATTCAATTTTTATTGAAAACGAATCTGTTAAAAATACCACTTGGAACGAAAAGATAATAACAAGAAAGAAAGAAGAGAAAGAGGCAAATAAAAGAATAAAAAAAAGAAGAAAATCTAAAATCAATTCCCGGAGTGAAACTCTGGGTTTAACTTCATAATTTTGTGCATAAAAATACATTATAAATCACATCTGTTACGAAAAATACTTTAAAAGGAAAGCAAGAACGAAAAAATCGAAAAGAAAATAGAAAATAAAACGAAAAAACTGAAAAAAGTAAAACGCAAACTTTTTATTCAATCCAAAGATTTAAGAAGGATCTGTTTACTCAAAACAATAAAGTGTTAAGACAATAAGGAGGACAATTTGCAATTTTATTTATAATCTTTTGCCATGAGGAACTCATTTGAAACTTGTTTCAGATTTCAAAGTGAACTTTTTAAATATTCCCGTAGTTGTGAATAACCAAAGACCCAAAATTTTTAAGAAGTATTTGTTTAGTCCAAACCATGCTACTTAAAGAGCCATGCAGCGTAATCCCTAAAAGCTTATCTGTGGGGTTGAACTCTCCTCCATACGGATGAAGTGGGGTGCAGCGCTCATCCTATAGACGTGAGGTCATCGATTCGAAGTGGGTTAAAGCATGTTGTTGTTGTTTCTAATGTCACTTGCCACACGGGCAATCCTGCTTGGTGAAACCGAGCAAATTTAAGACAGAGTGTGCGTTTCTTGTTTTTTTCCAGTGGCGCCATCTATGGCCAAGAATTCGACGTCTGCCGCACCATACGTCGCACTCATTTATAGGGCGGACCCATTCATACATCCATTCATTCATCCACAGATCGTAATTTTGACCTGAATCAGAGAACGATCGATCTCCAATCCAGTACCTCCAGAGGTTTTGATTTGTTATGGGAACATGGAGGTCTTTTGCGACTCGACAGATTTAACGTGTATCAGTCACTTTGCTACACAGGGAGTCTTCGGCCGGCGGGGTTCGAACCCACGAACTCTCGGACATGGGCCTTCGCCCTACCGACAAGGCTATCTCGGCCATGGTTAAGGCGTTATAACCCATTTCATCAGATAGTTTAAATAATTCCAAAATACCCACATATGTGTAGAAATAAATATTAAAATTTTTTAAAAAAGCATTTGTTTTGTCTAAATCATGCCACGTTAGGAGCATCTATGTGGTTAACATAATGGAGAACAATTTATGAATTTTTTATAATTTTTTCAAATGAGTAATTCATTTTCAATTTGTTTCAGAGTGAATGTCACTGCTTTCAAAAGTACCAATATGTTGCAAGAAATAAGTACTCACGGTATGAGCAGATTTATCGATAACGTATTGAAGGGCAATTTGCGAATTTTTTTTGAAAATGAGGAAGGAAACCATTTGATTAAAATTTTCTAAATATTTCCATATTTGTGAATAAATAAGTTCCCAGAAATTTTAAGAAGCATTTGTTTTGACCAAACCATGCTACGTCGTCCCTACTTAAGGCTTATCTGTGATGTTAAATTCTCACCCATACTGAGGAAGATGGGTCTAGGGCTCATCCTATAGACGTGAGGCCGTGGATCCGAAGTGGGGTGAAGCACTCATCCCATAGCACTATAGTAAGAGAGATCATCAACCCTTAAAGTGGGTTGTAGCACTCATTTTTCTCCTACTGAAATGAGGCTTTATCTGTTTAATGAATCATTTGAATTGTAACAGTTCGGGAAATGCAAAATTTAACGACTGTTCAATCAAAATTTAGAAGCGCAACTGCGGATAAAAAGCTAAAACAACAAGATTAAGAGCACCTATCAGAATCAATTATACTACTAAAATAAGAGATTCGCAAACAGCATTTTAGTTACCTCCACTAAAGAGTGAATAAATCTGCAAAATGGCAAAGCAGACGAGTACATACAGCTAGAAAATTTGATATTTTTTTTAGAAAAATTAAGATTATATTTTAATGTACTTCATTGGAATGCAGCTTCCTAAAAATGGTAATCATTGTTTATATTTAACACAAAATAACACAATAATATTAAATAAAAGTGAAGCATTGTACATTTTATGTATGGAGTTTTTGATTTAACTTAATTTTTGTCCTAAAGAAATAGGTTGACATTATCAATTGCAATAACAGAATAAAATAAAGTTAAAAGAAAGGATGATAAAAAGAAAGAGAGATATAAATCAAAAAGAGAGAAAAAAAATTAGGATTAACCTCTATCTGTTAATTTAATCATTTAAATTATAAATTGTTCGACAAAAACAAAATTTGACCACTATTTTACCAAGATTTAGAAATGAACATTGGATTAAAATTAAGAAAAAAATCCGATGATGGTTGCCACCCTAATAAAGGTGTGGGAATTGTGGAGGAATTTTGGATAAAATTTTATTCATTTTAAAACTAAAACAAATGTATTAAAAACAGCACTAGTTTCGAAAAAAATTGAAAAGATAGAAAGAGAAAACTAATTAAACTAAAATAAAACTCAAACTTTTTATTCTATCATTTTCAACATAACAGTTAGGAAAATACAAAATCTAACGACTACTTAATCAAGACTTTGAAATGAGCAGCTGATAAAAATTAAAAAGAACAAAACAACGGTAGCCATCCAAATCAATTCCTGGTGGGGAATTTCGGATAAACCTTTATTTTCTTTAAATCAAATGCGTTAAAAAAATCACGAGTAACAAAAACGAAGAGAAAAAGAAAGACCAAATAAAAAGAAAATAAAGGACAAAAAGGGAGAAACTAAAAAACTAAAATAAAGCTTAATATTTTTATTCAATCATTTTCAACATAACTGCTCAAAAAATATCAACTCTAACGGCAATTTAATCAAGATTTAGAAACGAACAGCGGATAAAAATTACAAAAGAACACGATGACAGTAGCCATCCAAATCAATTCCAGAGGTGGAATTTCGGATAAAACTATATTCTCTTTAAATCTAAAACAAATGGATTAAAATTTCACCAGTAACGAAATAAAAAATTAGAAAAGGAAAAAAGGTAGTGAAAAAAAAGCAAATTAAAGAGATAAAAAAGAGGGAAAACTAAAAAATATTAAAATGCAACTCAATCATTTTCAACATAACAGTTCGGAAAATACAAAATCCCACCACTATTTAATCAAGATTTAGAAACGAACCACGGATAAAAATTAAAAAGAACACGATAACGGTAGCCATCCAAATCAATTCCAGGGGTGGAATTTTGGATAAAAAGTAAGATCTAAAACAAATGCTTTAAAACTTAACCAGTGACGAAATAAAAAATTAAAAAAGAAAAAAAGGTAGAGAAAAAGCAAATGAAAAAGAAAATAAAAGACAAAAAAGAGAGAAAACTATATATAAAAAAAGAATTAAAATACAACTCAATAATTTTCAACATAAGAGTTCGAATAATACAAAATCTAACGACTATTTAATCAAAATTTGGAAACGAACAGCGGATAAAAATTAAAAAGAACACTCTAACGGTAGCCATCCAAATCAATTCTAGGGGTCGCATTCATTTCATCGACAATCACTTCATCGACACACCATTTCATCGATACCACTTCATCGACAGGCCGTTTCATCGACTAGGACATTTCGTCGACAGGCCGTTTCCTCAACAGGGTTGTTTCGTCGACAGGCCATTTCGTCGACAAGTCATTTCGTCGACAGAGTCATTTCGTCGACAAGTCATTTCGTCGACAGGGTCATTTCGTCGACAGGGTCATTTCGTCGACAGGGTCATTTCGTCTACAAGTCATTTCGTCGACAGGGTCATTTCGTCGACCAGTCGTTTCATCGACAGGATCTTTTCATTGACAGGATCATTTCGTAGACAGGCTCATTTCGTCGACAAGTCGTTGCGTCGACCGGGTCTTTTCATTGACAGGATCATTTCGTAGACAGGCTCATTTCGTCGACAGGTCATTTCATCGACAGGGTCATTTCGTCTATAAGTCATTTAGTCGAAAAGATCATTTCATCGACAAGTCATTTCGTCGACAGGGTCATTTTGTCGAAAGGGTCATTTCATCGATATGATCGTTTCATCGACAGGGTCTTTTCATCGACATATCATTTCGTCGACAAGTCATTTCGTCGACAGGGTCATTTCATTGACAGGGTCATTTCGTCGACAAGGTCATTTCATCGACAGGGTCATTTCGTCAACAGGGTCATTTCGTCAACAGGTTCATTTCATCGACAGGGTCATTTCGTCGACATGATCGTTTCCTCGACAGGGTCATTTCATCGACAAATCATTTCGTCGACAGGGTTATTTTGTCGGCAGGGTCATTTCGTCGACAGGGTCATTTCGTCGACAGGGTCATTTCGTCGACAGGGTCATTTCATCGACAAGTCATTTCCTCGACAGGGTTGTTTCGTCGATAGGCCATTTCGTCGACAGGGTCATTTCGTCGACAAGTCATTTCGTCGACAGGGTCATTTCGTCGACAGGGTCATTTCGTTGAAAAGTCATTTCGTCGACAGGGTCATTTCGTCGACAGGGTCATTTCGTCGACAAGTCATTTCGTCGACAGGGTCATTTCGTTGACAAGTCGTTTCATCGACAGGGTCTTTTCACTGACAGGATCATTTCGTAGACAGGGTCATTTCGTCGACAGGTCATTTCATCGACAGGGTCATTTAGTCGACAGGATCATTTCATCGACAAGTCATTTCGTCGACAGGGTCATTTTGTCGACAGGGTCATTTCATTGATATGATCGTTTCATCGACAGGGTCATTTCGTCGGCACACCATTTTATTGACACCACTTCATCGACAGGCCGTTTCATCGACTAGGTCATTTCGTCGACAGGCCGTTTCCTCGACAGGGCTGTTTCGTCGACAGGCCTTTTCGTCGACAGGGTCATTTCGTCGACAGGGTCATTTCGTCGACAGGGTCATTTCGTCGACAGGGTCATTTCGTCGACAGGGTCATTTCGTCGACAAGTCATTTCGTCGACATGGTCATTTCGTCGACAAGTCGTTTCATCGACAGGGTCTTTTCATTGACAGGATCATTTCGTCGACAGGGTCATTTCGTCGACAAGTCATTTCGTCAACAGGGTCATTTCGTCGACAAGTCGTTTCATCGACAGGGTCTTTTCATTGACAGGATCATTCCGTAGACAGGGTCTTTTCATTGACAGGATCATTTCGTCGACAGGGTCATTTCGTCGACAAGTCATTTCGTCAACAGGGTCATTTCGTCGACAAGTCGTTTCATCGACAGGGTCTTTTCATTGACAGGGTCATTTCGTCGACAAGTCATTTCGTCGACAGGGTCATTTCGTCGACAGGGTCATTTCGTCGACAGGGTCATTTCGTCGACAAGTCGTTTCGTCGACCGGGTCTTTTCATTGACAGGATCATTTCGTCGACAGGTCATTTCATCGACAGGGTCATTTCGTCGACAAGTCATTTCGTCGACAGGGTCATTTCGTCGACAGGGTCATTTCGTCGACAGGGTCATTTCGTCGACAAGTCATTTCGTCAACAGGGTCATTTCGTCGACAAGTTGTTTCATCGACAGGGTCTTTTCATTGACAGGGTCTTTTCATTGACAGGATCATTTCGTCAACAGGGTCATTTCGTCGACAAGTCATTTCGCCGACAGGGTCATTTCGTCGACAAGTCGTTTCATCGACAGGGTCTTTTCATTGACAAGTCATTTCGTCGACAGGGTCATTTCGTCGACAAGTCATTTCGTCGACAGGGTCATTTCGTCGACAAGTCGTTTCATCGACAGGATCTTTTCATTGACAGAATCATTTCGTAGACAGGGTCATTTCGTCGACAAGTCATTTCGTAGACAGGGTCATTTCGTCGTCAAGTCGTTTCGTCGACAGGGTCATTTCGTCGACAGGGTCATTTCGTCGACAAGTCATTTCGTCGACAAGGTCATTTCGTCGACAGGGTCTTTTCATTGACAGGATCATTTCGTAGACAGGGTCATTTCGTCGACAGGTCATTTCATCGACAGGGTCATTTTGTCGACAGGGTCATTTCATCGATATGATCGTTTCATCGACAGGGTCATTTCGTCGGCACACCATTTTATCGACACCACTTCATCGACAGGCCGTTTCATCGACTAGGTCATTTCGTCGACAGGCCGTTTCCTCGACAGGGTTGTTTCGTCGACAGACCATTTCGTCGACAGGGTCATTTCGTCGACAAGTCATTTCGTCGACAGGGTCATTTCGTCGACAAGTCGTTTCATCGACAGGGTCTTTTCATTGACAGGATCATTTCGTAGACAGGGTCATTTCATCGACAAATCATTTCGTCGACAGGGTTATTTTGTCGGCAGGGTCATTTCTTTGACAAGTCATTTCGTCGACAGGGTAGTTTTGTCGACAGGGTAGTTTTGTCGACAGGGTCATTTCGTCGACAGAGTCATTTTGTCGACAGGTTCATTTTGTCGACAGGGTCATTTTGTCGACAGGGTCATTTGGTCAACAGGGGTCATTTCGTCGACAATATTAAGAGAAGATCATTTTGTAGGCAAAGTCATGCGTAATTTTGAAACTAGTCTTATGATTCTTTTACAATAGACGTTATACCCCTTGCACTTTTTTGTAATTTAGTATATTTCTGATGAAATTTTTTAAGCCTAGCCTGATGCAAAATCTTAATAGTATGTTGAAGTTGCCGGAAAAAAGCATTTTATTTGAAAATTGCCTACTCCTGTATTCACATCACGTTGCAAAAACGAAACATTAATTGTATTTTACGCATTTAAGTTGTATATTACACAATTTTTTTCTAATCATATTTAACACATTTGTTTCTAAGATTAATTTTTAATGTACATTATTGTTGATTATCATCGCAAAAGCAATTGCAACAACTATTGTGAATGATTCTTGATGTAGGGAGTGAATGACGGGTGAAATTAGGAAGGAAAAAAAGACGGTATAAAATGAATCTGTGAGATAATGAAACCATGTGGTCGATAGATAATTTAAATGACAAGGTTTTTTCGTCAACAGGCCACTTCAGCTGCAAAAATTTTCTGTCGATAAAAAAGAAAATTATGCTTATATAACGTTCCCCCGCAATGAGTAAAACGCGTTAATACAGTTTGAAATCTTGTCCAAAAAAAAGAGAAGGAAAAGGAACTAACTTTTGTTTACAAAGAATTAATCTGAAAAACACAAACCTTTTAGATAGTTAGCTAGTAAGATTACTTCTTGTTTTATCAAAAATTTATATATTCCCTGTGTTTAGATATTTATTTTTTTCAAGCTCTGTTGATTTTTTTTCATATTCAAGTAATCGTTAATTTTGTTACTATTGACATATTAATAAAATTTTCTTACATGAAATTTCAATATTTATATATTTTCTCTTTAAAAGAAAGATCGATATACGAAAAAAACAAACTAAGTCGTTGCAAACGAAGTGAGCAACGGGCTAAACTTCCTAGCATTATAAAAATCTTGGGAAAAAAATGCATGAGGGGAAAAATAAAATGAAAATCCTACTTGGAAAACATATTGGGAAATAATGTTGATAAAAATTTTTGTTCTAATCCTCTTCCTCATGTCTTTGTCAGCTATTCTGCTGAAGAGGGAAGTTTCTGACAATTCTTGTAAAATTTAAATGAAATATTATTTGAAACAAAAATCTTGTTCTCGCATTTCCAGTTTATTTTATTTCTTATTTAATTAATTATTTATAACGTTTTGGCGTTTAATAGTTTAATATGTATTTTATTCTATATGTTCCCTAAACATTTATAAATTTTTTTACCTTATAAAATAAACTTCGTTAATGTAAAAAAAGAAAAAAAAATTCACAATGACTCCACATTATCGGGATGCGATGCAATCGAAATGATATAAAAAATGGTTCTAAATCAGAGGAGGGGAGGAAACCTGTCTAATTGGTTTTTATGATCTAAAACATTTGGGGAAAAAAACGCAATTTACTACGATATAACAAATAAATTGACTTTTGAGTTTATAATTGAGGTGAGTTTTTTATATACATCTGATTTTATTCTCATTAATGTTTTATTAAAATAAGTTTAGCAAACTTGTCTTTTTACTCAAATATTAAAATGTTTTTCTTTTCGATTTGCAAGAGAATAAAAATTTATTTAAATTAATAAAATTTGCAGTGAGAGTATATATTTTAAAGGCGAGCAATAAGTCCTTTAAAAAGTGTAAATGGAAATATTTTTAAATATCATGTTTGATATGTGTCCTGATAAAGAAATGTGAATTTTTGTTACCAAAACGAAAAAAGTGGAATTTTGAATGTTGATAGAATATTTTGTGAAATTTTGCCCTTGTGGTTTTTGCTATGCGTGAAAATTTTTATAAATTGTTTTTCTCATTTGTAGTCTATTGAACAAACTTGATATTTTAAATACATATGCATTTTTTATTTTCATTTTTTCTGCATTTTAGTTTTGAGTCTCCTGGCTTGTTCAGGCAGAAAATAATCAAAATTTTGATTGGCGATAAGTCGTGCTAATAGTGGTCAGTAAGCGTTTGAAAATTGTGTTTTTATCCTGTGTAGAAAATCAGTTAAAAATTTCAGCAATTATACTAGTAAAAAATTGGTCAAATTTTAATTGCACGATTTTATTTTCTTTTTTGTAGAGAAGGAGTTATTTATTCTTACGTTTAAACTCCAAGCTTGACTTTTTGTTAATTTTCTTTCAAGCAAAATGTGTCTAATTTAAATCCTGCAAATAAAAAATGAATTAATTCATCATTTACTTACTACAATTATTATTCTTATTAAATAATACTATTATTATTTAATTATAATAATAGTATAATTCAAAAATAGTATAATTTGATAGTATTAGATTATAATTGAATATATTAAATTCACTATTCATAGAAAAAACATATTTTGTGAAGACCAAACACTAACAGGCTTGCAGCGTTACGGCCATGCATCTAAACAATTTTGGTAAGGTGAGTAGCACTTTAAATATTGTGGGAATCTACAACAGCCTCGGTAAATACCTAAACATCAAGTTTGTGTTCCTATTGTTCTTCGAAATCTCTAATAGTAGTAACGAAACTAAGACTCAATTCGATTGTTCGAATACGCATATTCCTGTCCCAATGTTAAAGATGCTGAACAAAATGTTTAAAATTGCAATTAAAGTGAACATTAAGAAATTACTTTTCCATCATAAAAAACCTAGAATTTTTTTTCTACTTACGCAGATATAATAATTAGATCTATGATTATTTTCATTTCTGTGAGAATTCGACTGATGTCTATGTTTTTGTTAAAATTTATGTAAAAGTGTTGAAAATTTTTACAGCAATAAATTTAGCTTTCCTCTCCTTGAAATAGTGTCTAAATTTTCATTGTAATATATTTTTATTACTTTTAATTGTAAAAATATATTTGATATTAAAAATTTGATTTGATTTGATTTGGTATTAAAAACAGTTTGATTGTTAACGTAACACTATATTAACTGTAACCACGGTCCGGATATTATGCTTGGTAATGTTCTGAAGACAATCCTTACCTATCCTAAAAATAAGTGTCGAGCTATTACGATTTAGATATAGAAAAGTAGATTTCGATACATCAACCGTTTAAACGCTTCTCAACTACCTATTAATTAATTTAAAAAGCGAACTTCTTTTAGTGCAATTGGAACAATAAACCGTCATAAAGAATTTTATTTTAGTATAAAATTAAATAAGTGCATTTTTCTAATTAATAATAGAAATATTTAGATTAAATCTCTAAAATAGTATCAGAATTACGCATGACACTATCAACGAAATGACCCTGTCGGCGAAATGACCCTGTCAATGAAAAGACCCTGTCGACGAAATGACTTGTCGACGAAATGACCCTGTCGACGAAATGACTTGTCGACGAAATGACCCTGTCGACGAAATGACCCTGTAAATGAAAAGACCCTGTCAACGAAATGACTTGTCGACGAAATGACTCTGTCGACGAAATAACCTTGTCGACGAAATGACTTGTCGACGAAATGACCCTGTCGACGAAATGACCTTGTCGACGAAATGACCCTGTAGACGAAATGATCCTGTCGACGAAAAGACCCTGTCGACGAAACGACTTGTCGACGAAATGACCCTGTCGACGAAATGACTTGTCGACGAAATGACCCTGTCGACAAAATGACCCTGTCGACGAAATGACCCTGTCGACGAAATAACTTGTCGACGAAATGACCCTGTCGACGAAATGACTTGTCGACGAAATGACCCTGTCGACGAAATGGCCTGTCGACGAAACCACCCTGTCGAGGAAACGGCCTGTCGACGAAATGACCTAGTCGATGAAATGGCCTGTCGAGGAAGTGGTGTCGATGAAATGGCCTGTCGATGAAGTGATTGTCGATGAAATGAACCAGACCCCAATTCTAGGAGTGGAATTTTGAGTAAAACTTTAAATCTAAAACAAACGCAACAAAACTTTACCAGTAACGAAACAAAAAATAAAGAAGGTGAAAAAGAGGAGAGAAAAAAAAGAAGATAAAAGGTAAAAAAAAAGATGAGAAAAAAAAGCAAATGAAAAAGAAGATAAAAGACAAAAAAAGAAGAGAAAACTAAAAATTAAAATACAACTCAATCATTTTCAACATAAGAGTTCGAAAAATACAAAATCTAACGACTGTTTAATCAAGATTTAGAAAGGAACAGCGGAAAAAAATTGAGAAAGATCACTATAACGGTAGCCATCCAAATCAATTCTAGGAGTGGAATTTTGAATAAAACTTTAAATCTAAAACAAACGCATTAAAACTTCACCAGTAACGAAACAAAAAGCAGAAAAAGTAAAAAAGAGAAGAGAAAAAAAAACGCAAATAAAAAAGAAAAGAAAAGGTAAAAAAGGTGAGAAAAAAAGCAAATAAAAAAAGAAGATAAAAGACAAAAAAAAAAAAAAAAAAAAAAAAGGAGAAAACTAAAAATTAAAATACAGCTCAATCATTTTCAACAAAAGAGTTCGAAAAATACAAAATCTAACGACTATTTAATCAAGATTTAGAAATGAATAGCGGATAAAAATTAAAAAGAACACTATAACGGTAGCCATCCAAATCAATTCTAGGAGTGTAATTTTGAATAAAACTTTAAATCTAAAACAAACGCATTAAAACTTCACCAGTAACGAAACAAAAAGCAGAAAAAGTAAAAAAGAGGAGAGAAAAAAAAATGAAAATAAAAGGTGAGAAAAAAAAGCAAATGAAAGAGAAGATAAAAGACAAAAAAAAAAAAAAAAGAGAAAACTAAAAATTAAAATACAACTCAATCATTTTCAACATAAGAGTTCGAAAAATACAAAATCTAACGACCATTTAATCAAGATTTAAAAAGGAACAGCGGATAAAAATTAAAAGGAACACTGTAACAGTAGCCATCCAAATCAATTCTAGGAGTGGAATTTTGGAGGATAAAACTTTAAATCTAAAACAAACGCATTAAAACTTCACCTGTAACGAAACAAAAAGCAGAAAAAGTAAAAAAGAGGAGAGAAAAAAAAAACAAATGAAAAAGAAAGTAAAAGGTGAGAAAAAAAGCAAATGAAAGAGAAGATAAAAGACAAAAAAAAAAAGAAGAAAAAAAAAAGAGAAGAGAAAACTAAAAATTAAAATATAGCTCAATCATTTTCAACATAAGAGTTCGAAAAATACAAAATCTAACGACTATTTAATCAAGATTCAGAAATGAACAGCGGATAAAAATTAAAAAGAGCACTATAACGCTAGCCATCCAAATCAATTCTGGGAGTGGAATTTTGAATAAAACTTTAAATCTAAAACAAACGCATTAAAATTTCACCTGTAGCGAAACAAAAAGTAAAGAAGGTAAAAAAGAGGAGAGAAAAAAAAGAAAACAAAAGGTAAAAAAAAAAAAGGTGAGAAAAAAAGCAAATGAAAAAGAAGATAAAAGACCAACAAAAAAAAAGGAGAAAACTAAAAATTAAAATACAGCTCAATCATTTTCAACATAAAGAGTTCGAAAAATAGAAAATCTAACGACTATTTAATCAAGATTTAGAAAGGAAGGAGAGGCGGATAAAAAGTTAAAACAACAAGATTAAGAGCAGCCATCCAAATCAATTCCTACTAAGAGAAGAGAATCGCAAAGAGCATCCACAAAAGAGTGAATACATGTACGAAATGGCAAAACAGACGAGTACATACAGCTAGCAGGAGATGTATTTTTCCTGGAGAAAATCGGATTATCTCGGGAACCACCTCTTTGTCTCGGCTCCAGGAAAAGAGGTTGATCGGAGGGGATTAGCATTATACTCATCATTCCTGGAGCTCCCAGACAAATACTAAAGTGGCAACTGTAAGCTGAGGGAATGTTTTCCTCCCTCCCCGGATTTGGAATGTTTAGATATTTGTAGAGGAGGGATCTGGGAGTAATTTATGCAGTGGAAAATGGAGGGAATAATTTACCCCAGAGGAAATCCACAGCCTATGTTTCAGTGTCTCTAGGTATGTTCTGAATTATATCTCTGCTATATTTGGAAGTTATGGAAGAAGGAATTTCGAAAATGTGGTGTGTGTTTATGAAGACGGAACAATTGACTCGTGGCGATTCACCAACTGTGAAAGTCCAAAATGCTTCTAATTTGCTCGAAACTGTAAAAAGTATTACGAAACCTACCCACTTAAATATTCGTATTTAACTTATTTGCAAAACTGGATGGTCCATAATGACCGCCCTTAATGTATATTTTTAATATGCTCATTAGGAGTTGCAAATTAATACTTAAGAAACGTTTTTGTAATCTGACTAATAACAATTAGGGTTGATAAAAGCAAACGAGGGATTAAAGTTAGTTAAAACATATTCTATTGAGGATGATGTTTAAGGGCTATTTCCATAGAAAGGTGAACGCATTATAGTCCCTGTAGACAAATGATTTAATTTTTATTATTTAATCTTTATTTGCACTTTCTACTTTCAGTGATTAGAATGCAGAAAGGTTTTGTAATTTTTCCTATGAAAAATATTTTACAGTCCGTAGTGCATAGTTTCTTTATTTCAATTTTTTACAATTCTAAATGTATATATGAAAGAGCGGTCACTACGAAACACCCTGTATAGTTAATATTATGTTTATAATCCAACCCATTATTGCATACGTGAGGTTTTAAAAATGTATCATTAGGCTTAGCGAAGAACCGTGGTGGTTCAGGGACAAGCTGGCACGCCTCTGAATGAGGTGAACCAATTCGCGTAAAATATTCTCAGTAGTGGACTGACCGTGAGTTAGAATTCCCTTGTTGTTCGACTAATCGTGGGAGGTTTCCCTCATCATGCAACAGCAACACAAATGGGGGTTAGTTCCCTCAAAAAATTCTCCACAAAGGCTAGTTTCACCCAATGCTTCATCCTGGAGTTTCTTCCCTTGTTTTTTAGAATCTGTTCAAAATTACAAAGCTACGGAGTTTAACCCTTATACTCGTAAATTTAGAATTGGGTCGGCTGTTTAACACAGGTTATAAAATAAAATAGAATAGCAAGTAGCTTAGCAAATTTGAGATGGCCCAGAGGATTGAGTTCCGATGCTGCAATCCAGGTTCGATTACTGCTAACGGCTCGTCAGTTCTTATAATGATCACAGCTCTCAAAGACTACAGTGCTGAAGTAAAATATACCTAGTAGTAGAATGATCACCTTAAGTTCATATGTTAGGAAGTTTTCGTTGTTTTCTATTCCGTATAACGCAAATGCGGGGTAGTTCTATCGGAAAAAGAGTTCCCCGTTTAGGTGAGTTTGTCGTAATGCTTGTTTCTTATGCTCTGGGATGGGTTCAAAATTACCAGGCTACTGAGTTGAATATTGATATCTACAAATGCAGTATTGCTTGTCCATTCCACGTTGATTAGAAAATAAGCTCATCGGATCGACTTTTTTTATATTCATTCCCTTAAGTATTCTTATTTTTCAAATTTTATCAATAATATTATATAACAAGCATTTGAATGATGATGCAGTTAATTTTATTTTCAATTTCGAATTTTCTCGGAAAAGTGTTAACGAATTTATATTTGCCTATTTTATTGCTTATTTATGACTGTTATGTCGGAATACCGTTTGGGTGGCGCAAAGGAGATTTTTTTGATTTGACCGTATACTGCTGTGGCACTGTTTAATCAATCTGTAAATCAATCTGTACAGCAATCTGTTGTTTCTGTTACATCAATTTGTTGTTTCGGTTTTATTTGACTTTTTTACTCTTTGTAGTGTTTCTAATAGATGTCTCTAGAAGAGATTGGGCTAAATTATTTCAAGGACAGGCATACGAAATTTCAGGCTATTGTTGCATACAATAACCAAAATGATAGTTACAAGTTGCAAATTCATTGCTGCATTTTTTGGCATAGGGTGTTCAAAAACATTTTCCGTTTGCAATTTATTGTCAGTCCCTCAAACCTTTAAAAACTTTAAACTTAATTGATAAGTATGAGAAATCGCATGATCAAAACTCTTCTGATTCTTTAAGTATTTCTTGAAAAATATAAAAAAATTCATTAATATAAAAGTGTTTCCATTATTTTGTCCAATCCGGGTACCTTCTCAATTTTGCCATAAAATAAAAGAAAGATGGCTGAACAGAAGTTTTGGTAACCCACATGAAAGTTTGAATCGCAATTATTTCTAAAATTTATTTAATCCTGGTATGTGATTTCAAAAGGTTACGTATTTCAATTTTATGAAAAATGGTGCACTTATTATCAAAACTCGTAGTCTCTAAAAATATTTTAAAAACGCTTTAATTGAATAGAAGAAAAGAAATAGATTTAATTTTTATCCAAATGTAACAATATTGTTAATTTCTTTTTATTCAAAGTAATTTTGTTTAATTTATGGAAGGTGTGTTTAAAGCCACGCAGACGAGTTTGAGAATTTAAATGATAGTAAACAAACATAAAGATAAACTGAAATGTTGGTTTTCATTATTGGTAAAAAAGAATTCGTATGTGTTACTCATCTTGTTCGAAATGTTGTCCTCTTTTACAAATGCATTTTCCCAGATATTTTCAGATCTTGTAGATAGTGTCTTTTTTCACATATGACCAGATTTTTTAACGTCTGGTAAAATGAATTTTACCATATTTTGCAAGACGTACATAATGTTGCCAAAAATTGCTCGAAATGTCGTCCTCTATTGCGAATACCAAAGCTTTTGCATTATTTAAGATTTTGCAAGACGAAATTAAGATGTTGCCATAGTTGTTCGAAATACCAGTTTTTGTTCAAGTTCGAAATTTCGCTTTTTCTGCACTTAATCGCCATTTTTTGGAATTTTAATCGTTGAATGCAAAAACTTTGCTACAACTTCTCCTAATTTTATTTGTCCAAAAAAGAGGAACTTTTATTTTTATTTCTCCTCAGCAACTAATTCAGTTGTCCAGAAACGGTACCTAATCAGATCTGAGTTATTGGGCGCAGTTGCAGAACGATATTTCCTTCAAAACTCTTCGATGACGTAAGAATGTGACATTCGAGCAAAATAATTCTCTTTCACAAATATCTGATGCTCCTGGTGAAATGACATACCATCGTCTTCACTTTCTGAGATTCGAGCTTCAAATAACGATAGAAAATTCCGTTTTTAGTTAAAAATATGTAGCTAAGAAGAAAGTAAACTCATATATGTGATTAAAATACTTTTTTATTAAGAAAAAGTTCCACGAATTAAATTTAATTAACGTTTCTTGTTATTTTTATTTGTTAAATAGAAATCATGAGTTTTAATTTTTAGAATTTTTGAGCTTATTGTAGGACATTCTTATAGCGTATTTTTTTTCACATTTTGCTTTCATTTCGTTGTTCAGAAAGTAATTTAGTTTTTTCTCAACATATGACTTAACAGGAGCAGTGGCATATATGGCAACGTTACTTTTAAAAAGTAAGTAACGAGTAAAAGTACAAGTATTTTTAAAAAAAGTAACGAGTACAAAGTAAAAAGTTCTTATTTAAAAAGGAAAGGAGTAAAAAGTACAAGTAAAAGTACAAGTACTAAACAAAAAAGTAACGATTTAAAAGTACATTTCTAGGAAATCGAAAATTCAAAGTAACCTAAAATTTTATTGAATATTATTATGTTCTTTAATATTTTTGCAAAATTGCTCTTATTTATTTAATTAATTTTAATTTTGAAAGCTATGGACATTAATTTATTTTTAAATTCGGAAGAATATTATAATATAATTTTATAATATAATCGTATAATATAATTTTAATATCGAAGTTTTTATGGATTTACACGAAAAAGAAATTTTATCTATTGATTTTAATTTTTAGTTTATTATTTTTATTTATTTAAATTACAATTGATTTAAAATTGTTTTACTCTATAGAAACGCGTTTTAAAAGCATAAACAAAGCCAAACACGGGGTTTCAGATGGCTTTGTGATCTTTGATCTAGTAAAAAATAATTGAATGTGCAGTATAAGTTGAAACAGAACAGTCTACAGTTTTATTTGTAACAATGGCTAATGCTGAAGTCATGCAAGAAAATCATTTTCCGAACATTTCTGCCTAACGGAATAATTAAAATTTGTAAACGAATTTAAGTATCAGCGGCTAAATTAATACCTTCGAGTTTTCAAAAGTTAAAATAGTAATAATAATAGTTTTCAATAGCACAAATAGTTCTGAAGTTCTTAGAGATTTGACTGGGCGTTCTTTGACAAGGTCGGGCATAAACATAATTTTAATAAGAAATGTACTAGGTAAAAATGTATTTAGTAAAAAATGTATTAAAACAAAAATGTATTATAAGTGAGTTCAAAAAGAAAATTGAGAAACGTAATAACAAAATCCAGCATTTTTCATTTGAAATGTATTAAATAAATGCATAAAACTCGAATGTGAATGAAAATAACTTGCTAATTGATATTTTTATTCATTTTGAAAAATAATTGCATTTCGAAAGTTGTGTCACTGAGTCTGCTGCGAGAATTTCTCAGAACGTGCTTAGCCACGCTGAATTAGCGCTCCACGGGAGCACTAGAAGGTACTGCAGTATTGTACACTCATGGACCAAAAAATTAGCGCACCTAGAAGAAGTCGTCAAAATGAAACAAAATTTTACATACGTAATGACTACTTTGGTATAAGTAAATGATTAGAAAATTAAAGAAATAGGATAATTTATTTCAGAGAATTTATTTCAGAGAGCCCAGCGGTATGTCCATGAAATCCTGCAGGCACATGTGTTGCCTCTTATGCAACAGCTCCCAGGAGCCATTTTTCAACAAGACAATGCTCTGCCTCATACGGCAAGTGTGTCACAAGACTGTCTCCGTACTGTACTACCCTTCATTGGCCTGCCCGATCCCCAGATTTTTCTCCAATCGAGCTAATCTGGGATCATTTGGGACGGCGAATTGGGCACTCCACGAGTTTGAATGAACTAGTGGCAAGGTTACAGCAAATATTGAACGAAATGTCTCAAGACATCATACAGAATTTGTATACATCAATGCCCGATCGTATCGTATCGTGCATTCGTGCTAGAGGGGGTCCAACGGGGTATTAACTCCTCTGTTCTTTTGCCTTTTTCTCTGAAATAAATTATCCTTTTTCGTTGATTTTCTAATCATTTACTTGTATCAAAGTAGTCATTACGTATGTAAAATTTTGTTTCATTTTGATGACTCCTTCTTGGTGCTCTAATTTTTTTGTCCATGAGTGTATTTCACATATAATTTTTTTACGATTGGATATCGATTCAAAATTGATATGCTTTCCGTTTCAACATTTGAGCTCATGTATGCCATAAATTCTTCTTCTGTCGCTGGTGATTGGCATGATGCTTTCAGCTTTAGAAAATTTAATATCCCAGGTTTTTTTTCTGTTACGTTATTAGTTATAGCAGGGTGTTTAGCTTGTACAATTCTTTCCAATTTTTTTGTAGCCTCCAATCTAGCTTTTTCTTCCTATCAACTAAATTTGATACAAGGTACCAGACCTGCAGCAAACAATAAATCGTCCTGTGATTTCACATCACGAAACCTTTCGCGCGTGCCATCTAACAGAGTTTTGTTTAAAGGTTTACAAACTTTTGTTTTAATAATGTTACTATGAAGCTCTTCTTCTAAAACCTGTAATGTAGGTAAAAGATGGCCCAGCCATTTTTCTTTTTCTCCTTGAAGCATATCCAAGTAACGCAAGTAACGAAATAAAAAGTAACAATTTCATTCGACACTTCCGTTACAAATACTTGTACTTTTTCCCCAAAAAAGTAACGAAAGTACAAGTAAAATTACTAAAATTAAAAGGTAACGAAGTACAAGTAAAAGTACGTACTTTTTACTTGTACCGGCGGTACAAGGAACGAAAATAAAAGTACTGCCATATATGAGCAGTGGTGGCTATGGGGGATGAGCATTCACCTTTCGATGAGACGAACCGGGCTCGAATCCCATCGATGGCTGGTCGATACGAATTCCACATCTTCTGGAATTTGTTCAAAATTACAAGGCTACGAAGTCGTAGGCTAGTAGTCGTAAACGCAAAATTGGGTCGGCTGTTCAACGACTGTAACAAAATGAAAAATAAAGAATCTTAAAAAGCAGCTTTTCCGGCATATTTTACTTTTTTACTATTAAAAAAGGAAAAATGCAGTTTACGCAAGAAGAAAAAGTTATCCCATGGAGAAAATGTATAGAAAATACGCCAGCATCAAAATTGGTTTGCAAAATTTCGATCAGGCGATTTTGATGTTAGAAATGCACCACGTTCTGGACGACCAGTTGAAGTTGATGAAGGGACAATTAGGGCGTTAAATTGATGCAAACCGGCGAATAACAACACCTCGTGAGATTGTCTTGAGATTAAATTTCTTGATTTACTCGAAACGTCTAGGTTTAATCTCAAAGCTCGATATGGAGTTTCCTCATGCTTTTTCCGAAAGATCTTTGTGACGTGTTGTTGACGTCTTTTATTTGTTTCAAACGTCAAGAAAATTATTCGTTTTTGAAGCGCACTATCACTTTGGGCGATACATGGGCTGTCTACAGTAAAGTTAAACGCAAGAGGAGTAAAAAAGATGAACAGGCATAAAGAAAAGGAGGTCTAAAACAGCCTATATCTGCGCATCAAAAAGTATTGTACCATAATGGGCAATATTTAATTTAATAAAATGTTCTATAAGCTAATCGTCTTTTATTTTCATTAAAAAAAACGAAATTACTTTTTGAACAACTTGATATATGCCATAAAATAGTCCATTACGTTACTTAAATCGAATTTCTTACTTTTCTTTCAATTATACATTGCAATTAAAAACTTCGACCAATGAGGGTAAATCTAATTGTATTTTTACTCGAAGAATCTCTTTGTGAAGAATAAAAAGAATTTAAAATATTCTTTTTTAACTAATGAAATTGAATGTTCTCCAATATATTGGATGATAAGTCTCAAGAGTTAAAACAAAAACGCTTCGCAAATGAAGACTTTAAACTCGTGATCCCCGATACCAATTGCGTAATCGAAACTCAAGAAGAAGAAGATAACTGATACACAGACACCTGAACAATGACCTCAGCGCCGACTGGTTATTTATAAACAAGATGGCGTGCAAGTCGGGCTGAGTTTTTCCACGTACGTTATATAATATTAATTAACATGAAGCTAATTAAATACAACGCCGTATGACTTATCGAATTTGTTAAGATATAGTCTTTTTCTTGTCTACATCTTTTATTGTTGTGTTGAATTGTATCCGTGATTATTTTTTGTGTATCTGGCAACTTCATTGCATAATTAGTTTGTTTATGTTCCACATGGTTTCATATTTGTCTTTGCGTTAAATAAGAAATAAACCAAATCTTTCTTTGTGAAAAAATATAGAATGTGTCAGTTAGAGAACTCATATTTGACTGGCTAGGTTTACTCGAATTCGAATAGAGAGAACAGCTGCTAACATAAACAAATACCACGTTTCCACAGCCAATCAGGATTGATATACGTGCTGACGTCACTTGCAGGTATCTAATTAAAATCTGCGTTCTCACTACCCAAACGAAAAAAGTAGTGGAATGTTTTTTTCCTTACCTTACATTTACTCGGTACTATTCGAATCAGCACACAACAACGTTGAATTAAGCATAATAGTTATAGAAATACTTTTGTAAATATGTGTAAAATTATTACTGATCTAAAAGAAAAGGTTTTAGTTTGAAACCTTTATTCATATTATTCCTTTCTTTTTTTCTTTTTAAATTTCTAAATAGCTGAATCAAAATAAAATATATCTTTCAAATATAATAATAGTTCATATAAAATGATTTCATTTATCTAATATTTTCTAATCTGAAGTCTAGCAACAAAATGTAAGAAACAACTTTTAAAAGTAAGAAACAACATCAATCAATACAGTCCTTGAAAATTCAGTTCTGAACTCTAAATGTGTTTTTTTTCTTTCATTTAGCTAACAGTAAAGTTATAGATCCAGAATCTGATTTATATGTTTAGTTATTAAAAGCTTATGTTTATAGTCGTCCTATAGTTTAAGGTGTTTTATTGAAAGAAATACATTAATATTTATCATATTAAAATATTTATCATATTAATTTATCATAACTATAAAAAATTTAAAAATCTAAACAATTGCATTATCAATACAAATATACAACAAAATTTCTTTCATAATGTTTAATTTTTCAAATAATTGTTTAGTGTTGGTTTTTCATGATTAGGTCTATGAAATTACAATGAAAAATATGAATAACCAGTGAGGTAAGGCATCAATTTATCACACAGAAAATTAAAGTTACTAACTCTCATTTCTAACTAAAATTCCAATAATATTCTGATGAAGATACATATAATAACTTTATTTTATTTATTTATTTTCCAGATATATAAAAATGATACTTCTGAAACAGTGATGATATAATTAAATTCAAATTTCAATCAATTCAAATTTCAATCAATTCAAATTTCAATCAATTCAAATTTCAATCAATTCAAATTTAAAATCTGATTATTTATGTAAATTGACTTCACTTGAACTACAGTATTTTTGTAGTTGATAACCTCAAACATATTTGAAATAAATTTCTGCAAAAAAAAACTTCACAATTACTGCAAAATAATTAAAGTATTTTTATGGTTAAGAGTGAGCTACAAAAAACTTCACAACTACTGCAAAATAACTAAAGTATTTTTATGGTTAAGATTGAACTACAAAAAAACTTCACAATTACTGCAAAATAACTGAAGTATTTTTATGGTTAAGATTGAACTACAGAAAATCTACAGTTAACTGTAAAATAACTACAAAAATACTTCAATTCTGCAAAAAAACTGCAGTTTATTTTTAGCTGGGAATTTACACACACCGTTATTCTAAAAACTCAAAATCTATATCGCACACAAGAACTGCTGTTGCCAAAACATGGAATACTAAATATGTAATAAGAATATAATTAATGTTCACGTGCACACTTTTACAAAAATAACATCATAAGATAAATAATAGTATTAAAAATACTATTTTAAAAAAGGATAAAACCAATAATATTTTTGAGTAAAAAAATATATAGCAATTTAAATATTGCTCTAAATAAGAATAAAATTAATTATATTCTTAGTAAGGAGAAAAAAAAAGAGTAATATAAATATTATTCTACATAAGCATAAAATTAATATTAGTTTTAGTGGGAAAAAAGATAGCAACATAAATACAATTATGAACAAGCATAAAATTAATAATAATTTTGGTAAGAAAAAAAACGAGTAATATAAATACTATTCTACTTAATCATGAAATTAATAATACTTTTAATAAGTGTCAAGATAGTAAATTAAATACTATTCTACATAAGCATAAAGTTAATAATATTTTTGGTAAAAAAATGAGAGTAATATAAATACTATTCTATATAAGCATAAAATTAATAATACTTTTAGTAAGAATGAAGAGAGTAATTTAAATACTATTCTACATAAGCATAAAGTTAACAATATTTTTAGTAAGCATAAAGATAGTAATATAAATGCTATTCTACATAAGAATAAAATTAATAATATTTTTAGTAAGTATAAAGAGCGTAATTTAAATTCTATTCTTGATAAGCATAAAATTAATAATATTTTTGGTAAGAATAAATATAGTAATGTAAATACTATTCTACATAAGCATAAAATTTATAATACTTTTAGTAAGAATAAAGAGAGCAATTTAATTACTATTCTACTTAAGCATAAAATTAATAATATTTTTAGTAAGTATAAGATAGTAAAATAAATACTACTAGGAGGCTCCGCCCCCTGAGCGCTAACGCTCGCCATCCCCCGAGAATTGCTACGCAATCCTATGTGGTTCACGCCGTGAACCATGGCTCGCTGCGCTCGCTCGCCAATGAACACAATGTTCTAGCACAAAGACATAATATATTATCATCAAAGACATAGTATTTTATCATCAAAGACATAGTATTTTATCATCAAAGACATAGTATTGTACTTATGTAGAAGAATTCTACCAATGTTCTTATTGACTTTTAAAAAAGTATATTAGCTATTTAGATTGTACATGGTGAAAAAATCAAAACATTAGCTAAATAAGAAACATATTAGCAAAATAAATTATCAAATATTGCTTCACTAATATTCTGCATTTTAAAGCGTGAAAATTCAATGCATAAATAAACGCGAAATATAAAAAAATTCAATGCATTCAATACAAACACTTAAACGTTTTTTAGACGTTTAGGTAGCTCCCAGTAGAAAAATATCAATTCAACAGCGGCCTTTTAAAGCATTCTCACTTCAATTAATTAATTAATTCCTAATTGAGTTTAAATTAAATATTGTCATGTTTTTAGTGCATGAATCTGAATTGAACAACCTCATAATGCTCACTCTGGTTATTGTTATCTGGTTGCTCACTACGTGCTCTTGCGCGCCGAATCCAATCAATTAAAAATGAAAACTGTTGCCAGCGCGAGAAAAGAAATATCATCGGTTTTATTGATACATACATACATACGTACGTATTAGCGTTTTATATAATATAGATAGATTCTAAATAAACATGAAATTGATAATATCTTTAGTAAGAAAAAAAGAGAGTAATACAAATACTATTCTAAATAAGCATGGAATTAATAACATTTTTAGTTAGAATAAAGTTAGTAATATATAAATACTATTCAACTAAAGCATAAAGCTAATAATATTTTTAGCAAGAAATTATTCTGCCTTTATTATTCTTATTAATTTATTTCCCCACCAGATGCCATTTTTATTTTTTTTTAAAAAAGTAATAAACTGATTTGCATTAAAATGGAATTCAATACAAAAATCTATAAACGAGAAATTTGCAATAAGATTTTGAAAAGTGATGATTCACAAAGAATGGTCCCATTAACTTCTGATAATAATGATAAGCAAATGCCAATTATCGAGGCATTTAAATGTGACATTTTAAAATAAGCTTTGAGGAATAAAAGCTAAAATGCGTAATCCACGTTTTATGACATCAACAAATTAGATGTTAAATTAAATTATGTGAAATTAAAGCATAATTTATGTAAGAGATCATTCTTTCTGACAAATGGAATTGGTTGCCATGGGCAACGGACAAGATCAGCATATCCTGCACAATGCATTAGGAGGCAATATTCAGAAGGCAGAAAATATGTCATTCGATAAACGACTTTCTATTGTCTTTCAGTTTAAATTAAACTTAGAGGTTATAAAATTGGAACAGTATGGCGTCTAAAGCTGAGTTTAAATTTCAGGATTAGTTTTAAATGTAGCACCAGTGAAATGGACGAAAATATTAATTTAAGTACTTAGTTTTTGGCAGTTGGAATGATTTCAGTATGTTAAGTTTCGTTTTCGAACTACTTGGAACAGATCTATCTATGCAAATATGTCCTTATCAACTTGTTAATTGTTCTTAACTTTCTTATAAGTACGTTCTAAAATTGATTAAACGCAAACAGCATAAATTTAAAAGCTGAGTTTAATATTTTAGAGTTAGTTTTAATTTTAGCTCCAGTTAAAATAGCGAAAATACTACATTAAGCATTTTGTTTTTCTGCAGCTTAAGCGAAATAAACCTGTTAAGAATATTCTACTGACTCGAATATGTTTTACTATGTTAAAATATACTTATCAGCGTAATAATGGTTTTATTTATTTTAAAAGTGGTTCTAAAACTGGTTAAACACTTTAAAGTGTAAACGCAAGTTTAAAATTGCAGGATGAATTTCAGTTGTAAAACTAGTGAAAAAAACGAAAAAGATAATTAAAGTAAACGGCTTTTAGCATTTTAAAAGATTTCAGTCTATTAAGTTGAGTTTTCGAAATTCTCGAATCTATATCTATATAAATATTTTCTTTCCATCTTATTAATGGTTTCTTAACTTTCCTTTAAGTTGTTTTTTAAAACTGTTTAAACATAAACAGTGTAACGTCTAAAGCTAAGTTCAAATTTTAGAATCAGTTTTAATTTTATCAACAGAAGAAATAACGAAAATAGTAATTGAAGATATTAGGTTTTTGAATAAATGAGTTGAATCTGTTTCATTTTCATTGAGTCGAATATATCTTACTATGAAAAAATGTACTTATCAATTTACTAATGGTTAACTTTCTTATAAGTGGCTCAGAAATTGGTTGAACTTAAACAGTGTAACGTCTAAAGACGAATTCAAACTTTCAGGATCAGTTTTAATTTTAACACTAGTAAAAACAACAAAAATACCAATTTAAGCATTTTTATTGCAGTTTAAACAAAACTATCTTTATGCAAAATATATGCAAAACTTTTATAGTAACTATGCAAAAATATCTTTATCAACTTATTATTGATTAGACCCGGTGATTTTTATGAGTTGTTCTTAGTAAAATTATATTAGTATGTTCTTAGTATATGTTCTTAGTATAATTAGTATAATTATATAAAAATATTGTTATAAACTTATAAGCTGTTTTAAATTTTCTTATTTGTGATTCTAAAATAGTATCTGTACAAAGTCTAAAGCTGAGCTAAAATTTTAGGATATGCTTTAAATGTAATACTACTTAATGAAAAAGAAAGAAGAAAAACTTTTTTTGGTTCTGTTTAAGGACTTATAGCTTGTTAAAATTTATAAAAGAGAAGGATATTTCACAGTATGTAAAAATAATTTTATTTATTTATTTGTAGTATAGGTATCCATAAGTGGTTTTAAAATTACTCAAACATGAACCGTAAGACACCTCAGACTAGTTTTATAATTTAGGAATAATAGTTTATAGAATGTAAACAGAACAAAATGAATGTAAATAGAATAACATGAATGTAAAAAGAAAAAAAAACTAGCTTTTAGCATTATTTATTATATTTCATGGAAACTTTAAATGGGAGTGAATAAAAATTCGTGTGTTTTTAACACGCAACTATACGCTTTTAAAGTGCCATTTTTACTATACACAATATTTTTTTAATAATGCAAGCTCAAAGATACTATATTTTGATAAATCAAAGTAACGAAGTAATTATAATAATGTAAACTAATTAATTAACTAAGTGTAGAACTAACCAGTGAGTAATGTACAAACATTAGTTTTCAAATTAAAAAAAAAAATTAAGTTGTAATACAACACAAATATGGCTTGAAATTGAGTTTCACGCGCTATTTTTGATTATCATTCATTCATTGTAAATAGTTTAAACGTTAATTAACATATTCATTATTCGAATCTATCTAGTTTATTAGTATTACTGCGGCGGCCGCTGTGTGAACCTTCCTAACTCTACCAGGCTGAGGTTGAACAATGGTGGTTAGAGCATCCTACTACAAATCCGGAGGTACTTGGTTCAACTCCTTACCGGCAACCAACGGACTCCCCTCTAACTCATTTCTCTCTCCGGAGGCATTTTGCTCAAAAATGAGAATACGCTTTTTCAAGTTTGAATGTATGCTAGATTTTCAAATTTGACTTTAATTTATGTTCGGAACTATTTTAATCCTTTTTAATCTCAATTTTGAGAATTTTTTCAGTGTAGGAAACACAATTTTGAATCATTTTTTGGTTTCAGGAAGTTATTTTTTTATGTTCTTATCTAGCATACTTAAAGCAATTTTGATGTGTTTTTTAAGAATTCCTTTTAGAATTCAAGAATTTTTTCCTTGTTATAGCATGGCAAAACAATTTAAATGCATTTTCTTAAAAAAATCCTTTTAGGGATTTTTTCATCGTTACATAGCACAGCAAAACAATTTTCATGTAATTTTTTTAAATCCCTATTAGAATTCAGGAATTTTTTTTATTGTTATCTAGCACGGCAAAACAATTTTGATGTATCTTCTACAAACCCCTTTTATGATTCAGAATTTTTTACTCTTATCTAGGCAAAACAATTTTGATATATTTTCTAAAAATTCCTTTCAGGTTTAAGGAAGTTTTTTTTATGTTTTATCTAGCATAGTTAAAATAATTTTGATGTATTTTTTAAAATTCCCTTTTAGGATTCAGGAATTTTTTTGTTGTTATATAGCACAGCAAAACAATTTTGATATATTTTCTAAAAACCTCTTTCAGGTTTATTGAATTTTTGGTTGCTATATAGCACAGCAAAACAATTTTGCTGTATTTTTTTAGATCTCTTTTAAAATTCAGGAATTTTTTTGTTATTGTTATCTAGCACGGCAAAACAATTTGGATGTATCTTCTAAAAACCCCTTTTATGATTCAGAATTTTTTACTCTTATCTAGGCAAAACAATTTTGATATATTTTCTAAAAATTCCTTTCAGGTTTAAGGAAGTTTTTTTTATGTTTTATCTAGCATAGTTAAAATAATTTTGATGTATTTTTTAAAATTCCCTTTTAGGATTCAGGAATTTTTTTGTTGTTATATAGCACAGCAAAACAATTTTGATATATTTTCTAAAAACCTCTTTCAGGTTTATTGAATTTTTGGTTGCTATATAGCACAGCAAAACAATTTTGCTGTATTTTTTTAGATCTCTTTTAAAATTCAGGAATTTTTTTGTTATTGTTATCTAGCACGGCAAAACAATTTGGATGTATCTTCTAAAAACCCCTTTTATGATTCAGAATTTTTTACTCTTATCTAGGCAAAACAATTTTGATATATTTTCTAAAAATTCCTTTCAGGTTTAAGGAAGTTTTTTTTATGTTTTATCTAGCATAGTTAAAATAATTTTGATGTATTTTTTAAAATTCCCTTTTAGGATTCAGGAATTTTTTTGTTGTTATATAGCACAGCAAAACAATTTTGATATATTTTCTAAAAACCTCTTTCAGGTTTATTGAATTTTTGGTTGCTATATAGCACAGCAAAACAATTTTGCTGTATTTTTTTAGATCTCTTTTAAAATTCAGGAATTTTTTTGTTATTGTTATCTAGCACGGCAAAACAATTTTGATGTATCTTCTAAAAACACCTTTTATGATTCAGAATTTTTTACTCTTATCTAGGCAATACAATTTTGATATATTTTCTAAAAATCCCTTTCAGGTTTAAGGAAGTTTTTTTAATGTTTTATCTAGCATAGTTAAAATAATATTGATGTATTTTTTAAAATTCCCTTTTAGGATTCAGGAATTTTTTTGTTGTTATATAGCACAGCAAAACAATTTTGATATATTTTCTAAAAACCTCTTTCAGGTTTCTTCAATTTTTCGTTGCTATATTGCATAGTAAGAAAATTTTGCTGTATTTTTTTAATCCCTTTTAAAATTCAGGAATTTTTTTGTTATTGTTATCTAGCACGGCAAAACAATTTTGATGTAATATTTTTCAAAATCCCTTTTTTACAGTTATCCAGCAGAAGTTTTTTTTACTGTTATCCATCATGGCAAAACAATTTTGATATATTTTCTAAAATTCCCTTTTAGGTATATGGAATTTTTTGTTCCTATATAGAACAGCAAAACAATTCCGTTGTATTTTTCAAAAAAATCTCTTTTAGGAATTTTTACTTTTGTTGATATCAAGTATGACGAAATAATTTTGATGTATTTTCTTAACATCCATTTTAGATTCCAAAAAGATTTTTTATGACCTTTACCAAACACGGTAAAACAATTATGACCTAATTCTCATAAAATAAATTTTTGGTTTCAGGAAAATTTTGTATGCACGTCAAAATCTAGCACGTCAAAATATTCTAGCAAAATATCTAGCACGTCATATTTTATGTTTTTTTTTACCTTGTATCAATTAAATTACATTAATATCAATTTGAAATTCCGAGATAAAAATTTTTAGAGGGTAAAAAAAATAAATCGATTTCAGAATTTGGAGTGCGCATAAGTACGCAGTTAAACACGAAGGTTATTTCTAAAATGATAAGTAGGTGTGATTAAGATAATGATTGATATAATTACTCGCATTTAGCATTTTTATAGTAATAAACATTAATTACTTCGAAAAAAAAATAGTTGCTGAAAAAGAATTTTATCTCTGAGGGACCGTTCACAAATAATCTCACGCTTATAGAGGAAGGGAGGGGAATTTTTGAACTTGTGACTAGGGGCGGAATGAGGTATCAAGAAGTTGGACAACCCCTCATTTTAGTATCCGCTGAAAACCTGCAGATTAGATATTTTTATGTTTATTTTTATATATCATTTTTGGTAAGGACATTTTTGTTGAAAAAGCCCATCATATTTTTGGTAATAAATCCAAAATATATGGTATTTAAATCATTCACTTTTTTTAAAAAAAATTTCCACATGTATGGTAACGGTTAACGGGTAATTTTGGTTTTCAAAATTCTTATTACCACACATACATTAGTTCTTATTACCACTCATTTATTAAAAATACTAAACTGAAAAGTAGATTCAGCTGAATAAGTATCTTTTATGCCGCACTCTAAGGCAGTAGTTCCCAATTTTTTTTCGGATATGGAACCTTAAATGATCGATCATCTTTTAGAGGGACGCCAAAGCTTATAAAAATCAATTTATAAATGAATAAAAATATTAAATGCTTGAAATTTTATTGTAAAAACATTTAATGAACGAATAAATGGCGCAGGGGACAGATCGTTCACCTTCCAATGAGGTGAACCGGGTTCAAATCCCAGTGATGGCTGGTCGATACGAATTGCGCGTCCGGCTCGCAGTGCTGATGTAAAATATTCTCAGTGGTCAGATCATGGGTTAGAGCAGTGGTGCGCAAACTAGGGGTCGCGACCCCTGTGGGGGTCGCCAGAAGTTTTTTGGGGTCGCCAAATTTTTATGAAATGCATTATCCCTGCTTGCTGCATACCATACAGTATACTTATAAGGAGTGAAGTGCCGTCACTCCCTGTTTAATTGCAATTTCATGCCGTCCACTCTTTCTGATGGTGCTGCAGCATTAACAGGTTCGAATAAGGGGCTCAGAGGCTTAATTCAGAAGGTGGCGCCTCATATGGTATTTAATCACTGTATGATTCATCGGCAAGCTCTTGTTGCAAAAGATATGGATGAAGAACTGCACAACGTATTACAAGACGCTGTTAGTTCAATTAACTACATTAAATGCAACTGCCGTCTCTTTTCAATACTTTGCAATGAGATGGGTTCAACGTATGAGAGATATACTGTTACACACCGAAGTCAGATGGCTTTCACGTGGGAAAATACTACGACGGATATTTGATTTAAGAAATGAAGTGTACACGTTTTTAATCGAAAAGAAACATAGATTGGCAAGTTATTATATCAATGAAGTTTGGCTAGGGAAGCTGAGCTATTTAGTTGATATTTTCGAAAAACTTAACGACTTAAATTTGAGCTTGCAGGGTGAGAATTCAACTATTATAACTGCAGCCAGTAAAATTCAAGCATTTAAGAATAAGCTTAGTCTCTGGCAAAATTGAACTGAATAAAAACAACACCATGTTCCCTTGCTTTAACGATTTTATCAAGGAAAATAATATAGATATATTTACATTTAAAAACATCATTTCAACATTAAAATCACATTGAAAAGTTAAAGAAAGATTTTTCGAGAAGATTCGAGGATTTTCCTGAAAATCTTGGTTGGATTCGTGATCCATTTTCCTTTGACATATGCAGTTCAACTCTTCAAATTAGTGAGAACTACTGAGTCGAAATCAATTTAAGACTCAGCCTTGACAAAAAATTTTGGCTATCCGTGGAAAAACAATATCCCATTTTATGCAAGAATGCCATCAGAGTGTTAATACAATTTGCATCAACGTATTTATGTGAAACTGGATTTAGCAAACTAGTTTCAATAAAAACAAAATACCGCTCGCGTTTAAACCCTGAAGATGATATGCGAATTGCAATTAACAACATACATTCAAACATCGATGAGATAATTAGAAACTTGCAGCCACATACATCTCATTAAAGGGCAATTTACTGATTTTTCTGTTATACAAAAAGTATTTTCTTAAAATTATAAATAAAATTAATATGAGTCAAATATGATGTTTTTATTCGATGAAACGAAAGAAATGCGCGAAATATACATCTTATTTGTGAACATTTATCGCTAGGGGTCGCCAAAAATTTTCTCTCTACTAAAGGGGTCGCAGTCGAAAAAAGTTTGCGCACCACTGGGTTAGAGTCCCCTTGCCTTTAGGCTAACCGTGGGAGGATTTTGTGGTTTTCCTCTCCATGTTACGCAAATGCGTGTTTGTCCCATCTAAAATTCCTTCACGAAGGCAAAGTTCTTAAAATACTTGATTCAGGAGTTCCCTTGTCTTCTGGATTGGGTTCAAAATTACAAGCCTACGCAGTTGAGCATTAGTAGTAACCCCAAAATTGGGTCGGCTGTTCAACTGCGGTTATTAAATCAAATGAATGAATAAAAAGTAATTTTATTTTATTTTACAGTTATATCAATATAATTTTGTCAGATATTTCAATTTACAGCTCTGGAGCGGCATATAGTCTTCTGATTTTATTTTAGTGTAAGTATAATCTGAATATGAGCTAAAACTTGATTTGTCGTTGAAATAAAGACGAAAAAGAATTCAATTAATTGTTGAAGATGATTATTAGAAAGACCTATTTACTTCATTGTTGAATACGGTTATTTTTATTCTAGAAAAAATACTAATGCGATTTTTCTTGCTTGTGTCCTTTTTATTATTCATTTAATACGAGGGTTGCTATTTATATTTCTGGCCTAATAATGAAAAACAAACATGTAGGATCGAAATTGGTTTTATTGTTTTTCAAAATATTCTCCATGATGATCAATACACTTTTGCATGCGTTTGAACCAATTTTCAAAGCACTTTTTCCAGTCCGATTGAGGTAACTCCAAAACGTGCGTTTTGAATGCATCAACCGCTTCTTCGGGGGTCGAAAATCGTTGTCCACGTAATTTATTTTTGATGTGTGGGAATAAGAAGAAGTCATTGGGTGCCAAATCAGGGCTGTACGGCGGATGACCCATCACTTTGATCTTTCGCTCCGTCATAAATGCCTTTGTTTGAGTCGATGTGTGATAGCTCGCATTGTCATGATGAAGAATGATTCGCCTGTTCTTCTGCTTTTTTCGAATTTCTCTGATGACTTCTGGCAAACAAATGGTCGTGTACCATTCAGAATTGACCGTCCTGCGTTGCTCTAACGCCACTGTTGCCACATGACCGTTAATGCCGAAGAAACAGGCAATCATTTGTTTCGATGTGCTTCTTCCTCGAACAACTTTTGTTGGTTTTGCCTCATCTTGGAAGACCCATAAGTTGATTGCTGTTTTGTTTCCGGCTCATATGCATAGATCCATGATTCGTCACCTGTGTAGATGTTATACACAGCCTTTGATGTACCTTGAACGTATTTTTCCAACATTTCCTTGCACCAATCGACACGAGCCTTTTTTTGAGCGTTTGTTAGATTATGCGGGATCCAACGCGAACAATTTTTTTTTAGGCTCAAATGTTCATGCAATATTTTATTGATGCTAGTCATACTAATGTCCAAAGACGCCTCTATCTCACGGTATGTCACATGACGATCTTGCTTTATCAGTTCACGCACAGCATAGATCTTTTCTGGCACAACAACGGATTTCGGACGACCCGCACGGGATTCGTCCTGGATCGAACATCGACCACGATTAAATTCGTTATACCAATTTTTTACAGTGCTGTCGGATGGCGCTTTATCGCTGAATAAAGAATTAAGTTCATCAAAGCACTCTTGTCTTGACAATCCACCTCGAAAGTTATGAAAAATAATGGCACGAAAATGTTCACGATTCAATTCCATTTTTTGAAAGAGAAGAACTTTTCAATTTACTGTCAACAACACAAATGAAGCTATAATGGTAAATCGTCTGCTGAATTTATGTTTAAAAATATCAAACTTTCGATTAAAATCGTCTGCGGTCGCCTAGCAACACTTACTGTTGCCAAGGCCAGAAATATAAATAGCAACCCTCGTATATTGTTATTAGTATTCTTTTTCAATTTTGCTTTCTTTCTTTGTAAGCATTCTAATTGGATAATTTTATAAAATAATGAAAATATTAAATAAATAGTGGGTAATTTATCTGATATAATTTTAATTACATGTTTCAAAAATCACAGCTGTTAAAAAAAGTATTATCTCTCATAACCCTTCCACGGAACCTTAGGGCTCTGTGGAACACGATTTGGGAACCGCTGCTCTATGGAATTGTGATAAAATTATCAAATTTTACCACATTTATTACCAAACAGCAAGGTAATAAAACCACATTTTACTGTTAATTATACCTTAAGTCATTACTAAGAAGCTTCGAAAAACTTACCGTGTTTTTTTCCGTTCTCATAAAGCCAGAAGCATGGTAAATGTTACCATATTCTTTCTTTAATGCATAATTTCTTATTGTTAGGCTTTCAAACAGCATTAAAACACGCAGTTAAAGTTTAAAAATGAAGTTAGATTTAGGATTTAATCCGTGTATTTCATTTCTGAGCAGCAATGTTTATGCAAGATAGCGTGACATGTGAGAAAGGGGAATAGGTGTTATAGATTAAAATGTGACACTTAGTGACAAATGGGATGAGGAATTCAAAAATATTGAAAAAATGCGACATCTCTCATGATCACCCCCTTAGTCGAAAACTCATCTTAATTATATATTTTATTGTTAACATTTATTCATTTCTGTTTTTGAGCATGTGAATTTTTGTTCGTCTTTTTACGTCTTTTTTCGTACCTCATTGTTAAACTTTATTCATTTCTGCCTTTGTGCTTGTGAATTTTTGCTCGCATATTATTTTATATAATTGTTAACATTTATTAGTTTCTACTTTTGTGCTTGTGAATTTTTGTTCGCATATTATTTTATACAATTGTTAACATTTATTAATTTCTGCTTTTGGGCTTGTCAATATTCGTTTGCTTATTATTTTACGTGATTGTAAACTTTATTCTTTTCTGCTTTTGTGCATGTGAATTTTCGTTCACTTATTTTTTTACCTGATTGGTAAACTTTATTCATTTCTGCTTTTGTGCTTGTGAATTTTTGTTCGCATATTATTTTATATAATTGTTAACATTTATTAATTTCTGCTTTTGGGCTTGTCAATATTCGTTTGCTTATTATTTTACGTGATTGTAAACTTTATTCTTTTCTGCTTTTGTGCATGTGAATTTTCGTTCACTTATTTTTTTACCTGATTGGTAAACTTTATTCATTTCTGCTTTTGTGCTTGTGAATTTTTGTTCGCATATTATTTTATATAATTGTTAACATTTATTAATTTCTGCTTTTGGGCTTGTCAATATTCGTTTGCTTATTATTTTACGTGATTGTAAACTTTATTCTTTTCTGCTTTTGTGCATGTGAATTTTCGTTCACTTATTTTTTTACCTGATTGGTAAACTTTATTCATTTCTGCTTTTGTGCTTGTGAATTTTTTTTCGCATATTATTTTATATAATTGTTAACATTTATTAATTTCTGCTTTTGGGCTTGTCAATATTCGTTTGCTTATTATTTTACGTGATTGTAAACTTTATTCTTTTCTGCTTTTGTGCATGTGAATTTTCGTTCACTTATTTTTTTACCTGATTGGTAAACTTTATTCATTTCTGCTTTTGTGCTTGTGAATTTTTGTTCGCATATTATTTTATATAATTGTTAACATTTATTAATTTCTGCTTTTGGGCTTGTCAATATTCGTTTGCTTATTATTTTACGTGATTGTAAACTTTATTCTTTTCTGCTTTTGTGCATGTGAATTTTCGTTCACTTATTTTTTTACCTGATTGGTAAACTTTATTCATTTCTGCTTTTGTGCTTGTGAATTTTTTTTCGCATATTATTTTATATAATTGTTAACATTTATTAATTTCTGCTTTTGGGCTTGTCAATATTCGTTTGCTTATTATTTTACGTGATTGTAAACTTTATTCTTTTCTGCTTTTGTGCATGTGAATTTTCGTTCACTTATTTTTTTACCTGATTGGTAAACTTTATTCATTTCTGCCTTTGTGCTTGTGAATTTTTGCTCGCATATTATTTTATATAATTGTTAACATTTATTAGTTTCTACTTTTGTGCTTGTGAATTTTTGTTCGCATATTATTTTATACAATTGTTAACATTTATTAATTTCTGCTTTTGGGCTTGTCAATATTCGTTTGCTTATTATTTTACGTGATTGTAAACTTTATTCTTTTCTGCTTTTGTGCATGTGAATTTTCGTTCACTTATTTTTTTACCTGATTGGTAAACTTTATTCATTTCTGCTTTTGTGCTTGTGAATTTTTGTTCGCATATTATTTTATATAATTGTTAACATTTATTAGTTTCTACTTTTGTGCTTGTGAATTTTTGTTCGCATATTATTTTATACAATTGTTAACATTTATTAATTTCTGCTTTTGGGCTTGTCAATATTCGTTTGCTTATTATTTTACGTGATTGTAAACTTTATTCTTTTCTGCTTTTGTGCATGTGAATTTTCGTTCACTTATTTTTTTACCTGATTGGTAAACTTTATTCATTTCTGCCTTTGTGCTTGTGAATTTTTGCTCGCATATTATTTTATATAATTGTTAACATTTATTAGTTTCTACTTTTGTGCTTGTGAATTTTTGTTCGCATATTATTTTATACAATTGTTAACATTTATTAATTTCTGCTTTTGGGCTTGTCAATATTCGTTTGCTTATTATTTTACGTGATTGTAAACTTTATTCTTTTCTGCTTTTGTGCATGTGAATTTTCGTTCACTTATTTTTTTACCTGATTGGTAAACTTTATTCATTTCTGCCTTTGTGCTTGTGAATTTTTGCTCGCATATTATTTTATATAATTGTTAACATTTATTAGTTTCTACTTTTGTGCTTGTGAATTTTTGTTCGCATATTATTTTATACAATTGTTAACATTTATTAATTTCTGCTTTTGGGCTTGTCAATATTCGTTTGCTTATTATTTTACGTGATTGTAAACTTTATTCTTTTCTGCTTTTGTGCATGTGAATTTTCGTTCACTTATTTTTTTACCTGATTGGTAAACTTTATTCATTTCTGCCTTTGTGCTTGTGAATTTTTGCTCGCATATTATTTTATATAATTGTTAACATTTATTAGTTTCTACTTTTGTGCTTGTGAATTTTTGTTCGCATATTATTTTATACAATTGTTAACATTTATTAATTTCTGCTTTTGGGCTTGTCAATATTCGTTTGCTTATTATTTTACGTGATTGTAAACTTTATTCTTTTCTGCTTTTGTGCATGTGAATTTTCGTTCACTTATTTTTTTACCTGATTGGTAAACTTTATTCATTTCTGCCTTTGTGCTTGTGAATTTTTGCTCGCATATTATTTTATATAATTGTTAACATTTATTAGTTTCTACTTTTGTGCTTGTGAATTTTTGTTCGCATATTATTTTATACAATTGTTAACATTTATTAATTTCTGCTTTTGGGCTTGTCAATATTCGTTTGCTTATTATTTTACGTGATTGTAAACTTTATTCTTTTCTGCTTTTGTGCATGTGAATTTTCGTTCACTTATTTTTTTACCTGATTGGTAAACTTTATTCATTTCTGCTTTTGTGCTTGTGAATTTTTGTTCGCATATTATTTTATATAATTGTTAACATTTATTAATTTCTGCTTTTGGGCTTGTCAATATTCGTTTGCTTATTATTTTACGTGATTGTAAACTTTATTCTTTTCTGCTTTTGTGCATGTGAATTTTCGTTCACTTATTTTTTTACCTGATTGGTAAACTTTATTCATTTCTGCTTTTGTGCTTGTGAATTTTTGTTCGCATATTATTTTATATAATTGTTAACATTTATTAATTTCTGCTTTTGGGCTTGTCAATATTCGTTTGCTTATTATTTTACGTGATTGTAAACTTTATTCTTTTCTGCTTTTGTGCATGTGAATTTTCGTTCACTTATTTTTTTACCTGATTGGTAAACTTTATTCATTTCTGCTTTTGTGCTTGTGAATTTTTGTTCGCATATTATTTTATATAATTGTTAACATTTATTAATTTCTGCTTTTGGGCTTGTCAATATTCGTTTGCTTATTATTTTACGTGATTGTAAACTTTATTCTTTTCTGCTTTTGTGCATGTGAATTTTCGTTCACTTATTTTTTTACCTGATTGGTAAACTTTATTCATTTCTGCTTTTGTGCTTGTGAATTTTTGTTCGCATATTATTTTATATAATTGTTAACATTTATTAATTTCTGCTTTTGGGCTTGTCAATATTCGTTTGCTTATTATTTTACGTGATTGTAAACTTTATTCTTTTCTGCTTTTGTGCATGTGAATTTTCGTTCACTTATTTTTTTACCTGATTGGTAAACTTTATTCATTTCTGCTTTTGTGCTTGTGAATTTTTGTTCGCATATTATTTTATATAATTGTTAACATTTATTAATTTCTGCTTTTGGGCTTGTCAATATTCGTTTGCTTATTATTTTACGTGATTGTAAACTTTATTCTTTTCTGCTTTTGTGCATGTGAATTTTCGTTCACTTATTTTTTTACCTGATTGGTAAACTTTATTCATTTCTGCCTTTGTGCTTGTGAATTTTTGCTCGCATATTATTTTATATAATTGTTAACATTTATTAGTTTCTACTTTTGTGCTTGTGAATTTTTGTTCGCATATTATTTTATACAATTGTTAACATTTATTAATTTCTGCTTTTGGGCTTGTCAATATTCGTTTGCTTATTATTTTACGTGATTGTAAACTTTATTCTTTTCTGCTTTTGTGCATGTGAATTTTCGTTCACTTATTTTTTTACCTGATTGGTAAACTTTATTCATTTCTGCTTTTGTGCTTGTGAATTTTTGTTCGCATATTATTTTATATAATTGTTAACATTTATTAATTTCTGCTTTTGGGCTTGTCAATATTCGTTTGCTTATTATTTTACGTGATTGTAAACTTTATTCTTTTCTGCTTTTGTGCATGTGAATTTTCGTTCACTTATTTTTTTACCTGATTGGTAAACTTTATTCATTTCTGCTTTTGTGCTTGTGAATTTTTGTTCGCATATTATTTTATATAATTGTTAACATTTATTAATTTCTGCTTTTGGGCTTGTCAATATTCGTTTGCTTATTATTTTACGTGATTGTAAACTTTATTCTTTTCTGCTTTTGTGCATGTGAATTTTCGTTCACTTATTTTTTTACCTGATTGGTAAACTTTATTCATTTCTGCTTTTGTGCTTGTGAATTTTTGTTCGCATATTATTTTATATAATTGTTAACATTTATTAATTTCTGCTTTTGGGCTTGTCAATATTCGTTTGCTTATTATTTTACGTGATTGTAAACTTTATTCTTTTCTGCTTTTGTGCATGTGAATTTTCGTTCACTTATTTTTTTACCTGATTGGTAAACTTTATTCATTTCTGCTTTTGTGCTTGTGAATTTTTGTTCGCATATTATTTTATACAATTGTTAACATTTATTAATTTCTGCTTTTGGGCTTGTCAATATTCGTTTGCTTATTATTTTACGTGATTGTAAACTTTATTCTTTTCTGCTTTTGTGCATGTGAATTTTCGTTCACTTATTTTTTTACCTGATTGGTAAACTTTATTCATTTCTGCCTTTGTGCTTGTGAATTTTTGCTCGCATATTATTTTATATAATTGTTAACATTTATTAGTTTCTACTTTTGTGCTTGTGAATTTTTGTTCGCATATTATTTTATACAATTGTTAACATTTATTAATTTCTGCTTTTGGGCTTGTCAATATTCGTTTGCTTATTATTTTACGTGATTGTAAACTTTATTCTTTTCTGCTTTTGTGCATGTGAATTTTCGTTCACTTATTTTTTTACCTGATTGGTAAACTTTATTCATTTCTGCCTTTGTGCTTGTGAATTTTTGCTCGCATATTATTTTATATAATTGTTAACATTTATTAGTTTCTACTTTTGTGCTTGTGAATTTTTGTTCGCATATTATTTTATACAATTGTTAACATTTATTAATTTCTGCTTTTGGGCTTGTCAATATTCGTTTGCTTATTATTTTACGTGATTGTAAACTTTATTCTTTTCTGCTTTTGTGCATGTGAATTTTCGTTCACTTATTTTTTTACCTGATTGGTAAACTTTATTCATTTCTGCCTTTGTGCTTGTGAATTTTTGCTCGCATATTATTTTATATAATTGTTAACATTTATTAGTTTCTACTTTTGTGCTTGTGAATTTTTGTTCGCATATTATTTTATACAATTGTTAACATTTATTAATTTCTGCTTTTGGGCTTGTCAATATTCGTTTGCTTATTATTTTACGTGATTGTAAACTTTATTCTTTTCTGCTTTTGTGCATGTGAATTTTCGTTCACTTATTTTTTTACCTGATTGGTAAACTTTATTCATTTCTGCTTTTGTGCTTGTGAATTTTTGTTCGCATATTATTTTATATAATTGTTAACATTTATTAATTTCTGCTTTTGGGCTTGTCAATATTCGTTTGCTTATTATTTTACGTGATTGTAAACTTTATTCTTTTCTGCTTTTGTGCATGTGAATTTTCGTTCACTTATTTTTTTACCTGATTGGTAAACTTTATTCATTTCTGCTTTTGTGCTTGTGAATTTTTGTTCGCATATTATTTTATACAATTGTTAACATTTATTAATTTCTGCTTTTGGGCTTGTCAATATTCGTTTGCTTATTATTTTACGTGATTGTAAACTTTATTCTTTTCTGCTTTTGTGCATGTGAATTTTCGTTCACTTATTTTTTTACCTGATTGGTAAACTTTATTCATTTCTGCCTTTGTGCTTGTGAATTTTTGCTCGCATATTATTTTATATAATTGTTAACATTTATTAGTTTCTACTTTTGTGCTTGTGAATTTTTGTTCGCATATTATTTTATACAATTGTTAACATTTATTAATTTCTGCTTTTGGGCTTGTCAATATTCGTTTGCTTATTATTTTACGTGATTGTAAACTTTATTCTTTTCTGCTTTTGTGCATGTGAATTTTCGTTCACTTATTTTTTTACCTGATTGGTAAACTTTATTCATTTCTGCCTTTGTGCTTGTGAATTTTTGCTCGCATATTATTTTATATAATTGTTAACATTTATTAGTTTCTACTTTTGTGCTTGTGAATTTTTGTTCGCATATTATTTTATACAATTGTTAACATTTATTAATTTCTGCTTTTGGGCTTGTCAATATTCGTTTGCTTATTATTTTACGTGATTGTAAACTTTATTCTTTTCTGCTTTTGTGCATGTGAATTTTCGTTCACTTATTTTTTTACCTGATTGGTAAACTTTATTCATTTCTGCCTTTGTGCTTGTGAATTTTTGCTCGCATATTATTTTATATAATTGTTAACATTTATTAGTTTCTACTTTTGTGCTTGTGAATTTTTGTTCGCATATTATTTTATACAATTGTTAACATTTATTAATTTCTGCTTTTGGGCTTGTCAATATTCGTTTGCTTATTATTTTACGTGATTGTAAACTTTATTCTTTTCTGCTTTTGTGCATGTGAATTTTCGTTCACTTATTTTTTTACCTGATTGGTAAACTTTATTCATTTCTGCTTTTGTGCTTGTGAATTTTTGTTCGCATATTATTTTATATAATTGTTAACATTTATTAATTTCTGCTTTTGGGCTTGTCAATATTCGTTTGCTTATTATTTTACGTGATTGTAAACTTTATTCTTTTCTGCTTTTGTGCATGTGAATTTTCGTTCACTTATTTTTTTACCTGATTGGTAAACTTTATTCATTTCTGCTTTTGTGCTTGTGAATTTTTGTTCGCATATTATTTTATACAATTGTTAACATTTATTAATTTCTGCTTTTGGGCTTGTCAATATTCGTTTGCTTATTATTTTACGTGATTGTAAACTTTATTCTTTTCTGCTTTTGTGCATGTGAATTTTCGTTCACTTATTTTTTTACCTGATTGGTAAACTTTATTCATTTCTGCTTTTGTGCTTGTGAATTTTTTTTCGCATATTATTTTATATAATTGTTAACATTTATTAATTTCTGCTTTTGGGCTTGTCAATATTCGTTTGCTTATTATTTTACGTGATTGTAAACTTTATTCTTTTCTGCTTTTGTGCATGTGAATTTTCGTTCACTTATTTTTTTACCTGATTGGTAAACTTTATTCATTTCTGCTTTTGTGCTTGTGAATTTTTGTTCGCATATTATTTTATACAATTGTTAACATTTATTAATTTCTGCTTTTGGGCTTGTCAATATTCGTTTGCTTATTATTTTACGTGATTGTAAACTTTATTCTTTTCTGCTTTTGTGCATGTGAATTTTCGTTCACTTATTTTTTTACCTGATTGGTAAACTTTATTCATTTCTGCTTTTGTGCTTGTGAATTTTTTTTCGCATATTATTTTATATAATTGTTAACATTTATTAATTTCTGCTTTTGGGCTTGTCAATATTCGTTTGCTTATTATTTTACGTGATTGTAAACTTTATTCTTTTCTGCTTTTGTGCATGTGAATTTTCGTTCACTTATTTTTTTACCTGATTGGTAAACTTTATTCATTTCTGCTTTTGTGCTTGTGAATTTTTTTTCGCATATTATTTTATATAATTGTTAACATTTATTAATTTCTGCTTTTGGGCTTGTCAATATTCGTTTGCTTATTATTTTACGTGATTGTAAACTTTATTCTTTTCTGCTTTTGTGCATGTGAATTTTCGTTCACTTATTTTTTTACCTGATTGGTAAACTTTATTCATTTCTGCTTTTGTGCTTGTGAATTTTTTTTCGCATATTATTTTATATAATTGTTAACATTTATTAATTTCTGCTTTTGGGCTTGTCAATATTCGTTTGCTTATTATTTTACGTGATTGTAAACTTTATTCTTTTCTGCTTTTGTGCATGTGAATTTTCGTTCACTTATTTTTTTACCTGATTGGTAAACTTTATTCATTTCTGCCTTTGTGCTTGTGAATTTTTGCTCGCATATTATTTTATATAATTGTTAACATTTATTAGTTTCTACTTTTGTGCTTGTGAATTTTTTTTCGCATATTATTTTATATAATTGTTAACATTTATTAATTTCTGCTTTTGGGCTTGTCAATATTCGTTTGCTTATTATTTTACGTGATTGTAAACTTTATTCTTTTCTGCTTTTGTGCATGTGAATTTTCGTTCACTTATTTTTTTACCTGATTGGTAAACTTTATTCATTTCTGCTTTTGTGCTTGTGAATTTTTTTTCGCATATTATTTTATATAATTGTTAACATTTATTAATTTCTGCTTTTGGGCTTGTCAATATTCGTTTGCTTATTATTTTACGTGATTGTAAACTTTATTCTTTTCTGCTTTTGTGCATGTGAATTTTCGTTCACTTATTTTTTTACCTGATTGGTAAACTTTATTCATTTCTGCTTTTGTGCTTGTGAATTTTTGTTCGCATATTATTTTATATAATTGTTAACATTTATTAATTTCTGCTTTTGGGCTTGTCAATATTCGTTTGCTTATTATTTTACGTGATTGTAAACTTTATTCTTTTCTGCTTTTGTGCATGTGAATTTTCGTTCACTTATTTTTTTACCTGATTGGTAAACTTTATTCATTTCTGCCTTTGTGCTTGTGAATTTTTGCTCGCATATTATTTTATATAATTGTTAACATTTATTAGTTTCTACTTTTGTGCTTGTGAATTTTTTTTCGCATATTATTTTATATAATTGTTAACATTTATTAATTTCTGCTTTTGGGCTTGTCAATATTCGTTTGCTTATTATTTTACGTGATTGTAAACTTTATTCTTTTCTGCTTTTGTGCATGTGAATTTTCGTTCACTTATTTTTTTACCTGATTGGTAAACTTTATTCATTTCTGCTTTTGTGCTTGTGAATTTTTTTTCGCATATTATTTTATATAATTGTTAACATTTATTAATTTCTGCTTTTGGGCTTGTCAATATTCGTTTGCTTATTATTTTACGTGATTGTAAACTTTATTCTTTTCTGCTTTTGTGCATGTGAATTTTCGTTCACTTATTTTTTTACCTGATTGGTAAACTTTATTCATTTCTGCTTTTGTGCTTGTGAATTTTTTTTCGCATATTATTTTATATAATTGTTAACATTTATTAATTTCTGCTTTTGGGCTTGTCAATATTCGTTTGCTTATTATTTTACGTGATTGTAAACTTTATTCTTTTCTGCTTTTGTGCATGTGAATTTTCGTTCACTTATTTTTTTACCTGATTGGTAAACTTTATTCATTTCTGCCTTTGTGCTTGTGAATTTTTGCTCGCATATTATTTTATATAATTGTTAACATTTATTAGTTTCTACTTTTGTGCTTGTGAATTTTTTTTCGCATATTATTTTATATAATTGTTAACATTTATTAATTTCTGCTTTTGGGCTTGTCAATATTCGTTTGCTTATTATTTTACGTGATTGTAAACTTTATTCTTTTCTGCTTTTGTGCATGTGAATTTTCGTTCACTTATTTTTTTACCTGATTGGTAAACTTTATTCATTTCTGCTTTTGTGCTTGTGAATTTTTTTTCGCATATTATTTTATATAATTGTTAACATTTATTAATTTCTGCTTTTGGGCTTGTCAATATTCGTTTGCTTATTATTTTACGTGATTGTAAACTTTATTCTTTTCTGCTTTTGTGCATGTGAATTTTCGTTCACTTATTTTTTTACCTGATTGGTAAACTTTATTCATTTCTGCTTTTGTGCTTGTGAATTTTTTTTCGCATATTATTTTATATAATTGTTAACATTTATTAATTTCTGCTTTTGGGCTTGTCAATATTCGTTTGCTTATTATTTTACGTGATTGTAAACTTTATTCTTTTCTGCTTTTGTGCATGTGAATTTTCGTTCACTTATTTTTTTACCTGATTGGTAAACTTTATTCATTTCTGCTTTTGTGCTTGTGAATTTTTTTTCGCATATTATTTTATATAATTGTTAACATTTATTAATTTCTGCTTTTGGGCTTGTCAATATTCGTTTGCTTATTATTTTACGTGATTGTAAACTTTATTCTTTTCTGCTTTTGTGCATGTGAATTTTCGTTCACTTATTTTTTTACCTGATTGGTAAACTTTATTCATTTCTGCTTTTGTGCTTGTGAATTTTTTTTCGCATATTATCTTATATAATTGTTAACATTTATTAATTTCTGCTTTTGGGCTTGTCAATATTCGTTTGCTTATTATTTTACGTGATTGTAAACTTTATTCTTTTCTGCTTTTGTGCATGTGAATTTTCGTTCACTTATTTTTTTACCTGATTGGTAAACTTTATTCATTTCTGCTTTTGTGCTTGTGAATTTTTGTTCGCATATTATTTTATACAATTGTTAACATTTATTAATTTCTGCTTTTGGGCTTGTCAATATTCGTTTGCTTATTATTTTACGTGATTGTAAACTTTATTCTTTTCTGCTTTTGTGCATGTGAATTTTCGTTCACTTATTTTTTTACCTGATTGGTAAACTTTATTCATTTCTGCTTTTGTGCTTGTGAATTTTTTTTCGCATATTATTTTATATAATTGTTAACATTTATTAATTTCTGCTTTTGGGCTTGTCAATATTCGTTTGCTTATTATTTTACGTGATTGTAAACTTTATTCTTTTCTGCTTTTGTGCATGTGAATTTTCGTTCACTTATTTTTTTACCTGATTGGTAAACTTTATTCATTTCTGCTTTTGTGCTTGTGAATTTTTGTTCGCATATTATTTTATACAATTGTTAACATTTATTAATTTCTGCTTTTGGGCTTGTCAATATTCGTTTGCTTATTATTTTACGTGATTGTAAACTTTATTCTTTTCTGCTTTTGTGCATGTGAATTTTCGTTCACTTATTTTTTTACCTGATTGGTAAACTTTATTCATTTCTGCTTTTGTGCTTGTGAATTTTTTTTCGCATATTATTTTATATAATTGTTAACATTTATTAATTTCTGCTTTTGGGCTTGTCAATATTCGTTTGCTTATTATTTTACGTGATTGTAAACTTTATTCTTTTCTGCTTTTGTGCATGTGAATTTTCGTTCACTTATTTTTTTACCTGATTGGTAAACTTTATTCATTTCTGCTTTTGTGCTTGTGAATTTTTGTTCGCATATTATTTTATACAATTGTTAACATTTATTAATTTCTGCTTTTGGGCTTGTCAATATTCGTTTGCTTATTATTTTACGTGATTGTAAACTTTATTCTTTTCTGCTTTTGTGCATGTGAATTTTCGTTCACTTATTTTTTTACCTGATTGGTAAACTTTATTCATTTCTGCTTTTGTGCTTGTGAATTTTTTTTCGCATATTATTTTATATAATTGTTAACATTTATTAATTTCTGCTTTTGGGCTTGTCAATATTCGTTTGCTTATTATTTTACGTGATTGTAAACTTTATTCTTTTCTGCTTTTGTGCATGTGAATTTTCGTTCACTTATTTTTTTACCTGATTGGTAAACTTTATTCATTTCTGCTTTTGTGCTTGTGAATTTTTGTTCGCATATTATTTTATACAATTGTTAACATTTATTAATTTCTGCTTTTGGGCTTGTCAATATTCGTTTGCTTATTATTTTACGTGATTGTAAACTTTATTCTTTTCTGCTTTTGTGCATGTGAATTTTCGTTCACTTATTTTTTTACCTGATTGGTAAACTTTATTCATTTCTGCTTTTGTGCTTGTGAATTTTTGTTCGCATATTATTTTATACAATTGTTAACATTTATTAATTTCTGCTTTTGGGCTTGTCAATATTCGTTTGCTTATTATTTTACGTGATTGTAAACTTTATTCTTTTCTGCTTTTGTGCATGTGAATTTTCGTTCACTTATTTTTTTACCTGATTGGTAAACTTTATTCATTTCTGCTTTTGTGCTTGTGAATTTTTTTTCGCATATTATTTTATATAATTGTTAACATTTATTAATTTCTGCTTTTGGGCTTGTCAATATTCGTTTGCTTATTATTTTACGTGATTGTAAACTTTATTCTTTTCTGCTTTTGTGCATGTGAATTTTCGTTCACTTATTTTTTTACCTGATTGGTAAACTTTATTCATTTCTGCTTTTGTGCTTGTGAATTTTTGTTCGCATATTATTTTATACAATTGTTAACATTTATTAATTTCTGCTTTTGGGCTTGTCAATATTCGTTTGCTTATTATTTTACGTGATTGTAAACTTTATTCTTTTCTGCTTTTGTGCATGTGAATTTTCGTTCACTTATTTTTTTACCTGATTGGTAAACTTTATTCATTTCTGCTTTTGTGCTTGTGAATTTTTTTTCGCATATTATTTTATACAATTGTTAACATTTATTAATTTCTGCTTTTGGGCTTGTCAATATTCGTTTGCTTATTATTTTACGTGATTGTAAACTTTATTCTTTTCTGCTTTTGTGCATGTGAATTTTCGTTCACTTATTTTTTTACCTGATTGGTAAACTTTATTCATTTCTGCTTTTGTGCTTGTGAATTTTTGTTCGCATATTATTTTATACAATTGTTAACATTTATTAATTTCTGCTTTTGGGCTTGTCAATATTCGTTTGCTTATTATTTTACGTGATTGTAAACTTTATTCTTTTCTGCTTTTGTGCATGTGAATTTTCGTTCACTTATTTTTTTACCTGATTGGTAAACTTTATTCATTTCTGCTTTTGTGCTTGTGAATTTTTTTTCGCATATTATTTTATACAATTGTTAACATTTATTAATTTCTGCTTTTGGGCTTGTCAATATTCGTTTGCTTATTATTTTACGTGATTGTAAACTTTATTCTTTTCTGCTTTTGTGCATGTGAATTTTCGTTCACTTATTTTTTTACCTGATTGGTAAACTTTATTCATTTCTGCTTTTGTGCTTGTGAATTTTTTTTCGCATATTATTTTATATAATTGTTAACATTTATTAATTTCTGCTTTTGGGCTTGTCAATATTCGTTTGCTTATTATTTTACGTGATTGTAAACTTTATTCTTTTCTGCTTTTGTGCATGTGAATTTTCGTTCACTTATTTTTTTACCTGATTGGTAAAACTTTATTCATTTCTGCTTTTGTGCTTGTGAATTTTTTTTCGCATATTATTTTATATAATTGTTAACATTTATTAATTTCTGCTTTTGGGCTTGTCAATATTCGTTTGCTTATTATTTTACGTGATTGTAAACTTTATTCTTTTCTGCTTTTGTGCATGTGAATTTTCGTTCACTTATTTTTTTACCTGATTGGTAAACTTTATTCATTTCTGCTTTTGTGCTTGTGAATTTTTTTTCGCATATTATTTTATATAATTGTTAACATTTATTAATTTCTGCTTTTGGGCTTGTCAATATTCGTTTGCTTATTATTTTACGTGATTGTAAACTTTATTCTTTTCTGCTTTTGTGCATGTGAATTTTCGTTCACTTATTTTTTTACCTGATTGGTAAACTTTATTCATTTCTGCTTTTGTGCTTGTGAATTTTTTTTCGCATATTATTTTATATAATTGTTAACATTTATTAATTTCTGCTTTTGGGCTTGTCAATATTCGTTTGCTTATTATTTTACGTGATTGTAAACTTTATTCTTTTCTGCTTTTGTGCATGTGAAATTTTCGTTCACTTATTTTTTTACCTGATTGGTAAACTTTATTCATTTCTGCTTTTGTGCTTGTGAATTTTTTTTCGCATATTATTTTATATAATTGTTAACATTTATTAATTTCTGCTTTTGGGCTTGTCAATATTCGTTTGCTTATTATTTTACGTGATTGTAAACTTTATTCTTTTCTGCTTTTGTGCATGTGAATTTTCGTTCACTTATTTTTTTACCTGATTGGTAAACTTTATTCATTTCTGCTTTTGTGCTTGTGAATTTTTTTTCGCATATTATTTTATATAATTGTTAACATTTATTAATTTCTGCTTTTGGGCTTGTCAATATTCGTTTGCTTATTATTTTACGTGATTGTAAACTTTATTCTTTTCTGCTTTTGTGCATGTGAATTTTCGTTCACTTATTTTTTTACCTGATTGGTAAACTTTATTCATTTCTGCTTTTGTGCTTGTGAATTTTTTTTCGCATATTATTTTATATAATTGTTAACATTTATTAATTTCTGCTTTTGGGCTTGTCAATATTCGTTTGCTTATTATTTTACGTGATTGTAAACTTTATTCTTTTCTGCTTTTGTGCATGTGAATTTTCGTTCACTTATTTTTTTACCTGATTGGTAAACTTTATTCATTTCTGCTTTTGTGCTTGTGAATTTTTTTTCGCATATTATTTTATATAATTGTTAACATTTATTAATTTCTGCTTTTGGGCTTGTCAATATTCGTTTGCTTATTATTTTACGTGATTGTAAACTTTATTCTTTTCTGCTTTTGTGCATGTGAATTTTCGTTCACTTATTTTTTTACCTGATTGGTAAACTTTATTCATTTCTGCTTTTGTGCTTGTGAATTTTTGTTCGCATATTATTTTATACAATTGTTAACATTTATTAATTTCTGCTTTTGGGCTTGTCAATATTCGTTTGCTTATTATTTTACGTGATTGTAAACTTTATTCTTTTCTGCTTTTGTGCATGTGAATTTTCGTTCACTTATTTTTTTACCTGATTGGTAAACTTTATTCATTTCTGCTTTTGTGCTTGTGAATTTTTTTTCGCATATTATTTTATATAATTGTTAACATTTATTAATTTCTGCTTTTGGGCTTGTCAATATTCGTTTGCTTATTATTTTACGTGATTGTAAACTTTATTCTTTTCTGCTTTTGTGCATGTGAATTTTCGTTCACTTATTTTTTTACCTGATTGGTAAACTTTATTCATTTCTGCTTTTGTGCTTGTGAATTTTTTTTCGCATATTATTTTATATAATTGTTAACATTTATTAATTTCTGCTTTTGGGCTTGTCAATATTCGTTTGCTTATTATTTTACGTGATTGTAAACTTTATTCTTTTCTGCTTTTGTGCATGTGAATTTTCGTTCACTTATTTTTTTACCTGATTGGTAAACTTTATTCATTTCTGCTTTTGTGCTTGTGAATTTTTTTTCGCATATTATTTTATATAATTGTTAACATTTATTAATTTCTGCTTTTGGGCTTGTCAATATTCGTTTGCTTATTATTTTACGTGATTGTAAACTTTATTCTTTTCTGCTTTTGTGCATGTGAATTTTCGTTCACTTATTTTTTTACCTGATTGGTAAACTTTATTCATTTCTGCTTTTGTGCTTGTGAATTTTTTTTCGCATATTATTTTATACAATTGTTAACATTTATTAATTTCTGCTTTTGGGCTTGTCAATATTCGTTTGCTTATTATTTTACGTGATTGTAAACTTTATTCTTTTCTGCTTTTGTGCATGTGAATTTTCGTTCACTTATTTTTTTACCTGATTGGTAAACTTTATTCATTTCTGCTTTTGTGCTTGTGAATTTTTGTTCGCATATTATTTTATACAATTGTTAACATTTATTAATTTCTGCTTTTGGGCTTGTCAATATTCGTTTGCTTATTATTTTACGTGATTGTAAACTTTATTCTTTTCTGCTTTTGTGCATGTGAATTTTCGTTCACTTATTTTTTTACCTGATTGGTAAACTTTATTCATTTCTGCTTTTGTGCTTGTGAATTTTTTTTCGCATATTATTTTATACAATTGTTAACATTTATTAATTTCTGCTTTTGGGCTTGTCAATATTCGTTTGCTTATTATTTTACGTGATTGTAAACTTTATTCTTTTCTGCTTTTGTGCATGTGAATTTTCGTTCACTTATTTTTTTACCTGATTGGTAAACTTTATTCATTTCTGCTTTTGTGCTTGTGAATTTTTTTTCGCATATTATTTTATATAATTGTTAACATTTATTAATTTCTGCTTTTGGGCTTGTCAATATTCGTTTGCTTATTATTTTACGTGATTGTAAACTTTATTCTTTTCTGCTTTTGTGCATGTGAATTTTCGTTCACTTATTTTTTTACCTGATTGGTAAACTTTATTCATTTCTGCTTTTGTGCTTGTGAATTTTTGTTCGCATATTATTTTATACAATTGTTAACATTTATTAATTTCTGCTTTTGGGCTTGTCAATATTCGTTTGCTTATTATTTTACGTGATTGTAAACTTTATTCTTTTCTGCTTTTGTGCATGTGAATTTTCGTTCACTTATTTTTTTACCTGATTGGTAAACTTTATTCATTTCTGCTTTTGTGCTTGTGAATTTTTTTTCGCATATTATTTTATATAATTGTTAACATTTATTAATTTCTGCTTTTGGGCTTGTCAATATTCGTTTGCTTATTATTTTACGTGATTGTAAACTTTATTCTTTTCTGCTTTTGTGCATGTGAATTTTCGTTCACTTATTTTTTTACCTGATTGGTAAACTTTATTCATTTCTGCTTTTGTGCTTGTGAATTTTTGTTCGCATATTATTTTATACAATTGTTAACATTTATTAATTTCTGCTTTTGGGCTTGTCAATATTCGTTTGCTTATTATTTTACGTGATTGTAAACTTTATTCTTTTCTGCTTTTGTGCATGTGAATTTTCGTTCACTTATTTTTTTACCTGATTGGTAAACTTTATTCATTTCTGCTTTTGTGCTTGTGAATTTTTTTTCGCATATTATTTTATACAATTGTTAACATTTATTAATTTCTGCTTTTGGGCTTGTCAATATTCGTTTGCTTATTATTTTACGTGATTGTAAACTTTATTCTTTTCTGCTTTTGTGCATGTGAATTTTCGTTCACTTATTTTTTTACCTGATTGGTAAACTTTATTCATTTCTGCTTTTGTGCTTGTGAATTTTTTTTCGCATATTATTTTATATAATTGTTAACATTTATTAATTTCTGCTTTTGGGCTTGTCAATATTCGTTTGCTTATTATTTTACGTGATTGTAAACTTTATTCTTTTCTGCTTTTGTGCATGTGAATTTTCGTTCACTTATTTTTTTACCTGATTGGTAAACTTTATTCATTTCTGCTTTTGTGCTTGTGAATTTTTGTTCGCATATTATTTTATACAATTGTTAACATTTATTAATTTCTGCTTTTGGGCTTGTCAATATTCGTTTGCTTATTATTTTACGTGATTGTAAACTTTATTCTTTTCTGCTTTTGTGCATGTGAATTTTCGTTCACTTATTTTTTTACCTGATTGGTAAACTTTATTCATTTCTGCTTTTGTGCTTGTGAATTTTTTTTCGCATATTATTTTATATAATTGTTAACATTTATTAATTTCTGCTTTTGGGCTTGTCAATATTCGTTTGCTTATTATTTTACGTGATTGTAAACTTTATTCTTTTCTGCTTTTGTGCATGTGAATTTTCGTTCACTTATTTTTTTACCTGATTGGTAAACTTTATTCATTTCTGCTTTTGTGCTTGTGAATTTTTGTTCGCATATTATTTTATACAATTGTTAACATTTATTAATTTCTGCTTTTGGGCTTGTCAATATTCGTTTGCTTATTATTTTACGTGATTGTAAACTTTATTCTTTTCTGCTTTTGTGCATGTGAATTTTCGTTCACTTATTTTTTTACCTGATTGGTAAACTTTATTCATTTCTGCTTTTGTGCTTGTGAATTTTTTTTCGCATATTATTTTATATAATTGTTAACATTTATTAATTTCTGCTTTTGGGCTTGTCAATATTCGTTTGCTTATTATTTTACGTGATTGTAAACTTTATTCTTTTCTGCTTTTGTGCATGTGAATTTTCGTTCACTTATTTTTTTACCTGATTGGTAAACTTTATTCATTTCTGCTTTTGTGCTTGTGAATTTTTTTTCGCATATTATTTTATATAATTGTTAACATTTATTAATTTCTGCTTTTGGGCTTGTCAATATTCGTTTGCTTATTATTTTACGTGATTGTAAACTTTATTCTTTTCTGCTTTTGTGCATGTGAATTTTCGTTCACTTATTTTTTTACCTGATTGGTAAACTTTATTCATTTCTGCTTTTGTGCTTGTGAATTTTTTTTCGCATATTATTTTATATAATTGTTAACATTTATTAATTTCTGCTTTTGGGCTTGTCAATATTCGTTTGCTTATTATTTTACGTGATTGTAAACTTTATTCTTTTCTGCTTTTGTGCATGTGAATTTTCGTTCACTTATTTTTTTACCTGATTGGTAAACTTTATTCATTTCTGCTTTTGTGCTTGTGAATTTTTTTTCGCATATTATTTTATATAATTGTTAACATTTATTAATTTCTGCTTTTGGGCTTGTCAATATTCGTTTGCTTATTATTTTACGTGATTGTAAACTTTATTCTTTTCTGCTTTTGTGCATGTGAATTTTCGTTCACTTATTTTTTTACCTGATTGGTAAACTTTATTCATTTCTGCTTTTGTGCTTGTGAATTTTTTTTCGCATATTATTTTATATAATTGTTAACATTTATTAATTTCTGCTTTTGGGCTTGTCAATATTCGTTTGCTTATTATTTTACGTGATTGTAAACTTTATTCTTTTCTGCTTTTGTGCATGTGAATTTTCGTTCACTTATTTTTTTACCTGATTGGTAAACTTTATTCATTTCTGCTTTTGTGCTTGTGAATTTTTTTTCGCATATTATTTTATATAATTGTTAACATTTATTAATTTCTGCTTTTGGGCTTGTCAATATTCGTTTGCTTATTATTTTACGTGATTGTAAACTTTATTCTTTTCTGCTTTTGTGCATGTGAATTTTCGTTCACTTATTTTTTTACCTGATTGGTAAACTTTATTCATTTCTGCTTTTGTGCTTGTGAATTTTTTTTCGCATATTATTTTATATAATTGTTAACATTTATTAATTTCTGCTTTTGGGCTTGTCAATATTCGTTTGCTTATTATTTTACGTGATTGTAAACTTTATTCTTTTCTGCTTTTGTGCATGTGAATTTTCGTTCACTTATTTTTTTACCTGATTGGTAAACTTTATTCATTTCTGCTTTTGTGCTTGTGAATTTTTTTTCGCATATTATTTTATATAATTGTTAACATTTATTAATTTCTGCTTTTGGGCTTGTCAATATTCGTTTGCTTATTATTTTACGTGATTGTAAACTTTATTCTTTTCTGCTTTTGTGCATGTGAATTTTCGTTCACTTATTTTTTTACCTGATTGGTAAACTTTATTCATTTCTGCTTTTGTGCTTGTGAATTTTTTTTCGCATATTATTTTATATAATTGTTAACATTTATTAATTTCTGCTTTTGGGCTTGTCAATATTCGTTTGCTTATTATTTTACGTGATTGTAAACTTTATTCTTTTCTGCTTTTGTGCATGTGAATTTTCGTTCACTTATTTTTTTACCTGATTGGTAAACTTTATTCATTTCTGCTTTTGTGCTTGTGAATTTTTTTTCGCATATTATTTTATACAATTGTTAACATTTATTAATTTCTGCTTTTGGGCTTGTCAATATTCGTTTGCTTATTATTTTACGTGATTGTAAACTTTATTCTTTTCTGCTTTTGTGCATGTGAATTTTCGTTCACTTATTTTTTTACCTGATTGGTAAACTTTATTCATTTCTGCTTTTGTGCTTGTGAATTTTTTTTCGCATATTATTTTATATAATTGTTAACATTTATTAATTTCTGCTTTTGGGCTTGTCAATATTCGTTTGCTTATTATTTTACGTGATTGTAAACTTTATTCTTTTCTGCTTTTGTGCATGTGAATTTTCGTTCACTTATTTTTTTACCTGATTGGTAAACTTTATTCATTTCTGCTTTTGTGCTTGTGAATTTTTGTTCGCATATTATTTTATACAATTGTTAACATTTATTAATTTCTGCTTTTGGGCTTGTCAATATTCGTTTGCTTATTATTTTACGTGATTGTAAACTTTATTCTTTTCTGCTTTTGTGCATGTGAATTTTCGTTCACTTATTTTTTTACCTGATTGGTAAACTTTATTCATTTCTGCTTTTGTGCTTGTGAATTTTTTTTCGCATATTATTTTATATAATTGTTAACATTTATTAATTTCTGCTTTTGGGCTTGTCAATATTCGTTTGCTTATTATTTTACGTGATTGTAAACTTTATTCTTTTCTGCTTTTGTGCATGTGAATTTTCGTTCACTTATTTTTTTACCTGATTGGTAAACTTTATTCATTTCTGCTTTTGTGCTTGTGAATTTTTTTTCGCATATTATTTTATACAATTGTTAACATTTATTAATTTCTGCTTTTGGGCTTGTCAATATTCGTTTGCTTATTATTTTACGTGATTGTAAACTTTATTCTTTTCTGCTTTTGTGCATGTGAATTTTCGTTCACTTATTTTTTTACCTGATTGGTAAACTTTATTCATTTCTGCTTTTGTGCTTGTGAATTTTTTTTCGCATATTATTTTATATAATTGTTAACATTTATTAATTTCTGCTTTTGGGCTTGTCAATATTCGTTTGCTTATTATTTTACGTGATTGTAAACTTTATTCTTTTCTGCTTTTGTGCATGTGAATTTTCGTTCACTTATTTTTTTACCTGATTGGTAAACTTTATTCATTTCTGCTTTTGTGCTTGTGAATTTTTTTTCGCATATTATTTTATATAATTGTTAACATTTATTAATTTCTGCTTTTGGGCTTGTCAATATTCGTTTGCTTATTATTTTACGTGATTGTAAACTTTATTCTTTTCTGCTTTTGTGCATGTGAATTTTCGTTCACTTATTTTTTTACCTGATTGGTAAACTTTATTCATTTCTGCTTTTGTGCTTGTGAATTTTTTTTCGCATATTATTTTATATAATTGTTAACATTTATTAATTTCTGCTTTTGGGCTTGTCAATATTCGTTTGCTTATTATTTTACGTGATTGTAAACTTTATTCTTTTCTGCTTTTGTGCATGTGAATTTTCGTTCACTTATTTTTTTACCTGATTGGTAAACTTTATTCATTTCTGCTTTTGTGCTTGTGAATTTTTTTTCGCATATTATTTTATATAATTGTTAACATTTATTAATTTCTGCTTTTGGGCTTGTCAATATTCGTTTGCTTATTATTTTACGTGATTGTAAACTTTATTCTTTTCTGCTTTTGTGCATGTGAATTTTCGTTCACTTATTTTTTTACCTGATTGGTAAACTTTATTCATTTCTGCTTTTGTGCTTGTGAATTTTTTTTCGCATATTATTTTATACAATTGTTAACATTTATTAATTTCTGCTTTTGGGCTTGTCAATATTCGTTTGCTTATTATTTTACGTGATTGTAAACTTTATTCTTTTCTGCTTTTGTGCATGTGAATTTTCGTTCACTTATTTTTTTACCTGATTGGTAAACTTTATTCATTTCTGCTTTTGTGCTTGTGAATTTTTTTTCGCATATTATTTTATATAATTGTTAACATTTATTAATTTCTGCTTTTGGGCTTGTCAATATTCGTTTGCTTATTATTTTACGTGATTGTAAACTTTATTCTTTTCTGCTTTTGTGCATGTGAATTTTCGTTCACTTATTTTTTTACCTGATTGGTAAACTTTATTCATTTCTGCTTTTGTGCTTGTGAATTTTTTTTCGCATATTATTTTATATAATTGTTAACATTTATTAATTTCTGCTTTTGGGCTTGTCAATATTCGTTTGCTTATTATTTTACGTGATTGTAAACTTTATTCTTTTCTGCTTTTGTGCATGTGAATTTTCGTTCACTTATTTTTTTACCTGATTGGTAAACTTTATTCATTTCTGCTTTTGTGCTTGTGAATTTTTTTTCGCATATTATTTTATATAATTGTTAACATTTATTAATTTCTGCTTTTGGGCTTGTCAATATTCGTTTGCTTATTATTTTACGTGATTGTAAACTTTATTCTTTTCTGCTTTTGTGCATGTGAATTTTCGTTCACTTATTTTTTTACCTGATTGGTAAACTTTATTCATTTCTGCTTTTGTGCTTGTGAATTTTTTTTCGCATATTATTTTATATAATTGTTAACATTTATTAATTTCTGCTTTTGGGCTTGTCAATATTCGTTTGCTTATTATTTTACGTGATTGTAAACTTTATTCTTTTCTGCTTTTGTGCATGTGAATTTTCGTTCACTTATTTTTTTACCTGATTGGTAAACTTTATTCATTTCTGCTTTTGTGCTTGTGAATTTTTTTTCGCATATTATTTTATACAATTGTTAACATTTATTAATTTCTGCTTTTGGGCTTGTCAATATTCGTTTGCTTATTATTTTACGTGATTGTAAACTTTATTCTTTTCTGCTTTTGTGCATGTGAATTTTCGTTCACTTATTTTTTTACCTGATTGGTAAACTTTATTCATTTCTGCTTTTGTGCTTGTGAATTTTTTTTCGCATATTATTTTATATAATTGTTAACATTTATTAATTTCTGCTTTTGGGCTTGTCAATATTCGTTTGCTTATTATTTTACGTGATTGTAAACTTTATTCTTTTCTGCTTTTGTGCATGTGAATTTTCGTTCACTTATTTTTTTACCTGATTGGTAAACTTTATTCATTTCTGCTTTTGTGCTTGTGAATTTTTTTTCGCATATTATTTTATATAATTGTTAACATTTATTAATTTCTGCTTTTGGGCTTGTCAATATTCGTTTGCTTATTATTTTACGTGATTGTAAACTTTATTCTTTTCTGCTTTTGTGCATGTGAATTTTCGTTCACTTATTTTTTTACCTGATTGGTAAACTTTATTCATTTCTGCTTTTGTGCTTGTGAATTTTTTTTCGCATATTATTTTATATAATTGTTAACATTTATTAATTTCTGCTTTTGGGCTTGTCAATATTCGTTTGCTTATTATTTTACGTGATTGTAAACTTTATTCTTTTCTGCTTTTGTGCATGTGAATTTTCGTTCACTTATTTTTTTACCTGATTGGTAAACTTTATTCATTTCTGCTTTTGTGCTTGTGAATTTTTTTTCGCATATTATTTTATATAATTGTTAACATTTATTAATTTCTGCTTTTGGGCTTGTCAATATTCGTTTGCTTATTATTTTACGTGATTGTAAACTTTATTCTTTTCTGCTTTTGTGCATGTGAATTTTCGTTCACTTATTTTTTTACCTGATTGGTAAACTTTATTCATTTCTGCTTTTGTGCTTGTGAATTTTTTTTCGCATATTATTTTATATAATTGTTAACATTTATTAATTTCTGCTTTTGGGCTTGTCAATATTCGTTTGCTTATTATTTTACGTGATTGTAAACTTTATTCTTTTCTGCTTTTGTGCATGTGAATTTTCGTTCACTTATTTTTTTACCTGATTGGTAAACTTTATTCATTTCTGCTTTTGTGCTTGTGAATTTTTTTTCGCATATTATTTTATATAATTGTTAACATTTATTAATTTCTGCTTTTGGGCTTGTCAATATTCGTTTGCTTATTATTTTACGTGATTGTAAACTTTATTCTTTTCTGCTTTTGTGCATGTGAATTTTCGTTCACTTATTTTTTTACCTGATTGGTAAACTTTATTCATTTCTGCTTTTGTGCTTGTGAATTTTTTTTCGCATATTATTTTATATAATTGTTAACATTTATTAATTTCTGCTTTTGGGCTTGTCAATATTCGTTTGCTTATTATTTTACGTGATTGTTGAACTTTATTCATTTTTGCTTGTGAATTCGCTTATTGTTTTGATCTGAATAATTTTTTATTTTTATTTGAATGACATCATTTTTAAAACCAGCTATATCATTTCTGTATGAATGTCTTTAAAAAAGAAATGCAATGCATGGTATCAAATTTCTTAGATCAGATAAGTGTCTGATTTACTTCCTCGTCACACTTAAAGATCTTTTATACTCTCGACCGCGTTTTGAGATTCAGAGCAAGACAAACATTAAGATGTATTTTTTTGTTAGATTGCAATTAAAAAATATCTAATTTCTAGAGACCCAAGCTTTAAATATTTGCAAAAGAGGTTATTTAAATTTGTAAAAATATAGCTTAAAATAAAGTAAACTCATGCGATAATTTTTTTTCAGAAATTCTTTTGTTTAAACTAATTCAATTACTAAAAATTCAATTATTTTATTTGTGGAAAAATATATAATTGTTAGTTTTTAGCATTTTTTAGATATTGTAAACTACTTTTTATAGCGTTATTTCTCCTTATTTTGGTCAATAATAAGATAATTCTTCTCGATAAAAAATTACCGATACGTATTTTTTACAAGTGTATTTTTACCGTATTTTAATAACAAGCGTATTTTATGGGTGCTGATACTTTTCACCGTAAAATCCGATTTTACCGAAACATGTTATGGAACAAAAAATCTGATATACAGTAATAATTATCATCAAATGTTACGGTAAAATAGATTTTACGGATGATGTTCTCAAAATGCCGGTACTTTATACCGTAATTTGATATGGAATTTTTTGCAGTGTGTGCCAAAATCTGTCCAAAAAGTTACTTGAATCGAATTTATGAGCTTTTTTAAATTTTCTTTATTGTAATTAAAAATTTTGATCAACGAGGGTGAAAGAAATTACATTTCGATTTGAGCAATTACTTTGAAAAAGCGTACAATTAGAAAATTTTTGTAACATATTATTTTATAAGTGATAAAACTGTACTCAATGTTGTCTTACATATTGAAAGCTAAATTATTGGATTTTAAAATAAATACTAATGTTTTGATTGTATGATGAACGATCGATAAATAACAAGACAGTGGCTTTTTCATGCAATTTATTTAATGAAATTCTAAACTATTTCAACGCTAGTTGTACAATGCGTAAAATACAAAATTGAACACTATGATTAACTTTTCAGCTAATCATCCGATTATCAAGTCCTAGATTTCATTCTAAATTATTTGAGGACTTAAATTTGATTGGTTGGTTCTAATGCCACACGGGCAAGCCTGCTTGGTGAAACCGAGCAAATTTAAGGCAGAGTGTGCGATTCTTGTTTTTTCAGTGGCGCCATCTATGACCAAGAATTCGACTTCTCCACATCATACGTCACAGCTGTTTATAAGGCGGGCCCATTCATACATCCATTCATTCATCCACAGATCGTAAATTTGACCTGAATCAGAGAACGATCGATCTCCAATCCAGTACCCCCAGAGGTATTGATTTGTTATGGGAACATGGAGGACTTTTGCGACTCGACAAATTTAACGAGCATCAGTCACTTTACTACACGGGGAGTCTTTGGCCAGCGGGGTTTGAACCCACGATCTTTCGGACATGGGCCCAGCGCCCTACCGACCAGCCTATCTCAGCCGGACTTAAGCTTAAATATGCTAATTAATTAATGTACCTAATATTCCAAGTTACGGAATCAGATACAAAAACTAATTTCTTTAATTAAGGATGCCTTTTTTCCCAATGCATTTGGTTCCTAGATTGTTAAAGTATGGAGGTAGCCGCAATCTGGAAAATATGATTCCAATAGAACTGTCGAATATTTGAATCCCTCTATGTTAGTTTACCTTTTTGCGAATTTTAATAAGTCTCGAGAATTTCTTCAGCGAAACGAAATGTTTTTGCATACAATTAGTATAAAATCCAATCGATATTAAATTTTTTTCATAAACATATCTAATTTCATCTAGGAATATTGTTTCCATTTTTTAAATAAATAAACGAAATCCAATTTACCAAGCAATAGTTCCCTTTTTTTCCTAAATAATTGAATGCCAAACAATATTTCCATTTTCTTTATAAATAACCGAATTATACTTTACATGTGAACTTTATCAAACGTTTTTTTTCCTTAGTAACTGGATTCTATTAAATAATGAAATAATATTTTTATACGTAATATTTCCATTTTTTAATATATAACTGAACTCCTTTTTACATTTGAACTAATTTTCCAATTTTTTTCCGTAAATAATCAAACGTTATTGTTTTCATAAATAATCGAATCCCATTTGACATTTGAACTAAATTTCCATTTTCTTCGTAAATAATCAAATGTTATTTTTTCATCAATAAATTCTTTTTATTAATGATCGTTATTATCTTTTTTAATGAAACGAAATTTCCATTTCTATAAATCCTATTTTTTTTTCATTAATAGCCTAATCCCGTTTTACATTTGTACTCAAATTCCATTTTTTTTCATAAATAATCAAACGTTATTTTTTCATAAAAAACCGAACTTTTTTTTATTAATTAAACGAAATTTCCATTTATATTGCTTCTATTTTTCCGTAAATAATAAAACGTTTCTTTTTCATAAAAACCCAACTATTTTTATTAATTAAGCAAAATTTCCATTTATACTGCTTCCATTTTCCGTAAATAACCTTTTTCCGTTTTATATTTGAACTAAATTTCCATTTTTCTTTGTAAGTGATCAAGCGTTATTTTTTTCATAAATAACCGAATTCTATTTAATAATAAAACGATATTTCCATTTTTTTTTCTTAAATTAGCAAATTTCATTTTACATTTTCAAATTTTTAGTAAATGAACAAAGGGTATTTTTTTTATAAATTTCATATCTCCATTTTTCTTAGCAACTAAGAAATCCCATTTTATATTAGCACGATATTTCCATTCCTTCAATTCCAGAATTTCCATTCCAGGAAAACATAAAAAAAAAAGTTCCTAGATTTCTTGACAAAAAAAAAAGTTCGGCTTATGATAATAAGTTTTCACTCAAAAAAAAGTTTTCAAAAATGTTTGCTTGCTAGTAAAAAAGTGCTAAAAGCACAATAATAAACAAAAATAAACAGTACTGCATAGTTAAATAGTTATAAAATACATACATTAAAGAACACAATTAAAAAAAAATATAAGGAGAAATAAATTCTTGTACTGTATAGCAATGACATTCCTAGTAAAATAAAAACAGTAATTCTGGTTCATAAAGCCAAAATATACGGTATTTAAACCATTTATTTGGTAATTTTCTGTTCATATGGTAACGGTTTAATGGAAATTCTGGTTTTCAAAAAATTAGTTCTTATTAACACACATTTAGTAAAAAATATAGAAGTGAAAAGTAAATTTAACCTCATGAATGGTTTTTCTAAATTGCTCTATGGTATTCTGATAAAATTACCAAATTTTACCACATTTACCCAATTTTTTCGATTATTATAAAACCATATTTTTTTTTATTAATTTTACTTAAATCATTACCAAAGTGCTTGGTGTTCTCATAGAGCCAGAAACATGGTTCATTTTACCATATTTTCATAGTTTTGACCATACTTTTTTTTCTCAGTTTACCGTTAGGTGAAAAATTGTATTAGAGTGCACTAAAGCGTAACAAAAAAAATTAATAGGTCTTAAGATTTTGTAGTAAATAGGTGATTTTTGCAGTATATTTGTAATTAAATGTTATTTTTTTCACGAATTAATATGCTTATTTGATTTGTAATTATGTGCCATCTTTAATTTAACTATGTTTAACCATCTTTAACTAACTTAACTTATGCGCTTAATAAGTAAAAAAACTAGTATTATAAAGCAAGTTGGGCAGTAATCTTCATAAATCTTTTAGAATTCTAAAAAAATATTCAAGTTATAAATTAAAAAATGTTATTTAATTATTTAGACATACGTTATCCACATAAAATTAAAAATAAAAGTACGTAACTTTCTTATAAAAACTCATAATGCTTCTTAAAAATGATTATAATTAAGTTTAAAAAAGTGTAATTCATTAGCATATGCTATAAGAAAATGTAAAGAAACCCTTAATCACGTTTAATTACAAAAACACAAATAAGTAACTTGAAATCTTTTTGGCGTGATAGCAAAGAATATGAACTGTTTGCAAAGTAAACTCAAAAATTTCATTTATACTTCAAAGAAACTGTCACGCATCTATAAGCAAAGTTATTCCGTGGAAAGCTGTAGCCAACATCTAACTTTTTTTCTCTTTAAAATCGCCAAATGAGGCGTAGTTTTGGAATTCAGCCTTGATGGATGTTGGTACGACTCTTTCCATTTCTACGCATCGAAGCTTCTCTTTCAGTTTATGTATGCTACAAGTATTCAACACATAAAAAAAAACTTTTCTGAAAAGTGTAAGAAGGCTAAGAATTTCTTGTCAAAAATATGTATACCCCTTTTCTTAAAAATGCTCTAGTAATGGAAGGTTTATTACACTAGGAAAGCGAGTATAATTAATTTCGTGTCTAAATATTCCAGTTTGAAATTAATTAAGAGGCATTTTGAAATTAGAATTAAGCGTCAAATTCCACGGCTTGACATGTTGTCAGAGGTGTATGTATGCGGCTTAAACTATTTAAATTGCTTTGATGACTTTAGTATGTTGATATCAAAATTGTTTGCAATCCTTTCTCCTATAATGAATGCTACAAAAAACATTAAAATATTTTTCATAAATGGTGCAAACTTAATTATTTTGAGTTCATTTGTCGATTTCATTTTTAAAAAAAATTATTACTTTAAAAATGTGTAAAAAAAATGTAGACATAAATTTCAAAATATTTATAATATTTTAGGAAATGCTAAGGGTTCTGCTCGCTGCGCTCACCAATCCCTAAAGTCTGTTGCACTATAAAATTGTTTTCTGACGATAAAAAGATTATCATCCAAATTAAAAACTTTTCAAAAGACAGTCGCATTGTATTAACCCTGATTTGGTTTAACAGATATAGATTAATTTATTGGGATAACGATTGTTTTCTGACGAAAAAAAGATTATCATCCAAATTTAAAACTTTTCAAAAGACAGTTGCATTGTATTAACCCTGATTTGGTTTAACAGATATAGATTAATTTATTGGGATAACGATTGTTTTCTGACGAAAAAAAGATTATCATCCAAATTTAAAACTTTTCAAAAGACAGTCACATAGTATTAACCCTGATTTGGTTTAACAGATATAGATTAATTTATTGGGATAACGATTGTTTTCTGACGAAAAAAAGATTATCATCCAAATTAAAAACTTTTCAAAAGACAGTCACATTGTATTAACCCTGATTTGGTTTAACAGATATAGATTAATTTATTGGGATAACGATTGTTTTCTGACGAAAAAAAGATTATCATCCAAATTAAAAACTTTTCAAAAGACAATCACATAGTATTAACCCTGATTTGGTTTAACAGATGTAGATTAATTTATTGGGATAACGATTGTTTTCTGACGATAAAAAGATTATCATCCAAATTAAAAACTTTTCAAAAGACAGACATATTCTATTAACCCTGATTTGGTTTAACAGATATAGATTAATTTATTGGGATAACGATTGTTTTCTGACGATAAAAAGATTATCATCCAAATTAAAAACTTTTCAAAAGACAGACATATTCTATTAACCCTGATTTGGTTTAACAGATATAGATTAATTTATTGGGATAACGATTGTTTTCTGATGATAAAAAGATTATCATCCAAATTAAAAACTTTTCAAAAGACAGACATATTCTATTAACCCTGATTTGGTTTAACAGATATAGATTAATTTATTGGGATAACGATTGTTTTCTGATGATAAAAAGATTATCATCCAAATTAAAAACTTTTCAAAAGACAGACATATTCTATTAACCCTGATTTGGTTTAACAGATATAGATTAATTTATTGGGATAACGATTGTTTTCTGATGATAAAAAGATTATCATCCAAATTAAAAACTTTTCAAAAGACAGACATATTCTATTAACCCTGATTTGGTTTAACAGATATAGATTAATTTATTGGGATAAACACGTAAACATTTTGGTTGGTTACCAATGCTATCACATCAACAAACTTGGTATTACAATCTTTATTTATTTGTTTAAATACTGTAAAAGCTAGTTAAATGTTTTTTCGCAAAAGGAACTATTCAGCTATAGTGTCAAAAGTTAGTTCTTAAATAATGCTTTTGAATTTTAAATAATTATTTTAATTGTGTACGTTGACATAAATTTAAAAAAAAAAAAAAAACAGATAACTCTAAATAAAAATAAAACTTTTTCTTTATCGTTGATGACAGTAAAACGGAAAGTAAAAATCGTTATTAAAAATTTGGCATAATAAGGTAACGTGGCACAAAATCATTTTATACTATTTGACAGAGGAAGAAAGTATTTTATTTTATAACCGTTGTTGAACAGCCGACCCAATTTTAGGGTTTACGATAATTAATGTTCCACTCCGTAGCCTTGTAATTTTGAACTCAATCCAGAAGATAAAGGAACTCTTGGATCAAGTATGGGGAGAAACTTGTTTTCTTGTGAACTTCTTGATGGAACTAATTCGTATATGCGTAACACGGTGAGGAAAAACTCCGACGGTTAGCCTGACGGCAAGTGGATTCCCACCCATGAGCCGTCTGCCACTGAAGATATTTTAAGTCAGCACTGTGGTCGGTGCGAGCTGGGTGCGAAATTAGTATTGTACAGCCATCGCTGGGATTCGAACCATTGGAAGCCTAATGTTCGATCCCTTGAGCCACCACGGCAAGGGAAAAAGTGTATTGTCAAAACTACCAGAATATGGTAAAAGTTACGGTGTCTCTACTCAACGGGAACACAAAAAAAGCTTGATAATTTTTACTCTATCGGTTCAGTATTGATATTGGTAAAATAAGCAAAAAATATAGTTTTATAATATGTGATAAAATTTGGTAAATGTGGTAAAATTTGTTAATTTGATCATGATACTTTAGAGCATGGCATGAAAATCTTTTTTTTTATGTGGTTAAATTTACTTCTCAATTTTGTATTTTTTGTGTGTTTATAAGAATTATAATGTTGAAAACTTATTATCAAGTAAACCGTTTCCATACATTCGAATAAATTACAGTTTTTTATTACCAGAATTATGGGTTCTCGTTTATCAAGAATGTCACTACAATACAAGTACGGTAATTTTACCATAATTTTTTCCGTGTTTAAAGCAGCAACTTTTTTCCATTTTAAGCCTATAATTTTGAATTATAACAAAATCAAAGACTCATTCAATAATAACAGAAATTATCTTTATTGCAAAATATAAAGAATGAAATATTAAACAGAGATATTAATTAAATATTAGTATTTAACATTGTTAAATATGGGAGAAATGCTGTTATAACTTGTTTTTCATTCGAAGGCAACCAATGGTTTCTGAATCTTTTTCGCTATCTTATGATTGAGTAATGTGATTTTTCAGCGCAATTAATAACGCAAGAAACAGTAAAATGATAATTCTCTTTTGATAGCATATAGAGATATCATAAGTACTCAATCATTTGAATTTGTATTCATTGCTTACATGTAGTTAATGTTTACTATTACGTACGTAAAATTACGTATTAACGTAAATATACGTATTAACGTAATATAAAAATACGTATTAACGTTAAAACGATTAAGTGATTTCATATAAACAATCGAAATACTCAATGAAGAATGGATTATTGATTTGACACAAATAAATTTACAGGTTCCAAAAATCACTGCCAGATTTTAAAAAAAATCCGCGCCAAATTCTCAGAGCTCCATGCACGGGAATAAAATTCTGGTAAAATTCCATACTTTATGGTAATATCATTTCTGGTAAAAAAAAAAAAACTAAAATATGCCGTATTTGAACCATTTATTTGTTAATTTCTCCGTTCATATGACAACAGTTTACCTGAAATTCTGGTCATTCTGGTTTTCATAGTTCATACTACCACACATTTAACAAAAAATTCAAAACTGAAAAATAAATTAACCGAATAAATATGTTTATGCAATGCTCAAAGGTATCATAATAAAATTACAAAATTTTATCGCTTATTATAAAACTCTATTTTATTGTTAATTTTTTTCAAAATCATTATAAAAAAAATAATCCATGCATTCGAAAGTGCTTCGATAAAAATTACCGAGCCTTTTTCGATTCCCATAGAACCAAAAACATGGTATATTTCAGGGCATATTCTGGTAGTTTTGACTATAGATTTGTTTTTTCATTGTGCTTCTTCCACTGAACCCTAGAGATCTATGGAATATCTATGGGGGACTGCGCATCTTTGGCAACGCAGTCCTTACTATAGAATAATTGCAGGAGTTCGGGAAAGGAATAAATTGCACCTTTTCCATAAATGATATTTTCACATTAAACTTTTCTTTTGTATTGTATATCCTCTAAGGTAACTTACAATTTTTCTGAAATGCTACTTGTATTATAGATACCTGAAAGATCTTATTGATAAGAAAGTTGCTGTACAATTTGCTAAAAATGCCCCACTGCACAATTTAAAAATGTTGATTTGTAATTAGATAGGCTTAACACCTTCAATTTATAGTCTAAGCTTTCATATGATATCTTGAAAAGTAACTATTCAACGATACTGACGAATGTTTTTCAATAGTTTTTTTTTATCTCGTTTAAAAATTCAAAAAGAGTAAAAAAAAGCACTACACGTGTTTTCTTACTTATAAGTTGAGTATAACCCGCAGTTATAGCAAGTGCAAGTTAAAATCGGGTGTGTTACAGAAGGTAGAGTTAAAGTGTTTTTTACCTATGGTAATTTTACCTATAGGTAAAATTACTATACACATTTCCTTATTTTTCTGATAAGAAATGTTAAATTGATGTTTCAAATTTTATAGAGCTTGTAAACAATTACAACAGAATGATTTCTTGCACGAAAATATGCTTTTAGTTTGAACAACAGAAAAAAAGTATAATAAGATGCAGAAATTACTGTTAAAAATAAATCACAATTGATAATTTTTTAAGTCTTACTAACGTCTTGATTTTTAACATCAAAAATGAAAACAGAGTAAAACACGAGAATTATTAAAAATGAAGGCAAGAGTAAAACGCTAGAATAGTTTTAAATGAAGGCACAGTAAATTTCTAAAAATATCTAATTATTCAACATTACTTAAATGATTACTTAAGAAAAACATAAATAAATCTAAATAACAATGCTAACTTTTTAACACAAGCTTAATTATTACTTGAGGCAATCTAACGAAATAAATAATAACCACAGTGTTGTTAATTAATAGAAATATAACCAAATAAACGTTGCCACATATATTTGATTTAAATCAGATATAATTGGGTAACCTGTAAGCGACGTCACGCGTGTGTATCGAATTTGATTGGCTTCTGAATCAACAAATGATACGATTTACCTACGCTGACGTTACATGCAGGTATCTAACTAAAGTGTCAAATTTTAAACAACTCATGAACAATTTCTGTGAAATTACAAACTAATTACAAAATAGTGATTTATTCTAAATAAAGTAATATTAATCATATTACTCTTCATATACAAAGTTGCTTTGTATGGTATGCAAAATTTTATTTTAACCCGATTTATTCTTCTAAAAGTTTCAGCACATTGCAATACAACAACCTGTAACCCCCCTTTACCAAAAACCCACTACTTACTTGGGGTTAACAATTATTTTCCAGCAGTTTACATCAGTCTTTATTTGAGTGGCAACACCGGATATCACAAAGTTTGTCGTCAAAAAATGTTCTACATCCTTTTTCCGGAGTTATCGAGAAAAGGAAGAGATTATAAAGTAACTTATAGAGTGATAACATATATAACTTATTATAACATATCTACATTCTCTTATAAAGACACTAGAAAGTAAGGTTTTTTTAGATTTTATATAAACAGTTCATTTTGCATGGACTGTAAGATTTAATTTTGGCATAATATATTCCTTTAAAAGTTGGCAACACACCGTGCTAAAACATTCTGTTAACTCCCCTTCTTCCCCAATATCTATGCAACAGATTATTAGGATAAAATCTTTACCATAAAAAAATATCATATTTTTTTGATTAGCAACACAAGCTGCTGTAGACATTAACTTTCTTAGAAGCGATCGAGGTTGGCGCTTTATAGCTTATTTTCGCCAAATACTAATAATCTTAAGTTATAAATTATTCCTCGATTTCCCGCGTATTTTAATTTTGCGGAAACTTTCGTTATTAAAGCTCTTCTAATGCATTAAGTTAGCAACCGCCTGTAAGATCGTGTGTTTTTTTATTTTTTGTGGAGTTTTTAAATTATTTAATTAATGTCTTTTACCTGGAATTTTAATTACCTCGGGCAATTTCGGGAATATTAGTTATGAGAACTATTTTTGGTTATTAAATCATCAATAAATTCTTGCTCGTTCCTTTTGAATGAAAAAAGTATTTTTTGGGTAGAATTTTATTTCCCTACTTAGAAAACGTGCAATTAAAGGAAAATAACTGCATGATAAATCTTTTATTTCCCTTTTCAAAAACTATCGTTTTTTATTATAATAAATATAAAATGAAATGAATAACATAACTGTTGTTTCCAAATTTATAACCCCAAGCCCCCTTTTCTTAAACATAACATCACAATTGAACCACAGAAAGTAAAATTTTCTTAAATTAAAAAAACAAAAAAATACCGCATCTTTATGCCATATAATGCGTGAACCACAAAAAATATTTTTCCCAAATTTGAAAAAAGTTACTTTTTGTTTATATTCCAAATATTGAACTTCTGAAATTTAACTCTGTTTCCAAACTTACATAAAGGAAGTACTTTTGATTCATAGAAAATCAAAAAATAAATAAATACATAAAGTTACAAATGCAAATTATATTTTCTAACCTACAAAAAATTATCATTTTTATGCATATAATAATAAAAATGAATATTATCTTTTAAGAAACAGATGAATAAAATAAATTGAATTGACATTATATTATTTTAAATGAAGCATCAGCCTTAGACTGGAAGAATTTTTAGCTTTTAAAATTGTACATATAGTTGGGATATTTATATATAACTAATGGAATTTTTATATATATGCTGTTTATGCAATTCCGCAATTTTGAATTGATTTCCATCAAATTTATCTTAAATTCATAAAGAAAAAGAACCACGCTGATTATAACTGCTGATCTAATGATCGGATTTTTACGTGCCAGGAACTAATCGAAATGGTTCGACGAGGTGATCTTATGTATGCTAATTAATTTGAGCAGACTTTATTTCAAAAGATGAAATCAGATACAAAAATATGCTTTCTTTAAACCAACATACATTTTTTTCGATTCGACATATTATGATGCCTGACCCCAAAAATATAGGATGTAGCAGCAACCTCGAAATTAATTCCTGTACCTTGGCCAAGAGAAAAGTCCTATAACTTCGAACAAATTAATGTTTAACTTACTTTTTGCATATTTCGTCATATCTCGAGAACTTTTTTAAGTGAATTGAAAAATTTCGCACACAATTATAAAATTCATTTATCCAAATATAGTGCTATGCAAAATAGAATTTTTAAATTATTTTTATTATTTATTATTTTTTTAATAATTTTATTTAATAATAGTTAAAAAAAGTTTGAATTGTAAGGTACACAAATTTTTACAACATTTGAAAAGATGTAATTTTATTAGAAAAAACACGAAATTTGAACGAAACCGGAATAACAGTTCCTTAGAAAATCGAATTTTAACAAAGTGGTAACTTTAAAATTTAATTTCTGAGGCATCATTCGCCTAATTTTAGTTCAAATTTTGTATTTTTCCTTATAAAATTACATTCTTTAAAATGATGTAACAATTTGTGTATCTTATAATTCAAAATTTCTTCATCTATTATTAAATAGAATGATGAAAAATAATGATTAGTCATTAAAAATTATTTCTTGCTCATAACTCTTTTTCGATAAGCAAACTTTATAATTTTGTGAAAATATTTTTCAATTGGGTATAATATAGCCTACGTCACAGGTTGTGTTGTTCCTACTAAATTTATCCCATGAACGGCATTTTCTGCGAGCCTAACTTCAAGCCACAAATAAACAAACGAAGTGTTCGATCGTTTAAATAGCTGCTCGCCAGATTTTATTGCATTATAAAGAAAAGTTATTGAAACTAAATACAACTAAATAAACAACAACGACTAAAACAAATAACAACAACTACTAATAACAATAACTAAATAAACAGCAACTAAATTCCATTCGTTTAGCATTGCGTCATATGTTGTTCCTACTAAATCGAAGTAGTTGTGTTTTTTTCATATTATACCCAATTCGCTTAAAAAGTTCTCGAGATGTGTCGAAATATGCAAAAAGTAAAGTTTAGAGGTTTTAATTTTCTACCATTTCCTTGACCAAACTATGGTGAACACATTTCTCAAATTGCGACTGCTTCCTATATTTTGGTGATCAGAAGTCACAATTCATCGAAGAAAAGCTACGTTTATTCAAATAAAATATATTATTGTGTCTGATTTCGGAACATAAAACATCGTTTGCATTTAGATTAAAAATAATTCAAAATAATTCTTTTGTCATTTTTCTATGAGTACATACTTGCATTTTTATAGAAATCTTCTTCTGTTTCTGTTGAATATTCAGCATATTTCAAAGCGAAGTAGAATTTTCTTCCTCTGTGCTTGATTGTAAACAAGAAAAAATTGTTTTACCACGTAAAAAATGTACGCCAAGATTGCCGAAAGCAAATTAATTCATGAATGAAGTAAATGCATCTAGGCTTGGCGTGAGTTTCTCATTTATTAGAGTTTAGATTTAACCGTGTATGAGTTCTGGATTCGGTATTAACTTAAAAAAACACACATTTCTTATAATTTGCCAACACCTAACTCAGATAGGTATTAAACGACAATTTTTAGAGTACATTGTTACATTATCTAGTTTATGAAGATTTCAATTACTTCTACAATATGTTACTACTACAATATGTTCTGAATGATCAGAGCTTGGCCTTGATATTGATTAGTCAAAAATGGAAAGTGTCTTTCTTTCATAATTTCTTTATTTAAATAATAATTTTTTATCCCTAATCAGCATAGTTTTATAAAAAAATATGAATCTGCACATTAAAGGTGATCCCTAAGAAACACCTAGTTTAATAACCACCCTAATTTTTAGAATCCTTTTCAAAATATGAAGTCTAAAAGTATACACATTATGGATCATGAATGTATGTTTAAAAGCGGAAAAAAAACCTAATACTAATCTGCGAATCGCTTTTGAGGATGGCGAGATTTCAAATATCAAAATCAATTTTATCTCTTGATAAAACTAAGAAGTGTTTCTACTAATGAACGTGCAATCTATCTTTGTTTCCTCCGGCAATCAAACATGTTTCGCTATTTTCTATCCTGGTTCGTTAGCTTTCGATTGCGTTCGGTAGCTAGCACGTACACGTATAGGTCGGAAATAACTATCAGGTTCCGAATTTCAATCTAAAAACGGAAATGCTTTTTGCTTCATGTGACTGACTGATATTAAATACATTTTTCCAACATTTCCAATTAATGAGCTCCTAATTGACTTTTAATTCTTAAATATTTCCTACTACTAACTCCTGAGACTAACTGACCCTCATATGATAAATTGTTTTTATCATTCAATTCCTACTATTAACAACTATGTCTAATTTTGTCACTTAATCAATAAATACTTTCTACCTCTAAATATTGTGATTAATTGACCCTTGATAAATTCATTTTACTACTCGATTCTTATCCTTAACGCGTATGTCTTACTGATGGCATTTAATTGACAAATACTTCCTACCTCTAACTTCTGTGATTAACTCACATTTAATCGATAACTTCTTACCTACTATTTACTATTGCGTTCAACTACACTGCTGTAATAAATTAAGAGAATTTGCAGACTTGGTCGATTATCTCTAGAACTACTGGACCGATTTTAATGAAATTTGATGTGTACATGCATTGATGCAATACAAAACAAATAACCATTCAACAATTATAATGCACACACATACTCATGCGTAACACTCGTTAAAGTCTGAAGGTATGAAACAGCGGTTGCAGAATAAACAAAAAAAAAATGTGTTAATACGGAGCATGATTCATACTTGCAGATAAACAGGCCTTCCAGCGCGATTTCATGCATGAAATAAGGCATTTTATCATTTCCTGTTTCAATTGGCCTGAATTGTCTTGTGTCAATTTCATACCTTCCAACGAGTATTACTCACGATCGTGCGTGTGTATTACAATTGTTGAATGGTTATTTGTTTTGTATTGTATCAATGTATATACAAATCAAATTTCATTAATATCGGTCTAGTAGTTCTAGAGATAATCGACCAAGTCTGCAAATTCTCTTAATTTCTGACACCATTGTATTTTAATGTTAACCTGAAACCTATTACCATGATGATTTGAGCACTATTACTAATATAAGCCTAATTATCAGACAGGATCGAAGATTAATACAGAAATAGCTATGCTTTTACTCGCGAAGTAAAAACAGTTATTTGAATAAATGAAATCTGATAGCTGAATTGAAAGCTAAAGTTTAAAATGTAAGATATTAAAAAACTATGAGATCTTATTAATGTGGCAATTGGTCTGAATGGTCTTGTGTCAATTTCATACCTTCTAACGAGTATTACTCACGATCGTGCGTGTGTATTACAATTGTTGAATGGTTATTTGTTTTGTATTGTATCAACGTATATACATATCAAATTTCATTAAAATCGGTCCAGTAGTTCTTGAGATAATCGACTCTAGTCAGCAAATTCTCTTAATTTCTTACAGCAGTGTATCTTACTGATAAATACTTCCTACCACTAACTTCTGTGACTAACTAACCTTTAATTGATAACTTCTTCCTACTATTCCTACTTCCTATCATTAATTCTTCTTTCTAACTACCTTTTTATTGATTAATACTTCCTACTACTAACTCCCGTAACTAACTGACCTTTAATTGAAAGAAAAATCAATCTCCCAATGCGAATTTAGCAACCCTGAACTGAAGTGCTGATTAAAAAATGTCCCCTAAACTAGAAAGGAAATTTAAGAGAAATCAAAACTGTGTAGTTAGAAAGAAACATTAACAAGAGAACGCTCTACGGTGTTTAGAGAAAATTTTATGAAATAAGACTGATTCTGTTTTGTTGAACTTTATATCTTTTCCATTGCTTAACAACAGCAGACAAGAGTTTGATAAAATCCTTTGATTTTCTCCAATAATATCAGATATTTCACCAGGTTAAACTAAACTAGAAATTCCCTATAATTACAGTAAATTTGAATGAAAAAAGTTTAAAAGAACTTGATTACATTTTACTTCTGACACCCTTTATTTTTTTCTTTTATATTTTATTACTTTTTTTTCAACTCACTCGCTTTACCACCAAAATTTAGTTCAAAGAAATCTACTTAATTCGAGTATTTTTGGTTTCATCAATTAGAGCATTTAATTAAATTTTACTATACATTTTAAAATGCAATGATCTATAATTTTGTGAGGTGAACTAGCCACGTTCTTAGTAGAAATTTCGATTATTATAACGACCACAGCGTGCAGAATTCAGTTTTAAAGTAACTATGTAAGAAATAACAAATTCGGTCAAAAACCAATTTCGTGTGTCTATTATTAAAATTTTTTCTTAAAATTATAGACTTCAATTTCTTATTTGAATTTTTTTTCAGTACATACACTTTTATTTTATTTTATTACCACCGTAGAAACAGCCGACTCAAATTTGGGTTTTTGACTACTAATGCTCAACTCCGTAGCTTTGTAATTTTGAACCCAATCCAGAAGACAAGGGAACTCCTGATTCAAGTATCAGAGAAATTTGTCTTCGTGGAGGACTTTTTGATGGAACTAAGTTGCATTTGGAGAGGAAAACCACGAGATGGTTACATGGAGAGGAAAAACACGAGAACCTCCCATGGTTAGCGTGACGGCAAGGGGACTCTAACCCATGATCCGTCTACCACTGAGGATATTTCACGTCAGTACTGTGGTCGGTGCAAGCCGGATGCGGAATTCATATCGACCAGCTGTCGCTGAGATTTGAACTAGATTCGCATCATTGAACTAGCCATCGCAGCTCCATTGTCGATATTTATTGGACCTATTTTCTCCATTATTACGTAAAGAAAACAAAACATACTAAGTTTGGGTTTAAATAAAAAAAACTTGTACCAAGTAGCAAATTAAAAAAAAAAAACGATAAAAAAGTTATTATTTGGTTCAACCTGAATTTTTTTTTAACAATATACGCTATCAACTTTCTTTTTGGAAAGTTTTCAATACAAAATATTTTTTATTCATTTATTGAACAGAATATTAACATTCCTTTTTTGCTTTGCGAAAAATTTAGACTAACAGACACCTCGCCATACCGTGTTAGACCACCGAATAAAACTACTATACATTTTGGAAAGATCGGGTTTTCATTCAGGTATTTAAAAATGGCAACGGAAGAAAAATGGACGATAAAATAACGAGTAGGAGAAAAATCCAACCAAAACTGGGAAGTTTCAGAGAAAATGAAGAGCGAATCAAAAGCATAGTCGTAGCAAAAGTAATCGAGGAAAAAGAAAGAGAGGGAACCCATCTCATTTTTCCCTTTTTTTCTTTCGCGTGTCTCTTTTTTATTATTTGCTTTTTTCTCTTTCACATTCTTTTTGAGCATATTTTTTCTCCTGTTGTCATTTTTAACTATCTGATAAAATACCGATGATCTGCCGATTTCGCCGAAACACGCAATTGTTTTATTCCGTGTTTTAAGATGTGGCGATAAATATTCATGTATTATTTCGCACCCTTTTTGAATACTTCAGTTATGAAACTTTTATGTTTTGTTTGTTTGAAAATCTGAGCAAAAATATATTCGTTTTTTCTTTTTTTACGTAAAAGCATTTTTAGCTCAATCTACAGCACAGACTTGAGATTGAAATTTTTCTAGCGCAAAATTTATTATTTATTCATTTAATAAAAATTGGAAGAAGCTTTTATTTTTGTCATGATATATTATATGCGTCGGGAATTAATTTATTTAATTTGCGTAGGGAGTTAATAAATTAATTCCCTACGTATTAATGCCAATTAATCAATTAGGGAATCGCAGCCTACAAATAAAATAACACCCACTTCATAAAATTCATTAATAGCTAACTTTTTGCGATTGATTTCTTTTTAGATAGCATCCTTCAATACTTTTAAGGGTCTGCAATTGATAGATAGTAAGAAAAATTACAGAAATTTTCTTAAATATTAAAAAATATCCAATTAAAATCTGTATCGACTCAGTCTTGGAACATATATTTGTTTATTTAACAGAAATGGATGCGGTAAATTTGAGCCAGAATAAGTCACTCAAAATAATAATTTTAAATAAGACTCGCAAAATAATAGATTGTAGTTCATCTATGTCACACTACTATTTTATTTTATATTTTTATTTTTTTATAATTTCTTTTTCCAACCGTCGTTGAACAGCCGACCCAATTTTATGGGTTTACGCGACTACTAATGTTCAACTCCGTAGCCTTGTAATTTTGATCCCAATTCAGAAGACAAGGGAACTCCTGGATCGAGTATTGGGAGAAATTTGCCTTCGTGGAGGACTTTTTGATGGAGCTAACCCGCATTTGCGTTACATGGAGAGGAAGACCACGAGAACCTCCCACAGTTAGCCTGACGGTAAGGGGACTCTATCCAATGATCCGTCTACCACTGAGGATACTTCACGTCAGCACTGTGGTCGGTGCAAGCCGGATGCGGAATTCGTATCGACTGGGATTCGAACCCGGTTCGTCTCTATCCCCTGAGCCATCGCGGCTCACACTACTATTGGCGACGGTCTGGGAAACATCCCGGAGACTGATCCGAAGACATGCCATCACAGTTTTGATCCTCAGTGGAGGGGATGACTCCCCCGCTTTGGTAGCCCGACGACCTGTGTGCGAAGTCGAGTCCTATACGGTCGAGCAGTTTAACGAGGGCCGATACCGCACACCTTCGGTCCCTTTGTAGCCTGATCAAAGTGGTCACCCAACCCAATACGAACACAGCCAGTGATACATTACTTCGGTGTTCTTCTGTGAACCGTATCTTATGACTGTGGGACTTAAAATTATGTGAATTATTGTGAGATTCTCAAAAGAATGGGGGAGGAGTTATACCAGATACTTTAAATAATAGGATTAATATGAGATTCTTTTAATAATAGTGTCAATACAAGATAACAGAGCAAATATTCAATACTAAAAATAACGGAGCTTTCTTTAGACTCTCAAATTAAAAGAGCTAATGCGATAGAGATTTATAAAAATAAGACTGGTGTGAGACAGGTTTGCTAATTTCATAGCAATAAAATAAGTCTTGTTATTTTTTAATGAAAAATTTGTCATACTTTTTATACAAATTGTCAATACTCCTTACATTTTTGCTAAATTACAAAAAACTTTCTGTAACGCTTATAACCTAATTGTAACTAACGAATAATAACAATATAATATCCAATTTAGCTGGTTTTTATATATTATCCAATAAGATTGCTGAATAATATTTTAAGTCACTGAAACTTGAGATTTAGTGGCTTCGACAACAGGTGGCTAATACGTATGTGTTGCCTTATGAGTAATACATGTGAGTAAGTCCGTATAACTCATATGTAACATTAACGTATGCATATGAGTTTTCCGGTTTTTGAATTTTTTGAGCTTTATTTTTTAAGACAACCAATAATTTCTATTCATTAAAAATCGAAAAAAAGGATTAATCTATATTTTTTGTTCTTTGCCTAGATTGAATAGTGGAAAATAGTGCCTAATGAAAATTTTTTGTGTAATTTAACACCAATTAAATGTATTTAAATTTACAAAAAAAAGAAAAAAAGAAAAAGAGCTGTCTTAAAAAAACGAAGTATACAGGGTGTTCCGTAAAGACCACCCTTAATATGTGTTTTCATAATTCTTATCAAAAATAAGATGCGGTTTTGGATGTAGCAAATTAGCATTCAATCAACGAAAAAAAATTAAAACGCTATCGATGTTTGACCAATTGTATTAGTGAAAGGCAGGTGCAATAGACATCAAAACAGTTTTAACTGGAGGTTGAAACCTTAAGGTTTTTGTAGTAATTGTATTTCAAATCCTCTCTATTTTCTCCCGGAATCAAACCTGTTTTATTGTTTATTACTTACACTTTCCTGCACCCTCATTTGTCTGATTTCGAGGGCGTTTTTGTCTTTTTCCTCAGTTAAATATTTATATGTGTATACTTTCAATTCTTTGTGTATGCTTTTTCGTTTATCTTTTTATGAGAAGTTTAAATATGCATTTTAACGACGGTGTTTACAGATAACAATCCGTATACATGCACGGAGAAAAAAATCTGGAAAAATTACAGTACTGTGTAGTAGTCACTGGTAAAAAAAAGCGTAACTGATAAAGAAAAAAAAACTGTACCAAACAATACCAAAGTAAACGTTATTTAAAACAACGTACGACAACGATTTTTATTCATATTCATATGGTAACAGTTTACTGAAATTCTGTTTTTCAAAATTATATAGTTCTTGTTACCACACATTTAGTGAAAATATAAAACTGAAAAGTAAATTTAACCAAAAAAGGATTTTTATACCATGCTCTAAAGAGATAAAATTACAAAATTTTACATTTATTAAATTTTAACACATATTATGAAACAATATTTTATTTTTAATATTGCAAAGATCGTAACAAAAACGATTCGGTACCAACTACCATTTGTTCATTTTGGTTTTCCCATGGAGCTAGAAACACACTAAAATTTACCATATTTTTGGTAGTATTTACCATACATTTTTTTCTCAGTGTAAACTTAACTTGAAAATGCATTTATGCAGCATATAGTTATACATGTTGCGAAAATAATATCGAACATTCTTCATTTTGTTTGCAATTTTTTTGGTTCATTATATTCATATATTGTGATTTTTTGTGTATTTTTACACTGCAAACCTTACATATAATTCAGTAAAGTTTCCATATTTTTATTTCTGCATCTTTATTATGCATCAGTATTTTTATCATGCATTATGCATCAGACAAAACACAATGAAGGATTAAAGTAGTTATTAATTTTGTGAAAGTTTGATCAGGTATTGATTAAATGTTTGTCTCTGATTCCCACTATTTAGGGTGTTGAGTAATCACCTTTCTTAATTTATACTTTTAAAACACATCTCAATCAATACGAAGTAAGTATGCACAATAGAGACAAAGATTAAACAAGCTAAAAAAATACAATATCGGTATTTTTCAAATTGGAAGTGAGCTGGGAGATGAAATGCAAAAAACATCGAAAACCAGTTTGATTACCTGCCGCAACATGGAAATATTTCTATAATAATCTTTTTAACAATCTCTCACTTTGATCCAGCAATCAGAGAGATTCTAATATTTTAACTTTAGTCGCGTGCAGTTGTTTTTCGTTAGACTTTGTATATTAGCTTTTTTCTCATTTAAATATTAGTTTGGAACTCCTGATGTGCTTACTTCATGGGAAATGATTTTAAAAACATTGTTAAGGTTGTTCTTTACAAAAGCTTAGCTTTTTTAAGCGTTATCTTAAAAAAAGATAAGCTTTTGTAATCGTAAAAGATTAAGCTTAAAAGGCTAAGCAAAAAGCTAAGCTTTTATAAGCGTAAAAGCTAAGCTTTTGTAACGCTTAAAAAAGCTTTAGCTTTTTTAAGCGTTATTAAGCAGCGTTAAGAGATATACTTCATAATAGACTTGTAACATTATTCCCGTAAAACTAAATTACCGAACTAAGCAGAAAAAAACGATATTAACGTTTTACAGCATGATGTTAATTCAGTAAACCTATTTAAGTGTTTTGATTGGTTTTCCAGATGCTATTCAGATGTCATTATTGATTGTTTTAATGTTTATTATTCTAGTTGTTAAGTCATCTTTATTTTATTTTGACTAATGCATACTGCTAATTTTGAAAAAATAACTATTATTTATCATATCAGAAGATGGGATTAACAAAAATGATTAAAATAGATATATTTATTAAAAACTTAAGACCTAAACTGCAACTGTATTAAATTCGAAGTTCTCAAATTTTAGAAATATGATGCACGTGAAGCTAGTTTACACAAAGCATAATAAAAATAGTTCACTACATATTGTTAAGTTCTTACCGAAATTTTTTTTCCAAATTGATTTTAATGCTTATTATATCTATAGCTTTTAATATTTATTTTATTTATTGTAATAACACTATTAATTAATTCAAATTATAAAAAAAATTAAATAAAATAAAAAAGGACTATTAAGTTATTTGTCTTATGTTTGTTCTTTGGTTTTAATATTAGAAACAAGTATGCTTTTAACTAAAATTTTAGTTTCATTTTGCACAATTGTAAATACAAAATTAAACATGGCTTTTGTAAGCTTTAAAATTGTATTATTTATTTCATTTAGTACAATTAGAAAGTCTGTTAGAAACATATCTTTGATTAACTTTAAACTTGAACTTTTCTTTCACGCTCTTTAAATGATAATCTCTATGTATTAACTAAACTAACTTAACTTAAACTTAACTAGCACAACTTAAATTAATTCTCATAAATTAAGAAAGAGATACTAAAAATTTCTGTAAAGTTGCATAAAAATATAAATGAAAGATTCAAACAAGAAATATAATTTACAAGAAATGAAACATTTATTCAAAATTATAACATGCTTACATAGAAGTTACATAAAAAATCACTATTTGGTAAATTTGCGTACACATTGAGAAACTGCTAATCCAGATTGATAGTTAGTAAAGATATGTAAGTTGAAAATGTACATGTTTTTATTGTATTTTTCCTCTTGATACATATAGCAGTATATCTGATCTCATCTATAAAGAAACATCTTCCATAGTGCCGATTTCAATCAAATACAGAATATCTTCGCTATCTACAAAGAAACATATGCTTCCATATTGCTGATAGAAATTAAATACAGAATATCTTCTCCTATCTACGGAGGAACATCTTCTTAATTATTGTCGACAGAAATCAAATACATTATAACTTAATTTTAACCATGATAGCACAGTGGTTAAGGTACTCAAATGCCATCTTAAAGGATCTGGGTCTTATTGGTGGCTTGCAGTTAACTCAGTTTCAGATAGATGGGTACTAATTTGAGAAGTACAGGCGTCCAGTGCATGCTGTTGACCATATTTCTAGCATTATACCTGAAATTGTGGGTCATTAATCTCCATGATCAACATGGCCGACGCATGTTTCTTGTGTGAGTGCTTTAACTTACTTTAATTAATTAAATATTAAGTAATTATGAAAACTTATTTTCTAGTTTTTAAGAGTAAAATATTAGATTTAGGCTGTAAGAGCCATTTTTAAAAATCAATTTTAAAATATAAATTTCATTGCTACTTAATAAATAATTTATTTTGTATATGAGCTCTAAGAGCGAAAAGATAGGTTGAACATTCTATTTACACATCTCCAGGCTATTTTTAACAATATTTTTGCTTTTTGATTACGTTTTGTTTTAACTTTAATATGTTTTGATGTAACCCAATTATTTCATTATTTGTCAGAAGATAGTAAAGATAAAAAAAAAAATTTTTGTACGGCTTTAGAAATTTTTGAGAAAAGAATATTTTATGCTTATAGAATTTTTATAAAAGAGAAAACGACCAAACTAAAGCTCTTGTTGTACCAGATAATACAAACCAAAAAATATGCTAATACCTAATGAGGTTCTCTAGCGTCAGGAAAACCATAGAAACGTTTTCGTGACTTTCCACTCCATTAAACGTAAATGTGAGTTAGTCTACTAGTACCCATCTAGTTGAAAAAAAAATCCTCCCCGAAGCTTGGTACAAATGATAATGCTTGAGGAAAAGAACATTTGATGCTCAGCATGAAACTAAATTTTTAAAAAAATATAAATTTAATGGAACCTATATAATTTTTTTAAAACTAAAATTTAAAAAGTTTTATAAATTTAAATAATTAATAAAAATATTTCCGTGATAATGCACAGAATATTGTGCTCTTGAAGCGTAACATAAATCAACATATGCATTATGTTTTGCATGTATGTACATTATGATGTAATTTACATTAAATTGTGTATGTTCATCTATAATGTTACACCACTTCACAAATAATTATGCATAAACGTTCAAATATATTCACAATATATTGATTTCGAAATGTAATGCTGTAGAAACCAATTAATAAAAATAATGTAAATTTTATAATATTATACCAATTTTTTAATCGATTGATATCTTATTGATAATTAAGATTGATAATTTAAGATTTTTTAAAAAATTTTCAGCAACCGCTGTGCTTGCATTTTATATGTACCGAAATTAAACAGTTTTTTTTTCCTCAGTGAGTTGTTAGTTTTCTAAAAAAATAATTTGGCAACAGTTTGTAGTATTTGTATACAAAAAAGTTATTGTGATAATATGTATAAATTAAAAGAACCAATAAAAAGAAATAATTTATTTTTCAGCCATTTTAAAATACGAATAATTGGTGACGAAATTTTTTTTCTCCATAACTTAAAAGCACAATTAGAATGAAATAACACAGCTATTTAGAAAAGACTGAATATTAATCTGACTGACTGAAACCATGAAATCTAATGTTTTTTAATAAATTCCATGGTCATATTAAAAATCAACAAATAAAATAAGTAAAAAGGAAGAAAAAATCAATAAAAAAATATAGTTGGTTGACCCTAGAGATTATTTCATTATATTCATTAGTTATTCTTAAAGTTTGCATGCAAACAAAAAAAGTATATTTCAGATTTGAATAACTTATACGTTTGTTAAAAATAAGTCTATTTAATGCATGAAAAATTAAGCGAAATATATAATATTTTAAATTTTTAATTACCTATAGAAAAACAGAAATTTTCTTAGTAAAAAAATTTAAATTTTTAATAATGTATGGTATTAACTTTATTTTAAAAAATATTTTGCTTTATTCAATTACTAAGAATTTAATTTTAAGAGACATTAATTTTAATTAAATTAATGTTTTTTTTATTTGAACCCAGCTTTTTTTTTAACTCTGAAAAAAAAAACACTAAAATATTTGCACTTTCGAAATTAATAAATTTTACATACTTATATTTTTACGTATTTATATTTTTACACATTTATTATACCTTTGCACATAATATAACAACCGTATTGAGTTTTCCAACAATTTTTTTTTTACAAAATGCATTAACCCTCTAAGCTTTGAGCTTCTGGGTAAAATTGCATAGAAATTTTCCCTCTACGCGTTATATTCCCTTTGAATAACATGCAGAAGCTGGTTTTTTGTTGCAGCAAAACCTGCATCGAAAAGTTTAAAAAACCCGAAACTCCGAGGGTTAAAATAGATAAAAAACAAAATTTTGAATTTCTAAAATAAAAGATCAGTTAACAGCTAGTCCTTTGTTAGAGAGTATGTAATCATAGAGTTCGTAAAAAATACAAAGCCTTGTAATACATAAATATTTTAATAAAATAATAATAAATGATTTATATATCTTTAAAACACAATATGCATTTATTTATAGCAGAAAAACTAAAAAAATTCTCAACATTTATTTTAATATCATAGTCGAAATATTTGAAGCTAAAAAGTTTACGCATCGTTTTTTGAAATGTTAAGAAGTTATTCCATTTCTCACTGCATCAGTATTAGCAGAATGTACATAAGTACATTCTGCTGATGACTGGGATATACTTACATGCAAGCATCAAGTAAATAAATAAATAAAGCAGCTATCTTATTGCAAACGCTTTCATCTCTCTCTGTATATAAAAAGATAACTGTAATCTCAAAGTTTCAAACAATTTAATTAAACACAAAAACCTCACTATGCATATATAATATAAATTAATACACAATATAAATTAATATATAAAGGAGATTAGGATATCTTTGACTGTTATCCGTATAACATTTACAAACGTAATAATGGTATTTATTTTGAAATTATTAATTCATCCCTTATTTGACGGTGTTTTTAAGTAATATTTAGTTATCACCTCTTCTTAATATTATTATTTCTTCTTATTATTAAGTTTTTGATTACTATTCATAACTAAAGGTTAAAAACTAAAAGTACCGTTGCTCTTGCGCATCATAAAATAATCGCATGATATTACCGAATTAATGCAATATTTTGTGATAAAAATATTTAATTATCGTTTTAGAATTAATGAACAATAAACAAGAAATACAATAAACATTAAATTTCATGAAAAAGTTTTTGTAAAACTGTCAAAGCAAGCAATTAAAAGAATAAATACAAAATAACAAATAAAATTCTAAAGTAATATTAAGATTAACTTTTCGCGCTATTATGCAATAATATTTTTTGGCGAAAAGTATTTAAATAGTTTTTATAATAAACAAAAATTAAGTGAAAAATTAAAGAAAACTCCGCAAAATAATTTGGTACAAAATTTATGCCAATAAAATTGGAAGTTGAAATTCTGGAATCAATATTTAAGCGGTTTAATCCATTCTATTGGAATAAAATAGTTATTATGTTAAAATTGTTATTGGGATATAATTGTTATTGTATTTGCTATATGTTATAAAGTTGTTATTTATTGTTATATGTTATTGTGTATAAAGTAGTTTAATTACACAAAGTCCTTTAAAATATGACAAAGAATTAAAGAAAGAAGAATTTAAAAAAAATTTTTATCTAATCCTATCTTTCACAAAAAAAACAATATATAAATTTCAAGGCATCATGTAAAATAGGTTATGTAACTTAATAAAGCACATAGGTAAATTCTATTAAGAAAATTTTTAATTTTCGCCAGATTAAAAAAAAAATATTAAGAGTTTGAAAACAAAAGACTCTTGTACAAAAGACTCTTTGAATTTTTATAGCTCTTATACAAACTGAATTTAGTTATAAAATTTGCATTAATGATTATATTTTTAATAAACGAAAATCGATACTAATACAATGAAAATTAACTGGTAACATAAGAAGAAAAAAAGTATGTGTTTTCAAAAAATGCTCAGTCTATGAATGAAGTGCATTATAATCATTACAATTTTATAAAGTAATAAGATACGATAAAAAATTTTAGCATGAAAAAGATAAATTAGAAAACGGTACTTGATAGTTTATAATTTATAAAAATAATAGTTAAGACAATTAGCCGAAACTATTGACCGATATTTCTGCCATAAAGCATAATAGCGTATACATTTGCAGCAATTCTCGTACAATGTTAGATATTAAAAAATTTCAAACTGGACCATTTTATTGTTTAATCAATCTCAAAAAATTTCTTTTCACCCTATAATATCGTGAAACTTGCCGCAGTATTTGCCCCATTATTTGGTTAAATTGTTTGAATATTTGGCAGATAATGTGGTTTGATTTGCTTTAGTATTTTCCCGATGACGTAATTAAATTTGCCGCTGTATTTTCCCGATTATATGGTTAAACTTGCCAAAGTATGTGGTAGATAATGTGATTGGACTTGTAGAGTATTTGGCCAATGATGTCATGAACTTGCCACAGTAATTCCCCGATTATAGAGTTGGGCTTGCCAGAGTAATTTGCTCCATGATGTAGTTAAACTTGCCACAGTATTTTTACGATTATATGATTAAACTTGCTAGAGTACTCGGCTTATGATTCAGTTAAATTTGCCACAGTATTTTCCGAACAATAAGGTTAAACTTGGCCAAGGATTTTTACCTGATAGGGGAAAGTGGGGTAAGACCAGGTAAGTAAAATTCGAAGGCCTTGTTGAAACAGAAGAAACATCAATCAAGGATTTAGTTTCTTTTGTTACAACTGTTTTGTTATATTTGTTCCTCAAGCACTCTTCTTTTACGCCATTTTGTTTTGAGATTTTTTTTTAAGAGTCATTGCAAAAGAATACTCCTCGATAGCATACTTTTTTGGCGTTCTTTTTTCTTTTCTCTCTCCTAACATTCAAAATGGGCTTTAGATGGTGAGGGTCATTCCCAAACTTGCCGATCCCGATCTTATGCCAATACTAGAAGTTATCGAAAAGGAACCATGCTGCTACTGGAATAAATTCTTATGTATTATTTGTTAGGGTATGAATCTTTAGTAGAAGTAAAATAATCTGGCCTAAAAAGATTTTATTTAACTGTAATGACCAATAAATACGAACAATTTAAAAACAAAAGAACGTTAGAAAGTAGATAGAATAGATTTATCTACACTGACTCTTCAACAACGAAACGCCAGTATAGCAGATCTTTCTTCTTACCAAATAGACTGTAACTTAAGAGTCCATCTTCTAGAATGCGGGTTTAATTTTGCAGTACCGAGGAACCCAGTTTCAACCTACCACCCGGTCTTTCTCCAATCCTTCCTATGCTATTTCATGCCTTAGCTTTCATGGTATACTTAATAAACTAATAAAAATCACAATTTTTTATTAGAAACTCGTTTTTTCAATTAAAATAATTATTATAAAGTCACTATAGAACTTTCGATAAAACTTTCAAGAATTTTGAGAAGACACCTTGAATTTTTTTCATCAGCGAAGTAAATGTCGTAAATGAAAAAAGAAATTAAGTGCTATACCAATTCAGTCTTTCTGTCTGATAAGGCTGCGGTCATGTGGCAACTGAATCTCTGTAGCAGCACCTTTGGTATTATTCTTTGAGGTGTGGTCTTTCGCTCACCGCTGTCCACTTTACCATTTATCTTGGTGGTGCGGTTTCTGGAGAAGAAGGAGTGATGCCATCGTCTTCCACGTGCCCTTATCAGTTCTCCGTCCAGATCTCGATCAACCGGCAGCCTGGACACGAGAATGATAAGGATGCGAGGAGACTTATCTTCTTATCTCACCCACTCTGCCATCAGCTTCTGGAGGGGAAAAAAAACAAACACAGAATGCACTTTTGTTTTATATTATTCATAGCATAACTCAATAGTGAATCAAGTATAGGAAAGCTTGTTCTACCTTGAGACATTGGTAATTTTTTAAGAACTTAAGGTCACCATTAAGGCACTAGCATTATTTCTTATTATAATCTAAGCAATGGATAACCTCACAGCAAAAGTTATCATCTAAAGCATGGAATTATTGCAGAGGTGGGGAAAAATATGTCATCATTTATACTTTTATTTTCATTCAATGCGTATGAACTTATATAACTATTTAATAGAAATTTTTTGTTGTGTGTTGTACCATAGAATATGTCCCAAGGTACAATAGGCTTTACTATCTTCAAGTACATTTCAAATATTGAGATCAATGTAATGAAATTTTCATTATTTTCTCACTATTAAAACATTTAAAAACATTTTCTTTTGTAACCGTATCAGTTAAAGAAGGGAGATTTTTTAAATGGGGTATCAATGGGGAATTCTAAATGGGGAACTAAAAAAAAACGCAATTTTCATTTCGGTAATATCACTTAGGAAACGTACCTGAGGATAGTAAAGCACCTTAGGACATGTTTTCTTGGTACGTATAAAACTTTTAATTATTTCAATATATTTTACTGCAAGAAGATTTGCTCTAACCTATTGAACTCTTTTAACTATAATAAATTTTATATTTTTAAGTGTATTTTAGTTTGAATTATTAGAATTATTTTCATTTACTTTATTTGCATATTATGAATTTCAAAGTGGTGAATTTGTTCGATGACTAACAACTTGGATGTGTGTATTTTGTATTCAAAAACAATTTATCTTTTCTAAAACAGTAAGTTTTTGTTTTCTAAAACAAGACGAAATTCTTCAATTTATATAATTTTTTACAAAATTTCTAATTTAAAGAAACATTTATAAACATTTATAATTTCCGTTCTTCTTTCTCCTTTAATAATAATATCTGCAATATCATATTTGTATTACTAAGTCCAACAAAACGTTCTTAACATGACTTTTGAAGAGTGTAATTTTATATTGATAAAAAAAGTATGGTCTATGCTAGCAAAATAAGGTAAAAGTTACCGTGTATCTAACTTTATGGGAGCATCAAAAAAACTCTGTAATTTTTGCAGAAGCGATTTTAATGAAATTTATGATAAAATATGGTTTTATAATATGTGATGAAATTTTAGTAAATGTGATAAAATTTAGTAATTTTGTCATGATGCCTTTGAACATAACATAAAACCATTTTTTTTGGTTAAATTTACCTTTCAGTTTTGTATTTTTTACTAAATGTGTCGTAAAAATAATTATAATTTTAAAAACCAGCGGTACACCGTTATAACCTTTATAACTTATGAAGGGAAAAATTACAAAATGGATGGTTTAAATGATGCATATTTTAATTTTATTAAACAAAACTGTTTTTTTTTTTTTTTTTTTTTTTTTTTTTTTTTTTTTTTTTTTACCAGAAATGTCATTATTATACAGTACGGTAACATCATCAGGATATTTTTTTCTCCGTGTAGTATTCACCATTTTTGTCGCAATAAATATTATAAGACATTATGGTTAGGCAACATGGTTAGGCTTGCTCCATTTATTGCGATTCTACATTGACTGTTCTTAAGTATTAGGTTTACACGGATAACTTCTATAGTCTTACAATCATGATATGTTCTCAGTACATTGTCAGATAGCATTCTTTGTCCGAAAAAAGTAGTTTTATAATTTATAGATTTAAAAAATAAGCTGTTTGTTGGCATAAAATTGGCTTCAATATGTTACTATTGTTTAAAAGCTCAAAGTACGAAAAAAGCATTACGACAATTTGAAATTGCTGTAGAAAGGAAAAAAATTCTAATTAAACTACCGTACTGTACTGTAATGACATTTATAGTAAAAAACGACAACATAGTTCCGGTTAATAAAATCAAAATATACAGTATTTAAACCATTCATTTGGTGTTTTTATGGTTATTTTTCCATTCATATGGTAATAATTTACCAGGATTTCTTCATTTCACTTTTCTTATTACCTCTCATTTAGTAAAAATATAAAACTGAAAAGTACATTTTACAAAATAAATGATTTTTAGGCCATGTTCAAAGGTATCGTGATAAAATTACCAAATTTTACTACCTTTATAATTTAATAATTTTATTAAAATTATTAAAAACGCTTTGGTAAAAACTACAGAGCTTTTAGGTCTTTTTATAGAACCAAACACATGGTTCGATTCTGGTAGTTTTGACCATACTCTTTTTTCCTCAGTGTTAGTAAAATAGCTGACGTATTTTCATTTTTCAAATTATTTGTGTTGTAAAAAAATATTGCAGAGGTAACCATTTGTGAATTTAAGTGTTGTCTATAGACTGTGAATCTGACTTTAATAGTCGAAGTTAAAAAATTCATGACGCAAAAAGTGTTCCGAATTATAGCTCTCACCTATATAATGTGTAGTGTGAAGTAACACTATAGAAACACTATATTGAAAGCTCCGTTTCATCAAAAAATATGGAGGAGAGAAGACGTCAAGTTCTTCGCATGTGTAACTAACGCGAGAAACTGTCCGGTGCGGTATGCTATACCAGAAAAACAACTTAAAGGCTGAACAAAACGTACTCAGATATAACAGAGTATCATATGTTCTAAGACCCAGCAGCGAATGCACATTAGAAGCAAAGTGACACTCAAGAGGTACGTCACCTGTGAACTCAAGCATGGTTGGGTACGCTGCCTTCCGCCAATCGAAATTTTATTCTTGCTTTCTATCTCAAAAAATTTTAGCAGATTGAACATGAATGATATAAGCATATTCTCAGAGAAATTTCTTAATTAATAGTATAGTACTGTTTATTAATAGAGCAAAACTGCAGAACAAACCAACAATAAATAAAAATAAAAACTTTCAAGAAACTCTGCCGCTGTGCCTCTAAATATTGTTTCTTCTTTCATGCACAGGGTCCGCACCAAGCATTGAGGAACTGGTTTGCATTATATCTATGGAAACTGGCCTTCTTACCTTAAGCATATTCTTTGATTTTATCATTTTCGGATATTTGCTCGAATTTAATTGTAAAATATGTTAATGTTTAAGTCAGTGGAACAATTTCATTACCTACAATTCATTTTTAAAAATAATTTTCTGAATCGAATATGCCATTGAGTGTGTAAGTTTCTGCTATATTGTAATACATAATAAAACAAATTTCCCTAATGTTTTACTATTATTTTATAACTACTCTATCCCAATTTTTTTCGTAAAATTACTTTGGGCAAAAATTTAACTCCCAAAAGATCTTCTTTAAATTATCATGTTTTCAGTTTAGTTAAAGTGTTCAAAATGTTGTGAATTAGCGCACTTATCCAGTATTTCTCAGAGCACCTATTGAACTGTTTTAGTAAAAAGAAAGACCATATCATTGATATCTTGGACCTTAATATTGTGTGAAATTTCTGATAACTTAACATGATGTTAAATTGAATCATATTTTGATTTAAGTTGAACCACGGTATCATGAAATAAAGCTATAACCATACAAATATGCACTGAGGAGAAATATATGATTTAAATTATCAGAATATGATAAAATTTACCGTATTTTTGTCTATATGGAAGCAGCAAATAGCACGGTAATTCTCATTAATGTGCTTTGGTAATTACTTTTGTTAAAATTAACAATATGGTTTTATTACCAGGCTGCTTGGTAGAAAATTTGACAATTTTATCATGATACCTTAGAGCATGGCATAAAAACCATTTGCCCGGACTAATTTACTTTTCAGTTAAAGTATTTTTTCTAAATGTGTGGTAATAAAAGCTATAATTTTGAAACTAGAGCTTCCGGTAAACTGTCCTACATCTTGTTTACCAACAATTCACGACCTCATTCAATCATCTAAACGTTAATAGTTAGCCCTTTTCGTTGTTTGAAATTATATTAGATTAAGAATGCTGCAAAAAAGCATCAAGAAATTGAGCAAGATGTTAGAGAGAACGAAATGCAGATTGGACATGCACGATTAACCACTGCCTTCTCGCTCCCGTGAAAATGACGGAGTGAGGTTTCGCCCTCTATTTCTCGCTCCCGTCATATTTCCGAGCTAGAGTGTTCAGTAGTAACGCGCCAATAAGAAGAAAACTAATCCATTTCTTTTGCCTGGAAAACATTTTATTTCTCATTTTACACACCAGATGGCAGTACCAGGATATTTTTAAGTAGACCTATCAAATACGTGTATTTGCGATATGTGAAAAAATAGGCACTTTTATGACCATTTTCTTGAGAATTAACCAATCGTTAAGGGGTTAATAAGTCGATACCTCCACTACTTGTGTCACACATCCATAGTGTTCACAACACAACTGTGGTCGGTGTAAGCTGGTTGCGGAATTCGTATCGACCAGCCATCGTTGAGATTCAAACCCGATTCACCTCACTGGAAAGCAAACGCTCTATCCTCTGATCAGGGGGCGTAGCATTTTTAAAAAGTGCTTAAAGGTGCTTATTTTCGATTTTCGTTTTTTAAAAGCCTTTAAAGGAGCTTTTTTCATTGGATGTTTTTAAAAAGTGCTTAATTTTCTCATTTTCAAAATAAGATTTTTTCTTTACTATGTTGATTTTCGTTTCGAATTATGCAAAAAGATACAGTTCACATTGTTCTGTTCAACATTTTTACAATTAATTCAACCCCAATCTATTTCGGAGTATTGTCAGTCCGTAGCGTTTAAATCAACATTCATTTTACATGATTCAAAATTTCATGATTTTTGACAGTTGTCATAAGCAATGCCAAAAGGTTAATTTTTTTTGACAAGACGGCTAAAATAAGATAAAACTGTTAATTGTCAAAAATTTTCCAACCCTGTCTAATTATGACATTTTTTTAAAGTGCTTAAAAATATTTTTTGAGTACTTGAAAAGTGCTTAAAAGGGGCTTGCTTTTTGTTGAATAATTTGACTACGCACCCTGCCTGATTCACCACGGCTTTATTAGTACTATTAGGCTAAAATAGCGTTCACTAAAGGCCACAGGTTGACTAAATATAACAAATTGCGATTAAAATGTCTTCCAGTATCAACCTGATCGCCACTCTTCCTCCGACGAAAATGAATTGAATTGTTATATTTTAATAAATATAGAATTATTATGAATATTTTGTTAAATTCAAAAAATTACTTTATTTCGAAATGAACCTTATGTTTTCTATATTTTGAGAAATTCTTCAAAAAAATATTAATATCAACAAAAGAAATTTTTTAGTCATTTAAAATGTTAATTTTTTTTAAAAAAAAAATTCGTCTTATGATTTAAAAAGTGACCACAGTTTTAAATGCTGTTCCTAGCCAGTGGCCAAAACCAAAATTCCTAATTTTATCCTATGCTAGAATGCCCTATATACTATGCCTTATACCATGATAGGAATTCGAATTTCATTTTATTTATTTATCATTGCTTTTCTACGTATTTCAACAAAGTTTAAATGCTAAAAATGTTACACGCCTGAAAACACGGTTAAAATTCAAAAATAAAAGCGTAGTACTTGAACGAATATGCGTCACAAGTGATCGAGAGAAGGGCTAGAATTAGTATTCACTTAAAACTTTAAATGCAAATATGAGTAAATCACAATTATGAAAATGTTTTAAACAACATGTAATAAACCAGATTATACACGCATGTCATTTTTGTGAAAACCAGAAAAAAATTGATAATTTTGCAAAAAAAAAGAAAGAAAGAAAAAATAATTTTAAAAAATTTTAAGTTGTTAAATATGTAAAAAACACTGTAATTGTTTCGAAAATTATGCAAGGAACCAGTAATTATGTAATCAGTTGATTAAAAATTTGTAAGTAATATAAAAAATTTAAAGCTGCTCTATGACTTTGAATTATTTATAATTTTAACGAGAAATAAATAAATAAAGGGAAATATTATCGGTTGAAATATTATCGGAAACTGAATCTCAAAATAACGTTTGGATTAAAGCTAAATTCAAAATTTTATATTTTAATTACAACAATGTAAATATTAAATATTTTTTTATGTTTGAACAAAATACATTTTGAGATGGAAAAAAGATCCTGCTTAAAAAATTTTGTTTCTTACCTAGCACTTAAAGATAAAAGTTATAAAATAAAACTAAAAAAGAAATTTGGGGAAAAAAAATCTGAAAATTTTATTCTCGATGTCTTGTTTTGATATCTGATATATTTTTCAATTCTTATTTTATACTATTAAATACGAAAAAATAATTTTTAAAAGCTTTTAAGCGTAATGCTGACTTTTAAAGATAATTTTGGAACAAACAAATTGTATCGAAACAGCATAATTTCAGTTTTTTTATGAATATTAAATTAGTATTATTGATATTAAACCATTATAAAATAAGCTTTATAATAGAAATAGCTATTGACTACAAATAGCTTGAAAGTTTTTTAAAATAGTTTTATTGTAATATTTAAATATATTAAATCCCAATACTATGAAACTTGACTCAAGTAAATTTGTAAAATTCTTTTTTTAATTTAAAAAATGACTTACTAGCATATCAGTACAATTTTAATTTTTCAGAATTACTTAAATACTTACGCACGTTGGAATTGAAATACTTTCTTCTTTTTTCATCAGAACATCTAAAAAGTCGAATATAATAAGTTTTAATATGGATACAAAAATATTAAAAATAATTATACATGTTATTGCTTAATATTGTTGGTTACACGCTTTAAAATTATTTGTCAATTATTGTTTATTTAGTGAATGAGTAAATTACAAAAAAATGTTGGATTGTACATTGAAGTGTTAGGGCTTTCGATAAATTTGTAGGAATTATTAAATATCCTCTAACTCTGAGAATACTTTACTTCAGACTTTACTTTTTGTTTTGTAACTGCCGTTTTTAATATATATTTTTAGAATTCGTCTTAAAAGTGAAATAAAACTGTAATCATATGGAGGAAGCAAATAATATTTTACGGGGGAAATGATATCAAATCTAAGGAATCATTAAGGATGAATGAGCGATTAAAGCATCAAAACCTGTTTGATTGCCGGAGTAAACTGAGAGGAGTCGGAAGGTAGTTATTAGAAACTTATCAAAGTTTATACTAGCAATCAAATTATAATTATTAATTATCAACTAGTAATTACTGATTTATTATAACCTATTTAAGAGATTTTAATATAATTTTGCTTATGCTCGATTAAATTTTAATTTGAGATCTTTAGCCCTTATAGTTTTTTATACATCATTTTTGGTAAGGCTTTTAAAATTGCTCACCGAGGGGTCGTGAATACGAAACTATTTGCATATATTTTTTGATCAGAAAAATGCCTTTATTAAGATCTAAAATATTAGGCTTTAAGTAAAGTACAGCCAGAGTTAGTTTGCCTAAAGATGAAATCTTTTTCATTTATAAATAGTAAAAATTTTTTAGATTTTTAATTTAATTTTTTAATAAAGAAAGCTCTATAAGTGTAAAGCTACTTCACCATGGTTGAAAAGTTCATAAAACATAGGCTTACAAGCATTTAAGTGGTCTAACGCTCTAGCAACAATGACAGTCTTGCAGTAAAAACTACTTTAATATAGTAGATATATAGTTATAAAATATTTTAAATTTATTTTGTTTCGGTTTTGTTACATAAGATCATTGCAGTTATGATGGACACTTTCAATAATTATTACCCCAGTTTAAAAAATTGAAAAGTATTAAATTGTTAGGTTTTTATTGAAACAAATATTGAACAGTGTGCTTCTCAGATTTAATTAAAATATTAAGGATTATAAAATGTTTTTATTTTTTGTCATTTATTTCTAACGTTGCTTATTATTAATTAAATTGATAATTAAAAAAAATAATGTCACTTAATAACTGTTAAAGAATATTATCATCTTCTTTCCCACCATTTATTTTCTTAAGTCTCATTTAGTTATTACAAAATAAATAACAAAGATTTCCTTAGTTTTAATATTTAGTTCTACTCGAACAATAAGTTGTAGCTCTTTTTTATACTAAGGCGTATTCACACTTTTTTACTCTAAATTATACTTGCTAAATTATATATGCTAAATTTACTCTTAATTACTCTTAATTATATATGCTAAATTTTTAATTTCCAATTTTGTTAAAAATTTAACATGTAAGCATTGAAAAAAATTTTACTAAATAATCTGATATATCGTAATTTTTACAGTAATATTTAATGTAAAACTACTGAATCACTGTTATTTAATAATATTGCTGTAAAAATTATGATATAAAATTTCACGGTAAAAATGGATTTTACAGTAAGGTCGCTTCATTCACTGTGCCAGTACTTTTATTGTAACTTGATCCGGAATTTTTTACAATGTATAAATAGTGTAGTTTCCATTTCTTTCATGCTTTTTTGATTAATTAGACTCAATACTGAACCTTTATAAAGGTTAAAAAAATAACCGTAGATCATATAGCGTTATTTTTTTTAAAAGAAATTAAAGGAAAATTGAAGGAATTATCATGCAATGTTAAAAATGTTTGGACAACATTAGGTAAAATATGACGGCACACTGAGTGCTGGTAATTTTTACCGTAAATTTTTAAGGAACAAAAAAAATCTGATGTACCTTAATTTTTACAGTAATATTTACTGAATCACTTTAATTTAATTAATAATACTGTAGAAATAACGGATGTCTGAATGTATGAAAAATTCTGTTGAATTTGTTGAATTTATGGAATGCTTATATTATCCCGCCTATGCGCGAATGCAAAAAAGCTTTGTATATTCAATTTAACCGAGTTTAAAATTACATGAATTAATTTACACGAGTTTCAACTATTTTAATGTGCATTAATCCTTAGTTACATTGTTAGAGTTTTCATTTAAAAATTATGGTAAATTAATGGGTGGGTAGCAGTCTGTCCATTTATTTGTACCTTTAGTGATTTGAAACCATTTGCAACTAGTATGGTCAAAAACCATGACCATAAAACTATGCAGTTTTTTCACCATTTACAAGTAGCATGGTTTTAAAACTGTATGCTTTTTTTTACCTGAACATTTTATTTCATTTTATAACCGTCGTTGAACAGCCGACCCAATTTCATGGGTTTACGACTACTTACGTTCAACTCTTACGTTTAGCAGCTTTATAGTGCTGCCATCTATGAGCGAGAGTATCGTATTTTAAAAGCCTTGAGTCACAAATTAGGGAATGCAGGACACTGGAAACTTTTCATGTGTTGAAAGGAAATATATGCCAATGCTGGGACTTGAACCATTATTCTCACATTCTTGAGATTGACAGATTAGCCTTCAAGGCTTATAATATGTGACCAGCTGCAAGGAACTAAGTGACTTCTTGAAGTAGGCATAGTTGGTGCGATAAAATTCTGCTTGTTTAACCGGATTATGTGCTAGCTGTTAATAAACGGTTTTTCTCTGAATTAATAGTTTGTATACCATCTTTTTTCTAGTTATTTGACTGCTTTGCTTGAATAGAGTAAAATAACAATTAAATGAATTGTTATTTAACCATTCTTTAAATGAAATTTTAACAATGTACTTTGAATAATATTTAGCCTTTACTCCCAGCACATTAAACTTAATATGAATTCAAAAAGTGAAAAATACATGCTTAAAATCAACTTAAACATGCAGAATTTTCAATACAAAAACAATCTTTCCACAAAACGAGACTCTGAAATTTATCAGAATGCTTAGAATTTTTTTTGGCATTTTTTTTTTCTTAAGTAAAATGAAAGATTTATGAAAACTTAAAATTTTGAAAAATATATTAAACTTAAGAAAATATATATAAAACTGTATAAAATTCAAAATTCTGAAATCATAAATTCTGGTATAAAAATTGCAATAAAAGAGTATTTTATTTCATTTTTCTTACCATTTATTTGGATTCCTTGAATTCGACTGCATTTTCAAGAGGAAAAATAAGAAAGATTGATAAAATTAGTTTTATGACAAGAAAAAGCCAACATTATAACAAATTAGTTTTACAAACACATAATGCTCGCATAAACTGTTCACTACTTATTTTTGTAATATTAATTGGAAGAATTATGATTCACATGGTTTAACCATAGCTGAATTTATTTGAATATGCATATGCATATATTAATATTCTCAGCTTAAAACTAAACTAAGCTCGATTATTGCCCCACCAAAATAAATATTCGTCGCTATATGCATCTATAACCGACTATATCTCTAATAATTAGGCTTAATGATTTTTTTTATAATGGTGTTGAATCTATGAGAAGTTGTAAAACGATAATAAACTACATTTTATGCCATAATTTTGAATGGCCGCGACACAATGTTAATGAAAACGACATAAGTTTTAAAAGTATAGCATCAAAGTTGAATGTATGAAATATTTTCACAGAAAAATCTTATTAGTTCATGGATTATGAAATGAAAAAATTAAATTTAGGGAGATATAAGAAGCAAAATTAAATGGCAAGAACAGATGATCATCTTGCGTTCTAGCAATTTTGGGAATGTGCTTACAATATTAATATAAATACCTTATATAATTAATAATTGAATATTTTATCTAACATTACTAATGTTTATTGTTTTATTGTAACATTATAATGTAAAACATTACCAATGTTTGAATTTCGAGAGAGAAAATTTCCTTTCATTGAACTATTTGCCGTTAAAAATCAACGCACTTTCGATATATATTCGTTATTTCCTTATTTAAGTGCATTGTCTAAATAGCAAGTGCTGCAAATCAGTGCAAGAACCTGTGATAGCTATCATTATTTAAAAAAAAAAGATTTTTCCTTATACTTTGTGAATTTCGTGTTTTCTTTAGTTTTCCGCATTTTCAATTGAAAAGATTTTGAATAGATATATTAATGCAACACTATTTTGACTGATCAGTCATTTAAACTAATTAGACATTGCTTTGAATTATTTTTTTTTCATTTCATGTTATTAACATTAAACTTCGAAATGGAAGCTGTTATTCTAAACCTATACTATTTGACCGAAATATCTATACAATAATTTCGTTGTTAAAAAAAAAAACTTTTCAAAGTAGATATATTTTAAGCACATTAATTTTACTTTCGTAAAAGTAAATTTTTTAGAGTAGTGATTTATATCTTTAAATAAATCATACGTAATTTATAAATTAGCATAAGTTTCCTAACAAGTGGAATTGAAAAGTTTCAGACGATTTTGAAGAGCCCTAAGACGACGAGTTATTTTATTTTTTCTTAAGAGAGAGAGAACTAGAGTTTAAAAATATATATGTTAACTAGAGTTTAAAAATATATGCATGTACGATCATTTGCAAACAAATTCTAAACCAGTAAAATCAGATTACTTAGAATCTGCAAACGATTTTAACACACGTCCGACATTTTCAAAAGAATTCTGCCCATTCAACAATTTAAACTATTTCGTTCAACAAAAGACTGTAAAGGCGACACGAATAAAACGATGCCATTCTTCAATAAGGAAAAAAAAGATAAAATTTTCTGTGGAATTCAAAATGAAGCAGACGATTTGAAATAAAAATAAACAGGCGATGCAGAAGAGGATTTATTTATTCGATCCGGAGAACCACTACATTAAGGAAGAGGTAGCGGATATACGGAATCCGTAATGAATGCTATTTCGTTCGTGGTTCGAAAATGGGAGGAGATGTTCTGAAAGCAGAAATATCGATTCCTGGAGTAGGAAGATTCCGAAGCACTACGCCTTTCACTCAAGGAAAATCTTTTGACGCCATTTTTCGACAATTCTCTCTTTTGAGTTATTTAAAGGCAGAGAGGATTCTAGGTAATATAGGAAAAGTTTAAGTGTATTTGCTTTAGAACAGATATTTCCATATTTTGCCAGTTAATTAATGTATTGAAACAAATATAATAAGTTAAATTTGAGTTATGATTTAAATGAGGTGTTGAGAAAGTTATTTAAAAAATAACAAATTTTTATAGTTGAATAAATTATTTTTAATATTTCGAAACATAAAAATAAATAGTTTTGCACTGAAATATGAAAGGAGAAATTTATATTATTTTTTAAGATTCATAATTTATTGCAATAAAATATTATTTATTTTATTATAAAAATGGACTTTGATTTGACTAATTACAAATATTTTCATAAAAGTTATACTATTTTTTAAAACTTTTTTTATTTAATGCATAATTTAACCAAGACAAAAATTTTTTTTTTCAATTCTTGAGCTAATAATTTATTTGTTTCTGATACTAAAAGTTAATAAAATGCTTCAGAAAATGATTCAACCTTCCCTTTTTTCAATTCGTCCTTAATATTTGAGTATGAATTTTTTTTATTTGTTAGTAAAAAATACAAAAAACTAAAAAAAAAAAAAGTTTTTAAGTTGATAAATTTAAGCTAAAAACTATTGCAAAACTGTAGATTTAAATAGATACACTTCTAAATTTTCTATTATTACAGCTTTCCAATTTTTTCGTCTTTCAATATTGATCAATATTTTCTGAAGCGAAATATCAAAAAAAAATAAATACACTACTAAAAAGATTAATTAATTAAGAATACTATTATAGAACATGTTCGCTAAAATCAAGTACAAGTTGATTAAAAAAATCAAATTTTTTATCGTAAATCGCCTCAAAAAATGCCCGTTATTCTTATTCTAATGGTGTTTTTAATTAATTTAACTTAAATTAAATAACTTTACCATTTGATTTAGTACAATTTCTCACATTTTTTAGTTGCATTAAATAAAAATTATACAATCTTATGTGAATTACTGAGGGCATTTCAACGAAATATTTTCAGAATAAAATGTTTTAGTTTTTATAGAATAAGTAAAACACACAATTTTTGTAGACTAATTAGTAAAGGAAGAACATTTTGAAAACTATTTAAATTCTGAAGCGAAAATAAAACAACTAGAAAATATTTAGGCATGCGACTTCTAAAGAAACTTAAAATCACATCACAAAGGCGTTTACATTTATTTCCTAATTTAAAAACCTCGCTTTTTATTGAAAACACACATAAATATAGTAGTATAACCTAACCCAAATAAACTAACTACGATAAATTTCTTGTATAAAATATGGTTAAAGTTACAGTATTTTTGTGATTAGTTATTATTATTTGCATTTTAATTAAAGAAAGCGTTGAATTTATATAAAGTTTATATATTTGAATTAAGTATTTGTAAGGAAATTCTATAAAGTGAGAAGATACTACGGAGGTATAAAATATGTTTAAAGTTTGCTTTTGGTGACTAACTTTTAGAAATTATGATTTAGTTAAAAAAAAATCCATCGATATAAACTTTCAAGATAAAGAATATATTCGAATTTAATAAATGGTATGGAATTCTATAAAGTGAGGAGGGATTAGGGAAGTGTGAAATATGGTTAAAGTTTTCTTTTTTGATAAACTATTTACTATAATGTTCTAATTTAATAAAAAAAATAGATGCATTCAAACTAAGTTTTAATATAAAGTCTACATTTGAATTTAATAAATGGTCTGAAGTCTATATAGTAGGGGTGGGACTACCAATAAGCGTCAGCGTTGAAAAAGGAGTTCCCTCTTACCTGGGTGAGTCAGCGTGGCTCCAGGTGCGACCACCTTGGGTGACGTCCTAGTGGGGAGTAGTACCCTTGCCGTGAGTGTTCTACTCCTACACATCAACTGCATCCTTTGCCCATCGGAATGTTCGATTTAATTGCTCGGCTACTAACACTTCCCACGTTCTTGGCAGGAGAGCGAACTTGGAAGCATCCCGGAAGCGTAGCTTTCTTGCTCCGCCATCTTGGACGCTGAGCCGGAAGATCAGCGTGGGTGGGGAATTGGGGGATGTAATAGAGGTGGCCGTCCAGGGATAACTCCCATTTTTCCAGTAAGTGTTCGCTTCCCCCACACCGTAAGATCGTGGCTACGGGGTTAAGGTGGGTTGAATGAAAAGATGGATCTCCAAGAAAAGAATCCAGGGCACAAGAAGAGAAGGAAGGGATGATGGCCAGTATCGCGGTTACCGCATCCACAGCGTGCGCATGCGCAGTGCTCCCTGCAGTCGAAGGGACGATCGATGACCTCCTCTTGCTCCTCCCTCCCTCGCATCCGGAGAGTGCGCCCTCCCTCCTCAACCTGTTGGTGTCGGAGCGATACGAGCGCCCCCTATCGTTCCCCGGCACCGCCCCGGATAAAATTACTCCCTGAATAAAAGGAGGGGGAAAAGTTATAGGTCAGAGTAAAAAAAAAAAAAGAGAAGAAAAAAAAGAAATTTATACTTTCGCTTTCTTCTTAAACGCAACTCGTTCCATCATCCTCCAGGAAAAGAAAAGAAACAGGCGCTTAGGTGTGAAGTAGCAAAACCAACAGTAGTTCACCTTCAACATTATTTATCGTCTATTCTAAAGAAGTATCCTTTCCCTTAAATTGTTTTTCACCTTCGCTGATATGCAGAATTCATAGATGTGGTCATTTATAACTTCGCTCTTGTGCTAGCCTTAGAAAACCCTCTGATAATTAAATCTCTTTTAATTTTTCCCTTCATCAAATTTTAAATTTATATATTTTTGGTCTTACAATGATTTCCCAAATTGTTTTCCGTCGTTTTATTTTCATTAGAAGCATCTTTTTTCTTTTCAATGTAATTTAAAAATCTGTTTCATTAATTGTAAGAATAAAATAGTATTTGTAATTCTGAAAGGAATTTTTTTTTTTAATTTTATTTTAGTTGTAGTAATAGAAGAAAATAATTTTAATTGATTTTTACTCTGTGGAAAATATTTTATCTTTGTTTGGTACAATTTATTTATTTATTGTTTCGAAATTTAAATTATAGTTCTATTTTAGGAATGACTAATTAAAGGGGAGGAGCTTCCGTATTAAATGTGTTTCCACGCCGAGGAAAAGAATTCTGGTATAATTACCATACTAGTATGGAAATAGCGTTTCTAATAAAAAATAACATAATTCTGATAATAAAATTAAAATATACGGTATTTAAAACATTCATTTGGTATTTTTGTGGCTTGTATGGAAGCAGTTTACAGGAAAAATTCTGGTTTTCAAAATTATAGTTCTCATTAATCCACATATGGTAAAAATACAAAACTGAAAAAAAAATTTCACCGAAAAAATGGTTTTATGCCCTGTTCTAAGATATGCTATAATAATAAAATTTTACCATATTTATTACCAAACATCCTGCTAATAAAACCATATTTTATTGTTAATTTTAACTAAAGTCATTACCAAAGCGCTTCCAAAGCTGAAAATTACCATGCTTTTTGGTATTTCCATGGAGCCAAAATTGCGGTAAATTTTAGCATGTTCTGGTAGTTTTGATCATACGTTTTTAATCAGTGTCAAAGAGCTATTACATTTAGTGGTAATCCTTACAGGAAATTATTATTACTTACTAATGACAGTATAAAAATATTAAAATTTAATAAAATAAAATAAAAACTAGCAATTAAATAATTCAGATTCGAGTAAAAATGTTTATTACGAACGTCTTTATGAGGGAATATTACTTAGTCAAATAGTTTACATTTTTGCTTGATAAAATCTTATATGAACCACTTCATAAAGGCTTTTAAGAATCTTTTATAAAAAGAAAATGACCTTGCATGAATTGCCAATTGAAAGCTTATATCAAATCCTACTTCAAATCTTATATGAATAGCTTCATAAAAGTTTGCATAAAACTCTATTCATATTTGTGAGCAACAATTTTGATAGGAATTTTACTTAACAAATGATATTGCTTAAGTAAAAATATTTTTACTAGAAAAGTTTGAAGAAAAAAAACAAAATTTTTAAAATTTGAAATCGTAATTGACTAAACAACCCGTTTGTAAAAAAAAAAAAAAATTTGAAAATAATAAATAAACCTTAACGTATTAATTTAGTTTGCTCTTCAAATTTTCCTAAATATAAAAACAAAAAGCCTATCAAGGACAAAATTAGTTTATACTAATTTAAGCTTTCACATATCTTTAATTATTTTAATTTTCTTTTACATTTCGTGATTAAAGAAACGTTTTGTGATTGAAGAAATAAATTGAAAATAAAAGGCCAAAAACACTCTTCTTGAAAAAGAAGAGAAATTCATGCATCTTTAAAAGGTGATCAGATCAGCTGAAAAATTGTAGAATTTATCGTATCTGCAGACCTATAAAAACGAAAACTTCGCTTCAATTCTCAAAAATTCATACTGTTGAATAATGTAAAAAATAAAACAACTATTTAATAAGTAAACTGACAGCAGAATTTTGAATATAAGAAAAGGAAAACCTACTAACAATGAAAAGCGAAGGAACCAAATTACGATAAAGTTTTAAGAAGGTTTATAGTAAGTACTAGTAAGGGTCTATAGTAAGTTCTAGTAAAGTAAGTATAAAGTAAGTACTTCAACTATCTGCAAATATCGCACATGATTGGACAATTTTATAATTAATCGAGAACCAGGGTATACGAATAAAAATACCGTCTACTAAAAATATTAATCATAAGTTGGTTCATAGAATTTGGATAATTAATATCTGTTTATTAAATTTGTCGTTAACTGAGAAAAAGTAAGGTATTTATTTTAAAGCAAATTGTAAAAATACTAATCTACGTTTGATATGCAAATTACGAATTTAATAATGCTGTTTGTTCATACTAAGTAATAGTATATTATTTAAAGAACCGTAGGTTTTACAGTGCAATTATTTAAAGAATTGTTTCAGCAATATCTATCAAATTTCTTTTATTTAAATAAATTATCTTTAAACATTTGAAAAATTTATAATTCTGAAATGAAAATCTGATCACCAAAGTATAATACGTGAAGACTTTACCTATGTTTAGTAGAAAATATTTCGCTAAAAGCAAACTTGTAATGAAACTTTCTTTCAGAACGCTTCATGCAACAGGTAGTAAAAAACATCCCTAACTCTTCTTTTGCTTTCACTTGCAAGAGCGGAGCTTGAAAAGAACATTTCATCAGTTGGTGCAGAATCTACAAAATTCCGGATCAAATTACGATAAAAAGTACTGGCACTCAGGGTGCTGGTAAATCTATTTTTACTGAAACATGTTACGGAACAAAAATCTGATATATCGTAAGTTTTACAATAATAGTTACCGTAAAATCACTGAATCACTCTAATTAAATAAATATTACTGTAAAAATTACGGTATAGAATTTTACTGTAAAAATGAAATTTACGGATGATGCACCCTAAGTTCCGATATTTTATACCTTAATTTGATCCGAAATTTCTTATAATGTTGCAACCCTCTATTCAATACAATAAAGTTTCGTTTCTTACGAATTTTGTTAATCTTGCATATGAAGGAAAACTATTTATGTATTACTTATATATTTTAAATGTTTCTGGAAATAATGTGAATTCTTCATTTTTTAAGAATTGCTAAAATATATTTAATTAAGAACACTTTCAATATTTGTTAAAGGTAATAAATGAAATCTAAATTTTTCCTGGAAAAAAAAAGAGTAAGATTTTGATAAAATGAACAATCAAATATTGTCTTTTAATATGTTTCAAATTTTCAGGAAACCTTGGAACCTGGTGTAAAAACCATTTATTTGGTTACGTTTAATTTTAAGCATTGTATTTTTTTACTAATTATGAGGTAATAAGAACTATAATTAAAACCAGAATTCCCGTTAAGTCGGTACCATATGAACGAAAACCGTTACCATATGAAAGCTTTAAATAACGTACATTTTAGTTTTATTACCAAAAATATGTTTTTTTTAATCCGAAATGTGTATACAATACAGTACGGTACTTTTATCAGAATTGTTTTTCTTCTTCCAGAAACGAAGCGCATGCCAAAATGCTAATTTTACAAGAGTATACTGAAAACTATATGTCCATGTCTGGAAATTTTTTTTACGATTTAATTGTTTTTTAACTTTAAATTTAAAACACTAAACAGGTTTTCTGAAATAATTTCGTATTAGCCAAAAATGATATAATGTAGCTGAGCATATTGAAAAACTAAACGCTGCGTTTTAAAACAGATTTCAAACTGTACATTAGTTCCTCAGGCATTCAAAATTATTATTTTTTTGAAACTTAATTAAAATAATAAAAAATGTAGAAACCATTTTTAAGGAATAAAACTATTTTTAAGCATTTTAAATGTTTTGTAAAGATAAAAACACATTTCATTTTAAATTTCCAAAAATTCTTAATATCTAAAAAAATGTACGAAAAACATGCAATATATATTTCAGAATACTATAATATATAATATAGGAAGTTTAATACTTTAGTGTACATAAATACGCAATATCTGTAAAAATAATACGCGTTTAGCTTCCAAATAATTAAATAAATAACAAACGAAAATGATCAACGAAAATGAAATGAAATAAGATGGTCATTAAGATAAGGATATATCATTTTACATCCATTTTTTGTTCTTAAAATATCTCAGGCGGAGGAAAAAGAAAAAAAAAGATAAATATATAACTGCATCTGTTATTTTCTTCTAAGCTAATTTTTTTTAAATGCTGTTTTTGTTCCCGCTTAGAAAGGCTTTATCTTTTTCAGAATGACATTTTTTTTATTAACTTATCCGTGTGAAACATATAAGTTGTTTGTCTTCTTTTTTTTACGTCGGATTTTTTTTATTGAGGCCAAATGTTACATTGTAGTATCACAATTAAGTATATTTGCGTCAAGTAAAGCAATATAAATTTCATTATAAGCATGTTACATTTCTAAGATTTAAAGTTAAGCCGTATATATTTACACTTCTAATTGATTTACAATATGCAAAAAAAATGCATAAGATTTAGAAATTTTCTAATTATATTTATAAATTTAAACTTGGTCATACAAATCGTATTTAGATATACAATGTAAAAATTCCGGTATAATGTACCAGCATTTTGGTTGCATCATCTATAAAATCCATTTCTACTGTAAAATATTATACCGTAATTTTTACAGTAATATTTATTTGATTAGAATGATTCAGTGATTTTATCGTAATTATTACTGTGAAAATTACGGTATATCAAAGTTTTTGTTCCGTAATATGTTTCAGGGAAAATGGATTTTACGGTAAAATGTACCCGCACCCTGAGTTCTGGTACTTTTTAGCGTTATTTGATTTGGAGTTTATTTATAGTACAAGCAAGAGCAAAATCATGATAATGGACTGTGTATATCCATTTTTATTAAGTTGTTTTCAATAATTGCTTTCGATTTTAAAAATTGTTTTCGTTTTTTCAGTAATTTTAATTTTATTTCCCTGTATTTTTCCCTACTTAAAGGTAGATATGAGTATAGTCATTGTAATAAGTGCCGAATTTTTCCGTAGTTTTTAATACCAGAATTCAAGCGGAAAATAATAGAAAGTAATAGATATGAGTATAGTCAATGTAATAAGTGCCGAATTTTTCCGTAGTTTTTAATACCAGAATTCAAGCGGAAAATAATAGAAAGTAATAGATATGAGTATAGCCATTGTAATAAGTGCCGAATTTTTCCGTAGTTTTTAATACCAGAATTCAAGCGGAAAATAATAGAAAGTAATTCTCAATAATTAACTATTTCGGTTTCAACTATTGAAAACTTAAAATTCATGAATGACATGAAATATTGTATTATAGTCTAAAGTATATTGAACATTTTATTTCACAGTGATCAAATTTTATCGATTTAAATATAATTAGCTTTTTTAATTTTTAGAAACTATGCAAACTGTTTCTTAAATTGATTAAAAATTTTTGATAATCGCTACGAAACGAAACTTAAGAATAATACGGGAAAACATTAGAACTTATGTATACTCTAAAGAATATTTTAGTAATTCTGTTTAAGATGTTCCCACCACACAAGTTAAAGTCTAACATATACATTACATTAAACCTCATAAATACCTGCATAATTATGTTTACTGATTGCGTGCATTATTTTTCTCAACAGGTAAAAGAAAAAATTCTTTCAAAAGAAAAATGTTTAGTTCTTTCTCTGAATCGAATTTAAAAATGATTTGAAATTAGACAATGATTCCGCAAAACCGCCATTTAGTGAAATATTCTATTAAAAAACGTTTAGTTTTTTTATGAATTGAATTTGAAAATAATTTGAAACAAGGTAATGATTCCAAAACATCGCTACTCATGGAAATATTCTATTAAAAAAATGCTTCGTTCTTTTTCTTAATGAAAAATAATTTCAAGCTAGGAAACGTTTCCGATAAACTACCATTTATGGAAATATTTTGACTAAAACTATTTCTTTCCTTTTCTGAATTGAATTTGAAAAACGATTTGAAATTAGAAAACGATTTGAAATTAGAAAACTATTTCGAAAAGCCGCTGTTTATCGACACATTTTATTAAAAATTCGTTCTTTCTCTGACTTAAATTTGGAAAACGATTTGAAATTAGAAAACAATTCTATTCATTCCAAACGATTATATTAATTCGATTCATTTATAGAAACACTTAATCGAAAAATGTTTTATTCTCATTTCAAAAATAACCTTTTCATTCTATGTAAATAAGACGTATAAAGACATTTTTGGGTGTTTATTAGTTGTGCAAAATTTTAAATACATTTCCAGTTGAAAATACGTCACTGCGCTTTTTATTCTATACTTTAACACAGTGATTCTCAACCACTGTGCCGCGGCACTTTTGTGTGCCGCCAAATTCTTAAAATGTGCCGCCAAATATTAGAAATGATACAATAAAAATTATAATGCTTTTTTTAATTATGAGTAAAGTTTAAATTGTTTATGACACCCAATTGTAAGAGCTAATCATTAAAGTAAGCTATGCAATTAATAAACAAATTAACAAAGGATAACTAGAAAAAATAATATATAAAAAACAAATTAACAAAGGATAACTAACAAAATTTTAGCTAACAAAATTTTAGCTAACAATTAATAATTAGCAAAAAAAAACTAGTTAACAAGAAAATCACCAAAAAAATAACAGTCAATTATTATAGAAAACAAGCTAACAATTAATAACTAGCAAAAAAATAAATAACTATTACTAACTAATAAAAAATTGGTCGAAAGAAATAATTAATCCCTTAATAAACGAGCTTTTGTAGTACATATTATTTTATTTCACATTCAAAATTATTATCACAAACTATTTAACACAGTGTAAAATAGGTAATTAAACAACTTTTAATCTAATTTTTTTTCACTGTGCCATCAAATTTCGAAATCGTTAAAAGTGTGCCGCAACAAAAAAAAGGTTGAGAATCACTGCTTTAACACAACTAAAGCAAACTTGTGAATCATTCTCTTGCCAGTCGGGTTGACTTTCATTGTTATCAGGATAAAACAGAGCTTTCGAGATAACCCCACCGACAAAAGTCACATGGGTTGAGGTCTGCTAATCAACTTGAGCTTGAAACCAGAGAGTGCCAACCAATAACATGTCGTTCCTAAAATAATATCTAAGTAACCGCTTCCTGTATGTGCCAATATGAGGTGGCTCCCCATTGTGCGTAGGATCAGTTTTGTTTTTATCGTAATCCCCATAAAGATCGATATTGTTTCAATAGACGTTGCTTGTTATATTAATATTGATATATTGCAAATGGTTGCGTCGGCGATAGTAGCAATCATAAAACGGCGCTGCTTTGTTCCAAAATAACCATTCTCTAAAAATATTTTCGTATTTAGATTATTGTTCACGTTAATTTTGATCTTTTAATGTGAGGATACAACTGTGAGTTTTACAGCATTATCGAAAAGGCAAACCGGTTGTTCATGGCAACATCTTTAAAACATTTTTCAAAAAAAAAAAGGAAGAAAACGAAGTTTGATTCAACAAAAATATTGTTTAATATTTACAGCATTAGTGAAAATACAACATTTATCTGAAAAAGAAAAAGCTCGATTCAACAAAAATATAACTTAATATTTAGAACAATACGGAGAAGGCAAACTAGTTGTTCATCGCGAAATCTTTTAAAACATTTTTTTTCACAAAAAGAAAAGGGAAAAAAAGCTCGATTCAACAAAAATATAATTTAATATTTTAAGAACTCGCTTTGGTCTCCGATTTTGTAGCTTACAAAGACATTTATAAAGCAATTAAGTTGTATCGCTAATTTAAATGAATTTTTTCAAATGTTTTCCGTATCTTACGTAAATATAGTCTCAGCATAAAATATTTGCAAACCATTGCTTCTGCAAATCCATTTTTTTAGAAGTAGGATCGATTTTGAATGAATTTTTACTTTTACCAGACGTATAGTTACTTAGAATAATTTCCAAAACTAGAACTCTAGCTTCGATTAACTGAGCTTGCTAGTAGAACTTATTTTTAACTCGCATATTATTATTATTGTTTTAATTTAGACACAATTTGTGAGCCACAAATCACAGGCATATACATAACTAGTATATTTTTAAAAAAAATTAACGTAATTTATGTAAATGCTTTGCAATGGTAAAATATTTGTAATTAATTATTTAAATTTTATCTCTATTAAATTATAGTGTACTAGTTAGCATTATATGAGTTTTTAATTTTATTGAAAGAATGAGTGCATGTTCGCCCTCAATAGAACATGACAGAAAAAACAAAATAGAAAAGTTTCCTTTTTTTTGCCTGTTTCTTCAATATAACTGGTAGATTTTATATAAGTTCGTAAAATGAAGAAAATTTTTTTGCTATTGATCATTGGAATTCAACTTGATTTGGTTTAGGAAATTTTAACGGTGCAAATAAATAATCTGCCAGGCTTCTAATAAAATGGCTGTTTCGGAACTGGAACATATGGTTCATTTTCTATCAAGTACAACGATTTTATATCCACCATTTCCTAAAATTTAGAAAATATTACGAACTAAGATCAGTTTTTAGGCCTATCAAACTAAGCACTATATAGATTCAGAACTGAAATTTTGTGGTTAAGGGGCTTATCAAAATGTTATTCTGTGAGAAAAAATTTATCTCGATTTCAACAGTCATTAACTAGTGTCAAAGAATTTTTTTTTTTCGAATTTTGCATTGATAATGATCGAAAATCCAGCACGAAAATGCTGGCTATTTTTAAATTTCTAAATATAGTGACTGTTTAAATCTATTTTCCTTGTATAAGCTACTTTATTACTGTTTAAGGCAAGGGGATAAAATTATTAAAAGATTTTAAGACATTCAATAAATGACTATCAAGCAATAGTATACATTTTTTTTAAATTTTAGTGCATCAAAAACACTTTATTCTGCCATGCATATTTCGAATTAATTCGGGTAAAATACATAAAATTTAAGAAAATATAAAAACAGTATTATAATTTTTAAACGTTTTTTGCAATAAAATATTTAATTATAATAATTTCATTTAATTATAGTTCTACCAAACTTAGGTAATATAGTAATTTAGAACATAAAATTTAATGACATAAATAAGGCTAATCCTATTAGTGGCTAAAAAATGTAAGCTAAAAATACTCATTGAGTATATTAAGCTATAATGTAGTTAAATTATACTGTAGTTCAACTGTTTTATGATTATGAGTCTACTCTATTTTAGTCTAAATGTATTGTAGCTGAACCACGTTATTGTGCAACTATAAACCTACTTTTACACAGTGATGCAACTATTAGCCATAGTCTAATTATATTATTTAACTATATTGTAGGCGATTTGTATAATTTCAACACACATTTTTGTTTAACTATATTTATGGCACACACATACTTCAACTGTAAAAGTGCCATACGATTGATGAATTTTGTTTTAAATAATTAACAGCATAATTAGCATGTTTAAAAAAAATTTTTGATATATAATCAAATACCATCTACACGATGTATTTCTACTTAAGCACTTCATAGCATAATTAGTATATTTATTTAATTTTAAATTTATAAAGATGTGTGTAGCATCAATTAATTTTTTTTTAAACAATCAACAATGTAATTAGATAGTAAGTAGTAAATACTTGTTTAATAAATTTATATTTATAAATACATATTTACATATATTTTGATGTGCAATAAATGATAATTTTTGTTTAAGTAATTAACAAATTAATTAAGTAATGGCCTGTTTAATAAATTTCAAATATATATTTCTTAACACACCCAATGTAATATTTAGCAGATACTTACTATAGCTGTTTAAGTTCAATACTCATGCTTAATTTCATTATAAATAATTAACAATATACTAACATGTTAAGTTAATTTTAAAATTAATAATAAACAACATCTGTTTCCTGTTGAAATTGCATGGAGCACTCACAAGCAACTGGTGCCTGTTAAAAGCCGACATGCCCTAATGTCCACCTATTGTCATGATATATAAGTCAATTCTCGAACCCCGAGGCAAGCTCTACCAATGAAAAGTGATGTAAGAATGACGTCATATGCGTGGACTGTTGGGGGAGATTTTAATTTATGTGACGTCATTCATATATCGCTTTCACTGAAAGAACTTATAAAGGGGGTCGGAGAATTTAGTTAACAGAAAGTGTCTGAATAATTTTGTCGCCTTGCTATAACTTAGATATCGTGCAATTGTAGTTTGATTAAGGGAATATATTCAATTCTAATTTAATTCAGCCAAATTGGCTTTCTAAACCGTATAAGAAATTGAATTAAACACTTAGTTATTTTATGAAATAAAAAATATTCATTTCAAGATATTCAGTGAAAATTCTAGAGTATTAAAAAACTATGGATAGATATTTTATTAAAGGAAAACATTAAAAATTGGCTTCGAAATTGGCAAAACTTTAAGGCTATCGCAGTAGAATTGTTTGTTACCCACCGAATATTTTATGCTTATTATAGTATTAATGAATAAAATTTGAAAATTTAAAAAAATGTCCTAAAATTTAAATTTTATAAAATAATTTTTTTAAGTAAATAAATAAACAAATTAATTAAGAAAGCTTTTTCCATCTTAACTGAACTACATTTCTACAAAATAACGCGTAGTAAAAGCAATTACGGGCAATAATAAATCAAGGCCACTAAAATGTAAGGTTATGCAAAAATTTAAGCTTTTTACTAATTTTTTTTATTTATTTTTTATTTGCTTTTTTATTTATTTTCTTTTTACAAAAAAATGAGACTTTCTTAAGTGCTAGTAATACGAGAATATACATATTTAAATAAAAGTCACTTGTTACATACTTTTAGAAATATTGCATCAAATTACATCAAAATTTTGATCATATTTCCCGCAACCCTAATATGAAGCTAAGCTGAACCATATTATAATACTTCTCAAACTCGATTATGTTATAATACGGTTCAACATGAGATTAACATGGTTAAATTTTACTCATTACTGAGGTTGCCGTAAATCTGTTCCATACTATATGGTTTAAATTACCAATATCATGCCTCAACGCTAATTCAATTTTTCCAAAAAATGTATACTGTTTTCAATTTCGAATAAAATAGTTGCAGCCCGATAAAATATCAGTTGTTTATTTAGTATAGAATTTAAAACAAAATAAATCTGATTAAAACGTTGTGATTATTATAATAAAAAAATAATTTGTTCACTTTTAGGCAAATTTTTTTTTAAAAATAATGTAAAATAAAATGTATAATATCAAATGCAATCAGAAAGTTAATTTAACATACTACATCACGTATTCAAAAGAAAATAAAGCAGAATAATACATTCTTATGAATCTGTTAAAACTGAAATAAAAACATCGTTAAGTCATCTTTCACACTTCAAACATTTTTTCGTTAACACATCTTTTTCAACGAATTATCTAATAAATATTTATGATCAATTATTAATATCATATTTTATGTTAATAAAAATAATAATCAACTATATATTTATGGGAAATTTCGAAGCCATAAGATGTTAATGCACTTGGATTAAAATGAGTAGACCTCTATAGTCATATATTATTATATATATTTTTTTAAAATTGAAAACACTTTAAGAAAAATATCTATTTTTTAATTTTTTAATATAATGTATATAAATCACATAAAACTAAAAAAAAACTCAAAATAAGCTAAATGCCTCTAACGCTTGGTTATTTTCCCAACGGAACATTTGTAAATAAATTATATGAATTAAAGCGTACCATTTACCTTAACACGCCACCCATCTTTAAAATCTCATAATAATCTTTAAATCATTGATAAAAAATTATAAATTTAAGTATTGAAAGCAAATTAGTTAGATCTCGATTCAAATTCTCGATTCAAATAAAATTCAACGAAACAAAATTCACAATTATTAGCTACGACACTATAAATTTGCTCTCCAAATTCAAGCAAATCAGTTTAAGTAAAAAAATTGCTGAATAACAAATAAATTCAGGTACAAATAAAAAAAAATTTAGATTTGACTATTTTTTTTTCTTTACTTACGCAATATTTTGACATATTGTGAATACTAACTTCTTTATTAAAGTTTATCGCGTTTATCAAAGTCTTTACTTCCAAGATATCGGTGATTGTGACTTGTCTTAAAAAAGCAGGTTATTTTATCAAAATAGTAAAAAGTGGTAGTGAAGATCATTTCTTTATGAACATTTATCTTAGTAAAATTAAGTCACTCGTATGATCTAAATTATTTTAATATGGGAATCCACATTTATCCTAGATAATTTTATTACTTAAACGGACGAAAATATCAATTTAGTTTAAACTTAAACGTAACATTTTCTATGATTTTTAAGATTAAAAATTATGATGTTAATTTTATGTTGACTTTTAACTTGAATTCGATGAATGAATAATGAAATGATTTAGCATAGAGATTGTAAAATATTAAAAAAAATTAGACGTTTAGCATTAAAATGATTTATCAGTATAGTAGAAATTATCTGAATTTATTTAAGGTACCTCTTTTATAAATCAACTCTCAAAACTATTGATTCTGTTGCGTCTACGTGAACGATATTCTTTTTTTTTTTAATTTTTTTATCTTTTTATAAGAGTATTAATCGCTTCAACGATTATCAAATAATTAAATGCAATAACTTTGAAAGATTCATTCTTAGCTACTGCAGAATAGGCATGCACCCAATATTTAATGATGAACAGATGCTTCAAATTTATTTATTAAATTAATATCTTTCTTTTAACAAAATAAAAACACGTAGTTTAACATACCAGCAAACAATGTGGACTTCTTTGAGTGAAAGTTCAGCGAGAAAAATCATCGTCTATTTCTTCATCAGGGATGAGCTCCTCTCTGTGGACTTTCCCGGATCCGGTAGACGACGCGCTCCCGGATCTCCGGTAGCCATCCGGACAGACAGACGAACCGTGGGCGGCCATGTTGGTGGAAGCATCGATCTCCAACGGCGAACCCACAGAAACGCCTCCTACACCACCTCATCCCGTCTTTTGGCAAAGAGCCAAGTTGCCATGGTAACTCCTCCCTCTTTTCCTATTCCACAGGTTATCTTGTTCTCTTCCTTCGGGAGGCACGCACCCTCCCCACTTCTGTCGGGGAGCAGGAGAAGGAAGAAAAGGAAAAAAAAGAAAAAATAAGAGAGAAGGAATTTTCGAACGCTTGGGGTTCTCCAACATTCGGGAAAAGCACACCTTTACACGCATCTTGTCATTTAAATACCCTACATAATCGATCCCAATATCACTTACGTATTCTCCCAAAGTACAGTATGCCTCCCCATTCCCTTGCCGGATCGTCTGCTACTTCCGGTGACTCTCCCCCCCCCTCCTTCATTGATGGGGGACGGAGAAAATTAGGTTTGCCACACATATGACTATTGTATACATTTTTGAGCTCCTTTCGATTGCCTAGCTTGAGGTGGAGTGGTAAAAGGAAAAAAAAAAAAGTTCTAGAAAGAAACTTACTAGCTATTAAATGGCGCTTGCTCGAAATAGATAAGGGGCATAAAGCTATGGTACGACCATTTTGGGGGTATTTTGAATGCTAGAAAGTGCAAGAAATAGCAGAGGTAGGCTGTAGTTCGACGAAATCACAGTGCATACATTTAGAGCCCATCTTAACTTTCAACCTTTTCTTAGTGCTTTCCCTCCCAAGTTCATGCTAAAGTGCGGGTATTTTTTGCCCCCCGTTTTCACAACCGCAATGACAATTCTGAAACCTTTATGTCCTTTTTTATGTCTTTCACTGCATTTTAAGTGAGACACGTACACAAGACGGAAAAGTAATATGGTGTCTTGCAAATAGCTGTTTTCAATTTCATGTTACTTTGGTATAGATATTTCGTTGGCAATTTTCCATTAGCTTAGAGTTTTAGTGCCGGTCCCGGTAAATAAAAGATTGCCTCGTAAATGAAGAAGTAAAGGAAAAATTTCGGTGTTTTTGTTTAATTCGCTGTCTGTTTCGGGGAGTAAGACTTTGAATAAAATTTTCAGGGGAAAAAAAATTAAATAGTGGGTTACCGCAGAGTTCAAACGTGCAAAACACTTATACTCGTCTAAAAAATTTAAATTTAACTGTTATGACCGAAGTAAATGGTGTATGTTTAGCTCTTGTAATTACTATATTTTGTTGAGATGAGTTCAAATTGACTGCACTTTAGTTTCAAAACCGAGTTACTAAAAAATATATATTGAGGCGGTTTTTTTAATCCATTGTTTGGTTGAGTTCTTTAAATTTTTAAGTACAGACAGTGCTCTTAACAAGATGTGGGTAATTCGGTTGCCTTTTCTACTATATTTAAACTATGAGTAATGCAATTATTTTGGTTAAAATCGACAGAAATGAGGCAATATAATGATAAGACACATTTTTTTTGGTTAAGGAAAACATTAAGATTTTTAACCAGATAAAAAGAGGTTTTTATTTAGAGTGATTTATGTAAACTTCATAAGTACCTATCATTAAAAATACAAAGAAACGATTTATTCAAAAATGTGACCTTATTAAAGACATGGAACATCAGTATATTGCCGAAAGTTCTTTATAATTTTCATATTGCGTCCTTTCAGGATAAATTTAACAAAATAACTATTTGATAATTTTTTTACAGTTGATATAAAGCACTCTTAAACAATGGGATGAAAGGTTTTAAAGTACTGAGAAAGTACCTGAATGGACCTAAATAAATATCTAATTAGACCTAAGAAAATTTCAAAAAAGCAGATACAGGAAAAAATTCTGTCAGTTTTTAAAAGCTTTGATCCTTTTTTTTTCTGTTGGCAAAAAAATATTCCCGGTTAAATAAATTTTTTCATCAATTTAAAATTTTCCAATGATTTCCTTTTTAAAATCATTTCGTTTTGAAAAGTTTACCTTCCCCCTGAAAAAATGCTTCAGAAGTTGAGAACGTTTGGATAGAAAATTCAAATTCATTTTTCTTTTTAAAATAAAAATTGAAAACCCAAAATGGAATCAAATCTTCTGAAATCGTTCCATATGTTTAATTTGTGTGCCAACGCCTCTCTGTTAGGTGCATATTGAGTGCAGTTAAAACAGAATTAAAGGCATTCAACAGCATAAAATGAGAGTTTGATTTCATAAGAATAAAAGTTGGAAGAAAAAAACGAGAGTTTTTAATTTTCGATAAAAATTAAAATATTATGCTTCATTTAAAATCATTTTTATAAAAGTATACAAACTTCAATTTGACTTTAGAATTTTTCGCTATTGTAATTAAAAAAATATTTTCATAATTGAGTTTTTTTTATCAAGATTGAAAACTAATTTTTAACTGCCGGAAGCAAATTAAAGTAAAAAATCGAAAATATTCATGCATAATTACATGCACAGATAAAATAACATGCATGATTGAAAGAATCTCTATTATACAAATAGTTATAAGTTAAATAAAATGACTGTTAAATAACTAACTTATGTATAATAGAATATATTATCTCAACTGATTATTCGAGATTAAATAAATAAATTATTTTAATAAGTAAATGAACAATCATTACTGTTGGTAAAAAGTAGTGTATAAATATGAAGTGGTACAACTGGAGTTTTTTTTAATTTATTTTAAATTAAGTCAAATTGAAACAAAAAAAAGGCAAATAATTCTCACTCGTTCCCCCATTTTTATTCAATCCACGGAGGACATTTTCCTTATCTTTCGTAATAACAGTAAAAAACTGATATTTTAATTTCTAAAAAAAAAAATTATAAAATTGTTTTTATAACGCGTTTGAAATACTTGAACTGGGTATTGCTAATTAAACTACAAAAATCACTAATTAATTAAATATCATTAACAAACCCAAGTCAAAATTCTTGATGGTTTCATCAAATCATTTTAATGGTTTATGTTGGTTTCAGTGCTATTCATGATGATCCAACATCATTTGATGGTCACTATATTTTCCATTATGTGTGCATGGTTTTTGATATGCCAGAAAGCTTCCATCATTTTATAATGGAAAATGCTACTTTAATGCTATGATGGTTAACCATCAAGAGAAATTTGATTATCATAGAGCAACAATCCATGATTTTTCCATCTATGCATTACTATGATGGTTTAATAGGAATTCTTGTTGCTTCTTAGGAATATACCATCTAAACAAACTTTTTTTATATTGGCCATTCATAAGTCAGTCCGAATTCCTATATTGGGATGATGGTTGTTCATGATCGTTCCAACATGTGATGTCTAAGAAACTATGATGGAAATTTCTGATGGTTTAACATGAATAAACCATCAAAAAAAGTTGCTATTCTTATGTTGGACCTTCATAAATCAGTCATAAATCCTACATTGGGATGATGGTTACTTATGTTGGTTACCATCAAAAATATAATGGTTCATGATGGAATTAATGATGGTTACCATCAAGATTATGTTGGTCCATCAATGGAAAACCATCAAAAATTTTGACTTGGGAAAAAAAGTTATGAAATAAAATTATTACACAAAAGTATTTGGAAACTTTAAAAGATTCAATACATTTATACTCTAATATATCATTTATAATCTAATATTAATTATTTAGTAAATTATTAAACAATCTTCATAGCTGATACATTACACCGCTTTAAATAATTATTGTTTTAAGGCTATGTGTCACTATTTGAGTTTTATTTATTTATTTTAATTAAAGTTAGATTTCAAAAATTTTTTGTTTTGACCACTCTTTCCCTGTTATTTGTGTATCATTATATAATTAACTACATAAATACATCAAATAGTTAAATTAAATACATAAATACATTAAATAATGAAATTAAATACATGAAAGTATTTAGGTGAAATGTTTATCATGTTTTGTTCAATATAGTTTTTGACACATGCTTTTTTTAATTAATTTAGTACCGCTAAGATCCTTGCCACATCACCATAAAGGTTGTTTCGGGTTTGAATTAATTAAATGATTTATATTAATTTTTTAATTATCGTAACATAAAGGAATTTTTATTTATAAATTGTGAACTCTTAAAATTTTTTTTGTAGTTCGTTTGAAATAATTTCAACAGGGTGTTAATAGGCGAACTTAAGTAATAAGCAATCGATTAATTAAATTCTAATTGATGGATTTTATGTAATGAAATAAATTATAAAACAAAGCTTTTAAATAAACTTCAATACAAATAAGTAAATTTAACAAAATTATATTCAATTAATTTATTTATTATCGAATATATTATTTACATTTGTTAGTAAATAGCGAATTAATTAATTACTGACATAAATTGTAAAGCAATACTTATATTACACTATTGGTAAGAAACATTGCATAAATGTGAAGTTACCAGGTTATACCTGATTTATTTTAATTAAAGTTAAACTTAGAAATTATTATTATTTATTAAACTTTTTCTTTTTGATTATTCCGAATTTTTGATTATTCCTGAGCAAATTTTGGCAGTTTTTTTTACCTCAATACATTAAGATGTCGCTTAAGTGAAACGTATTTTACAGTAATGAAATGTGACTTTTATGACAATTTCTAAATACTTTTGTTCAACTAAGTTTACGAGTTACACGCAGCTGAAAATATAAATACTTAAAATTGTTTTTATGATTCCTTTGAAGTAATTTTAACCGGACGTTACTAGGTGAACTTAAATAAGCAAAAAGCTAATTAATTTTTAATTAATGAATTTTTAATAATAAAATAAATTATAAAACAAAAGTATTAAATAAAAATTTAAATAAACTAACAAGCAAATTATAACTAAGTTAAACAAAAGTAATATTCAATTAATTTATTTTTTATCGATCATATTATTTATATTATTAAATTTTCACTGAAAAAAATTATAAAACAATCTATCGCTAAAATAATACATTATTTTTAAGAAACATTGCAGAAATGTAAATTGACCTCAGCATACTTAATTTATTTTAAATAAACTTAAACTTTGAAAAAATATTATTTTCAATCTTTTTTTGATTATTTCAAATCCCTGAGCAAATTTTGGTAGTTTTGATACCTAAATATATTACGATGTAATTTGAGTGAAACGTTTATCTTTTTTTTTTTCAATATAATTTTTATGACACTTTCTTTTAAATATTTCCATGCAGCTGAGTTTGCATCCATACCTCATAACCATAAATGATGTTTCGGGTTTCAGTTTTGCCATTTAAATGATTTAAACATATTTCATCATTAAAGTAATAACAGGGTGTTCTAAATTATAAAAACGTAAACTCATAAAAATGTTCTTAAAACTCATCGAAATAATTTAAACTGGGAATTGCTACAAGTACGAAATTAACTGTTAGTTGCGCTATCTGCTCCCATTATTTTTTTAGTGTCATAACTTTTAATTTGGGGAGGGGAGAAAGTTTACTCATTATTAAATTTAAATTACTACGACTTTTTAAAGTTATAAATTTAATTTTTTAAAAAATTATTTTATAGCAAGTTATGTCAAACATTTATATAAAACTACTGGCATTTAAAACTTTTTTATAAGATGTATAAATATTCTACATTAAATTATAACTCTATTATGTGAAATACTTCTATGAAACTAGTAGTATTAACGGTAAAATAACTATACTGTTCGGTAATGACATTTCTGGTAAAAGTAAGCATAATTTTGGTTAATAAAACCAAAATATACGGTATTTAAACCATTCATTTGGTAATAATGTCGTTCATATGTTATGGTTTACCTAGAGTTCTGGTCTTTTAAAATATAGTTATTATTACCACATTTTTAGTAAAAAATACAAAATCTAAAAATAATTTTAGCCAAATAAATGGTTTTTATACTCTGTTCTAAGGTAACATGATAAATTTTTCCCCATTTGCGAACTTTTACTGCATATAATAAAATCGTTTTTTTTTGTTGTTAATTTTACCAAAATTATTACCAAGAGCTTCGGTTAAAATTACTGAGCTTTTTAAGTGTTTCTGTAGAGCTCAAACCACAGTAAATTTTAACACAATCAAATTGATTTTACCATGCTTTTTTGTTGCGTATTTATTAGTTAATATTGAAATAAAGAATTTGTTTGAAAAATTTGTTCGTAAATACATTGCAAACTGATTTAACACTGCTGCATGTCTTGCTTTGTTTTAAAACTCATTTAATTCGTTGTTTTCTAGTTGTTATTCTTACATTGTGTTCTTTTATCATTTAATGCTTTACAGTTTAAACGGTATGTTAAAAATTCGAACTATGATTTTCTTAACGGAAATCTTAATATATCCAAATTATAAAAATTACATATTATTTTACATAAAAGGATATTACATTCCGTGCATTTTGAAACATATTTTACAGCAAACGATAAAATATTTTTTTGATTGAAGTTTTACTACAAATTTCTCGATTTAAAGATAAAATTTTTTAAATGAAATAGTTTAGAATAAAATTTAAGTGTATGTAGTAAGAATTTCATTTTTTGATAATTTCGTTGAGATTAATGAAAAGACGCAAAACATATTTCTTTTTTCTTTTTCAGCGCCTTGTGGCAAAATCTTTCTATTTAAAGCTATGCCTTTAAAAACTTTTTTCCATGGACTTACTTTTATTTTTTAGAAGCATTTATTGTTTTCTTTTGAGTTTGTTTAAAATAATACTATAGTAATAATGTTTGAAATAGATGTTTCATGAACATTACAAGATTACTAACCAGTTTATGATCATTAACAAGTTTTAAAAATTTGACAGCATGTTATTGTTTTTAAAAATTAATACGCTTTAATATTTTAATAACATTAATTTTAAACTATTTATGCGTTTAAATTTTATTTATTTTTAAGTAATCCTAGGCTTTAAAATATCTCTCTCTTCTAATGAAATATTTACCAAATAAGAGCAGTAATTTTACCTCAAGAGCTGCTCATTCAAATCTTTACTTGACCAAGTTTCAATTAAAGGTAGTGTTTTTAAATTTACTTTTAACATGATTATGGAAATTCATTTACAGTTTGATTACCCAAATAACATATTCCAGATACCGCTTACAAAGTTCAGAAATTCAGTTTAATGTCTACCGAATTTAATTAGCGATACTATCTATTAAGAAGGCGGCTACAAACACAAACTTTATTTTTAACCGCGTCGTCTTTGAAAATTAAGTGGTTTATTTTGAAATTCATTTTAAAAAGTAGTTTTTGTAACTTATTTTGTTAATTACAGAGGATCAATTACATATCTTAACTAAACTTTAAATTAACAGGAAAACATTATTAAGGGTAGCATAAAATCATATATAACCATATTTTACCTTACCACTAAGCTATAAACATGTAATTCAATTTTTAGGTAAGGCTCGCAATTCGCTTATTTATATTTTTTCTCATTCCTTGCTGCAGAATGTTGCGCGAGGGGTGTCAATTAAGAGATTTACCGCAAACCCTTATCTCCAAATTGAAAGCAACGGTGACTCAGGAGATAGAGCATTCGCTTCTTGATGAGAATGCCCAGGTTCAAATCTCAGTGGTAGTTGGTTAATACGAATTCTCCTCCCGGCTTGCGCTGATCACAATGCTGACGGAAGAATTTTTCAATGGTAGATGGATCATGGGTTAGAATCTCCTTGCCACCGGGCTAATCGGGAGAGATTTTCGTGGTTTTCCTCTCAATGCATCGCAAATGCTGGTTAGTTCCATCAAATAATTCTCCACGAAGGGCATTTGTCCCAATGCTTGATCCAGGAGTTTCCTTTTCTTCTGGGATGGGTTTAAAATTGCAAAGCTAAGGAATCGAACATTGATAATCGTGAACTCTAACTTGGGTCGGTTGTCCAGCGCCTGAAATAAAAAAAAGTTGTATGAAATGAAAAAAAAAAACCATTGGATTCAAGTCTGGTGAATAACGTGGCTTTCTTGCACTGTGAGAAAGTCAGAAAAATATGACTTGAACTATCCTTGAGTGTCTTTAGTTTTCTTTAGTTGGATTTGAGGCCTGATGAAACATCCAATTGTGTTTTACAAAAGACATTTGTAACCATGAGACCATCGTAGATATATCCGTGATAAAACTATATGGTTTCGAACTCTATCAAAACTATTTCTTGTCACCCTATAATTAATAGGTAATACCATATAATTTCAAAATTGAAGGCATGTTACCGGAGTCTTTAGGCACGTAATTATTTTAGTACCTGGTAATCCTGTTGTTAGATTAAAAAGTAATAGAATCCTTTTGGCTGTGGTATACATAAAAAGCTTATTATAAAACAATGACAATTCACAAGCGCTTCAAAGAGAAAAACAAATGGTTGAAAATCTATGATTCACTTAGTTGGTCGTTTCTCGTTTGACCACACTTTTAATTTCCTTTATCTTCCAGGTTTGAATCCCTAGGGATGATTTGTTAAATAGCATGCTGCATCCAGTTTTCGTAGATAGCTGTGCTAACGTAAAGTATTCGAAGTGGTAAGTGGATTAAATGTTTGAATCCCTTTTCGCTCCATGCCAAGATTTTGTGGTTTTTCTGTCATCATCATAGTTGGCCAATGTGGGCCAATGCCTTACTCTGAAGAGTTCTCCATAACGACTGGTTTTTTCTTTAAATGTAACAGAATTGCTGGTTATTTTCACAAAAACAACTTTAAAGAAGAGAGGTGAATTTATTCAAATGCTTGATCAAGTAACTTTCTTGTCATCTGAGTTAGGACCAAAATTACAAGATAACGAAGATGAAACACAAAACGAAATATGGCTCAGATCTTTAACGTTGGTATGAAGTTATTATATGAAAAATTCAAACTAAGCGATAGTTATCTATTATTTTAATTTCAGAACTTTTATAGAAATTTTGGTTAGTTTTTTTTTCTTTCAGAATTTGATTACAAGCTTGGAGGCTGTACCAACAATTTTTGTCTTTTTTTCAACGATGGAAAAAGATCAAAAATATAGTTTTATTCTTAATGATGCCATTTAGCAGGAAAAGGATGTCCCGAAAATTTCTCTGACAGAATCGCTAAAAATGCACAATCAAAAAAATTGGTTTAGCTTTGAACCACAATATCGGTATTTCAAACCATAGTATCGTGCAAATATGCTATAGCGTAAATCAATGCCATGACTCTTCTCGAAGACTAATACAACCTGTCCCGCAAAATGCAAAGAAAGAATGATTCCAAATGATATTATCAATATTTCAAAAAGGACATTTAAATAGAAAGGGTCTCTGTTAATTTACATAATGTCTGTAAGTATTATTTATTTGTTAGGAAAAAAAAATATCATTATATGAAGCACTTACACTGCCATACCTCTGATAACCAAAATTAGCCTACTAAGAAAAACAAATTTTAGTTACTTATGGCATAAAATAAGAAGTATTAAAATTTTCTCTTCGATAGTCAGCCCTTAGTAGGAAATCGTTACCCTAATAAAATATTTTTGTTAGCCAACCCTCCAAAAAAGGTCAAATCTAACTTTTGAGTAATGCGATATTAAATTGAATTATGTTTTCGTTCAAAAATAATCATTGTAATATGTGCATTGTAAAAAAATGTAAATTTTTCCGGAATTTTTTTACTATGTAGTTAGGTTAAGGGAGATATATTTATATTTGATGAAGCTGCTACAGCCGTAAGTCTACACTTTTGATCATAAAGTAAAAGAGATTAGTTGATCCCATCTGTTTATCTTCCTTATCTATAATACTACAAACAAGGAACTTAATATTAGTGATTATAAGGAAGATATAGATAAAAGAACGCATAATTTTTAGACAGTAAATATAAGACATTACAGGACAAGACAAATGGATGGAATGAGATAACATTTCTTACATTTACTTGAAATACTGAAAGTGTGCAGAAAGAAGAGAGCCACCTATTAAAATTATCTTACACTAGATGGTTTGATTTGCAGTATGGCTCAACTTGTCATCATTATTGTGGTTGCAAGAAATTTGCCCGCTACTGAGCTTCGAAGCTTTCAAAAACGTAACTCTTAACAGTGTACTTGACTTCATAACTGGATTCTGTACACTTGTCAATTTATTACTAACTTATATTATTTTATAGGAATAGAATTTTTTTTTCGGATGGGAGGGTAAGCATTCTACTACGAGAGGACATACATCCTCTTGACATTCTTCTGGTGTGAGCCCTTTCTCGAAATTTCATTTTGATATTCTTCTGGTGATATTCCTGTTTCAAAATTTCAATTTTTATAAATTCGCCGTAGCATTTTGTAATCGAAAAAATAAACGAGAAACATTAAAATTGAGAAACCTGTGGAAATACGGGAAAAACAAAGTAGACACTTACATACATTAAGAACTAAATTTAATGGTGTAGTAACTAATTAATTTTTTACAAACGGATTTTTTGTGAGAGAAAGTGTTATTATTAGAGCCCGGATTTTGATGACCTAAAAAATCTCAACTAATGCCCTTAAAAAGTGCAAAAAATGCCCTTAAAAAGGGCCAAAAATGCCCTTAAAAATGCAAAAATTGCGCAAAAAATGCCTTAAATAAAGTAAAAATATTAATATATTAAATATTAAAAAAAATATTTTGGTCTTTAAAATTATTATGAGTCATTTAAAAAATATAAAGCAATGCAATACTTGTTCTACGCTCATTAAAGTTTGAAAAATATGTTTTATATACTAAAATAACAAAAAAAAAGGAAAATATATTGACACCAAAATATTTTTATTTTGTATAGAAACTTTAATGGATATAACAACTTCCATCTCATAATATTACAAAACATCAGAAGTACATTGTATTATTAAATGTTTTTTGATAATTTGAAATGTAAACGAGCGTCAACCCCAAACGCCCCAAAATTTAAAGAAAAATGCCCTATAAATCTAAAAAAAATGCTCTAAAAGACAAAAAATGTCCAAAAATGCAAAAAATGCAAAAAAAAAATGCAAATGTCATCAAAATCCGGGCCTTAGTTATTATCTTACAACCCGAATCTAACAATATTATTTGAGCGGCAAAAACATGGCAATACCTAAAATTCTAAGATTTTGATCACTAATGGCCGATAACATCTCTCTACCAATCCTTAATGCCTTGGTGATTAATTGTTCCAATTTAATTTATTTTTGATTTATCATACTCTTATTAAAGCAAAAAGTATTTTCTGTCTAATTCGTTTTTTGTCCTGGTCATTTATAATGGGTAAATGTCAGTATCTATAATCGAAAATATGTTTTTTATCACTATGATTATGGAATCAATAAAACATTCCTTAAGATAACATTCATTACAGACAATAACAATTGAGACATTAAAAGAAATTAAATTGTTGAAGACAATTATTAATTTCTTCTCTCTTACATCCATTATTTCACATTATTAAGTTTTATGAAACATGATAAAGTTCTATTATTAGATCTATGCGAATGATAAATAGTATTTAATTCTGACATGCATTTGAAAATCCATATAGTGACATTGAAAAATAACTTTAGAATGCACATTGTACAATTGATTCATCATTACAAGAATTTATTAAATTTAATTTATTGTCACCAGATACCAGATGCATTTTATTCTACTTGTGATTGCAAAATATTCCGGGTCAAATTAGGGTAAAAAGGATGGGCGCACTGAGTAGAGCTTCGTTAAATCCATTTTTACTGTAAAGTTTTATATCATAATTTTTAAAGTAAAATTTTTTTAATTAAAGTAATTCAGTGATTTTACATTAAATCATGCTGTAAAATTTAGGGTATATCAGATTTTTTTTTTCATAAGGTTTTACGGTTGGCAAAAAGTACAGGCACCCTGATTCCCGGTGCTTAATATATAGTACTTATTTATTGATTTTGTGGAATTAATTCAGCACATATATATATATATATATATATATATATATATATATATATATATATATATATATATATATATATATATATATATATATATATATATATATATATATATATATATATATATATATATATATATATATATATATATATATATATATATATATATATATATATATATATATATATATATATAACGTGGTAAGCCATACTGAGATTAAAAAAAGGCGTTGTAAAGATTACCAGAATGTAGTAAAATTTACCGTGTTACTGGCTCGATGAGTACCACAGAAAGTTCGGTAATTTTTATCGAAGTGCTTTGGTAATGATTTTGGTAAAATTAACAATAAAATATGGTTTTATAATGTGTGATGAAATATGGAGATTGTGATAAATTTTCGTAATTTTTATCGAAATAAATTAGAGCATGGCATAAAATCCATTTATTCGGTTAAATTTGCTTTTCAGTTTTGTGTTTTTTTTACAGAATGTGTGATAATAACTACTATGAAAACCAGGATTTCCGGTAAACCGTTACCTTGTTGAACAGAAAAATTACAAAATTATTAGTTCAATTATCAATATTTAGATTTTATTGACCAGAATTTGTTTTTTTTAATTTTATTTTTATTTATTTTTTTATCAGGAGTACAATCACCATACAGTATGGAAATTTTACCAGAATTTTTTCCTCCGTGCACATTTGGGTTACATTTCTCTTAGAATTCTAGAATTGCTATGTAGATGTATTATAGGAAATAAATACGTTTAAAAAATATTTTTCAACAACTACAAACTTCCAGAGATAAAAAAAGAAAAATTTTATCTCAAACTTTTACCTTGTATGTTTTTTATTCTGGCAAAAGTTGAACAGAAAAGTTTTCCTTACATCAGTGCTTTTCCTGCTTTTTTTCATTACCTTTTCATTTTTATTTCTGGACTTTAATTCTTACCGAAATCGAAAGTAAAAACTAGTGTTGTCTAAGTTTTCAGTACTTTTTTTCCGTCTTTATTCAAGATTTCTTTTAAAACTGTTTCAAAATAATCAGCTAATAGAAACACGAAGAAATGCGTCATGAAAAAGCTGCAATATTTATACATTATATATGTTATGTAATATATATTTAGTATAGCTTTGGAATTTCTAGATTCTCTGTCTCTCTCTTTATTTTATATATTCATTTTATATTTTCAATAAATTATCATGGCTTTTTATTTTTTTTTATTTTGTCAAAATTTTATTTCATTAACAGTCAAATTATGTAATTATTATATAAAATTAAAATGCTTTTTTATTTACGTTTGTATTTAATTCACTTATATTTAATTCATTTGTATTTCCATTGTAAAAAATTTAAACATCTATCTTTAATCGTTTGTATCTTTAACTAAAATTATTTGTATCTCTAAATTGAATCACTTATATATATTATAACTCTAATGCATTTATATCTGCGTATTTAATCGTTTATATATGTACCTTAATAATTTATACATCTCAATTATTTAATTTGAAGTCCAAATGAAATAATTTGCTTTTTCAAAGTAACCCGCTATTACTTATTAGTATATTATTAACTTTATTAGTTCATATCACTTTCTTAAATTCCTTATATTTTCATAATCTAAAAATTTCCAAATGAAATTACTGTAAAAATTACTTAAATTAGGGTGCCAGTACTTTTTATAGTGAAATTCATTTTTACCGGAGTAAAAAATCTTTTATACAGTTATTTTTACAATAATTACCATAAAATGCGAATCAATCAATTTAAAGCAATATTACTGTTAAAATTCCGGCATAATATCTTACGGTAAAAATAGATTTCGTATTAAAATGGATATTATGGATGATGCATCCAAAGTGCTGGTACTTATATCGTAATTTGTTCCGGAATTTTTTACAGTGTAGTAAGTCGTTTATGTAGGCATATCTTGTAGTTTATATTTCTATATTAAGTAATTCAAATATCTATCTTAACAATTTTTATGCTATTTTATTCAGTTTCTTAAATTCCCTATATCTTCATGAACTTTAAAAATTTCCGAATCAAATTATCGTAAAAATTACCGACATTTAGGGGGTCAGTATTTTTTTCGTGAAATTCATTTTTACCAAAGCAAAAAATCTGATATACCGTAATTTTTACAGCAATAACTTCCGTAAAATGAGAATCACTCAAAATCTGTTAAAATTACGGCATAATATTTTATGGTAAAAATGTATTTTGTGGTAAAATGGATATTATGGATGACGAATCCAAAGTGCTGGTACTTTATACCTTAATTTGATCCGGAATCTTTTACCGTGTAATAAATCGTTTATGTTGACATATCTTTTAGTTTATATTTCTATATTAAGTAATTCAAGTATCTATTTTAATTTTTCTTATATATATAGATATCTTATATAGCACTATATTTAATGTTTTCATATTTATCTATACAGAATTACTCCCTTATATACCTCTAAAGTGTTTGTCACACACACACACACACAAAAAACATTGCATTCAGTAACACTAAAAGCAATTTTTTGCGGTGACATTTACAAGCATTTTTCCTGCATCAATATTGTTTTAATTTTATTTGCTCCAATGGTACAAGTTAATTTCGTGTATGTGACTTCGTGATCATTTGGTCCCGTGGTCATTGGTCATTTCGTAAATATTCCTAAGTGACTTAGTGGTCTTATTAGATTTTGGAAAGAATTGGGAGAGGTGAGGGTAAAAACAGCTGTAAGACTCAGTATTTTGCTTGAAACTGAAAAAAAAGCCATTTTTTAATCTGTATAACAAATTACTCTTAAATGCATTTGGTACGCTTAAACTTTATTCATTTTCTCAAAAAGTTAATTGCTTTAAATGCATACGTTAAATAAAAGAAAACTGTTTAAACGTACATTCATTGAATATTCATCCAGCTGTAACTCTCAAGGGGTTGCCGCAATTTAAATAAAGGGTACCCGCAGTTGTCAAAAACTTAAGAAGCGCTAGGTAGGGGGATTTTTTGTAAAAAAGTTTGAAAGTTTACTTTTTTCGTAGTTTTTTTTAAAACGCTGCGTGTAAGATTGAATCCAGGTGAATAAAAAAAAATCATCCCCCCATCAAGAAGAACACAACAACTTTATCACTCGCATAAGTACCTTTAAAAAGCTTATCACCTACAAAAAAAAAAAAAAAAAAAATTGCATTCAATAACATAAAGTGCAATTTTTTTGCGGTGGCATAAAGAAGCATTATTTTCTGAATGTTAATCAATCTTTTAAATAGCAGACATGTACCAAAAAGATATGGAAAAAAGAGAAAGAAGAAAAAAACTTCGAAAAAATGAATAAGATGAAAAAAACTATTTGATGAATGATCGAGGAGTTTTGTTTCGGGTAGATAAGGGTTGTTCACACTTGTAAGAAGTGCCCGAAATGCCCGAAAAATAAATATTACAGTTCACTTGGGAATTATTTTCTCACCTTCCTATTTCTGAGATTTGTTTTCAACAAAACAGCCAACTATTTTTTACCACGGATAATTACATTCGCAGAAAGCAGTTGATAAAAATATGGCCGTAAAAAAATACGGTTTTAAGTATATATAAAAAAAAATTTTTGATGACAGTAAAAGATGTTACTTTTTCAAGCTGTCACGGTATTGTTAAAGGGCAGTCTTTTTATTAATGTTAAGCATTAAAGCAAAATTGTTATAAATAGTTTTTCTTATCCGGTGCGTTGTTTCAAATTGATTAATAAGACTGATGATAGCGCAATAAGTTTGACACATTAGCGGGAATTTTATTAATAATTTATTTAGATGGATTAATTTAAGTATTATTTTTCATAATCACATGAAAACGGGTTTCAGAATTGACTTTTTTTCAATTTATAATTATGTTCGATACGATTTTCCTTTTAATAAAAAACTATTTATCTTTATTTAAAAAATCCTTCTTTTCGCCCTTTTTTATCCAATTATATATATTTTTAAAATTTCGATAAAAATATATCTATTTTGTCTGCTGAAGCTCATTACCGTGTTTAACCGTGTTATCGTCATTACCTCGGGCAATTTTGTTCGAAATTTCGCTGTAAAAATGGTTAAATAGCAATTTATTTAATAGTTGTTTTACCATATTTCACCAAAACTGTCAAATAACCATAAAAAAGATGTTCAAACTGCTAATTAGGAGAAAAAATGTTTATTGAGTGTTTTTTTCCTAATATGGTGTAACAACCAAAATTCCTTCAGCAGTAATTAGGCCCTTATGAAGCCATTTTGTTCCTAGCAGCTGGGTACGTACTATAGCTGAGAGAGCTGATCGTTCAATGCCATGACCTGCTGAACAGGGGTTCGAATCCCAACGTTGATACAATATTTCTTTCATTCCTTCAATACATGAGGAGTTTCTAGTGCCCTGCGCTTTTCAATCCGTGATCCCAGACTATTTGAATACGAAACTATCATTCACGCATAAACAGAGCTCTAATGTTCGTTTTAATTTATATGTCGTAGAAACTATGCTAGTTGTAAATGGTTACAAAACCGTATAGTTTTATATTCACGGATTTTTAACTGTACCAGTTGTAAACGGTTTCAAAACCGTAATGGTAAAGAAATATTCCTAATTATAAATTTTATGGTTAATCAGATGGACATCCTGCTTCTGGTTATTTTACTGTAATTTTCGAATTGAAATTTTTAATGAAATGGGAATGATATAACTTATTTCTAAAAAAGAAAGAATTAAGGAATGATTTATTCTTAGCGAAACTTCAAAAAAATGAATAAAGTGTTAATTCCTTATAATATTTGCAAATAAGTTTAAAATATTAATCGTTTTCAATTTTGTTTGATTAGTATTCCTTCAATATATTTTTTTATCTTTTAAAGATTCCATTTATGTATTTGATCATTAAATAACTCAACAATGGTGAAACCAATTTGAAGTTATCGTTAGCTCTTCATACCATTAAGATAACTTCTTTGTGAAAATTCGATCGTTAGATCGAAAGCTATTAATGTGCTCTTTTCTTGTTCACCGTTATTTAATTTATAAAAATAAGGCTCGTGAAACATTTTTATGGTATCTATAAGTCTATAAATGCAAAATTTTTTTATGGTTTTTACTATAAAAAGGTAAATAGGTACACGGAAAAAAAATCTGATAAAATTACCATACTATATTCCATTTAAAAAAGAAGCCAAAGATAAGAGAAACCCTAGTTCTCGTATTAAAAATCAAAATATACGGCATTTCAAACCTTTATTTGGCTATTTAGCAATTCGTATAAAACGGTTTTTCCAAAAATTTCGGTTTTAAAAACTATAGTTCTTATTACCTCGCATTTATTAAAAAAATATGACATTAAAATGCAAATTTAATCGAATGAATAGTTTTTATGCTTTGTTCTAAGCTATCGTGATAAAAATACCAAATTTTGCCACATTTACCAAATTTTATAAAACGTTAAAAACCATATATAATTCCTACTTTAACCAAATTTATAAACAAAGGTCTTCGGTAAAAATAACCGAGCTTTTTGGTGTTGCCATAGAGCTAGAAGCACGCTAAATTTTACCATTTTCTGGTAATTTTGACCTAACTTTTTTTCTTTGTGTAGGGTGAGACAACACAATTAAAATATTGTCTAACATAGGCATAATTATTTCCTAAACTTTCACATGTTAGGGCAACCTCAACACTAAGATACAAGCTTCTATGAATTCATGTAATCGTAGTACTATTTTAAAGTACCAAAATGATTGATTACTTACCATTTGAATTTGTAAAAAATGATTTTTCAAGCTTTGAAGATCCAAGAAAATAACTTTTATAAATTAGCAGTTGCGTTAAGTTTTAAAGCCACATCTTTTTAAGTACGAATTATTTATTCAAATGTAACTAAAAGTAGTGGAATAGATATCTTTAAAAGTTTCAGAAATTTTTTTATTTGAAAAAAATACAATTCATTTGTAATCAAAAATCAAATCTATGGTAAATTCATATTTAAGCGAACGAAAAAATTAAATTTCTCCAATCCTAACTGAGGAAAGCAAACTTTTAAGGAGCATTAAGAGCTGTTATTATAGAATACCAAGTACATTATATTACTGAAATGGATTAAATGGATATAAATGGATTAATGGATATATATATATATATATATATATATATATATATATATATATATATATATATATATATATATATATATATATATATATATATATATATATATATATATATATATATATATATATATATATATATATATATATTTATATATATATATATATATATATATATATATATTAATTAATATTTATTTAGACTATTCTTAATTTTTTATTTTGACTTCGTCGTTTTAAAAACACTCACAAATTTGGCATTTAGTTTCTGTAAAACAGTTTTCAATGAATGAAACGAAAAATATTCAAAATATTAATGGCATACTTAATATATATAGAAATCGAGTTAACATAGTTGTCATTAAAGAAGCAGAGCTCCTTTTGTTTCTTTTCAGACTTAGTCTTAAGCATATACTATACCAAATTAAGCGTCAAGCAACGAACCCTTAATCATATTTTCACGCGTTTCCATAAGAATAAAAAAAATTAACGAAATAATGTAATGGAAAAAGTTATATTTTGTTCGATACATTTTTTTTTAAATTATGAAAACCATTTCTTTCGAGTTTATTTATAATGTTAGGATGACCAAAATGTAAAACACAAATATTAAAAAGTTAACACGAAAAGTCTACCTCTTAAATACTTAAAAAATTCAAAAAAAAAAAACTTTGGGGTAAAGACCATAAAACCCTATGACTAGTCCATAAAGTCTATGGTAATTTCCTCTTCTTGGTGCACAGTTTTTACGGAAATACCATATTTATTGCAAATTTTATGGTCTGGTATGGAAAAAGGCAAAGGATGTTCTATAACGTTAAAATAGTGAACTCGACATTCACATTTTATACAAGAAATATGTTTTAAAATATTGAACAGCATACAAACTGTCACTGTACTATAATTTATTATTCAAGCAGTACATCATATTTTTAGAACAAAACCTATTCAATATTGGAAACAATCTCTCTCGATAAAAAAAAAAAACTTAGGAAATAACAGAATATTTCCTAGTAGAAGGGTAATCAATTCGGATGCGTCTCAGTTACATGTTTGTTAGCTTTAATAATTGTCTATATAGCGTTCCGGTTTACTATTTTAATTGGTTGTTTGCCTGCATAACAGTTCGAATATTCACCTTGTAAGAGTAAGCTGGGGTTGTTTTTAACATATTAATTTTAATTTCCTACGAGTTTCGAATTTCGACAATAAAATTTCGACAACCAAGTTGTCTATAGCGTTTCGACAGTCATTAAGATAATTGTTTACTCTAATGTTTCATTCGTTCAAAACTCAGTAATTCAAAAGGTTAAAAATCACATAAATGTTAACGCTCTGACAATTTCTTAAAACAAATATTGATATAATATTTTCTTGTAATATTTCGTTCCAGAATATGCGAAGACTTCAAAAATCGGTGGAATTTGTTTATTAAAATGTTTTATTCACAGATATATATGGTGTAAGGGTATTATGAAACGCATAAAATTTGGCATCATGAACAAGTTCTTGAACCAACAAACAGTAAGATAATTGTTTCATTGAATGTTTTGTTCGGTGATATGTTTGGTAGTCAAAAATATCATGAATTTTACAGCCAAGATAAACTGCAGAATCAAAAATAACTATACTCCTAAAAAAATAGTAAAAAAAATAAAGACTATTGCGATATAGGATTTAAATAATTATCCACGACTGCATATAGTTTCGTTTTATTTCGTTATCAAGCTATACAAATATGCTTCCAAGCATTATAAAAGCTTTAAAAAGTTAAACACGTCGAACAGAAATGTAATTCGTGCTATCTTTTACGATATATATCATAGAAACATTGAAAAAAGGTTATAGTTTCATAGCCTTACTAAACTCCTAGATTTGACGACATATTTTGATAACTAAGGAGAACTGGAAAAAGAAACAACTATAAGACATTGCAAATGCATTGGATTTGATTGGACCACTAAAACTTGTGCGTCTTATGCTGACATGCTGTTAACAAATCAAAAGCGAAATAAAAAATATTCACTTTTGCTTTGCAGTAGAAGAAAATCGTCTGCAGGAAACAATATTTATTATTCTTTTATCGGTTTCTTTAAATGACTTACATTTATTGCGATTTTTAGAAAACATTTTCATTCATTCTTCGCACTTGCTAATAATTATTCTTGTTAATAACTTATTATTATTAATAAGAAAGTAAGACAAAAGGAGGCAGTGCAAATCTTTTCTAGAGTTGGTAGTATTGATATACGTTCGCATGGAGAAATGGGCATCCATTTGGGGCGCACTTAGATGCAAACATAGGGAAAATGGTTTTTTCCTAACTTGTAACAGTGTCAATTGGTTCATCTACTGTCAGAGAGGCAATAGTTAATTTTGTTTTATCCTAATTAACGTAAAAACGATAATTTTTGGCTTGTCCAATTTCTGAAATTACTGAATCGATTTCTATACTTATATCATTTGGTGCGCATTCTAAAATGGCGGATTTTTCTAAATTAAAAATTTGAACTTTTAAAATTGTCATAAAAAATATGGATTACTTTTGTAAAAACAAAATGCTTAAGAATAAACGAAAAGTCAACAACAAAAATTAGAATGCTTATAATTAGCTGGTACCATATCAAGAACAAAACAAAGAAAAAGTTCTTAAAATTCTATTCAGTATTTCTCTGAGAAAAGAAACATCAAAGCTGACGGTTCCAGCATTGGCCGGGGATAGAACATCCGACTTCTCTTAAGAGCGATTTCATGTCATTCTGTCAAAATTGATTTTTGGTCACTAAAAATGTAATAAAGGTTACTAAATTTTATAAAAAGAAGAATCGCTTTATTATTTATGCTCTAAAATTGCATTTTTTACAAATATATGTTTGTAGAATTAAATTTCAAGTACAATTATAAGCATTTTTTTTGTTAGTATGGAATGACGCATATTTTAGTTTTAGAAGTTATCTTTAACAACAAAAAAAAAAAACAGATTTCAATCATTTACGTTATAATTCGAGAATTTTTCGAAAAATTTGTCTTAAAATTTTATTTAACAACATAACAAAATTATCAGAATTTAACGTAAAATATAAGCGCTTTAATTTCACAAATGTTTTTTTTTTCTAAACTTGAAGCACTTATTTTCACATTTTGAATAATAAATAAAATAAAATGTGATTTTTTCATTGTAATTGAATTCATATATAATATATATAACACAAGAGGTCAACGACATTTATATTAAGAATCTTTGAACATTTATATTTCTGTTTTTTCTGTTACAGACGATTTATAATAAGAAAGTGAAACAAACGAACCCAAAACTATTATTTTTTCGTTACGATGCATTCAAACTTTCAAAAGATAATTTTTAATGCAATTATTAATAATTGACATTATCTCTTTACTGCATCTGGCAAGAGAAATAAACCTTTTTTTTTCTCACTATCGTTTTCAAACCTTTTTAATTTAGTTTGGTTCTGAATTATTGCTGTGAAACGTTAATACAAATATGGTAATGAGTTTTTTTTTTGGTGTAAATGCAAAAACTATCGACATATAGGATATTCAAGTGTTTTCTAAGATTTATCTTTTTGTTTCTTTCTATGGTTGTATATGAATACAAATTGTTTGAAAAATGGCATGGAGTTTCTTGACTCATTATTCGACATAGAATGAACAAATAAGATCAGATACTAGAAAAACTTTTTAAGTTCCATGAGCAAATAGTAAAAAAGTATATTTAAAGAAGACAGCTTTCTTTGTTTGCAAAATAAAAGACGAAAGAGCGATGAAAGATGAAAGAACGTCTCACTTACGTGTAAGTAATCAAAATTTGCCATTTTCAAAACCTTTTGTATTTGATGTGCCGGATATTAATCGATCTTCTTGATATAATTAGTTTTTTAATCATGTATTCGATGTGTTGGGTATTCTATTTTCTCTACATAATATTGCGTTTTAAGTACAACATGCCACATATATTTGATAAGAATGATATTCTATTTTTTCAAAATGCTTCTATTTTATTTTCTCAAAAAAATTACTGTTCTTATAATTACTAGTATTTTGCGTGTGGGATTTTCTATTTTATCTGTAAAATACTGAATTTAGATTACCGCATATATTTCATACACAAAATATCCTATTTTCTCCATAAAATGCCGAATATTTAATTACCCATAGTATTAACGAATTTTTCGAAGACGTTAATTCGATGGGATAATTAAATATTCGGTAAGGCTGTTTTTTTAATTACTTCTTATATCCTATATGTTGGTACATTTTATTTCTTTTTAATAATAGAGTCTGATTTATTATTATTATTTTTTTCTGCATAGTATATGTTGAAAACATCGTATAATTGTAATACTATTAGTATTCATATAAAGAAATTAAATGAATAATCTATTTTAATGTAAATTAGCATTTTAGGAAAGCACTTATTGATCAATATTTCTCCGGATACATAATATATATATATATATATATATATATATATATATATATATATATATATATATATATATATATATATATATATATATATATATATATATATATATATATATATATATATATATATATATATATATACATATATATATATATATATATACATATATATATATATATATATATATATATATATATATATATATATATATTATGTATCCGGATATATATTATGTATCCATCGCTTTATTATATATATATATATATAAAGCGATGCAATTTGGCATGCTGATCGTTCGAAGCACTGGGAAGGTCACTATCGATATTAGAACGTTATACTACGGATCGTGTTTTAGTGGGATGATTGGTTAAGCTTTAGTCATTGCTTAAAATTAAGTTATAAACTACTCTGTTTCTTTTTTTTCTCGATATTTTAAAGATAACATGAGCGATATTTGCTAGCTTATAGCTCTATTTGATTGTTTGAAAAAAATTATGGCACATACTTCAATGTTTAGTTATTTCTTGCTTGCTTTGCTAGATAAATTCAAAACAACGTCAACGTGATAGCATGTGAAGATGACGTCGCTAAATTAGTATTTTTAAAGTTATCTGATACCGCGTGTTTATTTTGTCCATAGTAATTATTTTTAACAAGCGTTTCTATTAAAGTAACTAATTTAAAATCAACAATAATTAAAACGAGAAAAAAATAATTATGTATTGAAAGTCAAAAATAATGAAAAAGTATCCGTTTAGAGGAAAAGGAAAAAAATGTTCATACTATTATTGATGCAAATGACGCTTAATTAAAATTGGTAATATGTACTGAAGGTAAGGGTGCAGTTTTAATATGAATTCTACAGCGGATTTTCCGTAGTTTAAGGAAATATTTTTTCCAGCGGTAGCGTACTAATATTTTAATGAATTAAAAATATAAGAACTTCGCAAGCCTAGTAGTGTGCCCACAAAAATTACATCCTATGAAAATGATAGTGAAATGTAATTTGCACTCATCTAATATTTTAATTAAAATAATGTAAAATTGAGAGTCTCTCTGTTTGTACTTCATAGACTTCTAAACCATCCGATCGAGACCGATGAAATTTGGCATACAGATAGTACATTAGAACATTTTACTACGTACTGTTCGAGCGGGATGAGCAGGAAACGAGTTTTTTCATGGGATTAACATTACCTATGATAATTTTTTTTGGATTATTATTTTTAAATTGACAGTTAAATAACAATTAAATAAGAAGGGACATATTCGCAATCTTTAAGGTTACTTAAAATATTACACGCACACTTAAAATGTTAAGTGTTGAAATGAAAATGTTAAGCTCACATCTTATATATGTGGCAAAAGTAATGGCAAATTTTTCGTAAAAATTAGCATAGCCCAGATTATACACATTAAATAAGAAGGAAAAAATGGAGTAATGCCGGGTAACTAAGATTCGAAGTTCTGTTGGAGCTTAACTAGAAGCTGTTAGATTTACTCAAGATTTTTATTGTTTAGTTATATCATTCCAGAAAAATCATTAATGTACTACTATTTTTAGAAATGATTTTTTTCTATAAAAAGACAAATATTACCTGAATAGTGGGGTAAAACCAGGTACACATGTTAACTTATGGGAAATTTGGAAATGCGAGACTTCAAGCGAAAAATTTGCTGACATTTCGATTTTATATTAATTTAAGAAAATTATGCACGCAATTGTCATGTAATGTAGTCAAGGCCGTATTCAAGGAGGGGAGGGAGATGAACAGTTAACCTGGGGCCCGGTACTGCAGCAAATCCGATCAAAATTCTTTACAAAAAATTTAGGCACATTAAATATTTTTAAAGAAAATAATTACAGAGAATTTCTTTATGTCTATATATGAACAAGGTATTTGTATTATAAATTTTGAAAAAAATTTTAACATAGTTTTCAAAGTTCATAATTTTTTACAAGGCCTTCAATATAAGTCTACGGACGTCTGAGGTCTTTTTTTATGACTGTAATGACCAATAAATAAGGAGGAAATTTATTTTATTTTATAACCGACGTTGAACAATCGACCCAATTTTGGATTTATGACTACTAATATTCAACCCCCCCCAATATAGAAACCCCCCCCCAATATATACCCAATGTAGAAAGGACTCCTAGATCAAGTAACGGGAGAAATTTCCCTTCGTGGAAGACTTTTTGACGGAAATAAACCGCATTTGCTTTACATGGAGATGAAAACCACGAAAAAAAACATGGTTAGCTTGACGGCAAAGGAACTCTAACGCATGATCTGTCTACCACAGTGGATATTTTACGTCAGCACTATGGTTGGGGCAAAAGCCGAATGCGAAATCCGCATCGACCATCCTTCTCTGGGATTCGAGCCCGGTTTACCTCATTAGAAGGCGAAAGTTCCAATAAATAAGGATAGATTAAAAACAAGAGATTAAAGAGTATACAAAGTAAAACAAATTTTTATACACAGATTCTTTGAATTAATTAATTAACAAAAACTCGCCTCTATCTTAGATACTTCTTGACTAATAAAGTGAAAATCTGAGTTTGACCGCTAGAAAACAGAACTAATTTTCACACAATCGTGGCACTTGGTTTTACCTTAGGTCTTACGCTTTCCGAGAGTGTAAATTTTCATTTTTGCGCCCTGACCGCATAGATTGAATTGCAGATACAAATTATACGTTGGTGAACAGAGATGAGAGCTCTGTCATCGGGTTAACCATTGTCATTGGGTTAACCATTAAAGGTTTTCATTTCTTTAACTTCATTTTGAAACAAATCGCTAATTATTTTCTCTTAAAATATTATTCTAGAAGATGAATGTGATCTGGTTCTATTAACAAATGTTCTCTTGGCATCAAGATTCAAGGCAAGGAATCCAAAAATGAATAAAACTGCATATCCACTGACTGTATTCGCTGTTCAACATCAGAAATTCGCCAATATAATGAAGAAAATTGAGAATCGCGTTACTAATAACGATGACGTTGTTTCCGTGGTGGAAACAATGCCCAAAACAAATTTATCAACATTTTTATAATTTTAATGAAGAAATTTAAATCAATTTGCGTGTTTAAACAGCTATAGATATTTTTTGTGTGCATAAAACTAACAAAAACATATTTATTCAGTCTTAAACATACCAATCAATAGATGTAATGAAATAGCATAAAATTTTGACCACAATCAGTGTAACAATTGACCAAATCAATAATTACCGAATTCATGCCAAGAATGCAATGAATGCCGGTAGAGCATCTTCGCAGCGAATGTTGAGCCCACGTTGCTTTTGAATCGTTTTTGGACGTTAAATCCTTAAATATAATTTTTTCCCGATATTTAATAACAATTGATTTTCTTAAAAATAATTCCTTCCAAAAACTAGTTTTTTAATTTAAATATTTGTCATGATTTGTTTGAAAATTGATAGAAAAATTTCAAATTGTAATTTATAAAAATTTTACCACCCTTTAAAACTGCGTAATGGAAATCCAAAATAGTAACACTTTTCACATTTAAAATTTTATTTGTTATAAATAGTAGATCTGAAACATTTCAATGAAGAAAAATAGTTCTTCAGCTATGTAAACACTTTTTTTTTATGAAAATATTTGTGCAGTAAAAATAAGTAAATGATTTCTGCAACAGCGTTTTGGGACTCAGTGGGGATAATAATGGTTATGGCTCCACAATTTTGTAATTAAAAGTATGATTGTGGCAATGTGGTCAGAATTGCGTATAAGCCACTTTTACTCGTTAAGCGGATAGTCTACTCACTGACCTATCTAGGCTTTAAATCACCACTAAGCATCGAACTTAAATCACCACTAAGCACTGAGGACTTCTTCACTATGATAACTCAATGACTTTAATCATCGAACTTTTTAGTAGTTTTCTCCAAATCTGCAAGTGGTAGGAATTATTAAACTGGATGTTGCCTACTATCAACTTGTATCGTATCAACTTGTGAAATATTAAGTTATCATGTTTAAGTGAATAAATAGATAGTGAGTTACCAAAAATGAATGTAATAACTATAATAAACACAATAATAGTATAAAAAGCCTAGAAAATAAGTGCTAATTAAACATTATGATGGATATTACAAAGTTAAAGCGCTATTTTCTGAGAAGTCTTCATAATGTTTTTAACCAAATTAGCCTAATATAATGAAAAAATATTGTTCAGGTTAACTTCAAAGATGACACTATTTTCTGCAAAGTAGATATTTTGTTTAATTTAGACCTCCCAAATTGCTTTGATTTTAATTAAGAGTTTTCTATATTTTGAATCGAAATTGCAAATTGAATAGGTTTCTTTATATTTAACTCTTACTTGCAGTTCTTATACTTTTTCGCGAGTAAGATGAAGCTTTCATTCACTAATTCCAGTTTACTTTTATAATATCAACTTGTTAAGATTACATCGTTTTTGATTTGGATATAGATACAATTTTCTTATAATCATTTAGTTTCAGAATAGGAGAAATCGATTTAATAGAAACGTTTAGTGTAAGATAAAAAAAAATGCAACATATCGGTCTGTCAAATCACTAACAGAAAGATCATTACTTAAATCACCATGAGACTCATCAGTTGGTTATCAATCACTACTTTTCCGTTCTTGATTCATAGGAAAACTAAATTTTTTTTAATATGTAGCAATAACTTCGTGTCTTACACATTGATTCACACGTCTTAAAAGAGGTTTTTTTTTAGACAAAAAAATGTTGTTTAATTAAAAATCAACGGTATAGAAGGAGAGACACTAGAGCAGGAAAATTCTTTAAAAAAGTTATCAATTGGATGCTTGCAATTCGAGAAAAAATAAACTGATTAAATCAGTTTATTTCAGTTTATTTAGTTTATTTATCAGTTTATTCAGTTAGTACTAAAAAAATAAACTGATGATTTAAATCAGTTATAATTGGATAACTGTAAGCGGCGTCATGCGTTTGCTTCGAATCTGGTTGTCTTCTTAAGCGATAAATGTCACAATCTACCTACGATGACGTCCCTTGCTGATATCAAACTGTTATAACTTTATTATAAGCCTAACTTCCGAAATGAGAACTTAGTTTATAGTTAGTTCAAGTTCCAGCCCTTTATCAATAGTTATAAAAGCTTAGTATAGATGCGAGTAAATGGTTTAAAAAATAACTTGCCCGTAGTTGAAAATATCAATGAAGTGAATGTCCAGTAGTTGAGTTGCTCTCAAGCGTATCAATACTATTCAGCACTACCTAATGTGCACTTGTACTACCTAAAGTGTACTAAGAAGTACAATTTTGGTAACTACCTAAAATAATAAACTTAACTTTTTTTCAAAACCCAAACATTATTTAGCAAGGGAACGTGTAAAACACTGTAGAATAAGTTGATTAACCATAAAGTGCAGTTGATAACTTGTACTTAAGTTTACATATTCTTACAAAGGATGTGAAAACAATTACTTTGGATCGGAAGCTTATAAAATCAATGAACTTAAATTATAATTTAATGCGCATACACATCGATTTGATTCTTCCTCAAAGATCTCTACATAAATGAAACTTTCTGTTAGAGTGTCCCTCACTTAATTCTTTTTTTTTTTTAAAGTAAAAGGAAAGATAGTACGATTTGGGAGAGGTATTATTCAGGCTACTTTACTCGAAGGTAGCAACATAATTCAAAACAATTCGAATTTGTGAAATTTTTGCTTATTCACTAGATTTAATTAAATTTCGTTTTGAATGACATAGTCTTAAAATTCTGTAAAATTTCATACTTTGTAGTTACAAAGGATTTAATTCATTGATAAAAATCATGATCAAAAAATCTCTTTTCAGTGATTTCATAGCTCCTTGATATTATAAAGTTTTAGACTTCCAAATTTTATAAATATCTATATAGCTAATTGCTTACTTTAGTAAGAGATATTTTGAAATATACGAAAAAAGCATTAGATAATTTTGAATGTTAACCGGTCTCTGAACTAAAAATATATATGATGTGCTTTCTGAACCATTAAGATTAAAGAGATTTTAGCACAGAAAAATTGGATAGTTGCATCAAAAGTTATTCATGATATTTCATTTTTTTTATGCTAATTGTTAACACTTTACCACAAATGATGGTTATAGCTTTCCATTGTTTGGTAATATGGAGACAAATGACGGCCATAGCCGCTAACAGAATGTTTATCATTTCAAACAAAAATATCTTTTAGTGGATCTGTTAACTACCATTTCTTTTTTAAAACTAATCTCTATTCTTCAATATCAGATTCATCAGAGAAAATGTATCTTAAAATTTGGTTAGCTCAAAATCCTTTAAGATCTTCGAATTTGGAATAGAGGTCACGAAAATTTTCGAGACCAATAAACAACCTGATCCTGTGCGTTTTAATTATTAAAAAACTGGAGCATCGAAGGGTACTTAATGTATTTGTTTGTAAATTATTTATTAATTCATCGTAAAAAATTCAATATTGCAGAAAACATATTAACTGTTCGCTTATTTGAGAAGAGAAAAAAATCTCGTCAGGAGCAAATGACAGTTAAAGCCGTCGAGAATTTTGATGAAAAGAACTGAGACAAAATGCAATGATTTTCACCTCCAAAAAAATAACTGACACTCAATTTCAATTGGCAGTCATAAGCAACTGTAAAAAATGCGTTTCTGAGCTCGATCGTCAAATTAAAAGAGTACGGCTACCTTTTAATTAATTTACCATAAAATTAACATATCAGTGTTTACTTTTTTTGTCACACATTTTTGTAGGTATGAAATCTAAAAGCGATGTTATCAAATTTGAAATCATTTATTTACTTTAATTTTTCATTCGATCATTAAATTGTACTATGAAAAACAGCATTTAAGCGCCTTTAGATTTAGTAGAAGGAGAATATATTAATCTCTTGTTGATTCAACCACTTAACTTAAGTGGTAAAGGAACTTTAATGGGCATCCATGTCTATATTTTTCTTCCAAACAAAAATGTAGCTAATTAATTTAAGAAACCTCCGTGATTCGTTAAAATGAAATACATTTAATTTTGATTCATCTATTTATCAATTAAAATAATAATCTTAAATAATTATTATTTAATAAAATGAAGAAAAAAAAATTCGTAATTCAGGAATAGGTTTTTTTAAAAAAAAAATATTACAAATTGGTTAAGGTTAATGTGTTAACCTGCCTACTGCAACTCAACACTGCCAATCCAATATCCTCTAGCAACAAGGAGCATAAAAACTAATGTTTTCTTTTCTCTTTTTGATTATTATTCTACTTTGTATGTAAACGATCTGCTTTTGTTATTGTCGTTGGTTTTCAACTATAATTTATTTATTATTATTCAAAACTGTTCATTATATAAATTTTATTAAAAGAAGCGTGCCTAATTATTTCTCTCAAAATTCGTATAGCCAAGTTGGACCTGCAGACGTGCTGTAAATCACTTCCGGGTCACCAATGTGGGGAGTTTCGTTATAGGCCATGACAACCTTCATCTATCAAAAGGTGCTTCAAGATTTAATCGAGTTAGCATGTTTTATATACTAGTGAATTGGTGGTTAATAATCGTAGTGGTAGTTACGACACAGTTAATTAATTTTTTTATTAATTAATCATTATTTTTGAGTTTTGTAAATTTAATCCTTGAAATTGGCATTTATTGTGTAAAAATCCTATTTTCGGGTCTTTTGATTCAACGGTTTGACGTTCCTTTTGGTTTGACTTGAGTTGAAAAAAATATGTTGCTCGCATATAGTTCCCGTTCCTTCTATGGACGCGTTTGTAATCCTGAGATGTGAGGCCCTCAAAAATTGCGCAATCTTCCGAGTTTAATCGGTAGTGGAATTTTACGAACGATTCCGAACAGACAGCTGTCTGCCATTTCTAAACATGCTTGTATTCATAAAATCCGATGAACTTCTTTCATATTTTTAAAAAATTAATATTCTTTATTTGTTTTGCCACAGATTTTATGCAGTTATTCACGGATTTTATGGTGTAATTAAAAGGTATGGAATTCTGTAATAAATATAAAAACATTGAAATGCATGTTGATCATTTTATTGAGTTAGTGTTAGGAATTTTATGACATGTTTTTCGCTATTTTAGTTCGATTTCTTTTTTTTAAAAATATAACATTCCTTAGATCTTTCCATTTAATATTTTAGTTTCACGACTTGCTTTGCACTAATTGCTATTAAATATTTTATGATATTCATTATCAGATATAGCTATAGTTTAAAATTGTTCTATGCTATCCCTTCGAAGATAAATAATGCGATATTGAAGTATATGAATGATTTAAAAAAAATCCTCCTCCCAATTAAAAAACCTAGATATCTATTTTCTCATTCCTTAAAAGACTTTTTTTTTTTTATCCAGCTTACTTATTTGTAAAAAATTCCATTAATATTTAAAATCGAGCAATTTAAATCAAGGTAATTTAGATAGTGTTTATTGATTAGTAGTAGTTTTAATCTGCTTATCAAATATATGGGATTATGTATATCTTAATATGTTTTATTTTTGTGTTATTCTAGGTGATCTATGGTTCCTGTTTTATACTAAGAAGTACTTATAAAAACTATTGTTGGCTGGAAACCTGCAATAAATTGTCCTAGTTCTTTTTGTGATAAATGAATTGTAGTGGTATCATCCTGAAAGAATAATCTAGCCCAGAAGAAGTTGGATAAAAATATAAATTACATTATGTCTTGTAATTGTATTTAAAATTGTCTGCAATGTAAATAAATAAAATCTCTATCTTCTTAAAGTGATCATGACTTATGAGTAGGATTGTTGATTTAAAAAATTCTTACGAAAAAAAATCTACCTATTTGATTTATATCATATATTTTTGTTTTGTTTAACTGAGACATTTCTCTTAATATATGCATGGATGGAAAAATATTCAACAATTAAGAACATTTTCTAATTAAGAATTAAATATGTACTTCAATTTATCATTATTATTTATCAGAAATTTAGTTGATGTAAAAAAAGTTTACTTGATGATAAAAGCTACTGAGTTATTTTAATTTTATATATCATTTAGTGTTATTATATTTCATTTTCAATAATTGATTATTTTCATTTAAAATTTTTATTTTGATATCTTGTCTATTACTAATGTGTTCTGATATTAATTATATTAAACTTTTGATTTGGTTATACTTTCTTATCTATTTAATAAATTAAATTCATTTTTTTTAAATATTGTAAAGATGTGTATTAACTTCTTGAAAAAAAGTAAATAAATGAGAGTATCTCGTCAGACCTGGTATATTTTGACTAAGCACTTACTTCAGATGTTTTTAAAGTAACAGTCAATTTTTCAAAAACTCAGAATCTGCTGAAGTATTCGAATCTGCTAAAAATATTTTTATTTCATTTATCGTGGTATGAAAACTTTGTAACTCATTTTACAAAGCTAAATTACAAGTTAACTTGATGGAATTTTCTGTAGCCTTAAAATTTTTTTTTTATTTTCACATGTTGCTGGTTATCTGTGTTCAGTGATGTATTACAGGTAATGAACAGGTTAAAAATTACCTATAATATCACATATAAGTAGGGATAAAATTTTAAATGAAAAATTCTTTACATGTTTCAGCATTGTATGAAAATATGTTCTGTTTATTAATATAAAAATAGTTATTGAATCTGAAAACATTACCAATAATCTAAAATGTTTTCATTATATCTTTAAATCTAAAATAACTATTTTCTGTTAATTTAAATGTAATAATGAAAGTTTAATATATTCTAACAGTTATATGTTTATATAGTTTTAGACATATGTTATAGTTTCTTATATTCCTTTACCAGAATTTTTAAAATTCATGAGATTATTTTTTTCAAATTGTTTTTTTTTTTTTTAGTTTTCACTTATTTAGGAATTGCTAGAAATTAATTCTATCATTTAGTCTGCAATTATAATCTGTTTAAATATTTGATATTTCTTTTTTAAAGAGTTTTTTAATTTTTTCTACTAGGGTTGACATAAATCTATTTTTTTCCTACGTGGTTTTACTGTAATGTGGAAAAAAACCTATAATTCCTGTGCATGTATAATAGTTAATAGTAGTAGTCTCCAAGCATTGAAACTAATGTACTTGCTCCTTTTTTTTTCCTACTTATTTGTAGTGTCATGTGCCACTTTTTTTTAAAAAAAAGTAAAGTGGTCTAAAAAAAATAGTTTGTATCGACTTATGGCAAATACACTGTTCACAAAAATTAAAGGAGCACATGAAATATTAATTTTATATACTTGCTCTCTTAATTCTTTTGAATAGTGTATTTTTAATGTTAGTGGGGAAGCAAATTTCAAACGCAACTAATTTTTTTGATTCTGATTGGCAGATATGCATATTGTATACACTGTTTGCAGAAAACTTGTCACCATCAGACTTCTTTAATATTACTCACTTTTATAAATTTAAGTCTTACAATATGTGTACTGAATTTTAGAGTAGGCTCAAAAATATGAAAATTATATGCATTTTGAGTATTCATTGTATATATATACAATGTATAGTAAAAATTATACAATTTAGATATAAATAAATGGTCAAAATTTTTATATTCTATTCTGCAAAGAATTTTAGAGAAATTGGCCACAATAATGGAAAATTTGGTAGGTCAATAACTAGTTTTATATGTTCCAAAAATAATTAATTTCCTTAAATTTAAAGAAAAAAGTGATGGTATGTATTACAACTAACATTTTTTGTAGAAATTTCGTCAAAATTAAAAAGTGATTAATGGGTTGAAACTAGTTGCAAGCAGTGGCACAGTTTTAAGTCACGGAACACCCTCCAAAATTACACATCACATGATTAACAAACTAATGCATGGTCTGTTAGATGTTGATATAAAAAAGTTTTCATTATTAATTTCAATATAATGGACATTTATATATATCTGTGTGTGTCAAAAGATAGGAAATAACCCCCCTCCTCCCCCCCATAAAAAAAACATTAAAACTACACCACTGGTTGCAAGAGTCAATAAATTGCTTGCCGAAAGCTTTTCATTTCATCTAAATCTGCTGATTGGTACAAATGTTTTTAGGCCCGTCAATCGATGCAATGAGAATTGTGTATTACAGTATACTCTCAATTTGTCGAAAACCTTGTTATGTCAAAAAAATATTTTTCTCCTTGACATTATACATCCACCTAATGCTAATTTGAATTCCTATGTTGAAGTTTCTTCTCAAATCCTCATTATGTCAAATTTTTTTACAAATAAAAAATCTTTCTCATTTAATGCACAATTAGTTTTGTCTAATTATCATTGTTGTGTTTAGACTTATAGGTAACGATCATTCATTACATACATATTTATTAGCAGTTATTATTTTGTTTCATGACTTTTTAGAGTAATATTTTAGAAAATATTTTTCTACTCTTTGGAACTTATTTAGTTATGAGCTTATCTCAAAATTTTTAGTGTCCCTTCAATTTTGAGATATCGGGATTATATTGTGCTAATATTTAAACAAACCTATATGAATAATAGCTAATTTGTCACTTCAACCACACTTTCAAGTATGAATGTGCCCTTATGAAATATTGATGTTAGTTCAGTAGAAGGGAATAAATATATATACTCCGTAATTTTTGATGCACTTTAATTTTCAGAGTAAATAAAAGAGCATTAAACATCTAACAAAATAATTTATGATTTTCTAGTGTTTTTAAAATATTTACTGCTAAGAAAAACATAAAGCTGAAGATTAAAAAAATAATTTGTTAAAAATGGTTTAGAATTACTAATTCCCTCATGTAAACATGAATAAATATTTCAGTTCTTTAAATTCCTTATTCAAAACCATTTTCCAACAAAGTTTGTCTTCTAAAGATAGGAAAGAAATCACTAATAGTAGTAATTAACTACAAAAATGTAGTTTTTTGGCCCATTGTATATGCATATAGAATTTATAATTGGACTAATTTAATCTGCTGTTTTGTGATTTCAATTTAAAATCTATTTTGATCAAACAGGTTATTTTGTATACACATTTAAATACTTGAAGACGAAAAACGCTTAGTAAATAAATGTAACAAAATGTATATTTTTGCATCGCTGTCTGGTTTCTTGCCAAGATATCACTTTTGAAATGGCAATTAATGTGCATAAAAAAATAAGGGAGTGTGGTTATGAATAGGCCACTAAAAATATATGAAAAAGTATTTACATAAAATTAATTTAAATGCTACCAATAAATGAAGTTAGTGTCAAACACATCAAATGTGAAAAATTTATGAGTGATTTTTTTCTGCAAAATAAATACTACCTAAAAAGGTTATTTAATGACAATTATAGAACCTTTTGTAGACTAACTTTAAATACATGTCAGTGTTTGAATTTAAATGATCTTCAGAATTATGAATACACCACCTTTGCCCTGATTATGAAGATTATTTTTCCAATTTAGAATCTCTTTCTCTTTTTTTTTCCTTTGATGTATAAAATTTTTATATGGCTGTTAAAGATTTTAGATTAAATGGTAGTTCAAAAGGCATAGTTTATAATCATTTCTAAAGAAAAAACTTGCCATATGATGTATTCAAAATATTAGTTTTTTAGAAATTAATTACAATTTGATTATGTGAACACACAAACAAAATTAGACAGCAAAATTGATGACACAATTTTAAGAAAATAAAGAACAAATAGTGTTTTTCTAAGCATTTATTTCATGAAAGATAAGAGATATATTAGGTAACATACTAAATAAGCTGAATAAAATAAACAAATCACAAATTTTCTGCTCATTTTTAAATGAGAAAATAAATCTTGCTACACATATTTAAGCAGAATTATTTCAATACTTAGACAAGACTAATTCACGACAGACAAGGTTGTCTCAGCAAGCTCCGCCAATAATCTCTATTAGACCTTGTGGTCTATCAGTCATTGTCCCTAAATATTTCTTATGGTCTACCTTTACACAAACCATCCATCTTGAGTAAGGAATTCCTATTTTATGAACACCCTATACACTTGTAAAGAACCTTTTTTTTTTATTTAAAAAAAAAAAACAAGATTATCACATTTAAAAGCAGTCCAAACAATCTGATATGGCACTTATTTCATTACAGGGTAGCTTAATTATTAAAAAAAAAAAAAAGGAAAATCTGAACTTACTTTATAACAACTTTTTTAAGACCGTGTTAAGATTATTTCTTTTTAATATTGCAATTTATAAGTTGAAAATATATTTCCTAAATCAAAATTTAATGTGATTTTGGAAATGGTGCTTTAAAACTGGGAGTAAAACATGAAATTAAAGTAAATTAGTTTTTTATCTTAAATTGAGCTATCAATGCTTCCAAGAATAAATTTTCTGGTGAAAAGGCTAATCCCAACGCAAGTGAACAAAGGAAATTTAATGATAAGCAACATCATGAAATGATATTGCAGAATTACAAATTTTGAAAGTTGGTTCGAGTGAATATTTTAAGTAGCTTACATTCGTCAATAAAAATATAATACAGGGTTAAAGAAAACATAGAATCACTCAAAGAAAATAGGACAAAGTATGCAAAATTTCTTATTAATTAATTTCATTTCGGAAAAAATATGGTGACTGAAGGTAAGAAATGCTAAAATTAAAATGGGGGACTTAGGAGGCATTTATAGGCTACAAAGAATACAAATTTAAAATAAAATACATAAAACTTAATTTATGATCTTAGAAAATAAATATTTTATTGCAAGCTATAAGTAGGCTTGTAAAATAAAAGCATTATTTACAAAAAAGAAGTAATTCACATTCTTTGACATAAAATTGAATTCATTTTCTTACGAAAAATCAAACTAGAATAAACTTATTTGTAAAAGATTAGCCAAGGGTCTCAATTCTTGTTTCCGAAACGCGTGGCAATAACTTTCCGTGGGGAAATGTATGGAATTAAGTTGCTGGACGTCTTTTTCTGTGTTCCATATACTTCTCTCTAAAAATAAATTAAGCCTTGTTATATAAACAAAAATATTTTATCGTAAAAATGAATGAAACTACTCAATTAAAAGAAAAATATAGAATTTAAATATTCACTCTATTAAAAGGAAGCATTAAATCGAACAAATATTAAAATATACGAGAGCTTGTTTACTTATAGAATTAAAATTTTTTAAGAAAATAACTAAGTAACAAAAAAATTATGAAAAAAGTACACTTTAATAAAATAAATAATAGGCTAATTTTTTAAAATTTCTCAATATAAAAATCATTATAAATTCTTAAGTAATAGAATGATATTTTAAAAAACTTTTTTTTAAGAAAAGAAATTTAAGTATCTCCAATTCAGATTTTTTTAAAATAATAAGTATGCTTTATCAAAAATAAATGAATAAAAAGGATCATCATTACGAAAAAAACTTTTCTTTAAAAAGTAAAAATTGAAAGTCTTAAACATAGGACAAGATAAAAAATAATGTGCTTAAATCATTTGCTTATACCTTGCTTGCCTATGTAACAAATAGAATACTTCAGTTATTTCTGAGTATGCCATGAAAAAAATACATAATTGAAAAAAATTATATGTTTAATTCTGTGTAAAATAATAATAACCTAGTTAAGTTCTAATTCTGTTGTTGTTTTCGTGTCCATGGATCTTCAGATAACATCAAAGGTCTGGACTATTGTGGCCGCTAGCTTTGGCGCCTCTTGACAAGTTCTAGTTCTTCCTAGTTTATTAAAAATGAAATGTAATAGAGATTGAAGTTCGAATAAAACATTTCATAGAGATATTAAAAATTATGTATAGTAGTATGTGACAGGGAAAAAAATGCTATTGAAATAAAATAATCAAAAAATAATGCAACCAAACAAAAAAGTTAAATGTAATTTTTTATAGTATTATTTAATAGCAAAATTTAAATACCTTCTGATACCTCATAAATTTATTATTGCAGTGCCTTTTACTGCAAGTTATTTTTACAATGTGTAAAGTAAAAGAATCCTACATGAAAACTTGAGGTTGTCAAAAATTTCAATATTCTTTAATGTTACTAAATACATACTTCATCTTTTTTATTAAAACAAGAAGACTTTAAAAAATTTTTTTTATAGAAACTAGTATCTGCAGCAAATAGCTGATCTGATAAACTAAAAATTTTAAAATCTAAAAAATATAATTGCAACAATAAAGTCAGAAGATCCATCAAAAGTTAAGACCCCATAATGTTAGTTCTTGAAAATTTTGTTTACATATATCATGAAAAATGATTATACGAATTGAAAAATTATAGTACATTATAAAATCCATAAAATCCTTATTTATCCAAAAATGTTATGATGGCTAGATACAAAATATAATTTTTCATTATTTAATCTACTAATGATTAATAAAATTGCGAATTAGATTACTAAAAAATGTTAGTATGCCTAAAAGTGAACAATATTGAATCACTAAATAAAAATAATAAACAATACAGATTTAAATTTTATGGAGAATTAAAAAAACACATTTTCTCAAGCAAAATATAACACGTTTTTTTTTCTTTCAATAACTCAAAAACAAAAAACATAACTTAACATTTTTTGATAGTTACTAAATTGAATAAATTGGGATAACTGTGTGTAAAATAAGATGTCCCTAGGATTGGGCACTGAACTTAGGAGCTTTTACTGCCCATAAATTCTTATTATTTCTTCGATTTCTTTTTTAAAAAACCTCACTTTTAAATAAATTTCCAGTTTCCTGTAAGAACATAAAAATCTGCTAAAATAAGAGGAGCACCAATTTATAACGTCTAATTATACGGCCAATTTTTTATGTTCTTATGAAAAATAGGAGAAATGGTTATTCTACATTCTATAAATCTTCAAGCAAGTTATTTTTTAATAACTGTTACATTTTGAATAATATAATTATTAATTGAGCATGAATAACTTAGCTGACAATGATTTTTTTTTAACATATTACAGTCAAATCATTAAATTTACAGTAGTATTCAAAATGATTCGATGATTCACTATGATAAAAATACATATATATATATATATATGATATATATTGAAGCAAAGCATGCAATTTACCACTAAAATGTTTGAAGTGAACTTCATTACATCACACCTTTGGAAAGTGAAATTGTTGCGAGCGTCACACTGGAAATTATATTCTAAAAGAAATATAAGTGTCCATCTTAGATTTAAAAATTAGCTTTATAGTTTGAAGAAAAATTTCATACTTATAATATAGAACACCAAACTTTTTCAACTGATAAGTTTCATCAATATATTAAAATCAAGCGACTTTCCAAACTATTCAAAAACAAAATCGGTTTAAATTTTTTAGTGAGTATAGTGGACTCTCTTTTCTCTGAAGCACCCAAATTTGCTTTGATTCCAAAACAACTGAACCGATTAAACTTTTTGTGACATTACGAACTATGAATTCGGCAACGGATTTAAACTCAAAATTGAGGCCCTCAAGATCTCAGGAACACAAACACGTCTTATGTATTGAAAAGTGTGACTAATTGAGCCACAACAACTCAACGCAATTCTGATGAAATCCAAATTCGTTATAATGGTTTTGAATCACAAAAAATCGTTTAGTAAAAAATAGTCTTATTTTTTACTGGTATCAAAATGAAGTGGTAAAGTGCAAACAAAAAAAAAATAATTTCCCCAAAACTGCTTAGAAAACGATATAATAGGACGTTTTCAATTATTTATTTATTGTTATTAGTATTAGCTGTTATATAATTACAGCCTGTAACATCATCTTTAATTATTTATAACTATAATCAATTAGTTATCATACTATAGATATTTTTTTAATATCATCTAGAACATGATATCATCTGTTATATAATATGTTATTATAATTAATGAACTAAAGCATGGGAATTGATATATTATATCCCGCAAAAATAATAGTTCCAGATCGAGTTTTTTTTCAAAGTTATTTATTTATTTATTTTTGGTTCAACCGGAGTGGCGAAAACATGTTGCTTGAACTCAGTTCACGTATACTTTCTATGGATTGAAAAATTTGACTAATTTAGCTAAACAGCTCTAAGCAATTCTCAAGTAATCTAGATTCACTATTATCGCTTTAAATCACAAAATTCGTCCAGTAAAAAATCTTAATTTTTACTGACATTAAGGTGAAATGCAAAGAAAATGATTTCTTCAAAACTGCTTAGAAAACGATATTTTAGTACTCATACAATTATTTATTATTATTAACTGTTATATAATTGTAGTTCATGACATCACATTTAACTACTCTTAATCACAATTAAGTATTATGTTATAGATGTATTATCTAAAGCTTAGAATTCGGTTACTAGTTTCAGATCAAAAATTCTCCAGCGTTTTTTTTCAGAGTTATTTTTTTATTTTCTGATTCAACCTGAGTTGAGAAAACATGTTGCTCGAATTCACTTCACGCATCCTTTCTATGGATTGAGGAATGTGACTAATTGAGCCACCGTAGCTCACGCAATTCTGGAGTGTTCCAGATCCGTCATTATCGTTTTGAATAATAAAGTACAATCGTCTTACTTTTTTACAGACATCAAGGTGAAATGGTCAAGTGCAGGCAGGTAAAATGATCTTTACGAAATTGCGTTGAAATCGTTTTCTGCCGAACGGCCCATAACATTTTTTTCAGCCGAACGTGACTTGGAACAAAAGTTGCGGTAGTGATAGATTTTCGAACAACTCCGCCATCCCTTCCATTTGCAGTAATTGCAAAAGGGAATTGTAAGACAAACGATAATCGTCCTGACTGAACCAAGCGTGTCTCGCATTTTCTGTTTCTTCTAGACTTTCAATAAATGCTTCCGAAGTTACGATAACAGCCCTATGCACCACCGAAGTACCTCCGGTACTTGGGATCCACGGAAAGTAACAATGCCGATAAATAATTAATAGGTAACTATTTTATTCATGATTTGAGCATTTCTTAGATATCTGAAAAAAATGTAATACTGCTCTTTCAGCAAATGAAATAAATACTATAACTAAATGTAAGTACTTCAGGACAACAAATTGATGTCTTTTGTTTGGCCTTTTACTAAAATTGACTTCATTTTGAGCATGGCAATGCTTCACTCTTTACAGTGAAAGCTGTAAAATGTGTTTTATAACTTGTAATTTTCAAGCATTAGTCTTGGTAACAATAATAAAACTGCGCTTCCTCTTTTACATTGTTTGATTGAATTTTTAAGACATAAATTCGTATATCCTGTGAAATTTATTCGCTTATCATCGTCAATAAAGAGCGCCGTGAATGTGAAGAATTTTTTTTTAAAAAAAATCTTTTTTAATAACAATTAAAAGTTTTAATATGTAATTTCAATTTTAGAGGGTTTTTTTTTATTTTCTGCTATTGACAAAAATGCTGCATGGATAAAATTTTTAAATATATCTAAATAACATTAACATAAATCAAAAATCTAAATTTTTGTTCCTAAAAAACTAAAACCATTGACTTAACGTTTTCAACTTTTTTTTCATAAAATTGTTCATAAAAAGTTTTAAAAACTTTTTTTTTAACTACTAGAATAATTCAGGCTCTGAAACAGTCCTTTTGTTTAGTTAATTAAGACGAATAAATGTTAACTAAGCTGCATAACTATTTTATTTTTTAATTCTGTTAAATGTTGTTGTGTTAGGGAACTCTTAATTAATTGTGTTTAAAAAATAAAAAGACTTAGAAAATGCAATAAGAGAATGTAATTTAAATTAGAAATTTTTTAAGAGTATTTTCCGAATTTTGTGCAATTTACAGATAGTGATAATGGATTAGTTTCTTGCCTTAAAAGTGTGATGAGATGTTTATTGTATTCAAAAAAACAGAAAAAAGTTAAAATTAAAGAATCAGAGGGAAATAAATGGAACAGATATTGAATTAAATTAACAAAAGGTTTTAACCAATAAAATTGTTCCGAAGACGTATGAATAAGTAATTTGTGAAAATGTAACATTATAGCATTTTTTAGCGCAAAGTATTGTGTTTTCACAATTTTAAAATTATGCAATTTTCGAAGCAAATTTATACGTTGTATTTCGTTATAAAAATATGAATACAATGTTTTCCAATTCTTTTTTTTTATTTTAGACGTATTCCTTCATCATATAGTACTCATATATATATATATATTGTTCTATAAACACCTCTTTAATATATATTTTTTAAATTATTATCAAAAATGAAATCCCAAAATATACACATAAGGTGTCGCTAAATAATATTAAGTAAGGCACGCAAAAACCCTATCAAAACTTACTTACTATTATTGAGGAGACTTAAAACTTAAAAACCTGTTAGGTTTCTGAAATAAAATAGAGGGAAGGTGGAATGACGATAATTCGAAATGCTTCCAAGTTCCATCAAGCAATCAAACTGGCTTAGGCTATTCGTCTATGATTAGATGATTATGATTTCGGTTATTAGTGATCAAAAGGATGCAGGAAAACATATTAAAGGAGATGATAATAAAATATTCAGCATTTAATCTATATTTAGCGGTTTATTACTTTCTTTTTTTTTAGTTTTATAAAAATAAATATTAAACATCAGTGATTAACTATAAATACATTAATATGCCAACGATATTTATTAAATAAAAATGGAAAATTAAATAGTTATTTTCTTGCGAAATAAAATAAGGTCCTGAACGTTTATATAAATTAGCTATACAATTTATCAGTTTTATTGTTTTATAAGTTTTTTTTAAAACTTTTAAATGTATATCTTTTTTAGAATGTGCATTCCCGATTTTAGGTAAAATAAAAAAAGAGCATTTTAATATTACCATTATATTTTGATATATTTTCCATTATTTTATTATCATTGTTTGAGTAATTTTGTATAATGTAATAAAATTATAAAAATGTATTATTCTTTTTCTTGTCCATGATTTTATTTTTAGCAAGAAAACGATGCCGATATAGCATATTTTAATTCAATTCTTTTACGAGATTAATCAAAGTGCATATGCTACCTGTTATTTTTATTGCTTCATTTTTATCTGTTTCATTAGCTAATGAGGGCGGGGCATCACATTCATTAACTTCTTTAATACTTAATGTATGATCATTTTTTTTCATGATACACATGATACTGCATTGTACTCCTTTATTGTTGACAAATTGTGTAAGAGATCTAATCATACATCCATTTTATAACGATGAACAAAATGTTGCATACAACCGAAAAGAGTTTTTTCACCTGTTCACTTTATGAGGAGCTTAGTAGCTGTTCTAAATTATATTTTTGTGAAGTTGTGTAATGGAACTTTAAAATTTCATTTGTGACAGAAAGAAATGATGACTATGTTTCCCTTTATTTTTTATACACCAGATTCCAATTGGCGAAAGCTGTACACCAACAAACAATTATTAAGACCTTAGTTTCATGGCATTCACATTATTGGCGTTTAAATTTTCAGCAAATAAACATGTTTACGGAGGTTATTTATCAACTGTTTATTGCCAAATTGCACTTGAATCATTCATTCACGTCGAAAACACACTCTAAAAATTTAACTTGGATCCTTCATCCACTAAGTTCTGTGGAATTGAGAAACTTTAAAAAGTAAATGTGCATGCTTGACTGAGACTATAATAAGAGCTTTACCCGATAAATCTCATTTTTCTTTCAAAAGTGTAACCTATATCCTTTGTCTACCCAGCTCTTCATAACTTCATTAAACTATCCTCAACATGAAATTTACATTAACATTTAGGGACGAGTGTGGTATAGCACGTTGTACCCTTTCGAAGTTCACAATCGTTTTTGCTGAAAATTTAAAAATCCATTTGCGGTGTTTCTCAAAAATATGTGGCGATTAAATAAATCATACGATTAACGGTTAAAATAGAAAGAAATATAAGTTTTGCTGCATTTTAATTGGAAAGAAACATTTTGTCCTCTCCACTAGTTTCAAAATTAGCCACAAAGGTTATCGAAAGAAGATTAACCAAAATAAAATAAATTAAAAAATGTCAGATTTTCACGTACTGCCTTATAGTTTAAAATTTTGGAGACATAGATTTTAAATAAGTTAATGCAAGTGATATTTTGCTACTTACTTCCTGTAATTGAAAGAATGGGGTTCAAATAGTTCAATCAGGAAAATATGGTTTAAATAGAGAAGCAGGGAGCCGCAGTGGCTCAGAGGATAAGGCTTTTGCTTCCCAATGAGGTAAATCACATTCGAATGCCTGGTTGATACGACTTGTACCGACCACAGTGCTAACGTAAAATGTCATCAGTGGTTGACGAATTATGGGTTACAATCTCTGTGCCGTTGGGCAAACCATAGGAGGTTTTCGTATTTTTATTGCCACATAACTCCATTTTTCATCTCAGCGTAAGTCCGATTAAAAAGTTCTCCATGAAGGCTAGTTTGCTCCATTGCTTGATCCAGGAGTTCTTTTATCTTCTGGGCTGGGTTCAAAATTACAAGAATACGGAGTTGTTATTGAATTAAATAAATCGTCCAGTAAGATAGTCATAAGTAGAATGTTTTTAATATTAGTATCGCTTTTAAGCCATATCAATAATAATTAATAAACGTTTTCATCTTCATACCTAGTGGAAAGAATTCGCTTTTTTTCTTAAGGAAACAGGTTTTACCATTCCTTGATTTTTTGCGCAATTATCTTGTGCTAAGAGGGCTACTATATTTGCATTTTGAGGCCATTTTAATTAAGAAACTCATATGATTTTTGCGTGAAATTTCCGCTCTCTATAGTTAAGCCCCGTCAAGATGAATGATCCTGTATTAGCTGTCAAAAACACGTTTCAAGTTTATACATTTTTAAAGTTTCAATATTAGCGTAACGTTTCAAGACAGGGCTGCTAGTGTGCAATTTTACCTGACAGCTGTCACCTGCAGGTAAGTTTTCCGCATGTCATGTAAATTTTGCACTTGTCACGAGATATGTCCACGCATTTTACTTCCTTCTAAGTGTTTTAGAACGCCTTGGTTGACATTTTATTCTGAGTTTTATTCGGAATTGGTACGCTTTACAACAGTTCTTAACACAAGCTGATTAATTTTGGAATGACCAGGACTTACTAGAAGAAGGAAAATTGGCAAGTGATGTGAGAGGCGAGACGAAAAAGAAATATGAAAATATAATTGGTCTAATTGGTATCTTGCAGTGGAAAATTTCAGAAACATAGCATGATTCAGCATGAATGTGTATTTATAACATTTTTAAATTGTCATTGGTCTTGTAGAAACTTTACAGTGGAAGATTTCAGAAACATAGCATGATTCAGTATGAATGTGTATTTATAACATTTTTAAATTGCCATTGGTCTTGTAGAAACTTTACAGTGGAAGATTTCAGAAACATAGCATGATTCAGCATGAATGAGTATTTATAACATTTTTAAATTGCTATTGGTCTTGTAGGAATTTTACAGTGGAAGATTTCAGAAACATAGCATGATTCAGTATGAATGTGTATTTATAACGTTTTTAAATTGCTATTGGTCTTGTAGGAATTTTACAGTGGAAAATTTCAGAAATGTTATATGAATTAGCAGGAAATGCATTTATGGCATTTTCAAATTGCCATTTTTCTACATGAAATTTTAAATAGGAAAATTTTAAAATTGTAGCATGAAATGTATTTTGGGCATTTTAGAATTGCCATTGGACTGTTTGGAATTTTGCAGTGGAAAATGTCAGAAATGTGGCATGAATTAGCTTGAAATTTATTTATGACATTTTCAAATTGCCATTGGTCAATTTGGCATATTACAGTGGATAATTTCAGAATTCCTACAATTAACAAAGTGCCACAATATTTAAATATAACAACGATTAACTAAATGATAATAAAAAACTGGGATATGCATTTACTTGCAAACTGAAAAAAAGTTAAAGATGTCGGAATTTTGAGTTTAGTTACTCTTCCTTGTTTTAACGTAATAGATATTTTATATTAAATTAACATATATTTATTGAATGTTTAAATCGGATGTTTCACTATAACTGATTTGTTTTCTAGAAATAACCCAACAACGAATCCAGATTGGTCATGGTACAGTAAAAGTATCAACTTCATTTCCTTGAAATTATGGACACAAAGTCTGAAGCTAGGTGTTATTTTGAGAGAGAAACAACGAAAGCCTTCCTTGGGTAATCCTTATGACAGCGAGGGAATTTCCAGCTTATTTATTCCAAGTAAGACAAATATTAATCATATATAGGCTATGTTGTAAATATAGTGAATGATGTATGCAATCTATTGACCATAACTAATATGAAATTTCTATAATAATTGGTGAAATTATTGTGAAAAAAAATGAGTGTTGAGTCGAAAATTCGAATTGAGAATAGTTTTACAAATATCTTGACGAATTTGACGAAACCGTACATAAAGTCTAAATTTAAAAATATATTTTTTAAAATTGAATTATTATATATATATATATATATATATATATATAACTTTTAAGTGGTACCATAAACTCGGGTATTTGTCTATTATCTATTTGGTACACTACTATTATTTATTTTATTAGGTTGTCTTAAGTAATAATTTAAGTAGTGTTAAATAGTTTAGTTATACATTATATAAGCATTTAATTAGAATATTTTTGCATTTTTATAGCAAGAAGAACTAAAATACAAAGTTTTATTTGTTATTTTTCATAAAATGGCCACAGAAATTTTAAACTTAAACTGTACTATTTCTCCGCAAACTGTCATACCAATTATTGGTAACGGAGCTTGCCTTTCTCAAGCAATAGAATGCTTATATAATTATACGATGCTCAAGTTATGGCGCGAGAGGTGCGTGAGGAAGTAGTACAGCCCGTTATGGAGCATTGGGATGTGTTTTCTATTTCATGACAGAGAAGGAAATCATCTTATTATTTCTGCTGCCAACTACACTGAAATGCTCAGAATTCATACTTACCGTGCTTTGAGTGATTTAATTGCTGCCGGATACATTTTAAATTGTTACTAAAAATCAATAGGTATAGAATTTCGGACGATTTCGTGGGCGTCTCTTGAAAATAGTTTAAAATTGTATTCAAAGTAGTTTCATGCAGGCAAAATCACGGGGCAACAACTAGATGATGAAAAAAAATATATATTGTTTATAACTATAATTAAGGTGTTAGGATTGTATGTGGGATAGGAATATTAAGACACTGCTGTGTTGTGCATTCGGCTTGGTTACCATTAAAATTCAGATGTTGTACAAGATATTTTTTTGGAATGTGACCACGCTGGTCGTCAAAGGTTCAATAGCTCAGGGGATAGAGCGTTCGCCATCCGATGAAGTGACCCGAGTTCGAATCCCAGAGATGGCTGGTCAATTCAAATTCCGCACTCGGCTCGCACCGACCACAGTGCTGATGTAAATTATCCTCAGAGGTTGATGAATCATGGGTTAGAGTCCCATTGACGTCGGTCTTACCGTTAAAGGTTCTCGTGGCTTTCTTTTCCGTGTAACGCAAGTGCTGTTAAGTTCCATCAAAAAGTTCTCCACGAAGGTAAAATGTATCCCACTTGATCCAGGAGTTCCCTTGTCTTCTGGATTGGGTTCAAAATTAGAAGGCTATGGAGCTGAACATCGGTAGTCGCAAACACAAAATTGGATCTGCCGTGCAACGACTGTTGTAAAATATAATTCTAGTTCTGTAATATTTTGCTCACAATATAAATCTCTACTTGGAAAGCTAAACAAATATGTGAGAAACTAAATTGAGATTTTAATTAAATTTTCAGAAACTGATATTCACCTGCTTATCCGAATATTCTAAAAATGTTTTATTATAGTATGATAATTTGATTTGGTGAAACTCATTACGAGCATTTAGAAGTTGAAGTTATGGAATTTCCGATTACTTTAGAATTGGCGGAAAATGTGGCATGCCTCTTATTTAAAAGCTTTGCTAAAATCTCTCTCTTCCAACTCATTTATCCCCTAAAAATGTCATCATATATTGACTGTAAAAAATATAGCTAGCAATATATATGTTATATAGATAAACTATTGGCAATAAATGAAATAAAAGCTTTAAATATAATGTGTGAAAACATATAATAACTATAAATTGCACATACCACTATAAACTATTCCAATATGAGTCGATTAGGAATTTTAGTTTAATATTTCTTAGTATAATGCATGCCAGAAATTGGACTAACCAGTACTTATAGTCTAAATTCAAAATATTTTTCTCGAAATTAAATCATTCTGAAATATTTCGTCCGCAATAAATCTCTACTCAAATGTAATTGGAAAACTAACTAAATATGCGTTCAGAAACTAAATCGTAGCCTAATTTATTTTCCTAAAATTGATATTTACCTGCTTATCAGAATCTGTTAAAAACTGGCCTTTATCGCGCTCTGATCACTTGATTTAGTGAAAGTCATTACGAGCTTGTGAAAATGAAGTTATAGAATTTCCGATTACTTTTGAATTGGCGGGAAATATGGCATGCCTGTTATTCTAAAGCTTTTGGCGGAAATTCCTCGCTTCCAGCTCATTTATTCCAAGAAAGACCTAAAAATATGAAGAAACAAATTCCTCCGCCTTCCCGTTAGTAAATGGACTTGCAAATCTTTGAAAGTGGCGTGTTGAAGGGGGTGGGGAAAATATTTGCATTCCCTGGTAACGGTTTCCCTTTAACCGACAACTCCTGTTACTTCATCCCCCCCAGCCCCTCTTAACACCCACTGTCTTGAATGTTCATTCCTGCTGGTAAAGTGCTGACTTGAGAATGTGTATGACCTTTAAGAAAGGTAGAATTGCGCAAATGGCGAGCGCGCAATCCTTTTAGAGCTGCGCTTTTAACGTAATTTAATTTTTCAGGTAAACAGAAATTCATGTCTACTTTGGAAATTTAGATCAAAATTTATGTTCGAAGATTGAGTAGAGGGGTTTATTGATTATACAGATCGGAGTCCGGGTATTTTGTTTGTTGATAATTGCGTTACGTTACAGATTACCCGAATTTATGGGGGAATTAAGTTTCAAATTTAGATTTATTGCTGTCGCGTGCTTTGTAGAATTTAATTGCAGAAACAAAGTACATTATTTACTTAGAGATATTGGATTTATAGCAGTCGTATCGTAGCGTTTAAGTAATTTACATTATATAAAAAGTTTGCATTTTGTTAGCTAATGTAAAATTAATGCACCAAAAAAGTACCCGCATGCATTTTGTCTCTTGTAAGGCTTGTTTTTATCGTGGTTTATTACCCCGTGCAGAGTGCCATAAAAAAGCACTTTAACAACATTTGATATTAAGGATCAGAGTGAAATTTTCGAATTGTCAATCTTATTGGTTGTAGAAGTTAAATTTTAATCGATACTATTTTAAATTATAAAATCGGACACAATAAATTTACTTTTTTTGAATAAATATTCTTGACCTTCAACAAATATGGCCGCAATTCGGAAAATGTTGTCCCAATAGCCAATAGTTAGAAAACTGTTCGAAAGTTGAGCCCCTCAATCTCCATTTCCTTATTTTTCGTATTTTCTAAAGTTTCTCTTTTATAAATTTCATTTATCCAATGCAATTTGTTTAAAAATTAGCTATTATTTTTAATTAAATATTTAGAAATTAACAATAACTAAAAAAAAACGCAATTTCTCAAAATTACCTTCAATTATATCGCTGTCTAAGGCATTCAAATTTACATTAGCTTTTGTTTTCCTACGCAAAAGCTATAAGATTTAAAAACTTAAAATTAGAAAGGTGTGTGCGACGGAATAAAAAAATTAGCATTCGATAATTATCTTGAGATTTATTAACTTTTAAATCTGATTATTTATTAACTTTTAAATACCGTGTAGACCACTCTGTAGGCCGAAGAAATGCAAATAAAAAATTGAAATTTGATATGCTGTAAGAACCATTTTTGTATATGAGATTAACAAGTTGTTTTTTTATTTAAATTCAAATTTGCTTGAAATTTATCGCTATTTTAAGTGCTGTTTTTCGAATTTTTTTCTCACTTTTTTCGTTTGATGTTATATTTTATTTTGCTGCACAAATACTCTGAAATTACGAAGGTGCGTAGAAAACTGTACAAGGAGCGCGATTAAATAAAAAATAAAATTCATTGATTGGTTCGAGTTACATGAACTGTTAAACTTGTAATAAGCAAACGTGTTGGACGATCTACAACCCTCTGAATTCGGAGGGCGTGTAAAAAATATGTATAAGAGTATGATATTTATCTATTGTTGAGGAAACATTTATCTCACTCGATATCTAAATTTAGAGAGTAACAAAAATGTAACAGACAAAAAAGTAACAAAAATAACAAAAAATAAAGTAACCAAAAAAAATAAATAAATAAATAAAAAATTTAATAAATACAATAAAAATGAACAAGAGAGAAATTAGATTTTGCCAGATATGTTGCCCTTACATCGATTTTTTTTAAAAATATGAAAGCTAAAAAGATGAATAACTCAAGAGATGTAAAAAATGTTTCCAATTTGAACTGTCATAATGATATGAATTTGAACTGTCTAGTTGACAAGTAAAATTACTTCTTATATATTTCCTGTTGATTATTTTCTAATGTATTCTTTAGATTATTTTTTTTCAAGAACAGTTGATTATTTTTCAAATCCAGGTAATCATTTATTTTGTTACAACTAGCATACTAACAAAGTGTTTTTATATAAAATTACAATTATTATATATTTTACATACAAAATATTCTTGTGGAAAATATCAACTTTAATGGGGAAAAAAATGAATGAGAAGTATTCACGGGGCTTGGCAAGCAGCGGGCGGTGCTACCCATATTACCATTATTTATTAATTAATTGAATAATAATCGTAAAGCATATACATTTTATTCAACTTCGTTAATTTTAATTACGAAATCCAAAGTTTAAATGGAATCGATCGGTTGAGAAGTGAATCTTAAAATTTGGACTTTTCTCAACCATGGGATTCCTGCAAGTGACGTAGTGTGGGTATCTCGATCCTGATTGGTTGTTAAAACATCGTATTTGTTTACGTTAGCAACTGTTCCTTTCATTCTATTTCAAGTAAGCCAAGTTCGCCAAGTATAATTTCTGTTAAGTGATACATACTTCACAAAGATTTCAATTCTTTCACTATATATTTACACAGAGACTTAACACCAAGACAGACGCGAAGCCATGTAGAACGATAAACAAACTAATTATGCATCGAAGTTGCCAGGTACACGAAACAAAAATATATCACGGTTTCAATAAAGTACGGAAACAAATAATTAATCTAAGTTAAGTAAAAGGGCGAGAGGGAATTACATTTCAACTAATTCGATGTGTGATACAGCTTTGTATTTAATTAACTTATCGTTAATTAGCATTCCAACTTATGTAGAGAAACTAAGCTCAACTTTAAGACGCCATTTTGCTGATGAAGATTATTTGTTTTACTTTTAAAAAAATTACAGTTTTTTGGAACATAATTTTAAATGTATAATATAATTATTCTTATTATTCATTATTATTGAATTCACGTATTATGAAATGGAAAACAATATTTCAAATAATATTTCAAACAATATTTCAAACAATATTTCAAACAAGTTTCAAAAATAATCGTAGCTATTTTTCAATTAAAAATGTAATTTTTTTTTCCGTCATTTATAAAATGACATGCTTAGTGCAAATGATACCAAAAAAAAATTATAAGTATTTATACTTAAAGAGGAAGTAGGAAACCGATTTTGAGTAAACGATTTTATAAGTACCGTATTTTATGAATCTATTTATGCTTTTCAAATCCAATATATAATTTTTGAGCAAAGAATAATATAAAATTTACTTATAAAATTTTGCTTGCGTAAGACTGGAAAGCTACTTCAAGTATATCTTGCAGGAATTGTAAAAGGAGAGGTTTTTTTATATTACTTTAAGAAATTATAGTCATAAATTTTTTTTCATAGTTAAAGATTTGAAAAGAATAATGCGATGGTTTAGACGTATGTTAGGGCAATGGGCCCATGTTCGAGAGTTCGTGGGTTCGAACCTACCGGCCAAAGATTCTCCGTGTTATAAAATGGTGAGTGATGCAAGTTAAATCTGTCGAATCGCAAAGTCCGTCATGTTCTCATTACAAATCAATGCCTCTAGGGGTACTGGATTGGAGATACGTCGTTCTCTGATTCATATCAAAATTACGATCTGTGGGTAAATAAATGGATGTATGAATGGGTCTGCCCTACAAAAGGGCGTGATGTATGGGTGTGGCAAAAGTTGAATTCTTGACCATAGAGGGCGCCACTGAAAAATAAGATCAATCGCACCTCTCTGTGTTAACAGGCTTACGAAAGAGAAAGAGAATTTGCTAATAATTTGCTAGTTGGCTAATCTATCAATCTCATGATCGATTGAATGGGGGTACACCATAATATTTCCTCAATTACTTCAGCACATGAGTGATTTTTGGTGTCTTGCACTCCTTAATTTGGGACCCTAGACAATTGGAGTACGAAACTCTCATTCACGTATAGATGGCAGTGTCACAGAGCTGCGTAACACAAATTTCTAGTGTTTCCTATTTCTCACGATATATGACACCATTAGATAAACTAATTGAGCCACATTCCACTATGTATTTTACAGTACACAACTCAACCACAACATAATTGCAATGTCCATTGCCAAGCGAAAAGCCTAACATCAGTGTCCAGTTAAATTTCAATCTTACGGTTTAAAAACCATGCTATTTGTACTTGGTTGCAAAACCGTATAGTACAGCTTTCACGTTTTTCCAACCATACCAGTTGTTAACGATTTCAAAAGTGTAAAGGTAAAGAAATGTTATGAACTATGAACTTGGTTAATTGTATGGAACAGACTGCTCTTGGTTATTATATTATAAAAACAAAAAATATAACGCTGTTAGTTCGCTTTTTCCCTTTTAACTAACTTGTAGCTCAGTTTATTTCAGCACCTCATTGCCAATGCGAGAAATAAATTTCATCGGTTTTGTGAGGACGATATGAGTTTTTTTTATAATATATATAAATTTTTTAAGTAAAGTTTTTGATGCAATGTGGTCGTAAAATTATAGATATTCCACAAACTATTCCTATAAAATATTTATTAAATTATAAATTCATACAGAGATGTTTGGCTCAGCAGTTTTAGTTTATGCTTGAAAAATCACTCGTGTAGATTTTTAAGGTGGATTTATATAGAAACGAATATAAAAATTGAGCAATTCAATTTAAGCATCTGTGTGAAAAAAAAAAACTTTAATAAACGTTTTTATTCTAGTAGCAGCAATTTAAACCCCTTGCACAGATAAACCAATTAATAAATAAAAACAAGAAGCTAAGTTTAGAGGTTAAACCTTTTCAGAAAATATCTAAGAAATCCTTAGAAAAAAACTATATTAAGTTGCGTAGAATTTAAAATCTAAGTCGATCTTTGTGCGATGGAAATGTTAACCTAAGAGTTAAATATGTGTTTAAATGAAACTTAACCCGATATTTAGTGTTTGAAAGTTAAAGTAACTTGTATTTTCGTTATTAGATATGTTTTCTCCCAGAAATATAGACTTGATTTATTTATGAACAAATACTGAACATCCGCATGTGTTTAACAATATTAATATTTAATACATAAATATCCAGTTTAAGCTTCTTTTTTTATCAATATGATTCAATAGTGTGATTTCAACAGCAAAAAGTTTTTGCAGTTTTTTTTTCTGAAATCTATTATAATATGTGTTACATATAGTGAAATATTTTGAAATATTTCTTATTTAAAACGAACTTGTAAAGTTAAGAAAAAAGAGCTGTTTTTTTATAATTAATTAACTCCACTCGCACCCATTTAGCGTAATTTTGTTTACATTTTTTCAATGTAGCATAAGATATATTTTCATGTAAAAATTAACGTCATCGCTACATAATCTTTTTGTTCGAAATTTAAAATAGTTTTTGTGATAATTTAAAACTCTATGATCGAAAATAAAGTTTTATATATTGCAAAAATTGAAATACAAACAGTATTTTATTCAGTTTACATATTATACGTCAGAAATGCAAGTAATTAAGTATATTATAACCATAACTAATGTTTACTGTTATTTGCGATTTTCTGTATTCATGTGATTGTAAATCATAGACTACAATTCAATAGACAATCAATTATTTGTAAATCATAGACTACGATTATTTACAAGCAGTATAACCTACGCAATCATTATAACTTGCAACTGTAATTGTAGATAAGGCTTTGAACTTTATACTATACTTATTTGTCACTGCAATTATGGTTGCCTGTAATTTTATATCGTGAATAATTGTTATTACGACCGTAACTAGTAATCTGAATCTACAATTCTGATCTGTAAAATTATACTAATTAATAACAATCGATGATTTCTAGTAACAGTATAAATTAGAATTATTTGTAATTATGATCACCTGTAAACTAATATCATGAATAATTGTAATTTCGACACAGTAACAAGTTATCGCAATCTACAAATACATGAATCTACTTATAATTGTAAATTGTTATTACTTGTAATTTTAGCATACGATTGCTCGTAATTGTAGAATACAAATGCATTTAATTGTAGATTATGATTATTTGTCAAATATGATGACTTGAAATTGTAAACTATGATGGCTTGCATATTATTATTATTAGGAAGGGGAAGGGGGAACACAGTAGCATAATATCCAATCATATTTGATTGTAGATAATGATTATTTTAACTATATATTATGCTTAATTGTCCTTGTAGAATATAATTACTTGTCATTATGATTAACTGTAATTTTTATATCATGAATGATTGCAATTACGACGGTAACTAATAATAGTAATCTACAATTCTGATCGATAAAAATATACTACCTAGTAACAGTCGATGATTACTAGTAACAGTTGATGGTTACTTGTAACAGTAGAAATTATAATTATTTGTTGCTACGAATACCTCTAATCTAATAAAGTGAGTAATTGTAATTACGACAAAAACAGGGTATCACAATCGAAAATTATACATAATCATGGTCATTTATAATTGTATATTGTTAATACTTGTAATTATAGAATATGAATGCTATTAATTATGGATGATTGCTTTTTAAATATGATTACTTGTAGTTGTTGACTATGATGGGTTGCAGATTATTATTACTTGTAATTGCAGATTATGATTGTTTATAATTATGATTCTTTGAAATCTTAAATCAAAAATACTCGTAATTACGGTTATAATTTTAATCTTAAACTATTATTTCTTGCAAATGGAATTTCTAGTATATAATTGAATACTTGTAATAAATTAATTTAAATCCGTATTAATCGCTATCCATTGTTGATTATTGCATAAATTTGGAGAAGAAATATTTTTACCTTCCACATCATAGAAAATAGATTTCAGCGTTTAACTTTAAATCCTAAGTAAAAAAAAATAATATATCTTCTTGTAGGTAAAGATTTGAAAACGGTTAAATTACATTTTACCCATAGATTTTCCCTGAAATGGAAAAATGTTTCCGTAAATTGAGTTTTGTGTATCTCCTTACAACTCAAGTGTAGCGTACATTATTTTCTGATTTGGATCTATTTTTGCATTCAAAAAAGCTACGGGTTTTGGGGGGGAGGGGGAAACCTCAAAAGAATTCTACTTCCCTTACTTACAATTCACATACTTTACCCAAAAAGAGACAGAAGAAACACAAGGAAAAGGGGTGCTCTTTTCTCTTCGATCTAAATCCTTTTCATTTTTTAGTTTTGAATTACTAAGGTTCTGTTACAAGGGAAAGAAACTCCGATCAGCTTTAGTAATTCCGTGTTGTAAATTCAAATAAATATATTTATTTTTTTATATATATGTGAGATATCTTATAGCAGAAGTTTTTTGCAAAAGAAAATTTGAACTGCGGTTTCGTATGGAATTATATATTCAAATATATTGGGGTGTCTGTATGGATAAAATAGTAGAAGAAATTTGGTTTTGGTTATTTTTATTGTTTTATAATAAATCAACATGGTTTTGATTTTCTTTCTAACTTCTAATACAGACTTTTTTATTTTAGAGAGTGTGAGGTTTGTTAAGAATTGCTTTGTTTGCCTTTTATAGAAAATGTGTACAGTTAACCATATTTTTAAATTATTTATTTAGTATTTAAAGTTAATTATTATTAAGGAAGAGAAACAAGCAAAATAATTATGCTCAAATCATTTTCATTCTCTAGTAAGAAATAACAAAGTTCAGTAACAGGGAAAAGAATCTTCAATCAGCGTTCAAACTTTTAATAAAGCCACGTTTTCAAACTGTTTTGAAAAGCATTTTTATGAGCATTTGAGATGAAAAATGCATCGATTTTCAGGTGAGAAATGAGAATTTGCTATGTGTATACTACTATCTAATGGATATTCTGCATATTTGTAAATAACTATTTGGAAACAATATAGTATTTGGAACTATAACTATTTGGAAATAATAGTTTGGTAAAATTGCAATCACTTGAAAGAGTGTGCTATCTCTTTATATTGTCTCAAGCATTTACCTTTCTAACGAGTTTCAAAATGTTTTTAAAAAAAAAAACTTCTTTATTAAAATTTGTGTTTTTTCTGACAATTGCAACATTTTTAAATGGATTTAATCTAACAAAGTGTAAATCATCCCATGTTTATATTATTTTTGTGTTATTGCCCTACATTAAAGAAAGTGTAACTACTATTTTAAATAAATAGCTTTTCGTTATGAATGTTACTAACAAATAGACTTGCATACATATGCGTAAGTCGAGGGGGGGACTTTGAATTTACTCCAAAATAATTCGGTTTAGAACAAATCCAAAAGGGAAATTTAAAGTAATAAATGTATTTTTAGCGTATAAATATACTATCCAACCGTTGGTATTATATATTATCCAATATATAATACCAACCGAAAATATATTACCCTATAAATAGTTTATAATAAAAGTTTGGTATAACCATATAATTGTCGTATAGTTGACTTTTATTAAAAATTTATTGTACAGATTGAAAGTCGTATTTAAATTTAAAAGAGTTTATTTTTTTAAGAGAATAAAGAATTCTTAAATCGTAGATCAAATTTCATTAGTGGAAATCAATACCTACTATTACGTCACCTCTGCTATAAATGTCCTACTTGATGGCTTGCACGGCAATGTGGAATCCTGCTTGCTGCAATAGATACCGGCGCTCGTGAATATTGAGGGAAACGAGTGTGCTGACTCATTGGCTAAGGAAAGCAGAGGTGCCGACCAACCTTGCACCACCATCACGCTTTAAGACGCAAATGCAGTTGCAAGACACAGACTTCTGCCCCATTCTTTCAGGAAACCCCTCATTACTGACTTTGATTGTTCCAGAATCTTAACATCAACAATTACAAGACTAAGAACAAACCACTTTAAAGGGATGAAAATTCTTCCCGACAAAATAAGAACTTATATTCTCTGCAAGAACTGCACCGATATCCAACTTACCTCGGATCTCACTATCAAGTGCCCAGCCCCATATGTTTTACAACTGGGTATGGTGCCACTGGCTTCAGAACTTCGTGAGACCCTCTACAGTATTGATGTATTGGAGCTTGCTGATGCAGTTTTGAAGGTACACGAAACCATTTAATTGTCCATGGACACGATAAAAAAAGTACTTACTATTTCTAACCAGATTATTTTCTCATATTATTTATAATAATAAAAAAACAGGATTTTGAACTTCAAGATAAAACGAGACTCTTCTTTTTCAGAAAAACGGAGACGGATTTTGAAGTACGAATTTATATGTATAAAAAAAAGAAAAGAAAGGAAAAACAATTTAACTGTAAAGAGAAAGATCTCCAACAATGCACTTTCTCATGATTTCAAATCATAAAGCATAATTGTTGCTAGTTATAAAATATTATAAATATTTTAGCAAGAATGAGTGAGAAATCCATGGTTTGGCTAGCGGTAGCAATCAATTGTTGTGAAGCTTATAATTTCCTTAATTTAGCTTTAAGAAAAATTTAAAATGTGTCAATGGGGAAAAAATATAAGTACATAAGTAAGGAGAGAGAAAAATGACAAATGGATTAAGGTTAGCGACGAGAACCTTGTGGTTTGGCGATAATTTTCTGTCAATTTCGCTGAAACCTCGTTTCTAGTTACCGTTTTCTTTGCTGTCTTTATTTTCAGTGGCGTCACGTTCGGAGTAGCGCAACATTTATATGATTAATTCCAGGTTTGTTTTTACACGCATTGGCTTATTTTCAGATTGCCAAATATAAGAGGGACCGCCAATTTTAAACTTTTACTGACAAATGATACAAGACAAAGTAAAATAAGACAAATGAAATAAATGCGAAACAACATATTAAATAAAGTGCAAAAACATTGCAGCAAACATTTAACGGTTCTTGATTTTTTTTATATAAATGTTAAGTTATAGAACGATAACTTATTTATAGAATTTAATTTCCTCACAGAAAATTATACTTACCATTATGTTTATTACGAAGAGGATTACATTTAAAAAGTAAATATGTCTATTTCAGAATGTTTCTTTAATTTTTATTACAAAATAAAATCAAAAATGTATATCTAATGATGACAAACGATTTTGTTCCGACATTCAAAACTATAAATCCCTCCACATTGTATCTAATTTGATTCATTCTGAACAAAGATACTCTAAAACGGTTTATTGCAAATCCCGATCAACACTAATGTGCTGATGGAGGGTATGCTTAACCATGGGGGGTTATACCTAATCGCTTTTCGACTGTATCCCCATTTCTGATGGAGTACTTAAAAGGAATAAAATGACAAGAACATCTGAGTCAAGTGAGTGTTTCAAACGATCTATTAGCTGAGTATTATGCAACCAATTATTTGCCTGTTAAATTTACATCAATTCGCATTACTGACTACTTCTCTCATCTGTACACCAAACGATCGGACAAATGCAATTACAAATTTGCATATTTCAGACAAAATGCAATTACGAGGTATAATAAAGGAATAAAATGAATTAAAGAAACGTTTGCGGAATTTGTCGCTTATTGCAATAGTACTGGAGTAATGAATGAAATTGATGTTTGAAAGATGATAATAAGTCAATTGAATAAATTTTAAGTCGTAGTGTAATTACTTATAGATAGAGCGAGGTGATAATATTGAGAAAAAATGATAATTTTTTAAATATTGTAATCGAGTTGCTTAAAAATCACTCCTCAAAAAGTATTGCTTTGGTGCTACAATAATTAGTTATAAAAATCAGATTAATTATAAAAATCATATAAGAAAATATTAATTATAAAAATCATTAATTATGAAAAATATTAATTATGAAAATCATTAATTATAAAAAAAATATTGATTATAAAAATCATTAATTATAAAAAAATATTAATTAAAAAATTTAATTAAGAAAATTGGATAGATAATAACTATTTCCAATCCTTACCGATTAAAATATTAGAAATTAAGAAGCACAACGAATCTCAGAAAAATCGATTTTAAATATAATCATACTATCCGTACCTTGAACCAAAATGCATAAAAAAAAATCCTGCAGCCTTAATAAAGGTTTGAATTGAGCTTTATTTTGGTTGACTTTGAACTTTAGCATCGATTTATCAAGTTTAAGAAGTATGATAATACGGTTCAACTTAGAACTGTATTATAGTCCTGATTGATATTGTGGTTTAAGCCTTGTAATTTGTTGCCAATAAGTATTCCAGGTTGGAAATCTATTATTTATTAAATCTTCTCATTTCCACAACACACAGAAATACAAACAAATGTAACAATCAGACAAAACACAAAATTATATGAAAATTGATTTCGAGAGAGAGAACATTCAAAAGCAGTGTTTCCATTTTCAATTCTCGGATCCAACTCAACATCTCATCGGCAAATGGCCACCACTCGCCAAGACAGGCGCGCCTAATCTCTCTCAGCCGTTCTAAGCCAAAAAACGCCAAAGAGGACAAAAAATTACAAATGTTTACTTACTATTTGTAAGAATTATGTGGACCCTTTGAAGAAGATAGAACACTGGTGTCCTTTTATATATATGTTTTTTTCTTACGCTCTAATTACAAGCAAAAAAAGTATTTTGGTATTTTTAAATTATAAAAGATAGTCTAATAGCTACTAAAAAATCTGTTAGATATTTAGAATTACATTTGTAGTAAAATGTAAAATTAAAAATAAAAGTAAGTTTAATTTTTTTTTCATTCATTTTCAAGAATTTTTAAATAATTGATTTTTTACGTCAAAGAAATTTCAACGAAGAATAACTGTTTATCTTAGATCTAAATAACTGCAAACTTGAAAAAAATATATTATTTAGAAGTTAGCCATGTTTAGAAGATTTAATCTTCAACGTAGAAAAAGACACCAGTATTATGATACCTAACCAAAAATGATTAAAAAGCAAATTATTATATTTCTTACTTATTTTAATCTGAATTAATACAAAATAAATAAAGAAGTATAAGAAATAAAAATTCTTTTTCAAAAGATTAAAATTATTATGATTGTAATGAAATGAAAGAAATGAAAAGTAGAAAAATATAAGATGTATAGCACTAAGAATAAAATAAAACAATGAGCAGTGTAACAAAGACAAGCCAATGAAGATGAGAAGTAAATTTTAAATGCTTTAAAAACATCTAAGACAAATCTTGTTAAAATTTATATTAGTTATTAAGCAATGTAATGCAGGAATTATAAGAATTACAGTAATGGAATAATCAATAAAATATTCAAAAATTTTTTAAAAAAAATTAAAAAATCTGCAATATCCAGCATAAAAGAAAATTCTCAGAAACCCGCAATTTATAACGTAGAAAACCTTAAAAACCTGAAAATCTTTTTAAAAGATAATTATAGTTAAACTTTAAAATGATTATAAGTTTGTAAATACTAAGTTTAAAACTTTTCTTACGTATCTATTTAATGACAGATACTGTAAGGCAACTAAAAAAGTTTCAAAAATCTTTAGAAACGTTTGCGTTGAATGCACGAAACTTTAAACGGAAGAAATGAAACTTATTGATGTGAGGGCACTAAAATTTTACCAATACGTGGAAAATTTGCCATCATAAACAATTTTTTTTTCTCCTTCCTTGTAAGGAAAGGCTTTGGTAACATAGTTCTAGAAATTCGAATAATATAGAAAGTATTTATGGAATTTATATAAAATGGACGTTTTAAATTATTATTGAAAGAAAATGAAAACTTTTATAAAACATATTGTAACATTTTTGTATTGTATTAAACGATATAAAGAAGCGTTTTCGAAATGGAAAATTTGCAGTTTCATGCTATTTTGGAAAAAAGCTTTATTGGTAAAATAAATTGAGCGTCACTTCTCATGTCACCATTCTTTGAAGAAAACGTATTTTAGAAATTCGATTTCTGAGAAACTATTCGATCGATTTCACCCAAATTTCGTAAAAATTACATTCTTCAAAAAGATGTAAAAAATCATATACCTTGCAATTCAAAATTTTTTTCAATCATTAATAAATAAAATTTATAAATATTTTTTTAGCTATTTTTTGTATGTATTTATCTTTAGATAAATTAATTTTATATTTGTTTGCAAAAATATATATAGCTCAATACGGAAAAAATAATATTAACATTAAGGGATCTAAAACTTTAAAGCGCACTCCTGACCAAACTTTTGGGACCATATTTTCCAGATTGCGGCAACCCCGTATATTTTGGAGGTCAGCAATCCGAATCAGTTGAAAAAAAAGACATGCTTATTCGCAGAGTGTACGTTTTAGTGTCTGATTTTGTAACTTAAAATATCGTCTGCACTAAGTAATTAGCATATTTGAGGTCACCCCTCGAACTATTATGATTAAGTCCTAGAACGTGAAGATCTGTTCATTAGATCAAAAGTTATACAGGGTGGGCGATATATATATATATATATATATAAGTTCAAAATGAAGAATAAAACAAAGAAAAATTAAAGACGTATGAAAAAAGGGAAGGGGAATAATAAGGAAAAAAAATTGTTTTTCTTAACTTTCTTCGTGTTTTCTTGTATTTATTTATATATATATATATATATATTGGGGTGCACTGTACAATTGTAAACAAATTACGAAGCCTGATTTTTGATTTTTTTCTAATCATATTTTATTTTCAGAGACATTTAAAAAAATTGAATTTTCTGATTGGCTCAGAGGAAGCCTTTGTTTTAAAATAAATTACAGAGGATTTAGTGTTGTCATACATATTAAAGATAACGTAAGTGATATTTGTTAGCTTACAGCTCTAATCAATAAAAAAATTATTGTGCATTCGGTAATTGATGATTTTCTTATTCGTTAGGCCAGATTAGAATGATCAACGTGATCGTAGTAGTGTAGGCGGATTGCGTCACCAAAATAGAACGTGTTTAATTTGTTTATAGTTATGCTTTTAAAAAGTGTTACTATAAAACTGAAGAATTTAAAATAGCCTGTATTGAAATAAAAAAAAAAGTTTTGTTGGTAGGTAAGTAGCTACTTTATTTAAGCCACACTAGAGCTGCACAATGGGCTATTGGCGACCATCTGGGAAACATCCCTGAGGATGATCTGAAGACATGCCATCACAATTTTGATCCTTTTGCAGAGGGAATGGCTCTCCTGCTTTGGTAGCCCGACAACCTGTGCGCGAAGTCGTGCACTTTACGGTAGAACAGTTTAACGGGGACCGATAACGCGTACCCTCGGTCCCTAAGCTGAATGATCAAAGTGATCCCCTACCTGCTTACTGATCGGAGCCAGTGAGTTTGATCATTAGATCAAACATTATTATGGGTCACTGGACATGCTTAAAAACTGGAAACAAAGATATTTTTAAAATCTCTTGTGCATATTTACGTCCATAATATTTATAGTAGCATGTTATAAATCCTGTATAATTTTCACGAATTGATGCATTTTATATTTGATTAGTTTGTTGGATAAAAGCAGATTTTAAATATCTTGGATTAACTTTTTTTTAATGCAGCTAGATTTCTGTATACAATACTTAGTGATAGTACGTTTAAAACTTAAAATTAATTTTCAATTGGTTAAAAATTGTTGAATTTCCATCGTTTCTTGGAAATATTGTTACTATAGTAGTTTATATATATTTACAACGTTAAAATAATTTTTAGTTTATTAAAAAAGAGTTCTAACCGGTTATTTTTAACACAAAATCTCACCACTAAACATGAGTAGAAAATATTTTAAAAATGATACTAATATGTTTAGAAACTTATATTCTGTTTCAATCAAATACCAGTGGGTTATTTTTAAGACCAATAAATATTTGTTGAAGCAAGCAAATATTTTTGCAATTTTTTTCATTTTCAATTTAAAATATTTAACTGCAGTTTTAACATATGATTTCAAAGCTCAAAATAACCGTTAAAAATACACTGGAAAAAATTCCTGACCCATTTACAGTAAAAAGTACTGGCACTCAGGTTACCGGTACTTTTCATCCCAAAATTCATTTTAACCGGAACATGCTACGGAAAAAAATCTGATATACCGTAATTTTTACATTAATAATTACCGCAAAGTCTCTGAACCACTGTAATTAAATAAATATTACTGTAAAAATTATGGTACAACATTTTACTCTAAAAGCGGATTTTACAGATGATGCACCCAAAATGCCGGTATCTTATACCAGATGATGCGAAATTTCTTGCAATGTACTACAGTATATTGAAACTTTTAAGTTTATTTTCGAATGATTAAATGTAGTTCAACTACTGCTGTGTTTTTTTCAGCTCTCTAATTTTCTTTAATCTATACTTTTAAACTAACGCCAAGCTGCTGAAATTTTTAAGATCATTTTTATTTAATTAAAAATAGTTTAACTGCCGTTAAGTAATTTTTAACTTAAAATTTTGTTTTTAAATATTTACTAGTGTGTTATACCATAAATTGCGTTTATTTTAAACGAGTACCAGTTTAAATTATGCAAGATGGGCGTCATTCCACTAACCGCGAGCATAAAATATTTGCGACACTTAATTTAATTAAACCAGTTACATCACTCTAACATTTATGCTCGGTAAACTCAGAAATATATAATTCAAACGCAATTATAATAATTTTGCTTATAAATGAGAAGTTACTTTATAACTCGAAATGTTTGCACAAATTGAAAACATGTTTTACTACGTAAAGTATATTAAATGGCATTATACTGAAATAATTCAATATGGTTGTGGTATTTATCCATATTTATTTCTGCATGCGGAGAAATTATATATTATACTTTTACTTATATATTTCCGTTCGATATTTTGCAAATATACTGTTGAAATTTCGATTCCAAAATTATATTAAAATAGCTGGCAGCAGTCTGTCTATCCGATTAATGTCAAAGTTTACGGTAAAGAACATTTTTACCCTTATGGTTTTTTAACCGTTGACATAGGATGTGGACTTTTCGTTTGGTAATGGGTATTGGAGAGTGCGGAAGCTGGAAACTGCTCATGTGTTGAAGTGAATGGAGGAAATATTGTGGTGCCAAAACTGGGACTTAAACCCTAGTTCTCACTCTGAGAGATTAGCCCTCTCGGCTACAATATGTGCTAGAAATTAAGTGGCTTGATTAGGTGGGCTGAATTGGTGCTATAAAATTCCGGTTGCTTAACCATATTAGGTGAGAACAGTTAGTAAACGGTTTTTTCCCGCACCATTTTATTTATGGTTATATCAACGTTTTGTTTTTGAATATGGTAAAATAACAATTGTATAATTTGTAATTTACCCATTTTTCTGAGAAATTTCTTGCATTGTAGTCCATACATTTATTTATTTCCATTGGAAAAAGCTTTATTTAAAAGTTAAAAAATAAGTTACTTTTATTGGGTAAAGTACGCGGAGAAAAAAATCGGCTAAATTTATAGTATTGCATGATTATGACATTTCTATTAAGAAACATAATTCTAGTATTGAGACCAAAATATATGGCATTTAAACCGTTCATATGGCATTAAAAGGTTTAAACCGTTCATTTAAACTGTTCATTTGATAACGGTTTATCGGAAATTCTAGTTTTCTATAGCTCTTACTATTAGTAAAAAACCAAAACTGAACTATTTTCTTCGAATTATGATAAAAAATTACCAAATTTTATCACACATAATAAAACTATCTTTTATTGATAATTAATCGGTAAAAATTACCAAATCTTTTGGTGTTCTCATAGAGCCAAAAATACGGTTAAATTTACCATGTTCTGTTAATTTTGACCATATTTTTTCTCAGTGTAACATGAATATGTATATTAAAGTTTAAGTCTCATAAAAAAAAAGTGATTTTCCAAAAAGACCGCACTTTATATTAGCAATTTTAAAATCCTTTTATAATGATTAAATATTAATGACTGCCAAATTCATAATTAAAAATGAAGTAAAAAAATCGTGCACATAAGTCGCAAATTTATTTTTAGATGGGATCCAATGAATCACTACTGAGGAAAGTGGGATTATAATCATCAAAACCAAGAGTAGACTGTTGATTTGAGGGCCCTTCAAGTTTCATCAAGGAATGAAAATGGCTTAAATGTTTTCGATCTCACCTTCTTCAGTAGTGATCTGTCATAGTACAATAATCGTTTTATTGGCCAAACAGTGTTATGTCATGTACCATTTACGCCTACATGTAAACATGGAGAAGACCCTTTATATATTATAGCAGAACTAGACTTGGAGTAGGACTCCATTTTGTGGTGTAACCTATTAGTAACCATGTCTAATGTACCGGGAATGAATGTGGATATGAACCTTTACAAAAAAATTTAGCTAGCGTGGAGAAGTAATAACCTTTGCCTCACTAATCTTTAAAAAAATGTGTAACTTTTCAGTTCACCAGTTGCAAGTTGATGTATATATTTTTTTTTCTTTATTTTATTTAATTTGATTTATTTTTTGGGTTAAGTCCATTTTTTTGGCTTTGAAAGAAATAAAAATTAAAATAAAATAGTTGAATTTGCTTGCGCACTTTTCGATTATAACCGTAGGCAAGTAAACTCAACCATTTTATCCTTATATTTTTATTTTTTTTTTTAAATTTAATTTATTTATTTAATGAGAGCGCCTATTTTCTTTGATTCAATGCGAAAGAACCGAGATCGAGTATTATGGATAAAATAAAAACTAAAAGTTTTCAATGTCTGGGAGAGTGGTCAAATAATAGTAAATAAAATAAAAAACTGGACACGTAACAGTAAAGCAACAACCTTACAGCTATTTTGCAATATATCAACAGGCCGGATATTTCCGATATTACAACAACATAGACTGGTATTCTAATGGCTTTGAACACTCAAGAAAACGAACACAAACTAAAGTGATATAATGCAGTTAAAAAAAAACATCAGATGGAAATAATTGAAAAGCAAGAGCATGTATTTTCGAATTAAAAAACAAAACCGGCTTAGCTCAAGTTAGGCATCGCTTCATTTTAACTTATTATTTTTCAAAACAAAGTTCTATCATTCATAAATTTTAAAAGATGAATGAGTGTAAACTTGTGATAAAAATGTTAAATTTTGCATGAAATTATTATTGGCATGGTAACTTGTAAAAATATTTTTTAATCGCCAAATATCTGAACTGCTTGATGAGGGTCGGGGGCTGCTAAGGTCCCAGACGTAGACGTGTTGATTTTCGCAGATAATAGAGCCTCACCTTTGGGAGAAAAGGTTATTGTAATTTATCAAAGGGAAGCTCTTTTCAAGGAAAATATTTAGAAAGTAGTGGTGGTAGAAAGTAATTAACTTTTTAAAAGCAACCCAATATAATCTTATACAGAAAGGAGTTTGCTAAATATTTAGTTTGATAAATACTGAACAATATTCTCGATAAACGAAATGTTAAGAATTAAGACTAATATTTTAAGGGTTTAAATTGTTAAAAATGTTAAATTCTCATTTTAAAATCAATGTTTTATCTTGGAGACAGACTTTTTCGATGGCACACATCTTAAAAAGTTTGTTATTAATTGTATACCTGATGAAAATTTCTGCTTTTAATTGATTGGTTTTAAAATCTTGGACAGCAAGATTTTAAAATATTGAAAAGAAGGATAGTTAAAACTAAACTTATTTTGTCATTCAATTTGCATCGTTCAATTTCTCATTGAAGTTATATCACGTGAATTTTGTATCAAATAAATCAACAATGTCCTGTGTGATACGTAAATTTATTTTTTTATTATTGTATTTTTCGGTACTCGGCTAACGAATAAAGACCCAAATTATGATCTTTAGGTATCTCTCTTAAAATAAAAGCTGGATCACAGTACCTTTGCAGCAATTTTTTTTTTAAATAAAGGTATAATCATTTATTTTGCGGATGCTTTACATGCTCATTTAACTTATGATCAATAATTTATCTTCTAAAAATAACTAAACAGTTCAATTTTTTTAAAATTTTGAAAAAAAATTGAAAAAATTCAAAATTTTTATATGTTTAAGGCTTTTTTATTTTAGCATATTTTCAAAATGTTTTTTTTCTTAGTGCTTAAAATATTTATTTTAACAACTTTGTGCATTCATTTGTTGATATATCCATTAGAATATTTTTGACAGATTAATTTTTAAAAAAGTAGAGAAAAAAAAGGCTAAACATTCTTGTTAGGTATATATAACATGCTGTAAAAATTGTAATACCGCATAAAATGCTTATTACATGCACAGTTTAAATAAATGTATTATACAGAAGATAAAAAAGTTTACTTCAAAGCTTTTATCTTAAATAAAAAAAATTACTTATGGATTTAATTAAGATTAAAACACAAAATTATCATGTATGAGAAAAAGCACTTTAAAGTTTGTCTGCTGAGCAAGTTTCTGTATTAGGACAATCTAAAATCATTCATAACTTTTTCAAAAATGTAGAGATGATTTTTTTTTCAGTGCATTTGAAATAGTTTGAAGTTTTATTATAAGCAATAAATTTTTTTCCGATATTTTGGTCACTTTTTGGGTATTTTGACCCCTTAGTCTGTATGCATATGTTCCTTAATAACTCGAGAACGAATTCACAGATTTAGATCGTGTTTTTTTCCTACAGTTTGCAAATTTTCATGGTGTGGTTTGTAAATAATCGTTACTTTTATGCGTGATGTAGTTCGGATGCGATGCAATTTCAAAAATACGAAATTTCTTTTAATACAAAAAAGCGTTTTCTCAAATTTTAGTAAAATAGCTCCGAAACAAATATTAGTCGAATTTGTATGTATATTATTTTAAGCATAAATATAACACAATATACTGATATCTAATAATTATCTATAATTATATAATGTAATAAATATCTATAATTAAGAAGCTTAAAATGGATATTTATATATTAAATATTAATATTGTTAAACACATGCGGATGCGAACATTCAGTATTTGCTCATAAATAAATCAAGTTTATATTTCTGGGAGAAAACATATCTAATAACGAAAATACAAGTAATTTTAACTTTCAAACACTAAATATCAGTTTATTAGTGTAAAGTTTCGTTTAAACACATATTTAACTCTTAGGTTAACATTTCCATCGCACAAAGATCGACTTAGATTTTAAATTCTGCGCAAATTTAATAAAGTTTCTTTTCTAAGGATTTCTTAGATATTTTCTGAAAAGGTTTAACCTCTAAACTTAGCTAGTAATTATCTATCTAATAATTATCAAAAGAATTATATTTTGAAAAACAAATTTTATAATTTATCGCAAAAAACTTTCGATCCAGCCCCCCACCCCAAAAAAACAAGCTATGTTCACTCAGAGTTTATTTGTGGCTCATTTCTTATTTTAAAATATCGTCTGCATTAATTAATTAGCATATTTGAGGTTACCCTTTTAAACTGTTAAAATTGAGCACAATTACGATCATTCGATCCAAAGTCATTCAGGGTATCCTGCTTTTTTCGCACTGTTTCGCATTATTAAGGCTCTGAACTGTGTAAAACCTGTATCCTGCTTTTTTCGCACTGTACACTATTATTAAGGCTACGAACTGTGTAAAACCAAACAGCTACTATTTCTTATCACTATTATTCTCCAATAGTTTAAGTTGATGAATTAGATACATAATTATTCCAATATATATATATTTTTCAAAAATACATGTGTCATTATTAAAAGCAAGTGACGTTTGACATCGATTCTTAAGCCCCCCCCCCCAACAAAAAGTCAGACAGTACGAATTTTGAATTTCACTCCATCGTTTTACCTTTCTAAAGCATTATTCATAAATCGCCAGACAAAGCAATTTCTTTCTTAAAGTGTTCCCGGGCATTCGGGCATGTTCTGTTGTCTCGCCGATTGAACGCTGCATCAGGTTATTAAACAGATCATTATATTATCATTAGCTTATTATGTTATCATTTCGACGGTAATTTGGTACATTGAATTCCCATTAGTTAGGCGTCAAAATCCTCATGTAAACAACAGGGGTTATTCACTAATTATAAGAGGTTTAATGTTGTAAAGCGTACTACAGAAACCTGAAAACCTATGTTTTAAAACGTCAGTCTTTATTAATGATCTATAAAAGAAATTAAAATTATAGTTGAATGCATACATTGTCAGAATTTTCATTCTAAAATTATGGTAAAATAACCGACAGTAGTCTGTCCCTCCAATTAACCGTATTGTTTACGCTAAGGAACACTTTTTTTTAATTTTACGGTTTTGAAACCGTTTACAATTAGCATGGTCAAAAAACCATGAATACAAAACTATACGTTTTTTAGCCATTTACATTTAGTATATTTACAAAACAGTGAAAAAGAACTCTGGTCATTGGAGATAATTTATCCGCTTCATAGTGCTGCCATCTATTCGTGAATGAGAGTATCATATTCTGATAGCCCAGGCTCTTAAATTGGTTTGTGCAGAACACTAGAATCCTTCATGTGTAGAAGAGAATGGAAGATATATTGTGGTGTCAATGCTGGGATACGAACCCCCATTCTGTCGTTTATGAGATTGACAAATCAGCTCTCTCAGCTTTAATAAGTACTCATCTGGAACGAACTAAGTGGCTTTATTAGGTGGGTTTAGTTAAAAGTGAGGTTGCTTAACCGTATTAGGTGAAAGCAGTTAATAAAAAGTTTTTCTCGCATTTAACAATTTGAATTCATCAGAAATTTTCTTATTTGTGATTATTGACTGTTTTGTTTGTATATGGTAAAATAACTGTTATTTAACCATTTTTTCCAAGATATTTCTAACCGTGCATATAGGGTAAGTCTAGGTTAGATGCCTGTAAAAGAGTGATGGCTAGTTTAAATATCTTCGTTATTTTTTAATGTATTGCAGCATATGAAATTTCAGAGGAAGCAGTTTAACTTGTTAATAAATTTAAACTAAGTATTGCTTTTCGTGACCACAAAAAGTGTGCAAGAAGTTAAGTTTGATTTTAATTAGAGGGTCAAATATTTTTCATTAGTTACGTATCCTACAGCTTTTCAAGGCATATGCTTCATTTTTTCCAGCTAGCAGAACTTTTAAAGTACATATATAGTCCAATCTTTGTTACCGAATAAAAAGCAGATGATTTATATTGTGGAGTTACGCTATATATTCGGTGACCATCTTATTGTGTACTTAAGGAGAGATGGTTGCATAAAATCTGTGAGAAATGTCTACTTTTCATTAATACATATTGCCATTTCAAGAATCGTAATTTCCTTCAAAAATTTAAAAATACGTTGTTAAATGATATGTATTTTAGTAAATTTGTCCTAGTCATCACGCTTAATATACCCAAACAAAGACACGAAATCTTTGGTTTCGTTAAAGATTTTCGTTTGCTTAAGTGTCGTGATTTTAGGATGAAAGGTAATAAAAAGAAATCCTTAGCCTTTTTTTACAGTATTGAAACCTTTTTTTTTTTTAAATCGTTAAGGACTGCACGAATCCTGCATAGTACATTCCAATTTTGCAGACCAAACACATTATTCCATAGAGCCCTATATTCTACTCAATAGAACCCTATATATTATCCTACTCAATAGAACCCGATATATTATCCTATTCAATAGAACCCGATATATTATCCTACTCAATGGAACCCGATATATAATCCTACTCAATAGAACCCTATATATTATCCTACTCAATTGAACCCTATATATTATCCTACTCAATAGAACCCGCTATATTATCCTACTCAATAGAAGACGATATATTATCCTACTCAATAGAAGACGATATATTATCCTACTCAATAGAGCCCGATATATTATCCTACTCAATAGAACCCGCTATATTATCCTACTCAATAGAAGACGATATATTATCCTACTCCACACATTCAGAATTTGATGCGAATCCGTATGTTTGCTGTGGAGAAGAATACAATAATACTACAACTAACAACGATGATTGCATGAGTTGTGTAAGGGCAATGCAAAACATGTACAAATTTTGAAAACCTTTGCCAAAATTTTAGCAAAGTCTGTGCATAAGATTTTATTTGTTCGATTTTTCTTTACTTATTTTAAAAGTTAATTCCTTACGGCTTAAAAATGGATCATTTCATGGTTAACTGTATGAAATGTGTTATTTTCCATATTTTATTTTATTTTTTCCTTTACTGTATTAAATGGCCATCCCGTCTCAACATTATGGGGAGATGGCCATTTGTTAGTACAAATATTTTTTTTTTCATATTTTGTTCTCAATATTCTATTTTTGTTCGAAATATGTTGAGTTCATGTATGAAAATTTTAAGTATGCATAAAAGTTTTTTGCATCTCGATTTTCAGTACTTTTATTTCGATTTTTAAATAAATTATAGCAATCTTTTCAGACCTTATTATAAATATCTATCTAAATAATTCTCATAAGATCAAAAATTAATTTTTTTTCTTTTAACCTAAGGGTTTAACAACTTATAACTAACCAGAGTCGAAGGCAAATTGAGCAATAATTTTTCTCTCTCAATTTTTTTTTTCGCATCTAAAAAAGAATTTAAAACCTGTACGACACCCATTTTGTTCTGTACTGATTTCGAAAAATTAATTTCTGCAACTGATTAGTTGTAAAACAAAACACATTTTTCCGCATTTGATTTATCCAAATCCTTATGAAAAAAAAAATTGGAAAATATATGCTTATTTTTTCTGTCGCCAGAGAGGCCCTTAAGAACCTACAATTTTCAGTATTTTTAACACTTTCAAAATGAAAAATGTTTGTACGCGAAAACTTTTACTATGTTTAACCATAAAAAAGGAAAGTGAAATTCCCATAAAGTTCAGTTGTAAGTCTTCTTCTATAAGACATCGCTTAAATTTTAAAAATTCATTTCAATTACTTGATTAAAAAACTTCATGGACTTCATTGGCTTATTCATCTCAATTAGTTTAAATATTCCCGATTTATTTCTTTTGAATTATTAACGTGTTGTTGCAATCACGGTTGCGTAATACATCTTTATTTATTTCTAAGAGTCTTGTAATTTAATTGACGCCATTCAGATTTTTTTTCTTAACTGCTGGAGAATTATGAAAAATTATTTTAATTATTTACGAGTGATAATGCATTTTAAAATAAACAAATAATAAAAAAATACTACAATTTATTTATTGAAGTAAATTTGTTTAGAAAACAGGAGATATTCACATAAAAGTGCATTTTTTTGCGTTAACTAAAACTAAACATGAGAACATTATGTTACCAAATCTTAAAATTAAAACTATCTTTCCTAACTGATATAGTACCAGGGGAAAATGTATTTTGCAAAGTGCACAAAATATTATTGTCAATAATAATAATAATAATAATGAAGAAACCGTCATCTCTTAAATAACTTTTCTCCATATGATATAATTTTTGCCTTTCAAGATGCTGTCGTTTGGTTTAAAGACATCTGCTTAAATTGTCTGCTGATTAGTGTAGATGATAATGTAAGTCAAGAAAGTAGACAGAGACTTCCTTTACATACCTTATTTTCCAAATGAATTTATTTTTCTTCTTTATATTTTGAAATTGTACCTTTTGCACATTGTCAGAGTTCCGTATCTATACACTGTAAAACATTTTATTACATCTTAACAATGAAAAAAAAATAATGGTCGTATTTTACTTTTAACAAAAACATCACAGAAAATTTCTTAATATGCTTTTGTAATCTACCACAGATGATAATGCATCGATAACAATAAGTGTGTAGTTAAACATTAAAAAGAATTTTCGGTGTTTGGTGTTGTGAAACATCAGAGATGTTTCTTTTAATTTTTTTTATAAACAATTAAAAAATATTTTAGTCTGTGTATACACTAAAAATGATGGCAAGTACTTCACTCCATTAGTGTTGTAGTGAAAAGAAAATTCCTCTACACCACCACCATTTTCGGTCTTTAATAACACTAAAATTTATATTTTATTTTATAACCGTCTCTTAACAGCTGACCCATTTTAAGGTTTACGACTCCAATTAATTACCAATTTAATGTTCAACTCCGTAGCCTTGTAATTTTGGACCAATCCAAAAGATAAGGAAACTCCTGAATCAGTACCCCCAGATGTATGCTTTGTTATGGGAACATGAAGGATTTCATGACCCGACAGATTTAACGTGCATCAGTAACCATTTACTACACGGAGAGTCTTCGGCCAGCGGGGATCGAACCCTCAACTTCTTGGACATGGGCCCAGTGCCCTACCAATCAGGCCATCCCGGTCACTAAAATTTATAATAGATATAAGACATGATACACATGAGAACCAGTGAAGTTATTTTTACGATACAATTTAAAGCAAGAGCATTTAATTTAGGATACGCCGCACTAATTCTTAAAATTTGATTATTTAGATGATCAAACCTACACATAGCGTATAGATAACATTAAGACGAATTCGAATTAAGCATAACAGAACTAAAGCGCACAGAAAATATGTGTCATAAAGTTATTTCATATAATTCACAGATATTTTATTATAATTATATTCTGTTGTAGATTATGAAAATACCATTGTGGTATGGATCGAGGGTTTTTAATAGACGGCGCCAGCAAGAAATTAATTAAGCCACATATCACGGTTCATTTGAAAAAACACAATTCAACTATAACCTATGTCCACTGTCCCACGCCTAAAGCAACCCACTTCCAATATCCAGTTAATCACGGTTTTTTAACCATACCATTGTAAACGGTTTCAAAACCTTAAAGGTAACGGACTTTTCTTAGCCGTAAATTTATGGTTAATTGAATAGACAGACTGCTGCCGTTTATTTCACCCTAATTTTAGAATGAAATCTTAATGGCATAAATGGCAGCAGGTGGTTTACTCAAAAATGCCAATTTTCGGTTTAACCAATTGTTTCGGTCTCCAAGTTTTGCCTGGTTTTATATGCCAAAGTATCACTAGTTACTATGTGGTTTGGAATTGAATCAACTTTTTAAAGATTGTCACGTTCCTTTTCATTTGAATAAAATAATTATTTAAGCAATAGAATTAAAAAAATCAATTTAAACACTACATGAGATAAATTAAAGTTAAGATTTAAAATATTAGCATGATGTTACTGTGTAAAAAAACGTTATAAATAAAAATTATTTAAGGTGAGAACTATTTAAAAGAAAAATTACTTAAAACAAAAATCCCATAATTTATGAATTTTACTTAAAATACAAAATATTCAAAGTAAAAAAAAATAAAATAAGAATCGTTTAAAGTAAAAAAATTTAATTAGAACTATTTAATATTATTTGAAGTAAGAATTATTTAAAATAAAAATAATAATGATTAAAGTTTTAAAATAATAATTCTTTAAATTAATCATCATTAAATTAAGTAGACATAAATTAACGTAATAATACATTAATAAAGTACATCATGTTACAGACATCATATCATAGCATTAGCATTTTTAATAATACTTTTTCCATTTTTATGAATATATTGTAGTTGAGGTATTTTTAAATATTTTTCCATATGAAATAATAATGCTATTCGCATGAACAACAATTAAGAACATAAACAATAAAAAAAGAATATTAAAAGAACAAATGCAAAACGTTCATCAGTAAAAAAGCGTAAGATCTTAAGGAAGTACGCAAATTTCACCGAGAATTGATAAAAATTTTAGCGTCCCCACAAATTAAATGTATTCATCGGAAATAATTGTACAACTGTAAAACAATTCATATCCTCAGAACGCATGAAAACAATACGAAAAACCTTTAATTACAGTCGATATCAGAGATATGAACAATACAACAATTTACTGCTATTAAGTTTACCAAAAGGATCATTGATGTTAAAGCGAGTTGAATGCTTAACTGAATCCTGGCATGAATAATCAATCCACTTCTCTAGCATTCTCTATCATCTTCACAAAAACACAGAAAGAATTTTTCCCGCAGCTGAATTTGTCATTACACCCCCACCCCACCCCTGGTTATGTCTCGGGTGCATATGCTTAGAGCAATAAATGAATAGATAAATAAATAGCACGTGACTAATGAAGGGGAAATTTCAAATTCATTTTCATCTGTGTTAAATTTACTGGTATCATTGGAATTCAATTCTTGGTATCCCTCCAAAATGAATTGTTTTAGGCTGACTAAGCCCGATAATGTAGTTTTGCTAAGATTAATAAAAAATGCGTGCTTTTTTGCGTTTGACAATTGATTTTTCTAGCAAAGAAATCATTAAACTGAATGGACAAGTAATCAATTACCTACTAAAACTAAATATAAGAACAACATTATCTTTGTCGTTTTGATTCAGGTTAATTCACTTGCAAAGCGTCGTTGAAAGTTTTTGTGCTATTCTTATACTAGATCGATATTTTAAAAAGGATTTTATAATTGAGTGTGTGAAGATAGAACCAGAAAATATTTGTTTGAGCTATGTAAAAGTTTCTGTTTTCGGTTTATAGTTTAGTAACTAGACGTGTAAGAGCTTCAGACTAGATGTCTAAGAGTTTTAATTTTCTTTACATAATTTAGTAACTAGACTTGTAAGAGCTACAGTTTTCTGAAAATAATTTAGTAACTAGACGTGTAAGAGCTTCAGTTTTCTGAAAATAATTTAGCAACTAGACGTGTAAGAGCTTCAGTTCTCGATTTAATAATTTAGTTATTAGACGTTTAAGAGCTTCAGTTTTCTGGAAATATTTCAGTAACTAGACGTGTAAGAGCTTCAGTTTGCTGGAAATTTACTTAGTAGCTAAACGTGTAAAAGCTTCAGTTTTCGATTTAATAATTTAGTAACTAGACATGTAAGAGTTTCAGTTTGCTGGGAATAACTTAGTAGCTAAACGTGTTAGAGCTTCAGTTTGTGGTTTAATAATTTAGTAACTAGACGTGTAAAAGCTTCAATTTTGTGGAAATATTTTAGTAACTAGACGTATGACCACAATATTTTATTAAATAAATTACTTACCCTTTTGATTTTTTTTTCTCTTTTGGACTAGATCAGAGATTTTTTAAACTTTTTGGTGTGGTGACCCCATAATATTTACGAAAATTATGTGAGACCTTATAAGAATTGCCCAAATCCGACCCACGTTTGTGTGAAACTGTCAGTTTCTTGTACTGCAATATACTATTACAGTTCTATGCCATTAACTTTAATTTTAAAACATAGAACAAAGTGAATATTTTAAATAAATAAAAAACTTGAAAAATGTAGTACAATAATAAAAAGAAATATAATTACTTGGGTAAAATCAAACTATAACTATATAGCTGTAATTGTAACCATTATCAGTCTGTTAAATATTATACACATGGAAGGTTCACTACTGAGAAAATCTACGCACTTCTTACAGCGCATATGCTAGGGTTAGGTATTATTGGGAAAGGTGTGACTCTTTATTCTTAATTTTATTATCAAAACTTGACAAAATAGTCGACACCGTAGAACGAAACACTTATTCAATAATCTTTATTTATATTTGATCGACGCTTTGATTTTACGGTGGTTAAAAACAAAAATGTCGTCTCCGTCAAATATGCCGTAGAAAAGGACCAAAGAGAGTTTATGTCAGATTCAGAAATCGTAGGAAATTCTTTTACGACTCCAAGACAAAAGATATTTGGCAGTTGTAAAATTATTATAACCCACTGCTGCTGCTACAGCGACCCTTATTGGGGTCGTGGAAGCAGCAGCAGGAGGTTATAATAATTAACTCTTTTAGAAACTCTAGAACTCACTGTTTAAGAAACTCTTTACTGGATAATTGTTATCAAAGAAAAAAAAATTCTATGAATGTTTCGAGACAAATAGGATTCAAGAAATATAACTCATATTTTTTTTCTATTACGACACCGATTTCAACTAAATGTCGCTGCGCATTGAATTGGATAATAAGACTTCATTAACGAAACTATATGATATTTTTCACCTGATTTAAAACATATTCTTGTTAATAGGCATTTAAAATACAAAGTTTATAGATTTTGTCTGTATATCTACCAGGTTTTCATCAGTTAAAAGTTAGGTTTATTTATTACTTATTTATATTGTTGATTGTCTTTTTTTCTTTAAATTGCTTTAGTTTTTTTTTTGTTGATATTATTGAATGATTTTTTTGAGCTGTGGACATTTTTATAAGCTGAAGGTATTTTTTTGAAATTTATTTTAGTTTTTTTTAATTTGCTATATTGTTGATCGAGTTTCTTAAATTGACATTTTCTTCTCCCAAATATAATTTTACAAGGCATTCTATAAGGATCACACGTAATATGTACTTTTAGATTTCTTTTCAAAAATGAGAGCAAAAAAGTATGCACATTGTGATCTCAAATTAATATTCAATCGAAGAAAAATTTAAACCTTATCGAAATAGGACAAATAACTGTACAAAAATGCAAGCATAATAAACATCATCAGGTTTAACTGAATGTTGAAACTTGAAGGCGTAAATTACTAAAGGAATGGTTTAAATTCCGTATTTTTTGGTTTTATTAACCAGAATTATGTTGTTTTTCTTAACCAAAAATGCCTTAGTCATACAGTACCGTGATTTTACCAGAGTTTTTTTTTTCAGTGTCTGTGCAATTTATAATTCTTGATTATACACAAAAAAAACTAAAAAAAACAACAACAAAAATGGATTTAATTGGATAATTTGACTTAATTGAGGAAAAGGAAATCGTATTTATAAACTTTAATTTTACAAATCGAATGGCAGTGATTGTTTTTTATACTTAGAAAATGACTAATAAAGAATGTATATAAAAAAAGGGATGGTAGAATTTCAATATTTTACAACTAAACTTCTTGGGAAGAATAATCTCTTATGCATAGAATGCATAACAAAGAACATTGTTTTTTTTTATGAAAGAGAGAAACATTGTTTTAAAAGAAGAAGAAGAAGACAGACAATTTGTTTCTGATCTGGGCAATCATATAAATGTTTTTGGGTCGTGTGAGAATTCCATCCTCTGAGAATTGCAACCTTTTTGCAAATGAAAAAGGTTGAGTCTTATGAGGATTTGAATGGTTTTAAACAAAGGCAAATTTTGCAAATAGTATCTGCAGAATTTAAGAAAAGGAAAGTTTTATGCTTTTATAAACAGCTACAATATTTTCTTCTTTTTAAAAACATTCAACGCGCAAACCCAATATTCAATATAGTAGTTACAACATAGTTATGTTATATTAATTATTTTACGACTGTGTACATTGCTTTGATAGCATAGTTTAGTTCATAGATAATTAAATAGTTTATTCAATGTTATTTTAAATAGGTGTTCCATAATGATCACCCTTAATACAAGATTTTATATTCAAAAATAAATTAACATCCACATTAGGGACCGCCCATAAATTATGTCAGTCATTGAGGAGAGGAAAATGGTTCTTAACCTGTAACGCGTCATGGACTGCTACTGCTGCAATGGACATGACGACATTTTCCGTCATGAAAATTACTTGTTACTTATAATCATGAAGAAAACATTCCTCAGTGCGAAACGAGTTGAACGAATGTTTATTCTCTGGTTTGCATGTTAAAATTGTGACAAAGGAGAGGGTTCCATGAAATGTGACATCAAACATTTTGTTTAAAGTTAAACATTTAATATCAGCAGAGTAAATATATTATTATATAATTAATTTTTATATTTTTTTTCGCATCTGTCATCAAAATAAGTACACACTGAGCAATATTTTTTGTTATGCTTAGAGATGATGTTAAGACACATAGTTATAGTTTAAAAACCGTTTCTGAATTAATATTCAACATCTGCGTATCTAAATTTGTAACGGAATTAATAATATTATCTACAATATATGTTTTGTTGTTAAACTGCTAATTTTTGTTTATGTAATGTGACATTGGACATGTGGGGTATTGTGAAATGTTATATTCTTGACAAAGAGGAGGATGTCAAAAATATTGAAAAAAAAGTGTGTCAAAATTTACGAACGGACCTTTAGAAGTGTCCAATAAGTAATTAAAGTTGACAAAAAATAAAAACGCTATCATAATCTAATGAATCAATGTGGGAAAGGCTGGACTAAAATTGTAATAAAACCAGTTTGATTGCCTAAAGAAGCAGAAGAATGTCTCTAATAATCGGTTTTGGCTTCCTCCTGCCATAAAGCATGGTTTTATATCTTACAGATCTGTCTTCTTCACAGATCCGTTAGATTTAAATCGTTTCTATCTATTCCTTTAAGTTCCTGAAAATCGAAAAAGAGTTTTACATTATCAGTCCAGCCTTTCTCAATAATGATTTTACATATTTTAATAGCGTTTAACGAATGGTCATCTCAGAACATTTTGCCTTATTTTTATTTAAATTACATAAAATTAGTCAAAAAAAATTTCTAAAAACAAAGTCATTAATACTAATTTTTGTTCAAATTTTTTTTAAATAAAGCTAACTTGAGCTTCAAGTTGTATTTTAATATTTATCTTCGCAATGTATACTCATTTGGAGGCATATCATTTGTTGTGCGGAGTGACCCCTTTTCCCTGGCCACATACCTAGAAAAGCTATTATGGAAACTATTTAACATTCTATTTAGACTATTCAAATTTGAGTATGCATTTGCGATCCTTTTTGAAATGAGATCTCCCAGCAGCGACACAGACAGAAGTGGGGAGTAAATATTTCATTTTATGACATTTATTCACCGAGTTTTAATTTAATTCAAGCAGCTTTTCTCAACCAATGAGTAATATCTGGTATGAACGGTGTTAAAGTAAACTCATATAAGAGATTATTAATTTTTTGTTTCTAATATTTAATTATTTATGCGTTACGAATTTAAATATTTTATTAATTTTAAACTCAATTTTTATTTGACTTAAAGCAAATTTTATATTATTAATTTGATATATTTTAAGGTTATCCAACAGGTTTTGACATAGGTTTATTTTAGAGCTTAATTAAAATTTCAGTTTTGCGTTTAGTTAGCAGGGGTCCCAAAATCATAAATTTAAAATAAAATTTGCTAATTCATGACACATTTTTCAAGTCAAACTAGCAGCTGTAAAACAAATTGTAATGCATCAATGTTTTTAAAAAGAATTTTTTTTTCTAGATCAATAATGTTGAAACCTGTGTGTTGAACTAAAGTCTCGTAAAAATTTCAAACAAAATAATAAAATAAAACTAAATACACTGTGAAACTTAGACCTTAGCCGATATTGTACAAAATCTACATTCAAAATTTCTAAGAATTCCGTAATAAAACTTTTATCTAATGTGTGTTAGCGTAAACAATTTTTTTTTTTAAAATAAATAAGTTTTTCAGAAAATGCATTTAAAATACAAAAAAATTCTGAAATGTAAAAAGATTCTGAGAACGGAAAAAAATTTATAATCCGAAATTTATTTCTGAAAATGAATTTTATCTGTTTAAAGTTGTACTTTGTTCAAATACTCAAAAAATACATATATAATAATAATTAGTTTCGCTTTTACGCGATTACTTCCAGTTTTGAGTTAGTCTGTTAGCATACGAAAAAACAACTAACTTCATTTTTAAAAATCGGAAATAAAAACTTTAAAGGATTTTGGAAAGCTAATGGACTAGAGTATAAATATGTATAATAAAAAAAATGAAATTTTCGTCGAAAACGATGATTTTCATCGTGTCGGATACCTTAATTTTTTTTTATCACTTTTCAAATTTTCAGTTTTTGAAAATTTCAAGGAAATAACTTTTAATTTGAACTAGATTTTAATGGATTTTGAACTGAACCTCAGTCTAAATTTTGACATAATAGTATCATGTTTTTTTTTTAAATATTTTTATTAAATTTTGAGCCTATAAAAAAATTTTTATCAATTTTTAAACTTAATTTTTTATTAATTTTTTTGCTTATTATGAATTAATGATTCTTGTTTCAATTTAATTTAAAGCTTCAAATTCAGAATCGTAATTTTTAAAAAAACGTAAATTTTCTATGACGTTTTTCATTTTAAAACACAAAATTATTCATTTGAATAACAACAAATCAAAATGCAAATGATTTAATGATACGTAATTAAAAAAGATTTCTGATCAAAAAAATTTTTTTTGAATAATATAGATGAATTGTTTTACTTAAAAGACAAATGACGATATCAAATTTAATTACTGCGTGCGTTACCGCTTACAATAGCATTTATGTTTGCTGTCCAAATACTGTCTAAATGCTTCACAGTTTAAGTCTATTTACGCAGGAGGAAATAATTCTCGTGAAATTACCATACTGTAAGGCATATCTGGTGAAACAAAAAATACAGTTCTGTTTAATAAAACCAAAATATACAGCATTTGAATCATTCATTAGGCAACATTTCTGTTCATATAGTCGCGATTTATCGGAAATTCCAGGTTTCAAAATTAAAGTTCTTATTTCCACACATTTACTATAAAATACATAATTGACAAGTATATTTAACCCAATAAATGGTTTTCTTGAAATGCTCTAAGGTATCATTATGAAATTATCACATTTATCAAATTTTATCGCATGATATAAAACCATATTTTATTGTTAATTTTCCAATGTTATTACAATAGCGTTTCGTTAAAAATTACACAGCTTTTTGGAGTTCCCATAAGGCAAGAAACACGCTAAATTTTACCATATTCTGGTAGTTTTGACTCTACAGTTTTTATCAGTTCACGAGCATATTACAAGACACATCAGACAAGGGTGCTTATACTTCGAATTGTAAGTATCTGGCGAAACACTGAATCACAGCTTCGCTTCAATCTGTGGATCTGAGGTAACTGTTCCAGAGAAAAGAAAAGAACTGTGATAACTGTTCCGGAGAAAAGAAAAAAAAAAACTGTGATACCTGTTCCAGAGAAAAGAAAAGAACTGTGATAACTGTTCCAGGTAACGGGATGCGTTATCAAGCAAGAGGTGACAACTGGAAGGAGAATTATTTTTTTTTACTTTCGAAGTTATAGATTTTTTAACAGGTTTAAGATCGTTTTACAGTTTTAATAATCTATAGATTTCAGACGTCGTTGCTATAAAATAAGGAACAAAATGATAAATAACTTTCTGAAAAATAATTGCTAAGAACGATATTTAATTATGATTTATTCATGACAATGAAATTGTAAAGTGTTTTAAATGCATGCTCGTACCTTGAGAAACATTATGGTCAAAACTACGAAAATATAATAAATTTTACCGTGTGTCTTGCTATGGGAACACTGAAAAGCTTGGTAATTTTTACTTAAATGCTTTGGCAAAATTATTATAAAAATATAGTTTTATAATATGTGATGAAATTTGGTACATGTGGTAACATTTGGTAATTTTTATCATGATTCCTTAAAGCATGGCTTAAATTTGGATAAATTTATTTATTTATTTGGATAAATTTATCGTTTCAGTTTTGAATTTTTTACTAAATGTGTAGTAATACGAACTTTAATTTTGAAAACCAGAATTTCAGATAAATTGCTACCATATGAAAAGAAACATTTACCGACTGAATGGTGAAATATCGTATATTTCATTTTATTTACATTAATTCTGATTATAGAAACAAAAATATTCCTTTTCTTCCAATATATCTTACCAGCCAAAAGCATACATAATAATTTTCAAAGGAATAAAAGTTGAATTGTTCTAGTGCTTGTTATTATTATAGGTAATTATAATAAGTACATCTTTTAAAAATACTTATATGTGTTGTTTTGGCTTGGTTAAATAATTAAACAATAAGGATGATATCACAGTAAAAAAATTACTTTCTCTTCGAAAATTATTCTAACAGAGTAATTTTGTTTTATATGGTTTATAATCATAAACATTTTAATGGGTAATGCGGTTGGAGAGTTTATAACTTCGAAACACCAAATGAAAAGACTGAGAAACACATAATTAGAGTATTTTTTATGAAAGAGTCATAAGGACTTCAATAAAAATCCTTCAATGCAAAAAGTTTTAATAGAAATATTTTCGAGAGAAAAAAAATTACTCAGATAAAATTAGAAGAGCAGCTATAAAGGAAAATGAATCCACGTAATGCTTTTGTTAGAAACTAAAGAAAAAATTATATAAGGTGTTTTTACAAAAAGGTTTTAATACAGTAAAGATATTTTTACAGAAGGTAGATTCAAGTTACACGTTTACTGACTTTTTTTTTGCGCATCATGTTTTCAAAAGAAAAATTAAATAAAACTGTAGAAAATTCTTTCTTGAAAGAAAGGGAAAAAGTCTTGTCTATTTTCAAAATTACTTTATCTAAGGTTTCTATTTTTAAATATATATTACTGGAAGGATCTAATTGAAAAAATTAATGGTGTAAGTTAATCAACCAATAATGTTTTGAAATTTTAACAGTTTTCTGTAGTAAGAAAATATTATGTAGAATAGTTATTATCCAAGATTTATAAGATTAGGACTTCTGGTTTCGAGTAATTTTGTTTTTGAATTCAAGATTAATTAAAAACTCCACTTTTTTAGTATTTTTATAAACAGAGGAAAAAATTCTGATTAAATTACCATACTTCACGGTAATGACATTTCTGGTAAAAAAAGAGCTATAATTCTGGTTAATAAACCCAAAATATACGGTACTTAAACCATTTATTTAGTACTTTTTCCTTTCATATGGTAACAGTTTACTGAAAATTCTAGTTTTCAAAATTATAATTTTTATTTCCAAACATGTGGTAAAAAATACAAAAATGAAAAACCTTGCCATGTTCTAAGGTATCGTGATGAAATTACCCAATTTTATCACATGTTATCATAATTATGTAAACTTTTTGAAAGTGTTTTTGAATTTTATTGATTTTATGTTTATAAATTAAGAACTCTAAATGATAGGAAAAAAATAATTTTTATTATAGCACAGATCCTAATTATGAATTTTTTTTGGAGGGGAAAGTGATTAAAAATATTTTTTGAGTGCCTAAAAAGTACTTAAAAGGAACTTATTTTTTGTTGGAAATTCTGTGAAAATGTATTCTCAAAATATCAGAAATTTCCTTCATTTTTAAGAAAACTGTTTCTAGGAAAGTGCTCCAAGCGAAAATTTCGTTAAGAGAACTAGGTATAAGGCTACATATCGGCATGAAATATAAAAATGGTTTAAGCGAATGCTTTAAGTTTTAATTAGAATTTTGATCCAAACAAACCTAAATAAAAAAGTAAACTTATTATCTCCTGTACCATTCCGTCATATGGGGCTAACGGTTTTAAAATTAGAGCAAAAATTGCAATGAGATGGCAAATGAATGGTAAAGTTCCGTCAAATATTTGAAAGTACGTCAAATATAAAAAAATCGTGGCGTGATATTGTGGCGATATTAATGTAAGCACAGCTTAAAGTTCGCTGAATCGTCGCATTGAGATTTAGCTATAAGAGTGACTGTAATACTGTTGATATTAACATTAAAATAACAGTGATACTGTAGCCATTCGTTATGTAGGGTTTTAAAAGAGAAACCTTAAAAAATACAAAACCTAATTATAAAATTTATAAGGTGTTAACACTTAAGTTTTAATGTTCTCGAGATATTAAAGGATTCGTATTTGTTTATTCGTATTAGTTTTAAGAAGACAGTGTAGCTAAGGAACTTCAACAGAATATGTTAAAATAATGTTTTCAAGTGTTTTAAGTTACAGTAAAACTATGAATATTTTTTTTGTTGAGAAAAATACCTGAAAATCAAATTGTATTATATTAATCAAAATAATATATCTTATATATCATAAAAATATAATATCAAATTCTAATATTGGGCTTATTTTTCGGTTTTCAATCACTTAAAAATCCAATTGCTTTTGCACTATCTATTTTCGTCATCTGAAACTTCATAGAGTTAAGTTTGACAAAACCCTACCTTCACAAATTTCATTAAGGCTACACGGTACCCTTTTTTAAAAAAAAATTTTAAGGCCTGTAATATTAAAAGTAATAATAGATTTTCATTTGTATTATATTATTAAACTGATTTTCAAAAAGAAAAGGGAAATCGACAAATCACAATTTAAAAAATTTAAATTTTTTTAAAAAATTCAAGATTTTTTTAAATTTTTATAACTTTTTTAATTTTCAAAATTTTTCAGTTATTTTAAATAATATAAGTATCTTAGATTATTAGGAACAAAAGTTAGTATGGATTTGATGCTCTGATACTTAGTTGAATCTTAATTATTTTTATCGTTACTAAACACGTGGAAAACCCGAAAATTCTAAAAACTCCAACTTCAAATTTTTATTAAAAAAAATGTATACATCTCACACTGAAATCCATACTAACTTTTGGTCTGTATATACATAAAAGTTTCTACAAAAAATTTCAAGGCTTTATCTTTAAAGGGAAAAAAACCTTAGGGAATCGAAAACAGTGGCATCAACAAAAAAGAAAGTCTGAGAAAATGACATTTAAAGTAAAGAGAACCATAAAACCAAAACTAAAAATGCTTGTACAGTCCTACTTACTTAATATATTATAAACAAACTTATTGCTGGTCCAAAAACACTAATTTACTTGAATATTAATAGTATTATATTTTTTCACATTTAAAATTTATATGTAACCTGTATCGGCTAAAATACACGTAACATTGGTTTAGACAAACAAAGCAATAGGATTAAAGAAATAGCTAGCATAATTATATAAATATTCAGTCAATCAAGTATAACAAATATTCTGTTACGAATGTATTTATAAATTAAAAAATATTAGTCTTAAAAAAGACTTTTTATAAATAAAAATTTAGTAAAAACACAACTTTAGAACGCATCCATCAAACACCGAACATAAATAAACAACAATGCTTCTAGAAGTGAAAGTGAAATTTGATAACTTTTGGAGAAAGTGAAAATTAATAATCATCGAAATAAAATAAGTCTTTTTTTGAAAAAAAAAGTTTTAAAATTAGATTTAAAAGAAAACGAAACTAACCACGCCCCCTCGCTTGTCAAATTGTGAGTCTGACACAACTCGGAAAAATCCTAATATCTCTAAAACTAATTAGATCTCAGATGCAAAATTTTTCAACTTGCTTCCCAACCACATTAGCCACCCAAAAATGCAAAAATATTTTTTTGCATATTTTTGCGAATTTTAGGGTACTGTGTAGCCTTAAATTTTAAAATGGTAAATTTGAAGTCCTAAATTCCACGGGACGTAAAATAATGACCTATATTTGGTATTCTATTAATTTTATTTGTTTTTAATTTGCTTTAAAAATAATAATGATACATTGTATTGCAACTTTTTCTAAATGCCTCGTAAAGGAAAGAATAAGCCATTTGTATCGGAAAAAAGAGTCTTAACTGTTGCACCAAAGCTAATGCGAAGAGAATTAATATTCTGAAGTGTTCATTTAATGCATAAAAGAGATAATCAATCATATTGGGTACAAAATACCTTTAAGTAAATTAAATTTCTTTCATTTTGAAATTAATTTAGCAAAAATATATACCAAAACGCTCCTTATCTTTCTTTTATTTGTATATACCCTTATAAAATTGAAATGAATTCAATGTAGCTACTAATGATCAAGTTCTAATACGATTCGTCCATCCCAAGTGACACAGAAGTAATTTCAATGTCGTGACATTATCTATCATAAATTCGTTTTCAATAAATATGTAGGTTTTTTGCTATATTCATTTTTCGATTGTTTCAAGCGTTTATTATTTTAAACGAAGTTAAATGAAAAATATAAAAAAGGTATCGTGTACAACATGAAATTATTCAGATAAATTTAAATATTTTCCCCTTTTTCAAAAGAAACGAATCGATTAAGGTTAGAAAAACTAATTAAACGAAAAAGGATTAAAAGCTTTTGAGTTTCCAACTACAGTTCCTGGCTAAATTATTAAACACACTATAAGATTCTATGAAAAATCTTATTAATTATTAAATTATACTATACAGCTCTTTATTGTTTAAGGGACTGAAACTGGTTTGCACTAGTTTACGTTCGCTTATCAATAGTATATAACAGCTTATTTTCCGTAATATGACAGAATTTTTCTTTATAGTACACACATAAAAAAATTTATAAATAATAATGTCATATTAAAATGCGCTTTACATAAAATATAATGAAAGCAAACAGAAAAAACCACTTAGAAAGGCAATGTCTTAATAGTATAATTGAGAATTTGCATTATTCAGCAATTCAAAATTGTTCTGATTTATTTAATTATTCAAGATATAAATTCATTATTATCTATACAGTTTTATATTACAGTTCTCATTAATTCCTTAAGAGATGATTAGGGGAGAAATATATTTCCATTTATTTCCCAAATTTGAATAGATGGAAGTTTAAAATTCAGACACATCAAATTTGACTGTGACTTATTTCTAAGTAGAAATATATAAAAGATGCTGTTTCCAAAGATGTAGAAAATAGTTCATTTATGTATATATCAATCATTAAATATAATTAAAAAAAACGCTCACGTTTTTTCCAAAAAATTTATAGTTTTTTTTTTTATTTATACATGTAATATCTTGAATAAATTATGAAGAACGTACCACAAAAAGAATTTACAATGCCAGACCAGTTGGCACATGAAAATGGGGCAGGCACAATTTGAGATGGATAGATGGCTTAGAAAAAGACCTTTTTTTTCTTAAAAACTAAAAACTGGAAAACGCTAGCAGGAAAAAGGTTAGACTGGAAGAAACTTCTTGAGAAGGCTATGGCCCACCCTGGTCTGTCGATCCATTGACGATAATGATGATTATTACCATATCTTATGGTTAATTTTACAAAAAATCATTACCAAAGCGTTTCGGTAAAAATTACTGTGCTTTTTAATGTTCACATAGAACCAAAGACACGGTAAAGCTTACAATACTTTGGTAGATATAATATAGTTTTCTCAAAAATATGCTTTTTTTTAACTGTTTTTTTTATTAATTTATTTATTTCTAATTCTCTCAAAAAATCTTAGAAAACATCTTAGAAAATTGTAATCTTTTTTTTTTTTATTAAAAATTGTTTTATTAGTCTATTTTTATATAATAAAATTTGACTGAGAATCCAAATTTTAATAAACAACGAACAAATTTAGAACAGTGCATTTTTAAAAAAAAAATCAAAAAACAAAATATAAACTCCTTTTCTGCACAACATGTGAACGCAAAATCTTTCCCGTATTTCAAATTATGGTAAAATAACTTTAACAGCAAAATTTTTATGTTTCAAAATGAAAACACCTTGTTTATGCTTTATTTTTGAAATATTTTGCATAAACTGCTGATGTTTTATAAGAACAAAATGTTATAAAATTGCAAGGCTTAAATTATTCCTTAAAGTTTTCCTTCCGAAAAAGATCTTTTTCTAAAAATTACATTTTTTCCTTAAAACTTCTCCTAAGCAATGATGAAATGAGAAGGAAAAATTCGCCCATTTCTAAAACTCAATCTTCTTTTTTCTTGTATAAACTAAATGAGAACTTTCTGAAATTAAGCGTTAACCCATTATTGCCCTAGACGTGATTTTTTCGTAATATTTTGTATATTAAATCTAAAAGTCGTGATATCAAATAAAAAAATATACTTAAAACAATCCTGAAACATATTTAGTTTTATTTCACAAAGCTGTTAGGTCTTTAGCTCAGATTTCATTCGTTTAATAACCTACTATGCAGACATTTTTAAAACATAATTTAGAATTTATGGAAAGCGTTCTGCTGCGTCATGTAAGAAAAGGGAGCATCAAACCATCTATTAACGCCTCTCATTTTAGGAAAAATTATTTAAAAAAAAACTAAAAGCTAGCAGAAACTATTTTTTTAAAGTAAATTTGATATACTGCATGGATTTTTTAAGTATTCATTTCTTTTAAATTTCGTTCATTGTTGCGTAAGTTGCAGTTTTTCAACAGTATTTCGTACAACTTTAAACGTTGTGAAATCAAAATGAAATTAGAAATGTTGAAACTTTTTAGGTATACTTCTTAAAGTTGCAAACTCCCTTTCTCGAATTTCATTCGATTTGTGTAATAGTCTACTATTTAGATATTTTTAGAGCACAATTTAGATTTGCATGAAAAAAAAATTGCATCATGAAAGAAATGAAAGCATTAAGCGATCTATTAATACCTGTCCTTTTAGAGCAGATTAAATAATGCACTAGAGCAGGAGTTGCCAAACTTTTTTGATCATCGACCCCTACATAATTTTTCGAAATCTCCATCGACCCCCATAAAAGTAATTTTCTGTTAATTAAAATAAAACTCTATTAGATAAAGTGTTTGTACATTTATTTTATGATTTTGAACATTTATTAAAGTAATAGTACATAGTGTAACAATAGTTTTATGAAAAATATATTAATGTTGAAATATAAATACCTTAATATTTTTGAAATAATAAGTAATTATGAGTAAGTAGAAATAATAAGTAAAGTAACTACGGATTTATTGCTTCTTAATCAATGACATGGGTGTGCCTGGTGTTTTTTTCTTTTTTTTTTTTTTTTTTTTTTTTTTGCAAGGTTCGTTATATTGGGTTCAAAATTGGTCAATTTTAATCTTAAATCCCTTCGAAACTCCACATTTAATTTATTTCTGTTCTTAGTTAAGATTGAATTTACCTGACTGAAACCGGCTTCAACCATATGGGAACTTGGAAATGCTACATAAATGACTGAGCTATTTCGTAAAGTCTTACATATTTTTGCATTATATTTACATTTGTCCAAAATTTGCTTATTGTTAAATTTTTAAAAAGTGCCTTTGCTTCAAATCCCCATAATAATTCAGCAAGCTCATCTTGCAGGCTGATGTCCACGTTTTCAATTTGAGCAGAAAATGGCACAATAATCCAATCAGGGATGTCAATGTTTTCCAAATCAACAAAACGCAGTTTAAAATCATCGCTCAATTTTTGAAGATTACCTGCATATATTTCCAAGTCTTCTTTTATTTCTAATTGTCACATATCTGAAAAATACTGATAATCCTTCGACCAATCGACCCTTCCGGTTCGGATCAACACCACCGAGATATGGGCTCGGTGGTGTTGGTGTACCTGATTATTTAATTTCAGATAACACCACCGAGATATGGACTCGGTGGTCGAACAACACCCCTATCTCGGTGGTGTTGTTCGGATCGACGCCCATTCGACCCCCTGGATCAGATCGACGCCCATTCGACCCCCTGGCTCAGATCGACCCCCGCTTATGTTAAATAGACCCCTGGGGGTCTATATAGACCACTTTGGCGACCTCTGCTCTAGAGGATCGCAGAAACTTTATTTTTTATGAAAAAACGTCAAACGTGTCTTTACATCAAAGAAGAATTCCTTCGACGTAAATTTGGTATACTATTTGCATGGTTTTAAAGCAATCATTTCTCTTAAATTTGTTCCAATGCTGTTGCGAAAGATGTTATTTTTAGTAATATTTTTGAATATTATTCCTAAATATTATTTATAAATATCACGAAATCTAATGGAAAGCTGTAAAACTACATTGCAAGATACTTAATGCAATGTCTCGTGTTTTTTTCGATATGTCAATACGTAAGTTCTTAAAGTTAGAATGTATAATAAGTATATTGCTACTTCCTGTAAGAAAAAAAAGGAATTATTAGCTTATTAAGATAGTTCTCAAAGATCTATCGCCAAGGCAAATAAGAACGCCACAGTTTGAGATAATTTTAAGCCACTATATTACCGTAAAGAATTATCTGGGATTTAAAAGGTACAAAAAGCTTAAGTATTGAAATAAAAACTAAGAATCATTTTAAACATGAAAACTACAGCCATCGTTTATGATGGTTTTTAGATAATTCGATATATTATGATAATTGGATTTCGATAATTAGATAAATATGATAGATAATTCTATGATGGTTTTGCTTTAGAGGATCATTTTTTAAAATCATCCTAAGTGACCTTTGCTGTTTTTTTGTCTGAAACGAAAAGACTTTTGATACCATATGACATAATCTTAAAGCGGTTCAATTGCATTTAAACATTGATAATAAAATAGAATTTAAGTATTTAGATTTGATCAAAGTAGCGAAATATTTGGGTTTAAAGATTTTGAATTCATGTCAAGATTAAAGTAAAATTTTAAAAAGAAATACGATTTGAAAATTATAAATATATCATCATTCAATATTATATATTTAATCTAACAAACAATGATTTATGACTAAAAATTTTATTTTTAGACAGCTGTCAGCGCAAAATCTTTTTAAATACTTTATTTTCATTCTTGTTAATTAAAACTCAATAATTAAACGCATGTTAAATGTCTAAAGATTTTGCATACGGAGCCAGATTGAAGTACAATTAAATAATTCAATTTTATTTTAAATAGTAAATAATTGAAATATTTAAAATGTTTAGTGTATCATCCATAACTGTAAAGTTAATTTAATCTGTTTTTATATTAGTTAATATTAAATTTGTTATAGTTCATATTTGATGCTAGAAAAATAGTACGAAACTTATTTGATTGGGCTGTTTAACTACTTGTTATTTAGTGATTGACATTAAGATGTTTTTTAAAAATTTCAAATTCAGATAAAATTTTGACAATAACTAAAATAATTTAATTAGCTTTTAAATTTTAAATTGTTTAGTGCCATATATTTGATGCAATAAACAATGTTTTATGACGAAACAATACCTTATTTATAGACAGCTCTCATCACGAAAACAATTACATTGTGTTGTTTAATTACTTGTTATATAGTGAATGATATTAAGATGTTCGATAGAAATTTTAGATTCAGATAATATTTTAACAATAGCTGATAATGTAATTTAATTAGTTTTTAAAAATGGAAATTTTAAATTACTTAATGCCGCATATTTTATGCAATAAACAATAATTTATGACTAAACAATATATAATTTAATAGACAGCTCTCATCACGAAATCAATTACATTATGTTGTTTCATTACTTGTTATTTAATGATTGATAATAAGATGTACTTTAAAATTATAGATTCAGATACAATATTAAAAACAACTAAATAATATAATTTAATTAGTTTCTAAATTTAAAATTTAAAATTATTTAATACTATATATTTTATGCAATAAACAGTGTTTTATGAGTTAACAATATCTTATTTATAGACAGCTCCTAGCCCGAAATCAATTACATTACATTGTATAATTGCTTGTTATTTAATGATTGATAATAAGATGTACTTTAAAATTTTAGATTCAGATAAAACATTAAAAACAACTAAATAATATAATCGAATTAATTTTTAAATTTGAAATTTTAAATAATTTAATACTATATATTTTATGCAATAAACAACGTTTTATGACTAAACAATATCTTATTTATAGACAGCTCTCAGCAAAAAAATTAATTACATTACATTGTATAATTGCTTGTTATTTAATGATTGATAATAAGATGTACTTTAAAATTTTAGATTCAGATAAAACATTAAAAGCAACTAAATAATATAATCGAATTAGTTTTTAAATTTGAAATTTTAAATAATTTAATACTATATATTTTATGCAATAAACAATGTTTTATGACTAAACAATATCTTATTTATAGACAGCTCTCAGCAAAAATTTAATTACATTACGTTGTTTAATTACTTGTTATTTAATGATTGATAATAAGATGTACTTTAAAATTTTAGATTCGGATAAAATGATAAAAATAGCTAAGTAATATAATTTCATTTGTTTTTAAATTTTAAATAATTTAATACTATATATTTGAAGCAATAAACAATGTTTTATGACTAAACAATATCTTATTTATAGACATCTCCCAGCACGAAATCCATTACATTATGTTGTTTCCTCTCTTGTTCTCGAAATGCGATGTTCGTGACGTTATTTTATGCATTACTTATGAGCTTAGAGCTTCTATCTTTTATTGCCGGAAAGTTTTTCTCTTTTAATACTATTATTGCGAGAAAAATATTGAAAAATTTCGAAATTGGACTTTATGTCTACGTGATCTAGATCCGCCATATTTGAGTTATTTGTATACGTTATGTATACAAGAAACGATAATTTAATTTTGTTATACCTTCATCTAAAAACATAAAACAAAAAATTACATTACGAGTTATGATAGATTTAGCATCGATACAACTTACAAATTTATGTTAAAAATTCCAAGAGTAGTAAAAGAATTGAATATTAAAATTATTATGCTTGTCTTATTTTCTTAAAATCTATTTCAGATTAGAAAAAATGTAATTTTTTACAAGTAAATTTATACTTCGGGAATTTCTAATAAGAAACCTTAGTATGATGTTTAGATGGTATGAAGTATGATTAGATTTGAATCTACACAACATGCATATTTATGTCAAAAATTTCAGACTATTGAATGAATTAAACAAAAAAATTATTATCTATAATTTTTTAAAATTATTTTTTCATTTTATTTTTTAATTTTAATTTTTTATTCACTTATCTTTTTATTTTGTTTTGAAACAAAGTAGAAATATTGTCGATGTTTAAATTTTTTTCTTCTGCTCTTCAACAATGGATAATAAAATAAGACATAGTAAGATTTCTTATTCTCTCATTTTTTTTTCTTTTGAAAGAAAAATTTACAATTGATTCTTTTTGAAGTATGAATTAATTTCAGTTGTTAGTTTTTAGCTTTGTTAAATTTGAACGTTAATTTTATTACATTTTTTGCATATAAATATATTTAATTAATTTATTTTCCTATCTTTTAACATGTATATAAGGCAGTTAAACAATTCCATAAAATATGCCATTACCTATTAAAAAAAATTGCTCTTTTTCAAACACCTTGAGCTAAATCAATATTTTCAAATCCTTTATATTAAAAAACTAATATTTAGAAAAGAGGGTTGTTTAATCATTTTAAGATTCTTATTAAGAATATCTTCAATTTTTTTTATTTTTTAAGGTATCTGACTAATGCAAAAACGTGATTTTGGGCAAAAATTTCGAAAATGAGTTTATTATCAATCTACAATCCCCGTCTCTCAGCTTTACTTTTACACTTTACTTTTGATCACACTTCAATTATTTATAAAGTTATGGCAGTTTTTTGCAAGATGATAACAGTGGATAGTAGTTTATTCCAAAAAAGCATATTTTTCATATTTTACACCAACTTAAATACGTTATTTTATGCTGGTTTTAAAATAATTGTCTACAATTTTCCATGAGTGTTTCCCATCGTAGCACCCATGTTTTGAACTACAGACTAAGAGAAAAAAGTTTAATTTCTCTTTAATGCATTTTTTTTTTTTCGGTGCGGAAGTTTTTAACAAATTTTCTTTGCTAACTGCACTGATCCTTAACTCAGTAGTATCTGCACTTGATTTTAAGATAATAGTTCAAAACATAGTTGATAACCTCCTTAATAAAATTCTTAAAAGATTTTTTGTTTTACGTGACAGAATTTTTTTTACAGTGTTTAGCATAATGTGCAAAAAAATTCTTTGTTTTTAACTGAAAATGTCCATTTAAAAAAACTATAATAATAATTTTTTGACTAGTTCTATAAGTTTTTATACATACAGAGATGATTCAGCTGCGGAAAAATCCGGATTTCCGGATTTTTTGGTAAACCCGATCCGGAAGTTTCCGGAAATCCAAGGTCCAAACGTTTCAAGAAATTATTGATCACATTTATGTATAAATAAATTTTTTATGTTTTATTTAGAAATATTAGAACTCGAATTTATACTTGGCATCTCTTTCATTTTTAAATATTTTTTCTGGCAGAATAATGAATGTGATTAGAGATAAAAGTAAACTTATGCATAATTATTCTTTTAAAATATGCTGCATATAATTTATTTAGAATTAAATGTTTTGAAAATATCAATGATTTAAATTTATAAAGACGTTACATTTTTGATCTACGTAATTAATTATTTAAATTTTCGGGATTAGTTATTTAAATTTTTAAAAGTGGGCTCACTATCACCCCTGCACATAGTAAAGCATATAAATAAGTTTTTTTTTAAATTTTTAAAATAAAGTTGTCGAAACTAGTCCAATATCTTAATAACTTAACATTGCTGTCCTGTCTTGCTGAATAACAAAATATGTAATGTGCTTATTTTATTTATAAAAACAAATTTAGGAATTCATCTTAACACATTAGACATTTAGCAGGGTATCTAAAACTTTTCTTATTCTGAAGCTGCTTTATATAGAAAATTTTTACTCAATCCTTTCGATACAAATGTATAGCATTTTCTAGTTATTTTCAAATTTTTCTAACAAAGAGACGATGCCAGTTATTTTGATCAGTAAAAAATTCGTTTTTCTTCATAAGACAAGAATCTTAAAATAAAAATTTTAGAATGCAAAAAAAAAAAAATAAATAAACTGGGAAAAAGTAGACATTTTTTGTAGCTCAGTTGCAGAAAAATAATTCAACTTAAAATGTGGTATTTTAGTTCTTAATGAGTCCTAATATATTCTTAAATTTAGAACTTGTTTCTGGTACAGAACTTGGTAAAATGAGTCTTAAAAATGTTTACTCCTAATCTGTTTAAACTATTCAAATCTCACCTATATATTAATTGCGTGGTATACAGCAAAACACATTTTATTTTCTCGTAGCTAGTAGCACCATCTGTTGACGAACTTCGTAACAAATTTTGAAATTGATAAAAACGTTTTTATCAATTCTTACACAGAATGCAGCAAACTGTACTTATCCATTATTTTAAATGGATTTTTTATATCGCGTCAATCATTTATGAGACATCCGGTATAAAAAAAGAATTTGAAAATATGTTTATGATGAAAACTGTTAGAAATAAACTGCCATATTTAAAAACTAATATTTCAGTTAAATTTCTAAACTTAAAATATAAAAAAAATCTAAGGAACTTAATGTTTCAATGGGATTTCACATTACCTAGTCAAACTAAATTATTGCGCTTGATCTTACCAATGAAGGCCTATACTTTTGGATCGTGTGTGAATTTTAAATTAAAAACGGCGTATTTTCATTACTGCCAAAATGGATCAGTAAAGTATTTTGATAAGTGGAAAAAAATTTAGTTTCGAGTTCGTTCAACCCCTTAACGATCGGTTAATTTTCAAGAAAACGGTCATAAAAGTGCCTATTTTTTTTATCCCTGAAAATTGATTAGTGCTGACATTCAGTTTAAAATAAACTAAGTATCTACAATTACCTTAAAAATATCCTGGTACTGCCATCTAGTGTGTAAAATGAGAAATAAAGTGCTTTCTGGAATAAAGAAATGAATTAGTTTTATTCTTATCGGCGTGTTACTACTGAACATTCCAGCCCGGAAATATCACGGGAGCGAGAAATAGAGGGCGAAATCTCACCCCGTCATTTTATCGGGAGCGGGAAAGGAAATTTTTTTTGCACAATTATAACCTAATTTTATACCGATAAAACAAATGAGAGATGTCTAATCATTATCGAATTTTACCACTTTGGAATGAAATGGTTCAAACTCACAAATCTAGAGTCAGATTCTAAAAAACTACAATTGTACACCATTTATGTTCACGTTTTACAAAAGCTAAAGTTAAAAAAATCTAGGAAAATAATCGTTTAATTCTGTATGGTATAATTTAATACAACATGCACCTTAATAATGCTTTTAAGATTCATAATTATTGACCCTAAAAACTGGGATGTATGAATGACGTCATTACTTGACTGCCTTACTGAGCTACCTAATAACTGATACATATTGTTAATCTGGCACACTTTGTGAACCCCCCCCCCCAAAAAAAAAAATTAAAGAAAAAGCATATTTCGTTATATTGTTATTCTAGCACATTTTGTGAGCTAAATTGAAATAAAAAAAATGAAGGGAAATGCATATTTTGAAAACATTGAGGTTAATTTTTCTAAATATATTATTTTTAATATTGTAACAAAGTTGTTAACTTAATCACAGCTTACTAGAAATCATTAGCAACTACCCTATAAGATAGCTCGAAAATATGTTTTTTACATAAGGTAGCCAATTTAAAAGTCGTAGGTTCGAGAATTCAAATTTAAAATGAAGGGAAATGCATATTTTGAAAACATTGAGGTTAATTTTTCTAAATATATTATTTTTAATATTGTAACAAAGTTGTTAACTTAATCACAGCTTACTAGAAATCATTAGCAACTACCCTATAAGATAGCTCGAAAATATGTTTTTTACATAAGGTAGCCAATTTAAAAGTCGTAGGTTCGAGAATTCAAATTTAAATAAAAATTATTTCACGAATATCACGAACTCTGATGAACTTAACCGGTGACAAATTACTTTCCATCTTTTAAAACGCTTAAAAAAATCCTTACAAGTTTTGTTACAATTAAAATCTTTAATTATATAACAAAAGTAATTAAAAGCGTACTTTTGAAAAATAAATCTTTTACGGCATAAATTGTATACACATTCATTTCTTTAATTTCAAATGGATCCAAAATAGAGGACTATTTTTATAAACTTACGTTTAGGATACAAAATGGTTTATATGAGTAATGTAGTGGATTAATTTACTGTTTCAAAAAAAAAAATTGTTACTTAATTTCACCATTTTCGCCAACATTGCTAAAATCCGTTTAGTTGATTTCCAAAATTTTCCGATAGTAATTAATTACGGAAATATAAAAATAACTTAACGAAAGCAAGAATGAGAAAATATATAATTTTAAAAGACTTCCAATTTTCGCATAGACTAAGTACAAAATATAAATTCGGAAACGGCGTAATTTTTTAGTTCCTTAAATAAATGAAAACGTCTTATAATATGTAGAAATCAAATATTGGCGACCGTTTTCAGATTTAACGAGAATGCTCGAAGAAGGAATACGTGAGTAACAAAAATTAGAGAATATGATCTTTTGAAATTTATTGTAATTTGACTCTTTTTGTAATAAAAAACATTTTCTCCATATTTATATATTTTTTTTAAACGATTTGCATGCAACTCCGTTCGCACTTTCTTTCTATTATTTAAATATGTAGCAAGATAAGAATAAGATCTGTCTTTTATGTAACTTTCATGGAGGGGGCTTTAATGTATATCAATAGGATAAACTTTGGCTTCGACCTTCCTGTAAATGGACATAATTCGACGTTGGGGGAGAGAATCTCTTTTGGGGAGGGATAAAATAAAAAAAATATCCCTCTTCTTCAAGGTATAGAAGGCGTGTATGTGCACTCTTTTAACATTGCTGTGTATTTATTTATCCGTCGATTGGGTATATAATTTTCTTTAAAAGAAGAGTGGAGATGGGCAATAAGTTAACTCTCGCATCCACTCAGCCAAGCTACGTCTTTGTGTTTTGTCGGATCAACAAGAAGAACATGACATGCAGAACATTTTACATGAATTGTATTATATCCGTTCAAAGGACTTTTAAAGGTAATTGAATCAAAATTGAAAGAAGGTTCGTTAAATAGAATGTTCGTTAAATATTAAATGAGTTAAAGTTCGTTTTATCATCAATCATTTCTTTTTTCCTTTTTTGTACAAAAAGCATTTCGTAAAGATTTCGGTATGTTTTTCTACAGTATTATTTTTACAGCATTATTATTTTTACAGTATGTTTTTTTTAATCTTTGTTTATATGCTAAATATTTTGTTACGAAAAAATCTTGAAAACACGATGCAAGTTGTATCATATATGAAAATCTTTCACTAAAATGCAGTTTTTATTTTCATTCGTATGATTTTTTGAAATAAAATTATTGTAAATCGATCCCATTATAAAAGTTTCAAAATTTTTACTTCATAAATATATTTCTGGATATTTTCTAATGCTACCATTAATATATATTTTAGAATTAAAATGAGTTCGAGCATTTCAGTTACATAATTGAGCTTTTATACAATGTCAACACTTAAACATGTAAGAAACGAGGTGGTGAAAACTTCGTAGAAAGCAGTAATAAATTTTATATATTTAACTTAAGGATGCCTTCAAATGCATTATATATTTTTTTCAGAATGCATTATATATTATTGCATCAAATGCAATAATATATAATGCATTTCTTATTATTATTGCATCAAATATATTTTATTCAGGGCTCGTGCTAAGGATTTCAAATTAATAGCCAGTAAATTAGGCAAAGATCTAAAGTATTTGATATTTTTCAAAAGTCTACCTAAGTGCAAATTTTAACACTTTTTTTATGACTAATTTTTTTCTCGTGGAAAATGTTTTTTATTTTATTTTAGTTTGCTTTATAATTATATTATTTGGACCCAATTCTAATTGGTTATGCGAGTATCTACCAATCTGTAATCGAATAAATACTGATTTGTTTAAAAAAATTCATTTTCACGTAATTTTAAGGATCAAGTTAAATAAATATTTTTCTTTCCAGTGGAAAAATTCATTCCCTAAAACACAATTTTACGATCGCCAAATTTACGATTTTGTCTTATTTATTGAAAGGTAGCGAATGCTTAGCGCAAGCCCTGATTTGATAATGCGATTGCTTCAAATGCATTATATATTTTTTTCGAATTGCATTATATATTATTTGCATCAAATGCAATAATATATGATGCAATTGTTTCAAATGCATTATTTATTTATTTTTTAATTCTTTTTGCATACGTCATTGTAAAATATGATTTTACATTTCAATTAAAATTGCTATAAAATATTTAACAAGCACATTAAAAACGATTGAATATTCCTTTTAAAAAATACGTTCGAAACTTTATTCTTAGATAATTCATGTTATTTGTGTTTATACTTAACATTCAATAATAGAAAAAAAATTAATGACGAGAAATAACTTTTGATCGAATGATCAGAATTTCTAGTGAAATCTTCATTGTCATAGGGAACCTCTTTAATTGTGCTAACTAATCAGCGCAAAAAGATTTCGATTTTGAAAGTCTTAAAACAGCAGGGTCGAAATCCAGAGAAATGTTACTAATGTTGCCCTGGTCAACCAATTGAGATATAGTTTTTATTTTTTTGAATTTTTACCGCAGATAGGCCAGTAACAGAAAAAATTTAAACAAATGTCATTTCAATTTGTAAAAGATTTTAAGCGAGAAATATTTTTTTAAGAAAAACTTATATCATTTAATTTAATACAAGTAAACAAAGTTCTAACGGTAGGGTATAAAATTTTTACATCTTCTTAAAATGAAACTTTGAGCAAAATTAATTGAATGGTTCCGGAAAGAAAATTTTAAAATATTGTCTCAAATGGCAAGGAACTAATTGATTAATTGCTTTTAATTTTTCATTTGGTTATTAATTAGATTAAGCTTTTAATTTCTTTTTTGAACCATTTCGACAATAATTTAAGACTTAAAAGTCCAAAACCGTCAAAAAATGTATGTATATTCCATTATAAATAGTTTATCATTACGATATACTTCATGATTTTTTAATTAGTGCCCTGTTTGGAGCATGTTGAACTGAAAAATTACGTCATTTCAATTTTTTGCAACCTCAATATGGTAATAAATTGAACTATATTCTCGCATTTCTTAACTGGATTTCGCAATTCAGTAGTTTAATTTGAACGGAAAATTAATTCAGTTTAACAACATATTAAATTTGCAGCAAACGTTCATCGTTTAAATTCCCTTATTACAGTTAAATGATAATATGTTTATACTAAAAGTTGCAGTTTTCTAGTTGACACTGTTTTACTTTAACTATTGCTCATTAACGGAATAACGTACGAGCTATCATTAATTTTGGAAGTTAATTTGTTATAGCCGTTTACGACAATATAATAAATACTTTATTATTTAAATATAAATTAAAATATATTATCTTGCATTTAAAGAAAAAATAATATAGTATGTAGCAGAGCTTTCCAGTAAAAATTGCTCAGTCCAGAAAAAAAAAATTTAAAAAAACGTGTAGCTTAGCTCAAAAAATGTAATATCAGTTTATTTATCTTCAATGGTATTACACTAGCTCAAAAGTTATAGCAGCATATGCTGAAAATGATATCTAGAGGACTGGTACTTATTTTATTGTTTACGAAACGGGGGGCTAGTTTAGAGATGAACACACAATTCCCAGTGGAGTTCTTTTTCCAGAATTCAAATTGTCTTTACCTATGTCTGTCTCTCTTATGTTTGTGTGGTTATCTAAAGCGTATTTCAAGGTAGTTTGTATATCTCCTTGTTCTTTTCAACTGCACAGCACCTGAAAATTAAACAAAATACCCTAAATAACTTTTGATCTTATAATCGGATTTTCACTCCCATCAAGGACTCAATCTTAATAGTTTCAGGCGTTGACCTCAAATATGCAAATAAATTAGTGAAAACGAAATTTTAAGTCATGAAATTAGACTCGCACTTTCTATGAATAAACGTAACTGTTTTTTTTTTTTTTTTTTTTTTTTTTTTTGACGAATTATGATTTCTGTCCAACGCCCCCCAATGTAGAGGGCGGCTGCAATCTGGGAAATATCGTCCCAATAGCTTTGTCAGGACAGGGTTACAATGTTTGGACTAATTAATATTAATTTAACTTTTGTGCATTTCGCTATATCACGAAAAATTTTAATTTCAAGAAAATTTTTTGCACTTTATTGAAAAATTCCTTTGTCTAAAGAGAATTCCAAGCAAAAAATAATTTTTAATAATTATTTATAGATTTTTTTTAATATTCATTCAATATTTTTAATAATAGAATATTTTTCATAATTATAATTATTTAATATTTTTTATAATTATTTAATTATAATTATTTAATATTTTTAATAATTATTTATTTAATAATAGTCGGAAAATATTTGAAATGTAAGATGTACAAATTTTTACATCATTTTAAGGAATATAATTTTATACGGCAAAATATAAAACCTGATCGAAATTGGTCGAATAGTTCCCAAGGTCATAATTTAGCCGAATCCGTCGGAGAAAAAAAACATGTTTATTCGGGGTAAGAACGTTTTTGTGTCTGATTTCGTAACTTAAAATATTATCCGTCTATACACTAGCGTATATTGTCTATATATTAATATAATTAATATAACATCCTCAAACCAATAAGTTTGAGTTTTAGTACGTGAAAAACACGATAATCAGATCATGACTTTTTTGCTTATATTTTTTCACACTATGCAATAGCATGTGTGGAATTTAGAAGTTTCCCATGTAGCAGTCATGACATTTTATTTTCAAAAGAAAACAATTACATTATTTATTACTATTTGCATTTAAAACTTCTGACTTAAAACTGTTTTTAAACAAAAACTGTTAAGTCATTTAGCAATTACTCATTAAACAGTTACGACATTCAGTTTTTTTTTTTTTTTTGAACTGTAAAGATATGACATTTTGTAGTGTTCCCATAAAACAATTATGGCATTTAGGTATTTTCAAGCGGAAACAATACTGCCATATTTAAGCATTAACCTGGCATTAGAAGTTTAAAATTGCAATAAAGATAATGGAAGCATGTGCGTTATTCCATTATCTATTATTTTAGAACTTAATTAACTATTGAGCGATTCTAGCATTTACGAATGTCGTGTTTGCAGACTTAATAAATTATAACTCGGTTTAAAAAATTCAAGCTGCTCTAATAATGTTTGAGAAAAGAAGTCTAGGTGTCATTTACATTTACTAAAATTTATATAGAGAATCTCATAAATTTAAATTCTTCTTAAATATTAACCGGCTTTTACGGATGTAACATATTGTGTTACATCCGTAACGTCTAATTTATATATTTTTTTTAAAATTATTGAAACTAATGAAAATTTCTATAAATTAGTGCAAATGTAAATTCCTTCAAGACTTATTGTAACAAAAATTACGAGAGTTTCTAAATTTTTTTTAAACTAAGTTACATGTTTTTAAAGTTTGCAAAAAAGACAGGTGAAATCACCCTGTTTCAGTTCGTGGGGATAATAGTCGTATTAATTTTAAACTTAACGTTTATCAGCCAGTATTTCAAGCCAAAATTATTCAGAGCTTGGCATGTGATCCATAGTGTCTGTAAGTTCATAAATGAAGTACAACACAGTTATTCAGTGAATATTGCTTGTTTCAAAAACAAAAAATAATAATGATTTTTTTAAAAAAAAGAATGTAGTTTATCTGAGACAAGTGTAATATCAGTGTATTTTTTTTTCTCTTCTTTCCGCCACGACATCAGCTCCAAAGTTACACCAGTTTCATGTTAGAAATGATAGATACAGCAGGCGGGCGCTTGATTCGATCCTGCTTACAGAAACGGTGGGCCTCGTTTAGAGCCGAACACACACAACACTCCCAACGGAATTCAATTCTTCTGCGAACCTTAATGTTTGTGTTGTTGTTTTGTGAAATAAGGAAAGAGACAAAAAAGGGGAAAAAATCAATAAAGAGTGAATTTTTATTTCGGGGAGTGCTGTACACTCACTTTCTTTTTCTAAGGTGTGCACCCAGTGCTGAGTAGGGATTGTGCGCAAAGTCGTTTTTTATGTCGGTCTCGAACGGGTGATGTAACACGATAATTCAGTTTTGATCACCCTCTTTCGAGACCTCTCCGACACACTTCATGTTTATGTATTTACTTTTGGACAAAAAAGAAACATTTCTCTAACTGGTTGCGGCACATGCGTAAATTGAACATCTATTTATTAGTTTCTTCATGCACTCTCTTACATTATTCCTCTTATATTGAAATAAGCTAAGCTCGAAGGAGATCTATTCTGTTGAGCAGTTTTTTTTTACACAGTAGGGGCCACTCTTTAGCCCTTTGGCAAAACAATTTTTTTTTATTTGCTTGAGAAATAAAACAGCTGTTCTAATAAAACTGATGTTGATAATAATACAGCAGTTATATAATCCATGGAACACAATAACATTCAAAATTATTTTAAAAAACCATAAAAGTATTCACTCTCCAATCACAATGAGCCTTAATACATCTTTATATGAAACAAATAAGCAAAGAAAATTGAAGCAAAAAATATACTTGAAATATAATCTTCTGTTGCTTTATAATCGAAATAAGAAAAAGAAGAGATCGAATTTATTTGAGCGCATAAAACACGACGCTCCTCATCAAGACGACAACATGAATGATGAAAATGAAGAAAGAGTTTAAGACAAAATAAAACACAGTTGACCACGAATAAATGGAATGCCGTTGGCAACTATAACATTTCTTGCTTCTAACCTTTTTATAAGTTTTAAACATTTAAGTTGTCATCCTGAGGAAGGGTGTCGTTTTTTTTGGGCACTAAAAACTTATTAATTTTTTTTCTCATTGCTATTATACATGTTTAAATATTAATAAAATTGAAATCTATAATTATGTTATAATTATTTGAAAATAAAATAAATAATATAACAAAGACGTATACCATTTTGCTTTAATTATAAAAAGAAAATTCTATTTTATTTAATTTCACAATACAAATCAATTTCCGCCTGCTTAACAATAATTTGTTTGCTTTTTAGTTAATATTTAGAGTACTAATAGAGCTGTCAAAAATATTACATAATTTTTACATTTACAATTTTTGTTACAGTATATCATTCTTTTGATTTACAAAAAATACTGCGATTGGTGAGTGACATTGGATTTGTTGAACATTTTTAGAATTAAACAAATGCTGAGACATGGCTTGCTGATTCTTCATAAAGTAAGAGAACACGATTTATTTTTACTTCCTAAATGAATACTTATATTAATAATTATAATTATTAACTTTTCTTATTATTTAGTTATTCAATAAAACACACGAATTGTAAAATATTCTTTACTCGAATCTATTAGAATAAAATATATAATATTTGTTACAATAAAATATAATGTCGCTAATATCGATTAGAACAAAAAATATATATTTATAATTATAATAAAGAAACTTATTATTATTGCTAATTGATTTCAAGTTCATTTATGAAAAAACACTAAAACAGTGCATAATTGTTTCCTATATAGTCCAGCAAGCATGTCACGAAACAAAACTTGATACACAGTTTGTTAACTTTAAAAATACATAATAACAAAGTTATTAACCTGTTTCACATTGTTTGTTTGTATTAACAGTGATAAATAATAAAAATAGAAAATTTTTTATTGCTATTTATAGAGATAGCAAAATTTTATATTAATTAAATTTATGATATCTTAAACCTGAACTAAAGTAAAAATTTTTGTACTTGTTTGCTAAATTGCAGGTGTATTCCAATATTGATTTCATTAGCAAATTTAAATTAATGTAACAAGTTCCGCACAACATAAGAAGCCACATTTATGTTTTAATAGAATATTCCAGTATTTTTTTTTCCTTTTCTTTTTTTGTAAATGAACAATTTTTTTATATGGCAAACTAAACATGCGATTAACGTTTCGAAAACGTGATAGGGATAAAAAAGCATCCAAAAAATATTTAGTGCATGTCCAATTGTTCTTTAAATAAGTTAGAAATTAATGTTAGAACACTGCCGATATTGCACTCATCTTTAATTACTGTCGAAACTGTCGATTCCATGAGTACTTGGAACATTTCAACAAAGGTCATTACAAAGATGAATTTTTATACCCTATACGCAAGGTTTGAAAACTGATTACTGAAAAGTTATCAATTGGTAAGTAAGTCGAATTTTTGAAAATTTTTTACTAAGGTAAAAAATATTGCAAAGAAATATTTTGAAACATAAATAAGGCTTCAATGCGAGGAGGATAAAAATTATGCTTCCAAATTAATAGTAAATAAATAAATCAAATATAATATGAGGTTTCACGGTTTTTGATGCATAAAAAACGACTAAACGTAAATAAATAAATTAAGTAAGTACTACATTATTAAGTACGTATGATATAAATAAAAATGAAAGCATGAATGTATTAATAATCGAAATGGTACACAAAAATCTAAATAAATGAATCAACAACAAATCTAATGAACTTAAATACAATGATAACGTAAGTAACTGTATACAGCAATGAAGTGATTAGGTGACATCTATTCAAATAATTTACCTCCAGGAAAACTGTTGCATATATACTTTTAAGCTCAAACTTTATTGATTGAAGTATATTTCGAGTTTACCACGAAATGTATTTAAATAGATGAGCTGGTGATAAAAAATTTGGCACTGGCATTAACTGACAGAAAGTCTTGACAATATTATGCATTTTCTTAAAGTGAACAAATAAGATAGAAAAAAAAACTTATTTTTAATAGTTGTAGTGCTATTCATGAAGCAATAAAAAATCGGGAAACAAATTTCTAATTGATTGGCTATTATCTGCCTAGGCAGCTTGCAGTACACATTTCTGATGTAATTCACAATCCTGTTAAAAACGACTTGATGCTGAATCTGGTAAATAATTTACCTCAAACTGTTCTTTAATATTTTTTTCAAATAGGTACTTTATGAGTTCTTGAAATTCTTGCTAGATGGCAGCACAATATACACAGAAACGTCTTAATGTTCAGATGGAAATCGTGGTGTCTTTCATCTCGGAAACTGTTCTAGACATTTTAAAAATATGACTTATCATAAAACTGCCTTACTTCCAATTTCTTTTTCTGTGAATTGAAGTTTAAGAAGGCTTAAAAGCATAACCGCCTTACTCCTATCACATTCTCTACTCGCTTTACCTAAATAATTATTAATTATCTGTAGATAAATGCAAGAAATGTCAAAATTTCAACATATATATTATTTTATTTTATCCGTCGTTGAACAGCCGACCCAATTTTTGGTTTACGACTTTTAATGTTCAACTCCGTATCCATGTGATTTTGAACCATTCCAGGAGACAAGGAACTCCTGGATCAGTACCCCCAGAGGTATTGATTTGTTATGGGAACATGGAGGACATTGCGACTCGAAAGATTTAACGTGCATCAGTCACCATTTACTACACAGGGTGTCTTCGACCGATGGGGATCAAACCCACGAAATTTCAACATATATTTTATTTTATAACCGTCGTTGAACAGCCGACCCAATTTCATGGGTTTACGACTACTTACGTTCAACTCCGTAGCCTTGTAATTTTGAACCAATCCAGAAGACAAGGAAACTCCTGGATCAGTACCCCCAGAGGTATTGATTTGTTGTGGAAACATGGAGGACTTTGAGACTCGACAGATTTAACGTGCATCAGTCACCATTTACTACACGGGGAGTCTTCGGCCGGCGAGGATCGAACCCACGACCTCTTGGATAGGGGCCCAGCGCCCTACCGACCAGGCTATCCCGGCCCAATTTCAACATATAGGGAAATAAAACTTTATAATTAGTGTTAGCATGATAACTAGTTCCTGTTTTTGATTTGACATTGGTTTGATTTAAAGTTATTTTTCGCCAAACATTTTAAAAGTTAGCTATTGTAACTTAATCTTTCAATGGTAGTTAAAATAATAAATTTACCAGAAAAAGCATCATGTCAATGGCATAAGTGACAGACTTTTATCTATTTTAATTTGACATTATATCCATCGGGTGCATTGCTAGAACTTTCATTTCATAAAAGCTCACCATTCAAAACATTTGCAACATACATAAACAGTTTGAATCAACAATAGGAAAATCGATAGTAAATCGATATCATATAGGAAATTGATGCTTTTTTTTGTACAAGTGGCATTTAGCATCAGCGAAACTACTAATCTATCCTTTTTTTTTTGGTCCTACCATAAAATTTGTCAATTTTTTAAAAACTACAGTGAGTTTTAACTCATGAATAAATACCGTTTAAATATCTTGAAATATTTTTATCGTTTAAGAATAAGCCTCTTCGTTTCATTTAGTTTTCTATAGAATGGTAAGAATAACTTCGAATAAATTATGGATATATTTTATAATACATAATTTTTCATAATTACACACACAGCACAGAAATATATCCCATATATGAGTCAGAAATATATCCTAAAACCTAATATAATATTTGGTAGTTTCAAAAATGTTTCTGTGATGCAATCGTAAAACAATACGAAACTTAACAATAATATATTTTTTATATTATATTATATGCTCATATATCACACAATATTATACGCTGATGTATTAGTTTTTTATTTTATTTTTCTTTTGCTAATAAATGTCAACGCAATAATAAGAAAATTAAAACTTCATAATTAATTAAGCTTTTAAAATGTTCAACGTACCAAAAAGGTAACATAATTTCTGTTCGTCCTAAAGAAGTGTTTAAGCAGCATGTTCATAGAACTATATTATCTCGGTAGCATATTTCTGGAAAGTTTTTGAGAATTTTTTTATTTCAATTGCAAGTATATTTTAAAATTGTTATTTTTATGACTAAGATTATTCTTTTAAGGATTGTTTTGACAGCCTTTTGTTTTTGTCAATAGATAGAGACACATTTTTTTTAAAGATTTCTTTAACAACTTATTTTAATTTCAGCAAATTATTAGCTCAGAGCAGGTTGAAGAAAAATGTTGTAAGGACTATATTATATTTCTTAACTGGGCAGGTATGCAGAATAATTCGTCTTAGTTTTTTTTTTTTTTTTTTTTTTTTTTTTTGATGAATTACATTCCTTTCAGACGAATAACCAACCGTCTTAAGCATTCATCCCAAAAGCCAAACGTCACAAGCATTTACAACCTTTTTCTGGCATTTTAAAAAAAAATTATAATGGTTGAATAAAACTCTATTTTCACAATTAGTAATAAATAAATAACTTTCTGAGACGAAAGTTAAACTAAAATTAGAAAGTGATGAAATATTTCTGAGGCAAAACAGGATCGTTTTGTGCTGCTTTGAATAATGATTCTTTATATGATTAGTGATAAAAATGTGTTTTTTAGTAAGAAAATATATTTCCTACTTATTTTTTTTTTATATATGATAGAGCTCTCTAGTTTAAGAAGCGATTTGTATATATATTGAGCCAAGCATGAAGCAAATTTTCACACTCGTGATGAGAATGCAGAATTGAACTTAAAAAATGTCATCTTTGGCAGTTAGAGCTCGATTATGTAATTAGCTCCCTTATCTTTAGGATTGAACCACAAGTTGGCGCTGAAACAATCAACACTTAATCTTGACACTTCTAACTGAAAGAACCCAACAGAAAATAAAAGTACAGCCAAGATCTAGTGAAGATTGTTCACAGTTTAGGCATCGCATTTTACTCTTATTATCAAAGTCGCTAAACTTGAAATATCCTTAACTTGTTCTATAAAACAACATAATTGAATGCATCTAGTTGAAACAAAAATGAATTTTTAACACTCGCATGATTTTGTTTTCAAAATATCAAAAGAAGCAGCTCTTTTATATTGTAAACAAAAGCGATACATTAAATGGATATTAAACTGATAATAGGCTGTTTAATAAATGCACCGTTTATTGATTGTTGTTTACAAAAATCTTTTGTTATCTTCTCTTCTACTTTCTAATTTATTTTTCTTAAAAATCGAAATGAATCAAAAAGTTTTTGAGATAAATAACTTTTCAATAAACTCCCACATTAAATGCAATCTAATTTTTTTTAAAAATTATAAAATATAAGTGGAAAGTTTGCCTATACATTAAGAGTAGTTATCTTAAGTTAGAAGTAATGTTCGCTCTTTCTGCAAATTTTGCTTTATATATAATTTATATCTCATTAAATATAATTTAATAAGCGACCTAAACTATTTTAAGTAAAAAAAAATTTAGTTTTAACTAATTTAGTTATCATCGTTCAGTACCGAATAAAATTTCAAGTTAAAAACTAAAGATATTTTTAGTGGTGAAAAGTAATTTATCTGAAATAAAAACTAAATTATTTGAAAATAATGACTAAAATGATTTAGAGTAAAAAGCTAAATTATTTGAAGATAAGATATTTTTTTAAAAAAATAGGAATTAAATGACTCGAAATTAATAAATATGTTATTAGTTTCGAGTTAAGAAACAGTTAAGAGCAAGTGAAAAAGTTTAGAACAATGTTTTTTAAAGTTAATAACTTTCAATCATTATTCATTCAACCATTGATGTCTTTATTTTTATTAATTGAAAACAGTTTTGTAATTTCTCTTAGATACTAATTTGGTCCTAAAAAGCTTAATTTTTCGCAATTAAGAACTTTTTGTTATTTAACTTTTTTCGCAATTTCTGACTAAATATAGTTTGAAAACAAGAAAAATGTAATGTCAGAATTTCGCTTTTAAATCATTATTTCCCCACAGATCTTTAACAAGTATAATTTAAATTTCAAAAGCTAAAATATCTGAAAAACCATTCTTAACTTTTTTTGTAATTCTTAATCAAAACTTTGTCATTCTTTTTAACTTTATTATAATCTAACAGTCAACGTTTTTATTTATTTTTTTTATTTATTTATTTTTTTATTAATTCTTTATCAAATCTAACTTTGCATTCTTTCATTTAAACCATTTTTTTCCGCAATTGTTTACCAGATATAACTTAAACCTTTTTAATTTAAATTTCTTTCTTTGTTATTGGTAATTCACTATCAAACATAACTCATAGTTATTAAGTATAATAAAGCTTTCCTGAGAATGAAGCACCTATTTTTTTCGTGCCAAAACAATCGTTTTAACACGCACTTTACTTAATTTTAGTGCATTTACAAACAGCAACCGGACATTTCATGTTTGACGACTTCATACTATATTACATTGAACATCTTGCTCAGTAAAAATGCATTCAGGTATTTTTTTTTCTTGGTAGAAAGCGTTCTAAAAAGTGTAAAACGACATCCAAAATTTGTGTAAAGTTCTGAGAATTTCTTAATATTTTTTTTCTCCACGATGCTTGGATGAAATACCCGTCTTCGTGCATTCTCTACATTTCTATAAATATATGATGCTAACAGTATGGGAGTTTACAGAAGGGAAGGTTATGCTGTGGCAGTTGTAATATTTGCTGTTGCGCCACTGGTGTCACACGCCCCCTTTTGTTTGCGTCGTAGCGAAACGCCATTGTTTGCGTTAATTCTATTCCAGATATTTGTTCTGTTTGAATTATTCTTGGGCGATTGGTCAACAGTGGAACACATAAGAGTACGGGGCATTGTTCCTGTTGCTGAGTTGTAATTGCCTCTATCGGTCTTCGGAATGATGATGAGTTGTCAAAAAAAAGTTAGTTTTTCGCTCACAATGGTGCAAAAGCGAAAAGTAACGCTGCAGCCAGCATTGCCCCAGTCAAGAACAGCACTAAAAGTAGTCTATCTGTTACCTGTAAATATAAGGATCAAAAGAGCAAGATTTAAAATACAAAATCGCTAATAATAATAGGGTTACGTTCGTTTGTACCATAATATACTTAGGTAATGTAAATTGTGCTCAATATTAGTCTCGTAATATATTTTTAAAAAAATTGCCAATAATATCAGGAAAATTACTAAAGGAGAATTGGTAGCATTAGTTTTTTTTTTTTAAATTATTGTTAGCATTTTGTTGTTGTTTCTAATGACATTTGGACAAGCTAACTCTCCAACCATTGACTTTTTGAGATTTAAGAAAAGAAGTTGCGCCTTTCTTTTAACAAGAGAGCACCGCAAGTGTGACAATACGTCTTGGATCAGAATCTCACAGATAGATGGCAGCACCATTCATTCGTGAGTCCACTTTCTCAATTTAGACATATCTTTGAAGGAGAAGAAAATACTATTGTTTTTATCATGGCTACAGTTCGTCTTCTTCACATTTGCAGTTCATATTCTATGTAAAACCAACTTCGGAATACTCTTTCAAAAAAATAAGAAACACATATTACTTAAAATTATATTATGATCGTTATATATTTCGATTTGGATAGAAAATTTCAAATTATTGGAATAGACACTTTATAAATGCATATTAATATTAATGCGTAAATTTATGTAATATAACTAAAAAAAGAATTTTAAAAAATAAAATATAAAAAACAATACAAAGTTTTTTATTATTATTATTTAAACTTATTATTTTTAAAATATTTTTAATATTTTAAAATTGTTTAGGATTAATAATTTAAGTAGGTTTGAAAAACACGTTTGTAATTAATTATTCTATGTAACATTGTTTACGGTGACGAAGTAACATATTTTAACTTAAAAGACAGTAACATCAATTGCAATCGGGATGGCTGATGGCACTTTGTATTTTATCTATCATTAACGTAAAATTGGTGTAGTTTAGCTTAAAATATCAGTTAGTAGAACAGGTTCAATTTATTCATTGTTTTAAGAGAAAATTGAGCATAAACGTCGGACATTTAAGAATTTTAAAAAATGACTACAAATACCACCTATTTTTCCTCAAAGATAAAATAGAATGGATGAATACGCCTCGAAACTAATTTACAAACTGTACTTTAATAGGACATTTTATAGTTGGTAAACTCTCCCGAAAACTTACTCCAATAGAAAATGTTTCATTCTTTTTTGAAAAGAGATGAGTTTTTGTCCTTACCTGCGCTACTCTTCTCCACTCATCCTTAGCCGCTTCTTTATTCTCATTCTCCATATCTCTGGCTTCGTTTCTTTCTAGTGTCTCATGCACCCTGTCCAGCACCCTCAGAAACCTCCTCTCAAACTCCTCGGAGGATCTTTCTCCTCCTCCACCACCCCCTCCCCCGCTGCCGGCCGCGCTCCTTCTCCTAAGGAGCTGAGGGGAGGAGCTGTACCGTTCTATAGGGGGACCACTGCTTCCTCCGCTCCCTGAAACGGGTCTCTTCTTCCCCTTTTTCCGATCCTCCTCGTCAGCTTCCTTCGAACGAAATACAGAACTAATTAGCAATACCTATTAGTGGAGTTCAGTAAGCTTATAAATTAAAAGAAAATCCTGAAGCTAGTAAGTGATAGGGAAAATTTTTCCCTAATAATATCTAGTAAAAATGCAAGGGAAAATCCCTATTGGTGATACATATTTATAAATGTATTAAATCTTCATTTGTAACATCTGGACAAATATTTACAAGTAAAATCTAGTAAGCGAGCAAGTTAAAACACATTTAAAATGTAGTAAGTGGGAAAAATAAGAAAAAGTAAACGTTGAATAGCAGTAAGGAGTAAATTAACACTGTAGTTAAAAGATGTAGCAAATGTATAGTATAGTTAAAGGAGTATTAACACGTTGAATGCCATGGGGGTCACCGGTGACCGGCACTGAGTTTGTTCGTAGCGTCACGGGTGCTACCGGTTACTGGCGAAGCCAAGATTATTAAAAACGCATAATTCGAGTAAATTTTTAATGCTTTTAATTTTTTACTTTAAGTTACTAAAATGGTTTGAAGAAATTAATGCAATACATACTGAGAAAATCATTTTGGCCAGACTGGCAAGCCATGTAAAATTAGCGTGGCATTCAACGTGTTAATAAGGAACATTATAAAAAGAGTATTAGTTAAAACTTGTTAGCATGCAAATTTACAAAATGTTTATAATTATATATAAAAAGTGTTTAAAATAATAAGTTACGGATAAAAAAGAAAAGTTCTTCAAAAGAGAACTCTACTAAATACTTAAAAGAAGAAATACATTTTTTTTTCATTAAAAAAAATCAATTAAAAATAATAAAAAAATAAAGATTTAGTTAGTAAAATATAGTTAATATGAGGTAAAATTAATAAAAGTTATTAAGTTTTAATATAACTATCAATGAATGATTAGGTTAAATAACTTTATACTGGTTCCTTTGAAAACTCTGTTACCAGATTCAAAAGTAGTTACATTTGAACGAAGTTTTATCAATTACACTGTGAATTAGTCGCAATATATTTAAACAATATATAATACAATATATGATACTTAAAATTCAATTTCTCAGAAACTATTCTACCATTTTTTCTCAAATTTTGTATTTTACCATATAAAACTATATTCTTTAAAAATGATTAAAAAAATTTTATACCTTACAATTCAAAACTTTTCCCACCATTATTAATTAAAATAATAAAAAACAATAAACATTTACCAACTGTTCTTGTTTGCTTGGAATTATCTTTGAATAAGAGAATTTCATAATTGTGTGCAAAAATTTTTCAATTCGTTTAAAAAGCACTCAAGATATAGCGAAATACGCCAAAAGTAAAATTAATATTAAGTTGTCCAAACTTTGGAGCGCTTTTCTGACCAAACTATTGGGACCATATTTCCCAGATTGCGGTTACCCCCTATATTTTGGGTGTCAGAAATCCGGATTCGATGAAAAACGGTATGTTTATTCAGAGATATCACGTTTTTGTGTCTATAACTTAAAATGCCGTCTTGTCTTATGGATTAGCATATTTCAGGTTACCCTCTCAGACCATGAAAATAAAGTCCTAGAACGTGAAGATCCGATCATTAGATCAAAAGTTATTAAGGGTGGTTCATTTTTTAGCACTGTTTAAATCAGCTTTTAATTATGATTTGTTAGCTGGTTTTATTGATATCTAAACTTGACTTCATTGATATTCTTTTGCAAGCTTTACAAAGTTTTCCTCAATTCTTGTATGTTTTTTTTCTTCTTTTTTTTACACACATAATTCTTTCTTTCAACAGATATGAGAACAGTAAGAACGTATTCATCGTAGTTTATGTCACGATGGTCAAACTGAACTACATTATTAACAACGAAAAGATAGATGAAACAATGGAGTGATTGTTTCGAATTTTTTGGGGGCAATTCCAATGCGACCTAGTTCACCTACTATTAAATCGTTTTTTTAGTAGTAAAATTAAAATTCAAGAAAAATAACTAAAAATTTATTATTTTAAAAATGATCAATTCTAAATACTCTGTAAAAAGTTCGAATTAAGTTACGGTACTGGTACTATGGGTGCATCATCCGTAAAATTCCTTTTTACCGTAAAATATGTACAAATTTATATTTTGTTTCAGTTAATTATAAACCGATCATATACCAGTGGGTTATTTTTAGCACATAATTTTACCGTTAAATATTGGTTTGACAAAAAAGGCTTCAATATTTTTGCAATCTTTTCTTCATTTTCAATTAAAAACTACAGTTTTAACACAGTATTTCAAAGCTCAAAAAAACCATAGGTTGAAAATACACTGAAAAAAAAATTATCCGGATCTAATTACGGTAAAAAGTACTGGCACTCTGACTGCCGGTACTTTTTACACAACTTGATCCTGAACCTTCTACATTGTAACTCTGCAATACAAAGCTATTTTTTTCATTTTGTATGCCTTGTGTACTGTTGAAGTTTTGTAGAAATTCAAAAAAGAAAAAAATATGCTAAACTTTAATGTTTGATTTTTAAAAAATTGAATCGACTTTGCTTGTTCGAAAAAAAAATTAGTATTTGGAATACAGAAATCCAGATAAACAATTTTCTATTGTTATTTAAAAAGAGTAGTAATATAATGATTCAGATCTACAGTACATAATCAATTGTAATGGGAGATAATTACGGAAAACCGAAAAGAGGCGAGGTCGAATAGAGACGTGAACATAAATATTTAAAAAATAACTGTTCTCTGAAAGGTGTCTTAGTATTTTTTATCTTTTCAAATCTTTTAAACAAATCATTATTGATATTTTAAACTTTCGCTTGACTAAGTACTGTAATTTTAAAAAATAATAAATACGCAATCATTTCTTTAAAATTTATACTAGATTAAAGACAGACAAATAAATTAAGGCAAAATAAATTAGGGCAAACTTAGTAGTACAGGGTATGGTATATGAAAGTTAGAGTTTGAAGTTGAAGTTGTTTTAAAATAATAATAAAAAACATAATGAGATAAGCAATAAAATGAGATTCAATTCAGATGAAAAACATTTTGAAAAACCAATTGCATTTCAATGTATTTTTGAACTTTTTAAAAATCTAAAGTATTCAAAAAATAAAAACACTTAAATTAAACATAAAATATTTAATTATATTTTTAAAAAATGATAAATCATAACAAGGTAAAAAAATATTTTAGTCTATAGTTAGATTGCAATTTGTTATTGACAAATAATCTTATAGAGTAAACTAAATTAAAATTTTATATTAAGGTATACTACTCTATTTCTATTTTATCTATACTAAAAATGCTTTAGTTTATCATAAAAACATTAAGTCTACTTTTATTCTAATGTTATCTGTTAAATTACGTATTTTATAAAAGAAGTTAAATCTTAATAAAAAATAAATACAGTTTTCCCTTAATTAACTAACTATCTAGAAATTTTTAGTGGTTAAATAATAAAAAAACTATTGTCAGTTTCAAGTATATTCGACCTTTACAACTATATTATTTGCAGATGAACATTTAATATACTGTTTTGACTGCTCTTCTAGAACTATTTATAATTTAGGAATCCTTAGTATGTTTTATTTCATGAAAGATAATATTTAAAAGCCAAAAATAATGTAATTTAATTAATAACATTATCAATCCTTATCAAAATTTTTAAAAATAGTGTTTTCTCAAATTTAAGTATTTGGTTTTGAATAAAAAATAAAGTCTAATCAAATTTATTAGTTACTTTATAATGCATTTGTAAAAAATAAATTATGCAAAAATTATGCATCAATAAAAATTTAGCAAATTAAGTGAAATGTAACAATATAAAAATAACGTAAGTAAACAAATTTCTTAAGGCATTTGTTTTCCAATTTCAAGTATATTAAAACTCATTATTCGTATTTTGTTGATAAAAGAATTGAACACGAATATTTGCACCACAAAAATTAACTTCAAAAAGTTTCATGTATCATATTTTCCAAAAGCAAAAGTTTAAGAAGGAAAAGGGGTATATAATGATGTTCCTAAGCGGCTTACTAAGTTCTAATGCATTCTATTGTTTATATTATTTGTAATTTTCATTGCATTGATACTGTCATTTATGATTTTTATATAAAATACAACAAAATAAGTGATTTTTCAATAAGAACTTAATTTATCATAATATTTTTTAAATTGTGAAAACATCAAGAGTAATTTTTAGAATTACATTAACAATAATATATTATAAATCTACATTATCAATTACTTTTTCAATAAAGGAGTCACTAATACATAAGTAAAAATCTAAAATGTGATTAACAAAAGAAATGCAGATTTGTTTTGCTTTTGAAGAAGCAACATTTAAAAAGATTAAATTAAAAATTTCAATAGTTGTTAAACAATATCAGTAGTCATAGACTGTTAATTAAAATATTGTTGTCTTTAAAATCAACATCTATGATATCAATCGTTTAAAATGTAACTATATTTTAAACAATCTTTAACTAGCAAAACGTGTTTTAATGAAACATTTTTTAACACAACGTTTTTTAATGAAAGGAGAAATCATATATATTTTAAGAATTAATTCAATTTTTTTCAAGTGCAAATATTTAAGAAATTTATCACCTATAGTGAAATGGGAAATCGGTAGTTTTCCTTCTAACGGAAATATGACTATTTTTAAAAAAGAATATATATTTTAATGATAATTAGTTAAAACATCAAAAATAAACGAATATGATTTTAAAATATATGCTTCCAAAACACTTGGAAAAGTTGCTTAGTTCTAATGCCGAATAAACTTGCAAAACAACAATTGCAAAATCAATTTGCTGGCAACTATATATGCTTGTATCGCAAATAATTGTCTTGAAATACAAAATTGTACAGCATCATAATATTAATTAAATCAATAAAAAATAGGAAACATTTATTATGCATAATTATTGAATTAATACAAATAATTAATACTTAACTTAGATATTTTTCAAATTTTGTTTTGAAAATATTATTTTTTTCAGAATAAACTCAAAATATTTAAATGTAATTTCATTAAGATTTCAATTAACATATTTAAAATTTTTTATACCTATCACTTAGAAAATGAAAAATATTCTCATATTAATGATATAAAATATCATTTGTTAGAGTGAATCTAATCAGATAGGTAGACTCATATAGGTGGGATAGGTGTAAACTCATATCTACTTATTTTTCAACAAATATATATAGCATTTCACAGAAGTATTATTATGAATTAAAATAGTATATTATAACCATGATCTTTAATTATATTATTTATTAGCTTAATAAACTTAATGTATAAGAACATAAGATAAATATATTAGATTAAAATGTTATATATTTGCTTTTCAACCCCTTAATATTACACTTTTCATGCAATACGTTTATCATCGTATTAACTGTCAGAGAATAAAATTGCATAACCTAATGTTATAACTTAAAATATAATTTGTTAAAGTCATAATACAATATATGTAACAAAATGATTAAATTTGTTTAAGTTCATTGCTCAATCTCCTAAATCACGTTTTTATGAGTAGAGTTTAGCAAGATATTTAATTAATTAATTATTAGTTTCTAAACGTAAATAAAATTTGCTTTACAAAATACATAGACTTACTATTTGATTAAAGCCTATTCTTTGTGCAAATTATACTTAGAGCTAATCCCAGATACTTAATTATCTTTAACTTTAGACTGTGAAAGGCTAACAGAAAAAAAATTTAAATCGTTTCGTAAAAATTTAAAGAGATAAGTTGACATTATGAATCGAAGAAGCTAACAACAATGTTAAACAATTTTTTAACAAATTAAGAAGTTTAGCATATAAAAACATGTTACATATAACTTAAAATATGAACATAGTCAGAACAAGAGCATGTTAAGCATCACTTTGGTGATTAACGAAAATAGAAGTTCATGTTAAGTATTACTTTAGTAAAAATAATGGTGAAAAGTTTTATACAAATCATGTTTTTTTCAATTGGAAACTGTCTTCTTAGGTAACTTATCAGAAGAAATTATTTTTTATGCCTAAAGATATGATAACATTTTTCTTATAGTATGATAATTTCAAAATATTGCTTAATACAATCTTTATACTTTTAAATAATAATTGAAAAAAAAATTACAGTTAATTTTTTTACTAAAAATAGCACGTTATTAAATTTAAAAGAATCTCAAATATTGTTAAACATTGTTTCAGAAATTACTTAAATAGCTTGGATTAAAATGATTACACAAATGATTGATTTTATATATTAGAAATTATAAAGTCCTCTATAAACGTTACTTTAAAGCATGGGGGAAAAATGAAAAAATTTATTACTGGCCTGAGGCCAGCAGTCACATTTTCGAAAACATGTAACCAATTTCTCAAAATTAGAAAATGCTAAATTATTAAAAAACTATATTGACATTATTAATGTAAATCATTTCTTTTTAAGCATTTTTCAAATTATGATAAACACTATAGCCCCACAAAATAAAGAAAAATTTTCCTGACCTCTCCAAGAAGATCTATGCAAAATTTAAGTATTCTATTTAACAGTTTCAACTTCTATAAAATTTAGGATTTGAGTTTTTGAACCAATAATGCGACATAAAATTTTATTTAATTACAAAAATATGAATCTTATTTCTTACAAAATAAATCTAAAATAATTACAATCATACTGATGAAATTCTATTAATTTGATTCTTTTTAAGTATTATCGATGATAAATAAAAAAAGCATCATGTAATTAACTTGAAATAGATTGAAACCTTTTATATTCAAATTTTGTTCCCCTAAAATTTGAACCAGTTTATGAACTCTATGGGAATGATTACATCTTTTCCGAGTAATATAAAATTCAAGAAGTTGCAGGCACGTGTTTTGAAGCACATAAAGACATTTTCGGATAAAAAAAATGGCGGTTGGATGGCTAAAAACAAACAAATTTCTAATCGCTATCATTTAAATTTAGTCATCAAATAGTCATTGATGACCTTTAATTCTGTTCATAATTTAAAATATAAATTTGGAATTCCATTAAAAATAAAGTTCATAGTGTATACACTAAAGAAATTAACTTTTTTATAGAACATTACAAAAAAGAAGACCTTATTCGAATCTATTTGTTAAAACAGATTAAAGGAAAGAGAATTATTTTAACTTCTAAGTTTATAATTTTAAAAACAATATTATTACAGCAAATGTGAGTCAACTTTATGTATTCTATTTTATAAGCTCAATAATAATGGAAAAGCTGACAAATAATTTAAGAGAATTCGTGTATTTTTCCTCACCTCACATTCTTTTTGTGCCAAACTATGACAATTTTTTGCGGTATGTAAGGGTAAAAACATTTTTTATCCTTATTTTATAAATACGCATAAAAATGTGCATATGGGAATGTCACACATTGAAAAAAATTCATTTATGTTATTAAGAAGAAAAATGTACTGTCATTTATACTTAAAAATTACCATAAGTGTCTTAAATTTTTTTCTGTAGTAACAAGATATTTTAGAGAGATAAATTAATCTTATTACATTTTAAATGCTGTTTACATTTCATCACTATTTGATATTTTATTTGACTAATCTATCATTATAGAATAAAATATCCCTCTCAATTAAATTTAAACTATTAAATTATACTTCATGTATCAAATATAGCTAAACTCTCACAGATATACAAGCATTTCAACTATGTTTTACAATATTATATAAAAAATATTCGCAACTCTATCAAAGCGAATTAATATAATATTCCGTAAAAACATTATTAAAGCTACCTATCTATATAAATTCATTAGAATCTTTTCGTTTATATATTATCTAACAAAAACACAATACGTTTCTCATAAATGCAAAATAACTTTAAAAACAACCAATTTAAGAAAAATTTTCATCTTCTCAATTTAACTTAAATGAAACTTATATGAATGAAATAATACACATACATTATCTATAACATATATCTTTTTTTTACTTCATAAACAAGGGTAAAAACTGGGGAAGCAAATGTCTAAAAGCTGCCAAATGTCTCGTGAAATACACTTTTGTTCAGATACATGTCCGTTACCTTTTAAATGATGTTATAACTACTGTTTATATTTTATAATTAAAAAATATTGATCAGGGTGCACTTTATCTGAAGGTACAAACTTTACTTTAGCATCTGAGAGACTTAGGGCATTAACGTTCTTTGTTCAGAAAAAAAAAATTTGAAACGATTTAACAGAAGTTCAACTTTGTCCATAAATGACAAAGGGGTATATTAAATAAAACTACCTATATAGTTTTTTGCTTAAATTTTTTTTAAATATTGATTCCATTTATATTTGTTTCTGAAAGAAGTGTATTTTACGAGATATTTTGCATTTTTCAAATTTTTATTTCACTTTCAAGCATTATCAGGTTCATTAGAATAAAACTAACGAACAAAAATTAGTGAATAATACAAATATGTAAGGCAGTTATTCAATAAAGATCATTATTTTCACAATTATATTAAAAATGAAAATCAATATTGATCACAGTAGGGAAACCATTCTAAATAAAATGCATAATAATCAATAATTCTTGAAGATGGAGTACTTGGAAGTTGAGGGAATCCTTCCTGGTTGGACAGGGGTGAACCAGCAGCATGGGGGCTAAGCATCCTAGAACACATTTCCTGAGCCACGGGGAGGGTGGAATGCCGTCAGAGCCCTTGCTGTGCAGCCCTAATGTCATCGCCGACAGGAAAGCGATAGATGAAACTAGGCATAGACTGCAGATCTGATAGACACCTGACAGAAAATGAAAGTTTGAAATTTAATGCATACTTTTTTTGCATTTCGAACTGAAAGATGTCAAGTTACGCAAGATGTACAGTTTTGATAGAAAAAACACAGTTTTAGATATTTTTTGCAGTAAAAAAGGATTTTAAAGCATGCAAAATGTATGTATGTAATGTAGCATTATAAATCGAATTCGTGTTGCTTTTTAGGTTATTGTCTTTTAAATTTCTTTTCTCCTATTCCTCAGGCATAAATAGAACTATATATACTTATGGAACCAATTTTTCTTTTTTTTTTTTGAGCAACCGGTACTGCAAGTAGATCTTTAATTTACAATTTTGAAATGTTTACTTTACAATTTACACCATCATTTTACAATGTTTCGTAACTAACAATTACAGTTTACTCAGAAACCTTCTGCGTTTTAAATTTTATGAAAAGTCACACTATTTCAACAAAACTTCGTTAGATGTATAAAATTTAATATTTGTTTTTACGTCAATGTTATTGAAATGGAAAAATGAGTTTCTATTTTTTTTTAATATTACAAGAAAAATTTATAATGTTATAACATCGGCTAACTTGGAAAAATATTTATTAAAAAAATTCGTTGTAATAAATGTATTATTAATTTTGTATTAAAAAATTATAATTAGAAATCAACATCGTACAATAACTTCTAATGTGGGCACAGTGAGTCAAAATGAAAAAAAAGACTTTAAAGTTTTATTTTTATTTATTTAGATATTGTTAAATTTAATATTTTCTGTCATTGATAATAATGCAGCAATGAATCTTTCTAGTTTAAAAATTATATAATTTTTACCGGTTTAAGTACATATATATGTATGCAATATTTTAGAAACGTAACATTCGTGAAATATGCCAGATATTTTTTTAATATTTTCATCAAAATATTTAAAATTTGCAAGCTTTGTGACATTTTCTAACAGATTATGAAAAATAATAAAAAGATCTAAAAAAAATATTGAACGATGCCACTGTGTCTCATACACAGAGTTCTGTCCCACTGTTCAGTGTTCAAACACCGGTGGTAGTTCGGTGTCCAAATATATGCTCCATAAGGAATAAGGTGTTCAAAAACTCATTTTTCACGAAAAATGTTTGCTTTTAATTATATTCTATATTATTTTGTATGTTTTTCTATTTCTTTGCTCTTTAATATGTTAGTTACATATATAATACATTCGCCATATTAATAGCGTTGGAAAATAACTGTAAAGTGTTTGGAAGTATTTCTGCATTCTTTCAGAAATCAGGTTTAAACCATATTTATTGGATCATTTAAACCTCAAGTTGAAAAAAAAACCAGCGACATTTATAGACTTAAATGAGCAAATAAAAATTCTCCCCAATATACTTTAGTTTCAATAATAATACATTGGATGGCATTGAGAGATATAAAATGCTGTGTAATTTTTTTTTACAAATATGAAGAAAAATTAAATTTATATTTTACAGGAAATATATATGCAAAGATTGCAAATTAAAAATTACTTCTTATTGATACAATAAATTATTTAGATAATGTTTAAAATGTATGCACAGTAAAATATTATAATTTTTGTCTGTGGTCACAAAATTAATTATTGTATAGTAATTAATATATGTTATAACCTCTAAAACTGTTTTTTTTTTATAGATTTTTAATTTCCGTTGATTCTGCTTAAACTTGCTGTGGGACTTGATTGCAAGTGGGTTAAAGAAGTTTTTAACATCACGAAAGTGAAAATATAAGTAACAATCAAAAAACATGTATATGTACTTCTAAAGAATTACAATATAGCTTAAATGAATGCAAGAATTGAAACAAAAACTACATTCTAAAAAAATAAACATTTCACTTTCATCTTTATGTCATACGGTATGCTCGTAAGTGCATATCGTAATAAATATAACCAATATTTTTTCAATATTTAATCTATCGCAGCATTTTTCAAATATTTAGAAAACTGCTGAATAGAATATTGAAAAATAAAATCCGTTTTACAGACTTTCAAAAGCGTATGTAAAATAAGATGGCAAAAATTTAAATATTTGGTTTAAACAAACTTTCTCGTTTATCTTACCAGCATATTTGCACACATCCCCTTAAACTTACTATTCTTTAACTAAAAGAAGCAACCAACTTAAAATAGTTCATTTTTTTTATCTTATTCTGAATACATGTTAAATATTCAAAAGAATTTTATTTAACATATTTTTTTTTTCATTTAACTCAAACAATGTAGAATTTTGTTTAATAAAAGAATATCCTTGAAAACTTAAAATTTAGAATGCTTCCTAATAGCATTTTTCTTATAGTTAGGTTGAAAAGTTATTTGAAATTATTTTTTCATAAGTTAGAGCTTACATTGTAAAAAATTCAGGATCAAATTTAGGTAAAATGGAATTACGGTATTGTTTATAGAATGTTTACAATCAATTAGAAGTGGGCGTGACTTTGTTGTTGTCTTCAATGCTAATATATATCTAAGAAAAGTTCGCCGTTGAAACATGTATGTATGTTTTAAGTTGCGTAATAAGAATATTTATATTTTATTTTTTAAGTCTCTGTAAACTGTACACTGTAAGAATTTTCTCTCTAAAGTTATGGCAAAATAACCGGCAGCAGTCTGTCCATCCAATTAACCGTAAAGTTTACGGTAAAGAACATTTTTTACCTTTACGGTTTTGAAACCATTTACAACTTGAATGGTTAAAAAAACATGATAACAAAATTATATGTTTTTCAACCATTTATAACTAGTATGGTTTCAAAATAGCTAAAAAGACTTGACATGGCAGATAGTTTAGCAGCTTTATGGTGCTGCCATCTAGGCGTGATTGAGAGTATCGTATTTTCATATCCCAAGGTCACAAATTAGGGAGTGCAGGATACTGATAACTCTTCGTGTGATTTAGGGATTAGAGGAAATTTTGAGATCTCATAGCTGGGATTCGAACCCCCGTTCTTTCTGACATAGGTGCAAGGAACAAGCCATCTGCAAGGAACTAAGTGACTTCACTATGTGGGGACTAGTTGGTGCGATAAAATTCTGGTTGTTTAACCGTATTAGGTGAAAGTAGCAAATAACCGGTTTTTTCTCACAATTTACAGTTTGAATACCATCTTATTTAATGTTATTTGACTGTTTTGTTTGAATATGGTAAAATAACAATTAAATAAATTGTTATAAAACCATTTCTTCCAAGGAATTTCTAGCAGTGTATTAAATACGTTTTTAATGTATAGTTTTTTCTCTGTTAAGCCTAGTTCGAATTAGTCTTAATATTTTCTCTTTAATACGCGAATTAGCGTTGATATGCATCCGGAATTAATGATTATTTCTATATATTGTCGTAAAAAATAACTTTACTAACTCTTACTTGTATCTTCAATAAGTATAAATATAAGTGTTACTGAATATGAAAAATAGTGGCAGCTACTTTATACCAAGAAGTGAAAACGATCTCATCTCATCATTCTTGGTGTTTCGAAACGTCAGGAATTGGCCTTCGTTCTACGTCATTTTGTATAAAGTAGTTGTTACCATTTTGGTGCTAAGATACACTAAACTTTTTTACAGTGTGAAAAAGCGAAATGCTTTACAAATGTAACTTGTTAAGTTCTTTAAATGTTAAATCAAAATGTATCGGATATATTAGCTTTTAAAAAGTTTTCAGATAACTTTAAAATGAAAAATCCCCTTAAAATACAAATGCATTCAGGGAATTCCATAACATGTTGTTGCTTGAACAGGTCTTTCGAATAACAAACATTATCATTTTCATTATTAAATATCGGTTTCATTTTTTAATTTTACACGAATGAACGGAAAAATAAATGCTAAAATTATTATTGCGAACATGTAAGTCAATAATTCGTGACCCGAATTTAAGTACACAACAATCCTCAGCAAAATAATAAAATATTCATATCTATATATAATTTATAGGGAATTTTAATTTTCTCCTTTGAAGAATGATCATTAAATATTTTTCGTAAAGTAAAATTTTAATTTTAAATCGTCAATGCTATCATTTCAGGTTAGAATAAATTGACAGCTAAAATACACTTTAAAAGGAAAGGGCACATCTTACCTAAATATACTCAAAAGGGAGCAGCCGCACTCTAAGCTATATGTTTCATTAAATAAACACAACCACTCAAAAACAATAACTTATCAATATGCAATTAAGTTTTCCAATCCAACCGAAATTAATTGCGTAAATGGAGAAAAATCTTCACTTCACTTTGTTATTCTTTTTTTTTCCTTCAATAATATCACATTAAATTAGATTTCAATCACAAATGATTGCGCAAACCATTCAATTATGCGATGCAAGATGTATCATGCTAATTATTGGATGCCAAACACAGAATGTAAATTAATGGATTCTAGCAAATATGCTTTTTCTTTTAGAAAAGAAGGTGCACCGTTTTTGATCCACCGCTTGTGTCATATCCAATATTTCAGAGCAAATAAATAAATGTTTGTAATGATTTCGAATAGCGCTATTTACGAAAGGATATAAATTAAATATGTTGCTTAAATTCAATAAAAGGTTTGTCTATTAGGTTAGAAAGTATAAAAATGTTATGTTTAGATAATATTTCGTCTCACTAATCAGCAAAGTAGTGTTATAAAATATTTGACGACAAAATATTTTTTATGTATGAGAAGTCAACAAATTATCTCGGTAAAAGCTGTATTTTTACTCTCAAAGTATGAAGTATTTTTAACCAAACAGGTAACGGTTACTTTTAATGAACTTGTTTAATATTTAAAAAGCTTGGTTGTGATGGCTTACTGATAAAAAATAATTATTTTAAAAAATCAGGAAAAATACTTTAAAATAAAAAAAAACTATTTTCTAATCTGCATCGGATCTGTGACTTAATCAAATGAGCAAATTCATAGCCTTTTAAATTTGAACTTAACACAGAAGACAAAGAAACTCCCACGTAACTCCCACATCTGAGTAAAAGAATTTTTGAATCAAACTTAACTGCATTTGCGATTTTGAATTTACAAAGAGAGAAAAACCACTTGAGGATCTGCTATTTGAGGATATTTTTCGTCGTCACTGTGTTTAAGGCAAACTAAGTGACGTTATCAGATTGATCAGCCATCACTGGGAATTGAACTTGGGTTGCTATATTGGGAGACAAGCGGTCTCCCGTATGAAATAAACAGCCTAAATAAATATAAATAAAAGTGAAATCGTTGATCATCGTATCACGAGTAAGATTTACAAGCTGATTCACTTATTCACCGATTCATTAATTTATCTATTTATTGATTCTCCCATTCACTTGCAAACGCATTCACTAATTTGTAAGTATATTATTTTATTTATTTCCTCTATTGACTAATTTGCTACTAAACTAATATTATATTTCATTTATTGGGCCATTGAATTGTTCGCTGATTCATTGATTCGCATTATGTATGCCTTCTTTTTTTCTTCATTTATGATGACGCACGTTTATATAAAAAAAAAATAGAAATGATGATATCTAATAAAGCAATATGGTGTTTTCCCTAACGAATCAAATCAACTACTATCAAATATCTAACAAACCTAATAAATATAACTATAAAACTATGAAAAGATTATTAATAACTAAACCACTTTTTTTCTGTCTTTTAAGGTATCACTTTTGTAAAAAAAAAATTGAATTTAAAAAAAAGTCTTTATTTGCCAAGTGAAAAATAAAATAGACCTGCCAAAAAGTTTTAAAAAAAAGCATGCCTTATTATGAAATCTTACTGTCTTTATAAGAGAGAAACTTAAATTGATTCACTGATTCATTGATTCGCATTTAGTACCACCTTCTTTTCTTAATTTTGATGACGCTCGTTTTTTTTTAAAAAAAATAGTAAAGATGATGGCTAATAAGCAATATCTTCTTTTTCCTAATGAATCTATAACTAAGGATGTAACTAACTTAATAAATATAATGAAAAGATTTTTAATAACTAAACTATTTTTTTCTCTATTATAATATTTTTTCTCTATTTTTAATAACTAAACTATTCTTATAAACTATTTCTATCACTTTTAAACAACATAAATTCATAAGAAAGGTCTTTATGTGCCAGATAAAAAATAAAATAAACCTGCTAAAAAGTAAAAAACGTGTTTTGTGATGAAATAATAGTGTACTAGGAGGCTCCACCCCCTTCTCGCTAACGCTCGCCAACCCCCGAGAATTGCTACGCAATCCTATGTGGTTCACGCCGTGAACCATGGCTCGCTGCGCTCGCTCGCCAATGAACACAATGTTCTAGCACAAAGACATAATATATTATCATCAAAGACATAGTATTTTATCATCAAAGACATAGTATTGTACTTATGTAGAAGAATTCTACCAATGTTCTTATTGGCTTTTAAAGAAGTATATTAGCTATTTAGATTGTACATGGTGAAAAAATCAAAACATTAGCTAAATAAGAAACATATTAGCAAAATAAATTATCAAATATTGCTTCACTAATATTTTGCATTTTAAAGAGTGAAAATTCAATGCATAAATAAACGCGAAATATAAAAAAATTCAATACAAACACTTAAACGTTTTTTAGACGTTAAGGTAGCTCCCAGTAGAAAAATATCAATTCAACAGCGACTTTTAAAGCATTCTCACTTCAATTAATTAATTCCTAATTGAATTTAAATTAAATATTGTCATGTTTTCAGTGCATGAATCTGAATTGAACAACCTGATAATGCTCACTCTAGTTATTGTTATCTGGTTGCTCACTACGTGCTCTTTCGCGCCGAATCCAATCAATTAAAAATGAAAACTGTTGCCAGCGCGAGAAAAGAAATATCATCGGTTTTATTGATACATACATACGTACGTATTAGCGTTTTATATAATATAGATTTTTAAGGGAAACTGCTACATAAATATGTACTTCCTTTACGCAGTTAACACACTATTCAGTCGTCCCTTCGGGTCTACAAAGCAAAGTGGTGTCTTTGTCTTTTTCTTTTTTTTATGAATGCTATATTTCAGTTTTTTTTAAAGAAAGTAATAAATAAAAAAGTAATAAACATAGGTTAACTTTCCTTGAGAGAAACAAAATAAAAATTCGTTTTGGACAAAACGGACAAAAAATTATAATAACATTTAAACAATAAAAAAAAGAAAACTTGAATACCAAATAAAGATTATGATAATAAAATCACATACAACTGGAAAAGGAAAAAAACAAATCCTAGAAATAAAAACTTAGATAACATTATTCGAACTACAATTAACAAAATTTATACGCAAAAGAAACTGAGTGAAAACTATTTTTAAAAAAAGATAATATTTTTCTAATAACAATTAACAGAATTTAATCGCTGTGTTCCAACTAATCTTTTAATGTCTTAATTAAAATAATGCATCAATAATTGCTGACAAAGAGACCTGCTAGTTTTAAGAAATTTGATTGCGTTTCCCAATTAAACTGTTAGAAAAAACTAAACATTCAGCTGGTTTAAACGTTAAAAACAAAAATAAAAACTTGTGATAAATAAATTTACCTTTTGGATAAATCTCTTAAATGAAGATCAAAGTACGGATAAATTAAGTAACGAACTCCAGATTCCGATAAACTGAAAAAAGATTCAATAATTATCCAGTTTCTAGTTTTTAATAAAATGCAATACCCGCTCTTGCCGAAATGAAATAGGAAAAATATTCAGCGCAGCGATTGAAAATCCGAGCTTTAAATGAGTCCCTTTTTTTTTTCAGTTCTCCAAATAAGAAACGGATAAAAAGAGACGTAAAAAATAATACTTTAAATTAAATTTACTGGGGTGGAAGTAAATAAAAAGAAAAAGTTAAAAGAAATAAGTATTTCTTTTTCATTTCTATTATTTTTCTTTTTTATTTTCTTTCTAAATTGCATTCTACGCACTGGAACAAAATTTCTCAAATTGCTTTATTCGTAATTTCTTCATTGTATCTGTATTAAGTTTAAATTGTTCTGCGATTTTTTTTCCTTCCCCCGTTTACTTTTCGTTATTTGACTGTTTGTTAAACAACCAAAGCTCTATTAAAGATAAATTAAATCATGAAGAAAAAAAAAACAGTACATCAATAATAAATACCAATAAAAGCTGCAGTTCAGCAATTAAATGTGTTTATTATTCTTACAATTGAAGTTAAATAAAACTAAAAAAATTTAATTTAAAAAAAAATCGTGCAACATTTTTCTTCAGAAATTAAAATATTTTTACCTAAACAACTAATTCAATGTAAAAACAACGAAAAAGTGTTTGAGTGAAAAATTTAACAAATTTGTGTATTGAAATTTCAATGTAAAAATCTCAAGTTTGTAGCAAATGATATCAATATTTTCTAAAAAATAAAAATACCGAAATGAAACATTTTTGAATGTTTTTACCTGAAAACCTATTCAACCGAAGTGCCTTAGTTTTCAGATATTTGTTGTTTAATTTTAAGGAATTTAAAGAAATTTTGGCCGTTTTAAAATTAAATAATAATAAACACTGATTACAAACATTCTCTTTAAGTTGTCTTTGAAGTTTTATAATCAGGGTTCCAGGAATATATCGAAATAAGCAAAAAAAGAAAATTACCTTTTAGAATTTAAAATTTATTCCTGAATTAAACACATGTGCTAAATTCCTGAAATTCCTGAATTAAACACATGCGTTAAATTTAAGGAACTGAAGAAAGTTTTTTCTGTTTTAAAATTAAATAATAATAGACACTGATTCAAATATAATTGCTAAAATTAACTTTGGAGTAAGTGAGTTTTATAATCAGGTGCAAATGTATTTTGACCAAGTAGTTATGAGATATATCAAAATAAACAAAAAAAAATCTCATTCAGGGTTTTAAATTTCTGACTGGTTTCCTAAATTATATGCATATATTTAAATTTATGGGACTGAAAATTGTTTTGTTCCAATAGTTTAGGCAAAACAGAAGTTTGTTTGTTAATTGACTTTTTAAACTTTTTACAAAATTTCCAAAATTTTTTCAAGTATAATTCCCTGTTAAAAATAATTTTCAACAGTTATTTATTATTTACAATTACTTTATTTAAAAAATTATTGCAAAAAGTGCATTTTTGTCATTTAAAATTGCATACTTTAAACCAAATAAACATTTGCATACTCGACAATTCAGATATTTTTCCGAATTAAGCGTTGTCAAATGTTCTTCATGTACGCATAAAAAATCAATTCAATTTGTATGAATCAATTTTAAAGAACACTAGCTTTTTATATACTATTCCATTAATGTAAGAAAAATTCCAGAAAAAAAGTGGATTCGAGTCGCAGCGACAGGAAAAATTACAGCCGCGCCACCATTATATAAGAATATAGGATAGAGAGCGTATATTCGATTAATCTGTTAGTGTGGGAGTATTTTGAAACTCCTGAAAGTCATGTTAAAGATGGACAGATTCAGAATTAAACAATGTGCCATTTCTTAGTGGCAGAAGGTGAATGCTTCTTTATTTACCCTGGCAGAGCACTGTACAAATGTAACGAGTAATAACTCTTCTATTATTTCATCATCAGCAATAATGGATTGAATGGAGATAGATCATAGTGTTTGCTTGCATTTGTCTTTGAAGATCCGCTAAAGGATGTGCAGAAACTTTTACAATATTTGTTTTCAGCCGTTCATGTTAGACTAGTGGTTGGAAATCAATGATCCGCGGCTCACCCAATGTTATTGAATAAGGAATATTGGGTGATCTGAATGATTTTTTTTTCAATTTATTTTCTGCTTTCTGAAATAATGCTGATTCTGAAATAAAAGAGATGTGACCCAACGGCAAAATTTTTATTTAAAAAAAAATAATGAGAAGTCATAAATTATAAAAACATTTGCCGTCAACTGTTCTGGACATCAGTTCTCGCCATTAACAGGCAAAATTGGATTGATGAAACCGCTAAAAAAAACATACTTCTTTATAGAAGCAGCTATCTTTAGTACGTAAAAGTACCTTAAATTCTCTCTTGAAACTCTTCTGGTGATCTATTATGTCCCCCCTTGTAACCTTGAATAGCTGTGTTGCAATTGTTGCAGTATTTCCTTCATATGTGAACGACCCCAATATTGTCCAATAGAAATGACGAATGAACAACTATGTGTCAAAAATTTCGAGGTGGAACTAATGCTACTTCTATAAGAAACTAATATAACTACATTTTATTGACTACGTGCTATAAACTTTCTACGGTACGAAACTACTATAACTAGGCCTAAATATAATGCTATGTCCTATGACCGAATCGTACTCTTTATAATCTTATCATGAAGGCTTTTTAATATATTACACATAAAACTAAAGGAAAAAAACACTTTATGGTAAAGCTCGTTCGGTAGTTTGCATTAAACATACATCGATGTATGTCATTTTAACATGAACTAGGATCAAACACTTAAAACTCTTTAAGAAACAAATATGTCTTAATTTTATTTATTATCAAAATTTTATTTTCACGCACATCTGAAGAAAAAAACATTAATTAAGGTCACCATTAATAATAAACACCATTCAAACAATGTACCTAGGAGTGGTAGTTGTGGTGCAGGAGCCTTAGGACCTCCTCCGGTCGCCACAGAAATGAGAAGTAAAGAGAGAAAGCAGCCCATTGCTAATGTGACTCTTTCAGCTGATGAAGCAGGTACAAGGAAGGTAAGAGCAGCTAACCCTGTTATCAGGAAACATGGCAATACTTGGCGAAGCAGATGAGGTCCGGGACGTCGCCTCAAGACCAGAGAGAATGCCAAGGCTTTCCCGCTTCCAGGACTGACTAGCACATCTTCGAGATAAAACTCGGGATTTGGATGATAGTTTGAGAGATCCGTTGGTTCGGCAGTGAGTGTGACCTGGGATTACATAAAAAAAGCTTTTTGTAACAAAACAAGTATCGTTTTAATAACGAATTTCAATAGTGGTTATACTGACTAATTGGCAACAATGAGATCGTGTTTTTATTAATATACATAGTTAATCATATGGGCCAATGAGCGATGAAATTTTGGGAAAATGACTGAATTGGTAATTGCAAAAAAATGAGCTTCAGTGCAAAATTCGTTTAAGACTTTTGCTGCTGATCTCACGTAAGAACGTGGTTTTGCTACGCTAGTGATTATCAGGCGCTAGTGTGAGATCAACAACGAACGAAAGTGTGAAAGGTTTTTTTTTTTTAGGGAACAAAGCCCAAGTCGAAATACACAGCTAATCATAACCTTTAACATGGGCTAAAAATAAGAAAACCTTTACAGTTAGAATTGCCTACGTCTCATTATCATAACATTTGACTAGCTCATTTTTCGTATTATACACATAATGTATTTTAAATCCAAATATATATATATATATATATATATATATATATATATATATATATATATATATATATATATATATATATATATATATATATATATATATATATGGTGATTCTAAAAAAATGGGAAAAATTTTAGGAAGTGATAGTACACACCCAAACATACAATTTTTATCAAAGAATGCATGGTCGAAAACAAAACGCAAAGGTGCTGGCGCATTTGGAAAGTTTTTTCATGCAAACGAGAAGGCGCCATTCCTATTGCGAGTTACTGCGCTACGTTATTTGTCGCCAAGCTTTCGGCCGCTGCAGGGAAAGTTCGCCTATCTTTTCTTCGCCATTGTACCAGCATAGCCGCTGCCGGCCACTGTTTTGAACACTTATTGTAATCACATGCCATTAAATTTGCTTTTATAACTTAACTTCATCGTTCTTTGTGTGTTTTTGCCTCATGATAACATAACGAACATAAACTTTGATGCCTTCTAGCGGTTTTGGGTTTTGTTTTCGACCATGCATTCTTTGATAAAAATTGTTAGTCTGGGTGTGTACTATCACTTCCTGAAATTTTTCCCATCTTTTTAGAATCACCGTGTATATATTGCCCTCTAACATGTCAGTTAGCCATACCACTTTCTACTTTGTAGGTTCCTGAGAAATTCTAGATGTTGTATCCTTACGGTTCCTTTTATGGTTTCAATAAACTGTGATTTATGAACGCGGTTCATTTCGTTTAATTTGTTAATCCAATGGAATATTTTTTTCTAATACATAAAGAATTTGCATTTTACAGAATACAGTCCAAGTTTTTGGCCTGTTGGAATGAAATATTTTGAGCGGTGAGGAGAGTAATGAATTGAGGTACTAATAAGCATTGTCACATTTTATCATCATTCAGGTTAAATTTATTTGTATTCTTCGTTTACCCCTATGCGGCAACCAATTAAAAAGACTTCAAGAGACGGGTTGAAATCCTCGAGACCCAAAAATTACCCTTCTTTCATCAAAAAGGGCAACGACAAAGGTTCTCATAAAAGCAATTCACGCTGGAGTGAATTTACTCACAAAGCAATGATGCCCCCAGAAGCCAAACGGCACAAAAATCACGCCAACAAAAGAAAAAGAAGACAGCTCTTTTCCAAGAAAACCCCCTCGAGTGAAACAACGAGGAATTAAATGCAATCGTAGTCAAAAGAATGCGAGATAAAGCACTCTGCCGATCTAAGAGACAGTGGCGTACCTGTCTACATAGCTTTGGGGGGTGACGCATTGCTCTAAGGGTTTTGGCAAGCTTCCTAAATCCGCTTGCAAAACTTTCCGGAAACTATATTCCTCTTAAAAAGGTGGCACGTTTGCGCCAACTGGAGAAACAGGAAAAGATGACGGAAGAGGGACTTCAGAAATTAATGCGGTATGCTCTCCTGACGTGCCTCCTTTTGCAAGAAAATGAATCATCTGCGCCCCTGTGACCGTGACAAGTTTGGGAGAAATGGGGAATTTTTACTCTACATACCGCAGTCAGAAGTGGGAGAGAATTTTGTCGAAGTCGCCAAGGAGAACTGAAGTATGAAAAAAAAAATTTTAAATGAGTGCCTTCTGAGTTTATTTAGAATATTTGGCGGTAGAGATAAGAAATGGGCCTCGTCAAAAGTTAGAAAAAGAGTGCTGCAAGAAAATTCTTACTGGGTAATAGGGATAGCTTTTATTTTCAAGGCTAGGTATGTTTTTTTGAATGAAAAATATAGTTCTCTTTTTTTCGTGTATGTTAGCACTAGAATTACAGTAACAAGAAACCACAAATCATAAATATTTTAAAATTGTGTAAACCTAATCACTTTGTAACTCCATAATCTAATACTTATAAATAAAGTTTGAATAGGATTGTCATGTACTAATTACAAGGGTAATAAATTATGCAATTTAAAGAAACGGTTGAAGGCATCTAAATAAAACTGCACCTACTGTTTCAGATTAATTTCTGGGCATTGGCAAGAATTTTGAATAAAGATTATATATTTCATAATCCAAGAAATAGTCATAAAGATCATTCGTTTATATCTTGCTAAAACTGAAATCAGCGTTCTTCGGGTTGCTAAAACTAAAGTTAGAGTTCTTTGGATTGCTAAATCTGAAGTCAGCGTTCTTTGGGTAGCTAAAACTAAAGTTAGTATTCCTTGGATTGCTAAAACTAAAGCTAGTGTTCTTTGGAGTGCTAAAACTGAAACCAGAGTTCTTCGGGTTGCTAAAACTAAAGTTAGTGTTCTTTGGAATGCTAAAGCTGAAGTCAGCTTTCTTTGGGTAGCTAAAACTGAATTAGTGTTGTTTGGATTACTAAAACTGAAGTAAACTCTTTGAGCCGTTAAAATTGAAGTCGTGGTCTTTTGGATGCTGGAATTAAAGCCGTAGTGCTATTTGGTAACTAAAATTGAAGTCATTGTGCTTTTTGGTCACTTTCCCCATCTCTCTCTCTTTTTGTTGCTGAAATTTACTTGAACTCTATTGTTTAGTGAACACTATAAAATTAAAATCCTTATCACTTTTTACGCTGCTTATTAACACACAAACTTAGCTTTAATTGAAAAGAGGTAGACAAGTATTAAGAAGTGAGTGATGATTCTATCGTAAATATCAATGATATTTTACGTAAGTGACGATTCTATCAAAAAAAAATTTATCGACTAAAAAAGAAGTGAGAAATTATGCAACAGAATAAATTGCAAACAGATTAAAGTTTTAAGATTGTTGTATGTTTGAAGATCAGCATCTGCAAACATACAACAAACAAAAATTTACAATACAAAAATTTGCAAACAGATTGATTGCAAACAAACCGTTCGTACACGAATCGAAACCAAGTAAAATAAAACACATTTTGGAAAAAAAGGAAAGATATATATGATAAATTTATTTTATCATCATCGTAGAACTTGTGTCAACAATTGCACTCCCTGTTTATTTGTTTGAATGGAAGATTTCTGAAATCTGCATGTTAAAGACAAAATAAGCAAATAGTTAAAATATGGTGACTTTATTTACTCTATAATAGGGGATAGTTTGAACTACCAATTAAAATTCAATATTTGTCTTACGTAAGATGATGATACCAATATTATTTACTAACAAAAATAATCCTATAATTTCGTTCAATGAATTAAGAGGTTTTTCGAACAGATTAATAGGTCAATTAAAAAATAAAGCATTTTGAAAATTAAACACAATATATTTATTTTGTGAAGGAATGTTTATAAAATTTCTAATAAATCTTTTAAATTATGACTTTAGAAATTGTAGTTCTTGTTACCATACATTTATTAAAAAATTCAAAATTGAAAATTTAATTTTACCAAATAATTGAAATTTATGCTACGCACTAAAGTATCATGATAAAATTACTACATTTTACCATCTTTACCATGCTTTATCCCACATTATAAAACCATAATTTGTTTTTAATTGCACCAAAGCCATTACCAAGGCGATTTGATAAAAATTACTGAGCTTTTTTGTGTTCTCAGAGAGCCAGAAACATTGTGATTTCTAACATATTCTTGCAGTTTTCACATTACTTTCTTTTCATTGTGTGAAATCGATAATAAATCATTCTTTTAAGGGCCCTTTTTTTTAATTATCCTAAAAACGGAGAAAAATTAATGTGTGATGACTTTCCTTGAAAATTAATTGCTATATAAAAAGAAAGCAATGTATTATTGTAATATGATAACATCAAAACCACTTGTGATTAAAAATATGATAGGACTATTATGAAATATTAAAAGATATGATTAACGTGTTAAAACGTATCATGATGTAGAAAAATGTATCATACTACAACAAAATGTATCGTACTAAATAAAAACGTATCATACTATATCAAACTTCAAAATTATTCCATAAAATCATTAGCTAAGTGTTACTATTATAATGTTATGTTGATAAATTTATAATATTAAAGTGTTCCCTTTTTAGGTTAAATTAGGCTCATTATATGGCATTTAATATTCCACAGTATTGTTGCTTTTTTATGTGCTTGATACAATGCTTACGATTGGTTTAAACAAACTTTAAGAGCATCCACGCTCTTTAAAGCGCTCCTTCAAAGAGTTAGCAGAGAAAAGCGCAGTCGAAAACACTCAGCTTGCTGCAAGTGAAAATCGTTACCTGTTGAGTGTCGTACGACCATGAAGTGAAGTTTAGATGGCAGAGATGAAAATCGAATGGAAAGAATCGAAGATCCAGTGCGCATGTGCTCTTCAGTAGTATCTGAGTCGTCCAAGAGATGTCGCCACTTGAGCGAAGAACAGCGTGGTCTCTTTCTAAATTCCATGGTGTTGAGGGATCGGCGCTGTGGAGATAAAGAGAAAAGGAATATTTATTTCTTCTTTTTTAGTTCGAAGGTTGCGGAATCTAATCAATCGGAATACGTTATTTATAAGGGAGACCGATTTGTTTTCAGCCAGGTTTTCTTCTTTCGCATTAGAAAGAAAATCTATTCAAAAGCAGAATTGTTCGATTGTCAAACCTTTAAAGAACCATGATTATATTTCTGCTAAAAGCATTTTGTAAAAAGAACTGCAAAAACATTGTTTATGTATCCTTGCATGCTTAAATAACATTATAATTTTTTGGATAACTTACCTAGTGATCTAGTAAAAAGTAAATTTTGCGTACACTGTAAAAAAATCTGTTAAATTTACTGAAAAATATAACTTCAGTTAGTGTGCCTGTATAAAACCGTTTATTTCACAGAAAAAATCTGTTATTTAAAAACGGATATTTGTTTTTTAAACAGATAAGTTCAGTTATTTTTATAAAAAAAAACTGTTATTTTAACAATAATAACTGTATAAAATAACTAAGTTATTGTGGTTGGTGCGAGCCAACAGCAGAGTTTGTAAGACCAGTCAAAGCCGGGATGTGATCTCCAGTCCATTCATTAGTCTGGCACTCCGTCCCCTGAGTTTCAGTTTGGTCATGAATAAAAGTTTTAAACTGTCCTTATCTAAAATGTTTTAATTATTGAAGTCCAAGTTAAGTGTAAAAACTTTTAAGCTATCGTGGTCCACCCTTATAAAATTGTCTGACATTTTAACTTAATGAAAAATTATATCTAATTTCAATTAACAATTAATCAATTTAACAATTAAGTCGAATCACAATTTTATTTATACGATGTTCAACACAGTGAAATAATTGCTGAAAAGTAAAAGCAAATATAGAAAATAATTGTAAAATCGATTTAAAAAAAAAAGATTAAGTTATCTTACGGTAAGAAAAATTTATGGTAAAAACTAGAATTTGAACAGACAGTTTTACTCCGTTTGTGATCATGGTGAAAAACTGAAAAAAACTGTTTTGTGTAAAACAGCTTTGAAATGTCAGATGTACAAAAAAAAAAGAAAAAAAATCCGAAACTTTCAGCAGAGAGCAGATAAAAGCAGAAAAAAATTTTATTGATTAAAAACAAACAAAAAAAATTTTATTGATTAAAAACAAACAAAAAAAAATTATTATCTTTAAACAAATTTTTTCTATAAAAATATGTTTATATATTTATTTTTTTTTGTTGTAGAATTTACAGTATCTCTGCATAACACTAATACTTGATACTTCATTTATGAAATAAAACAAATGTCAAATTTATTAAAATAATGCAATTAAAATAAAATCCCCAAAAAAGTGTTTCGTTAAGTGTATTTTGTAAATTAATACGCTTCTTATAACTATAACTATTCATATTACAACATATCAAGGAATTATTTTGTTTTGTTGATGCATTAGGTATTTAAAATACTTTATGTTCAAAATTCAGTTTTAATTGATAAATTCATTTGTAATAATGTTTTATTTTAGTTAACTAATCTAAATTTATTTCCCCCATTTATGCTTCTAGACAAGCATTGAAAAACTTTTGATGTATAAGAAAAATTCGAATATATTTTATGACTAACGAAAACGAATTTGCATTTTTTGCAAATTCAACGCAATGCAAACAAATTTACTCGAATTTTTGCAATAAAATTTTTAAATGGTATTTTTCGTTTGGATAAGGTTATAGATAATTTAAATATGACTTTTTTGTTGTAGTTTTAGGACAGATTCAAATATATTCGATAAGATATTGAGAAACTATAAATTAATGTAGTTACAAAACACTGACTGCGTAACCTTGTATGGTCAAAAAATTTATTGTATTGAACTTTAACGTTAAAGAAATTAAAAATATTAATCACATTGAAAAAATTTATTCCTGCAGAAACTGTTTAATATCATTAAAACAAAACCACTACATTTTAATTTTCTAATTTTAAATAATTTTCAAACTATTTTACCACTCGATTCAAAAAATGTGTCATAATTTAAAATGTCAAACTATTTAGCTACAATTTTTCACCACTCGATTGATTTTGAATCACTTTACATTTTTTTCCCTATTTATGTGTCACAAAATTCTTTGAATTCATTATCGAATAACTTATTATGATAAATTAAATAAAGAAAAAATGACTTTTTTTTATTTACATATTTTAAAATAAAAAATTGACAGTATTCACTATTTCAAGTTTCAGATATGTTTCTAAAATGAAAGTTAATTCAAACAGATATATGCAGAGGTGTTAGTTTGCCCCCGAAAAATACCCTCCGATTAGAAAACCCTGAAAAAAAGAGTGAGGTTACTGCAGAGAAGAAACGGCTACTTATTTTTCAAAAAAGGACCCAAATATATATTTAAACTTTCTTTTTTTATGTTAGTGATAGAAATTATTCTCGAATAATTATTCTCGAGTGACAAAACTTTCTTACAACAAGTTATTAAATGCAAATAATATTTAAATTTTAGTGATTTTAAACTCGCTTGAAAATCATATTTCAGTCGTCATAAAAAGTTTTGCTTCAATTTATTTCTCAAATGTCAATTTAATATAAAAATTTTATTCCGGTGTAAAATGAACAATAAGATTTAAAGATTTAGCGTCCGAAGTTGGCTAGACCTTCGCTCTTTTGGTCTAGATCAGGGGTCCCCAACCCTATGCCCGCGGGCACCATGGCGCCCGTCGATCGATCTAGGTGCGCCCGCTGCTTGTGCCCAACGATAAAATATTTCAGTTTTCCATTTTCCCAATAAATGCTATGCAAATACATATTGAGGTACGCTGGTTCAGTAATGGCAAAGTACTTGATAGATTTCTACATTTAATTGGAGAAATAAAAAATTATCTTGCAGCCAAAAATCAAACATTTTTGGAACTGAGAGATCCTCTTTAGCTAGCAGATTTGTCTTTCATAATGGCCATAATGGAAAAAAACTAAATAATTTAAACTTGGAGCTGCAGGAAAAAGACAAACATAAAGCAAAAATGATAAAGGCTATAAACTCGTTCAGAGTTAAGCTAGTTTTGTGGATATCACATTTGAAAATGAAGTCTCTTGTGCATTTTCCAAACATGAAAAAAATGTTAGGTGACAGTGAAATTGACTTATTAACATTTGTCATCAACCTCCAATTGTTTAAAGATCAATTTAAAAAGCTCTTTCAACAATTTAATATCATCGAGCCTTTGATAACTTTTTTGTTAATCCTTTTAGCAACCAAATAAGCGTTACCGTAATAGCAACATACATTTCATAATTTCTTCAAGTAAAGCGAGAAGAATCGAAGATAGAAATTGTGGATCTTCAGAATGACATTATCATCAAAACTATTATATCCCATGAGAAATTCTGGAATATAATTGAAGGAATAAATTCCATTCTTAAAAATAGCATTATATTCTCCCAATTATCTAGCGCTGGCCAGCGAAATGCCATGCCTAACACCACATTGACTGTATTTTATAAATAATTTTTATATTTCATATGTTTTGAAAGCAATTTAGTAATTATTCATTTTACACAAGAAAATTAATACTAATTATATTCATATGTTAAATAAATTTTAAAAATTAAATTTTTTGTGCACTATATGTAGTGTGTAATATTACCTATGTCTACCAACTATAAATTTATCTTGAAAAAATAAATGGTGCCCGCCATTCGACCAATATTCTGGTATTTGCTCTTAGGTACAAAAAGGTTGGGGACTACTGGTCTAGATGCACGCGCTAGTAGCTTATCTCCCATCCCGGCCTCTACATAACACTGGTCCAAACATAGTCTTAAGAATAAAGATCACGAGTTTAAAAATATATATTATAATAAATGCCACTTCAGGGGATAATCCATTATTATCGATGTCATGTCAGGAGATTAAAAGAAATGGTCTGCAACCACTGTGTTCGAATTCTCCTTACTCAGATCATACCGACATGCTCTCTAAGTCGGGATCAATAGTGTCCAATTTTTCCCAGAACAATATTTCATGAAAGGGGTGGAGAGAGCAGGAGAGCCACGAGCGTCAGGTTAAAAAGAGCATATGACTTCATACAAAATATGATCCTAAACTACAAATTTATAACAGTTCCGAGTTCTAATGTTATATCGAGTTATATCGAAAAAAAATAAACGAAACACCATGTATGACCTTGATCTAATGATAGGGTTTTTACATACTGGGACTTAATCTCAATGGTTTTCAGACTTAATCTCAATGTCCCGCTAAAAATGGATTTTACGGTAAAAATCACCACCACCCTGAGTGTCGGTACTTCTAGCGTAATTTTATCCATAATTTTTTACCGTGTAGACACTTTTTTTGAAGTTGTTTTTTTTATCGATGTAGGACACCTTACCTACTCTAACCCCAATAGTTTAAAAAAAAATTACGTTGCGACCTTAAAGATGCTAATTAGAGAGAGATATTTTAAGTGACAAAATCAGACACAAAAACATTATTTTTTCTGAACAAATTTTTTATCAACGTATGGATTTTACTGTAAAAAGTATCACCAACCTGACTGACGGTACTTTTTACGTTATTTTATAAAAAAAATTTTTACCGTGCAGACATTTTTTTGAAGTTTTTTTTTTTTATCGATGTAGGACATCTTACCCCAATAGTTTAAAAAAAGTTACGTTACGACCTTAAAGATGCTAATTAGAGAGAGATATTTTAAGTGACAAAATCAGACACAAAAACATTATTTTTTCCGAACAAATTTTACATCAACGTCTGGATTTTACTGTAAAAAGTATCACCAAACTGACTGTCGGTACTTTTTACGTTATTTTATAAATAAATTTTTACCGTGCAGACATTTTTTTGAAGATGTTTTTTTATCGATGTAGGACACCTTACCTACTCTAACCCCAATAGTTTTAAAAAAATTACGTTACGACCTTGAAGATGCTAATTAGAGAGAGATATTTTAAGTGACAAAATCAGACACAAAAACATCATTTTTTCTGATCAAATTTCTTATCAAGGAATGGATTTTACTGTAAAAAGTACCACCAACCTGACTGACTTTTTACGTTATTTTCGCCACATTTTTTCATCACTTGATTGATTTTGAATCACTTATAACTTATTTAAAAATTTAATATGATGTGTAATGTATATTCCATTCTCCAAGATTGTTTATAAACACTATAGAGTTAGCAAAGCTAAGAAAAAAGAATTTAGTGCTTACACAGAATGAAATTCTAAATCCAAATATGGCCTCAAATACCGGCAATTTGGGTGCATCATTCGTTAAATCTATTTTACCGTAAAATCTATTTTTATCGTAAAATATTATTTCGTAAGTTTTAAAGAAATATTTATTCAATTTATGATTCAGTGATTTTAAAGTCATTATTACTTTAAAAATATCCGGGGCTTTTCTGTAAGATGTTCCGGTAAAAATGGATTTTACGGTAAAAAGTACCTCTACCCTGAGTGTCGGTAATTTTTACGTAATTTGATCCATAATTTTTTACTGTGTAGACACTTTTTTAAGGTTATATCTTACCGAAGTTTGACAACTTATCTACTCTAACCCTTATAATTTAAGAAAAATTTCGTTCCGATGAGTTAATATAATGTTAAGTAAAAATTTTAAGAAATTCGAAACTAAACAGTTTAGAATTAATTCAATCTCTCAAGGTACTCGGATAAATTACAGTCAAAGTTGTGATTTTTGAATATTATTTTGCTTATTAATATGAATTTCAAAATGCCATTCTGATTTGTCTAATAATTGAGACAATGCAAGTTTGTGTTTGTTTTGTGACATTTTATGTTAGATACTTTCCCGAAAACTAGCTATTTGAATCGTAGTGATAAGGAAACTTTCATTTTCTCAATGCTCCAATTTAATTTATTTGCAATCTTCTTAAAATTCTCAATTTTAATTTTGAACGCCGTTAAAATCTGTCAGACGGAAAACTTTTGCTCACGATAATTAGTTTGGAATTGAAAATTCAGCATGAACGCATAGATGATTTGGCAGTTGTAAAGTTTTACCCAGTTTACAAACATAATCACAATTCTGTATTAAATTTTACTCTAATTTATTGCAACAATTTGCTTTTTGGAAAGACTGTAGTGAATGATTGTATTTGTAACAGAAATAAATGAAGGTTGAATTCTTTCTAAGGGAATACTCCGGTGATAAATACTCCAACTCTTATAAAATATTCCAAACAAATGTAAAGAACAACATGTAAAATATGTGAATATTTTTTGCGTGATAATTGTTCCTTATTCTAAATAACTTTTATATAGTAATCATAGTTCCTTATCCTAAATATCTTTTATACAATAATCATAGTTCCTTATACTAAATATATTGTTTATGAAATTATCATAGATCCTTAGCCTTAATATCTTTTATACCTGTAATCATAGGTCCTTATTCTAAATATCTTTTATAAAATTATTATAGATCCTTACCTTTAATATCTTTTGTATAATAATCATAGTTCCTTATCCTTAATATATTTTATGTAATAATCATAGTTCTTTATCCTAAATATCTTTTATAAAATAATCATAGTTCCTTATCCTAAATATCTTTTGTATAATAATCATGATTTCTTATCCTAAATACCTTTTATATAATAATCACAGTTACTTATCCTAAATATCTTTTATATAATAATCATATTTCCTTATATCCTAAATATTTTTCTTAAAATAATCACAGTCCTTTATCCTAAATATTTTTTATAAAATAATCATAAATCCTTATCCTAAATATCTTTTGCGTAATAATCACAGTTACTTATCCTAAATATCTTTTATATAATAATATTTCCTTATATCCTAAATATCTTTCTTAAAATAATCACAGTCCTTTATCCTAAATATTTTTTATAAAATAATCATAAATCCTTATCCTAAATATATTTTGCATAATAATCATAGTTATTTATCCTAAATGTCTTTTGTATTATAATCATAGTAGAATAATTATAGGTCATCTACAGTAAGTATTATAATGATAATTATCCTTTAAATATTTTTTTAAAATTATTTCGCGTAACCTTAAAGCTAATAATCTTGCACGGAGAAAAGAAATCTGGTAAAATTACAGCATTGAATGGTAAAAACGTTTCTCGTACCAAAAAAATTCTGATAAATGAAACCAAAACATATGGTATTTAAAACATTCATTTGGTGATTTTTCAGTTTATACTGTTTTGTTATGGTTTATCAGAAATTCTGGTTTCCAAAATTAAGAAAACTTTTCCAATTATAAAAAGTTCCTGAGTTTAATGTGTTTGTTTTATTCGTAAGATATTACGTTTTTGTTTCATATCATGGAGAATACACTGTGAAAAATTCCGTATCAAATAATGGTGTAAAATACCGACACTTTGAGTCCATCATCCGTAAAATACATTTTAACGTAAATTTTATTTTTACCACAAAATATTACACCGTAATTTTCACAGTAATATTTATCTAATTAGAGTGATTCAGTAATTTTACGATAATTATTGCTATAAAAATTACGATATGTCAGAATTTTTGCTCCGTAACGTGTTCTGGTAGAAATGAGTTTTACGGTAATGCCTGTATTTTTTACAATAATCTGATTCGGAATTTTTAAGAGAGTAGTAAGAGAATATAATAGAAAGAGAGAGAATGTTTTGAAATATGGTGGATAAATGAAACATAACACTCTTTATTTTTATAATTTAAGAAAAATTATATTTATGCATAAAAAGAACTTGAGTTTAATGTGTTTATTTTATTTACAGCAATTTCGTCTTAAAATGTATTTTAGAAAAATAGAAATATTTTATGAAAGATTGCTTCGTTTATTTTTATGTTGGAAGTAAAATTACAGAACTTTAAACTCAATAAATTGGACCTCAGTAATTGAGATAAATTTTCTTCTGTCAACGTAATTGTATAACATAAATTGCTCGAATATCATATAAAATCAATAACTAACAAGCTCAAAAACTTACAAATGAACTGATATTATAAACTTAAACTAAAAAAGAAAACGAAGTCTTTTAATAAAGGCAGGAAGATTCAGTTTCTGATTAACTGGAAAACGACCTGTACTAATTGGATTAAAGTATTAGTATCCGAATTGGGAAATATGAATTCAATAAATTGATAGACAAGATTCAAATACGAATGTCAATGTACTAGATATTTTGTTTTACATTAATGGGATTTTCGTAAATTTTTCTTTTTAGTTTAAAAACATTTCTTTTTCAAAATATTTCATTTCAAAATATATTACTTATTTATTGGTTTTGTATGTATTAACAAATATTATGTTATTAATTTTACTTTTAAACAGGAATAAGCTTCTTTTAAGTTAGGTTTTAACTTTTAAAATATATCATTAAAATAATTACTTTCACCAAAATTGAGATAAACAATTTATTGCAACCAATTATTTATATAAATGTAATTACTTGAAACTAACTAAAACCATTCGCTTGGAATAGTATTTCAAATTAAACTGCTTCTTATCAGCAAAACTAAATGCATAAATAATTTCAAAATCTGCTATAAATAAAAAAAAACTCTTCAGTGGGTCTTGGATTTTTTTAAATGCAAATTTTAAAAAAAATAAAATAGAAAAAAATTAATTGCATTTTTTTTCACTCAAAATATCTGGAATATTATTTTAAAAAAGCTCATGTATGAAAAAAAAATCCCTGCAATCATCTAAGCATTAAAAAGTTAAAGGAACGATTTAGAAAATAGTTTGTTGCGAAACTGAATAATTATGTTATTAAGGACTATTATTTTATTATTATTATTTTATCATTTTTATTTTATCATTATTAATTCATTATTATTAATTTATCAATATTAATTTAAACAGGAAAAATGGTATAATTTTTTTTCTTTTTAAATGAATGAAAAAAAGAAATAATGTGTGTAATTTTGAAGTTCGAGAGTGATTCACGTGACCGGAAGTGACGGAGTTGTGATAAGAAGCTGAGTCGTACCTACTTGTTACGCAAAATGATATCCGGTCGCCAGATTTGTGATGCAGGGATACGAACCGTTGTCACTCCTCCAAAATCGGACGAATTCCACCTAAGGTGAACATCATTCCATTTCTAAAAACATATAAAGAATATTTATCATTCAATTCATCTATCTATTGTCAGTACATGAAAAACCTTGATTATTTGAATTAATTGGGATTGAATTATTTGGATTATCGAGTCAACATTGTTTTTTCATCTTCAGAGAAAAGGATTAAAGTAATTTTTAAAACACTAGTGCTTTGCATAATTTTAATTCTAGTTTTAACACGATGTTTATGAAAGAAAAAGGTCAATTCTTTATAATAATTCCCTAAAAAAAATTTAAAAAAAACATTATATATTGAGGAGTTTAAACAGAATAATATTGAAATTGAAAAAAAAAAGAACTTCATTAAAGAACTAATATTTGTCACTTACACAAAATAATATATTCTCTGAAATAATGTTATAAATATTTTTTGAAAGCATACTGAGTTTAGAAAGTATATTATTAAACTTATTATATATTATCTATGTTATTATATTATTATAAAAGTTTTATGTGCACATAAAAATGTTAGACTTCGGAATTGACTTTGGTTAACAGAGCAATTCGGAAAATCGAAGGTCTACTATAGTAACTTAATTCACAAAGTTGATGTTATTATCAAATTTGAATTTTTACACGCAGAATGATGCCTTAATAATGTAATTACTTTTAAATAATTAATTTTTTACTGTAATTGCAAAGCATTTTTCTAAACATATTACGGATTTCTAAACTGTGGCTCCCAAACCAAAGTTGTGCTGCCTTTCTTCTCAGAAAATGAAAACCAAATAATTTTTTTTTTAAAAACTTCGAACACTTTCCGTGGAACATTTTGTGAAATTTTTTTATTTAGTTTACCAGACCAGCTATTATTATACAGGGTGTCTATAAAAGAACTCCGGGGTTTTAAAAATTCATATCTCACTAACTATAAAAGATAGCAAAATTTAGTCGATTTCTCTGAAAAGAGTAGCTCAAAAAGTTTTACTCATACTAATTGGGACTTCAGTTTACGTGTGCGTGAGGCATTGAACGTTTGGCTCGGCAACAGGTGGATCGGAAGGGAGGGACCTATTCCATGGCCTCCAAGGAGCCCTGATCTGACTCCGTTGGATTTTTTCTTCTGGGGGCATATCAAGAATCTTGTGCATGCAGAGAAAATTCGTGATGTTCAACATCTCAGGGAACGAATTGTGTGGCAACCGTCCCCCCAGACATGCTCGCCAGGACATGGGAAGAGGTAGAGCACCGTTCAGACGTCTGCCGTGCCACTAACCCCATATAGAACTTTACTAAGTGTTAAAAAAAAACTTGAAAATGTAAGCTTTTCAGTCATGTATAAAACATGTATGTATGTTTTTTATTTCATTAAAATATTTTGCCTCAAAACCCCGGAGTTCTTTTATAGACACCCTGTGATGTTTATCAATATAATATTATTAAGCAGAATATCAGTCCTATTTTTATCTGTTAATAATTTATGTAATTATACAGTAAATTAAGCCTATTTTCATTGCGTTTATTGATTTTGTTGCTTAGTTTATTAATCCTGTTATTATATAAGTCTTTAATCTTCTAATCATTTATGTTATCTATTATATTATTAATTGTTTTAGCATCCCTTTAACTTAACTTATCAAAAATATTTTTATTTAGTTTATCAATCCTCTTATTATTAATTTAGCATCCGTATTGTTATTTAGTTAATCAATAATCTTATTAATTAATCTATCAATCCTATTATTATTCATATATCAATCCTACTATTTTAAAGTTTATCAAACCTATTATCATTTAGCTTATAAATCTCGTTATTACTCAATTTATTAATACAAGAACAAAATGAAGAGCCTCTAGAATAACACACACTTTTTTTTTTATTTTAGGGGATTCTCTTTACAGATTCTTAAAACTGTGGGGAGAAAGAAGAATCTGAAATCAATTATTAGCAATGTTTAAAGATTCAATCTTTTAAAAAAAAGTAGTTTTTTTAGTGGCTTTTTAATTTTTTTTCATTTAATGATATCCCGCAGTGGACTAATCGTAAAGACACTGTTCCAAGTAGAATACCAAAGTCAAGCATTACTGGCTGCAGTCAGTAAGCGGGTGGGTGACCACCTTGATCAGCCAGCGTAAAGACCAAGGGTGCGCGGTATAGGTCCTCGTTAAACTGTTCTATCGTAAAGTGCTCAATTTCGCGCGGAGGTCGTCGGGCTACCAAAGCTTGGGAGCCATCCACTCTGCAGAGGATCAAAATTGCGATGGCATGTCTTCGGATCATCCTCAGAGATGTTTCCCAGACCGTCGCCAATAGCCCAGTGGGCAGCTCTAGTGCGACGTAAATAAAGTACCTACCACATTCAATGATAATAATGGGGAAAAACGGGATAGCAAAATTATAAATTCTGGAAGATTTCTAATTTAAAATTAGTTTTGAAAATAAATTATTATTTATAAAATTTCGAAAATTGCAATTTGAAAATAATTTTAATTCTGAAAATTAATGTTTAGAAATTTGGATATTTATCGAGAAATAAATTTTCAAAAATGTATGTTTTAATTATTTCAAAAATGTTTGTTTTAATTTTCACACATACATAAGCAGGCTTTTGAGTTGACTACAAGAACTGACCGCTCAAATTAGGGAAAAATAGTATAAAGTTAATATAAAGGTTACGGAGGAATTCGAACCCATTAAATTTAACCCACACATTTGAATACTTATTATTATTAAATTTGAAAGAAAAATATTCTTCGCTTACAAACATCCTTTTCATCATTTACCTCCGAAAGTTTTGAGTATGAAGTCTGTGTTTTCAACATGCAACATTTTAAAGAAACGGATGCACCAAAATTTAATCGAATAAATCAACGTATTTTCTAAAGATTTATGGGGAGTAATCTATGCAAATGCAATTGTTTTAATATTTGTCCTATTTTAAAACAATAACTGTTACAAAATGGTTTATGAATTTTTTTAGAATCTACAATGTAAAGAATTTTGGATAAAATTACGGTGAAAAGTACTTACCAAAAAATCTATTTTTACTGTGCAATATTTGACGGTAAAAATGGATTTTACAATTGATACACCTAAAGTGGGGCCCCTTTATATCGTAATTTGATCTGGATTTTCTTACAGTGAGGGGAAAGTAACAATGCTGCCGAAACAAAATATGTTGAGATTATTAAAAACAAAATTAGTGTCTCTTAATTTTTTTTTTTTTTTTGTAATTTTTTCTTGAATATTCGTAAAATTTGAAGATTTTATAATATAAGTGTTTTCCTTTACAATGGATGCTTTCACTTCTTTTTTCAATAATATTTTATTTGTTTCTTTATTTAGACTTCAAAAAGTTCGCGGATGTCCCAAATATTTTGTTCTGAAATTCGTGTATTTTGAAAGCTTTACTGAAATGTAAAGTTAAATATCTAGAGTACATAAATTTTTGTATGCGAACCATGCTTCAATAATTCAAAAGTAGTTGAATTGTTTTTTTAAAAAAAATGTCCGTTCTGGGCTATTCTGGTTGGAATCAAAGAAAAACTAAAGTAGACTCAATCCCTTTGTTCTGTCAAATCAAAAATTGATGCTCGTTCTGTTTTCGCATCATATATTATTCACCTATGATAAATCAAACCAACTTTCACAGGAGCTATTTTTTGAACTATACATATTTTATCACAAATGTTACAGTCACAGTTTGGAACAAAATTGCATTTCATGAGAAAGGAATAAAAACTTTACCTGAATTATTCTGCAGCTGCTGGAAAGCACACCCTGTCGCTCATCCTAAATAAAATATATATAGTTTATAAAATTATATCTGATATATACAGTGTGCGAAATAAAAATAGAACACTTGGATGGTTCGTGATCTAATGGTTGAATTTTCACGTATATAAAGATCAATCCTAATTGTTCTAAGAATCGAACTTCAAATATGATACAGTTTTAAGTTATGAAATCTGACACCAATACATATTTTTTCTGAATAATCGGAACCATTTCCTAGCGAATTTTAATTCTAAGTTATAAAAATATAAACGTTAGCCGGTATCTGGAAATAGAAACTCAATAACTAAAAGAGCTGTCGAAATTTTGGGTTTTTTAATGTTATCTTCATCCTCTGCGTTATTTTCAATACATCTGGGACCATTTAAAATGATCAAAAATTTCGAACACAATTTGAAAATCGCTTATCTTAATATAATTTTGAAGTAAACAATTATATTTTTCTAATTTTTTACTGCTTTTAAATATTTATTTAAACAGTGTCAAAAAATATTTTCAATTATAAGGTACACACATTTTTCTTCATCCTTAATTGCGTCATTCTGAATGAGAAAATCCAAAATCAAATCAGAAGTTAAAGGCACTGAATTCAATCCTAAATGGCATCTTGAAGCCCATCTAGCTTGAGATGGATGGCGTACCAGCGTTTCGGGGAAATAAAAGTCGCCTGTGAGCAATGCCGTCCTCATTGCCACAATCATGCCGTTAGTTATGAAATTGTGGACCCTTTACCTTCAGGACCCCCTTGCTCTCAACTTGCTGTTGCAGGAATGCTTTACTTTAGTTTGCTTATAAGATATGAAAAAAGGCAAGTTTATTCAGAAAAGATACAATTTTGTGAGGGATCTTATAAATGAAATATTTTAGCACATCCCTCGAATCATTATGATACGTATATGATATAATCTTAATGATTAATCTTAATGATTTATTATGATATAATCTTAATGATCCCTCGAATCATTAAGATTATATCATAATACGTGCAAATGCAATCATTAAATCAAAGTTTTTTTTCTGTGCACTACACATAATGCTTTGAATTTACAATCTATAATTTATATTTGCAGAATGCCGATCAAAACATAAGCACGGGCCTTTGGTGTAATAAAATCTTATACAAGTGAGACAATTATAATAAATTTTTTAAAAAAAAATATCACTAAAACATAGATTCTGGTTTATTATTCATAAATACATCAAAATTAAAAAGGAAACTACCTGGGAATTATTATCATGTTCAACCGCAAATAAGAAAGTCATAACCAAATTCATCGCCATTTGAAAGACAATTATTAAAAACGTTTTTCTGTATCAATCCGCTAATTAACTGGTTTTGATTATATCAACGTCACATTTGCAATCATAGATTTTGGATAATAATTTGCCAGATTTTGACAGAGTTTTTTTTACTCCCTTAAATATAAACTTGCGACTTAACGAATATATTTTTACAACGATTCTAACAATATATATTAAACGTATCAAGTAATTACAATTATAAACGTTTCCCACATTGAATAAATCAGCAAGTTCCTCATACTTACATCATTAAATTAAAATCACAAAAAAAAAACTTCCAACAATTTTTCATATTTTTTCCATAATCTTAATATGAAGTGTCACAGAAGATAGGATTTTTGAAAGCTGTCAAATAAGATATTAGCTCACACTCCATTTTAACTTAGAAAAGGGGAGATTATTGATTGGCAAGAACAGATTGTTCGACACATAAGGACGTGGTATAGAATATTTTAAATTACGTATTAACTTGTTTATTTTTATATCGTACTCTTCCAGAAACGGTTAATTATCGGGAACTGCAAACTTCAGCTGTTTATAGTTTTTTTTTTTTTTTGTTAAAAAAATTAACTTTGTGGGTAAAAGAGAATTATAAATTAGTGGTTTGAGTTATACTACGCTGTTATGTTTGTCTTTTTGAATATTTGTATTGAGCGTTTTAAATGGAAACTGAGAAAGATAATGTGTTTCAAATAGAAACAAAATAAATATTATTTTGATATGATGTTTGTCGTTTTGAATGTTTGTATTAAGTGCTTAAAATGGAAACAAATAAGAAATTATTATGCTGAGATCTTAGCTTTTTTGAAATTAGTGATTTGAGATATACTACGCTGTTATGTTTGTCTTTTTGAATATTTGTATTGAGCGTTTTAAATGGAAACTGAGAAAGATAATGTGTTTCAAATAGAAACAAAATAAATATTATTTTGATATGATGTTTGTCGTTTTGAATGTTTGTATTAAGCGCTTAAAATGGAAACAAATAAGAAATTATTATGCTGAGATCTTAGCTTTTTTGAAATTAGTGATTTGAGATATACTACGCTGTTATGTTTGTCTTTTTGAATATTTGTATTGAGCGTTTTAAATGGAAACTGAGAAAGATAATGTGTTTCAAATAGAAACAAAATAAATATTATTTTGATATGATGTTTGTCGTTTTGAATGTTTGTATTGAGCGCTTAAAAGGGAAACAAATAAGAAATTATTTTGCTGAGATCTTAGCTTTTTTGAAATTAGTGGTTTGAGTTATACTACGATGTTATGTTTGTCTTTTTGAGTATTTGTATTGAGCGTTTTAAATGGAAACTGAGAAAAATAGTGCATTTTAAATGGGGAAAAAATGAAAAATTATTATGATAGGATGTTGGCCTTTTTAAATATTCATTTTGATCGGAAACTGAAAAAGATTGTGTGTTTTAATTGAAAACAAATAAAAATTATTGCGACGTAACATTGGGTTTTTTAATATTTGTTGAGAGCTGTTAAAATGGAAACAAATGAAAAATTATTATTCTGAGATGTTAGTCTTTTTCAATATTTACAATAGGTACTTTAAACAGGTATTAAAAAGGAGAAAGAAAATGAAAATTTTTTATGATTTGATTTTTGCCTTTTTGAAAATTTGTTTTGAGCTTTTTAAATAATGAATTGAAAATTTCTGTGCCACAGTCTTTAGTATCTTCTTTTTATTTTTTAACAGTTATTTATCATAGAATTCTTTATCCGATGATGTACGAAATTTCCGACTTCATTAAATAGAAGTTTGAAATGAACATAAAACATTTAAAGCTGAAAATGATAAAACATTTAAAGCTGAAAATGATAAAACATTTAAATGTGAATAAAATAATAAAAAAAAAATAAAAATGTGAAAATCAAAAAAGATGCGAAAAGTATATATTTAAAGGTGACTAATTACTAAAAAATTAAATACCTAGTTTTTTTTATTTATAGTTGAAATGAAGATCTACATAAAGGCCATTACATGCCTTTGTTATTTTTTTGCATTTTTATTTTTATATAAATATCTATCATTTTCTGGATATTTGTCAGAATTCCACATGAAAACCCCTCTCAAACGCTAGATTTTATTGGCAAGTAACCAATTATATTAAAAATGACATAAAACACATTTTTTTTACAAGAAAGAAATCTTTCTCTCAATAAAATTGGGGCAACAGTTAAATTTTATGAATATAAAACATTCATAAAATGTAATACTTCAAAACATTTCTGAATTCCCATAAAAAATACATAATTTTTACTATAAACTTTGCAATATATTATAATGCAATAAGCTGGAGTATGACGTGTATAAAGTACAATAGGTAACGTATAAACATAGTAATGTCTGTCTGCTACAACAACATCATTTTTTATTATGAATATTTAAAGAATTTGTTTTATAATTGTCAATGCATTTGTACAGTTTATAACAACACATGCTAATTGCTTTTTTATGTCTTTTTAACAAAACAGTGCCGTTTATTACAATAGAAATACCTATAATGGTATATACTATTTACGTTCACCAAAGTTTAATTTATTTTTTCAGGGAATCTACGAAAACTTCCCAAGGTAAGGTCAACGATAAGAGATGTACACACTATGAACACTGTAAAAAAATTCTGGTAAAAAGCACCGGCACACAGGGGGCCGGTACTTTTGACCATAATATCCATTTTTACCGGAACATGTAGAGGAACGTGCCGATACTTTTTACCGTAAAATCCATTTTTACCAGAACATGTTAAAGAATATGATACACCGGAATTTTTTCACTAGTAATTACCATAAAGTCATTGTATTGCTCTAATTAATATATTACTACATAGTTTTATTACTATTATAGTAATATAACTATTTTACGGGTAAAAATGGATTTTACGAATGATACTCTCAAAGTGCCGGTACTTTATACCGTAATTTGATCCGGAATTTTTTAACTGTGTTTGAAATGGTTCATTTTTTTATAAAATGCAGAAAAGTTTTAAAGATAGTCACGTGAGATAAATAATTTCCTAGTACATTTCAGATTTTGAAAATTTGTGTAATTTTGTTTGGGATGCCAATCTCAATATTTTCTCGTGTAGCACATTTTTAAAAACTTGCAACTGTGCAACTAAAAAAATGAGCTACTGCTTCACTTGATGTAAACCGAACCGTGCCACACTACCAAATTGTAAAAGTTCTCAGTATATGGCGCTATAAAACAATCATTTGTCAAATAAAAATAAGTTTTTTAAAAATTAAAATATACCTCACTAAAATAAAATAAAATATTTCACAAATAAATTAAAGCAGACCTTTCCCAAATTTTTTCCCTCTGAAAATGGAAATAAATTCTAGGGAAATTGAAATGAAACTTTTAACAAATCAAAACAAGCTTTTCACAATTTAATCTAGCATAACTCTTTTTAAAAAAATAATGGCGAGAAGGTAAGGTGGCGATACGAATTTAAAGCACGAATCTTTAAAGTTTCCTTCATAACTGTAAAATTGAGTCTTGTTTTGCTTTAAACGACTGCAAATGAGAATAAATCTTTTATAGATAAAATTATACTTTTAGTCAATAAATTTTTTTATTTCTCAAATTAGACTAAAGCTGTTGTAAATGGTAAAGCTTATTTTTTTTAAATTTATTGGTCGAAGAAAAATTCATGTGTTCTAAAAACGGTTTAATTTAGTCTTACTTACGAGAAGAACAATTAAATAATTTGCCAAACGATTGGGATTTATGAATGAGCCTATTCTAATGAGCCTTTCCTAACAATTTTTTTTGTGTAATTAGCTCACCAATTTTCAACTTAAAATATACCAAAATGCATCAGAAATCATCCATAATGCGTTAACTGAAATCTCTCGCTCTTTGAATTTTTCTTAACCATAAATTTTATTAAAACGGTGCGAAATAAATGCTTAGTAAAGCATCGAATTTCAATTTTACGTCTATCATGATTGAAATAAAATAGCTAAAACAATTTAACTTCCAATTTGAATAAACTGGAGAAGAAGAAAAAATATTTCAGATCATTATGTTCGGCAGTTCGCTTTATTAAAAAATACTTTAAATACCTTTATTTGGTGATTAAACGTTCTTCAATAGTTTCTGCGTAAATCTCTTCCGGTACCACGCGGTAATTGAGCAAGGCCACTTAAAAAACCATAAAAGAAATGGTTTGTTCGTTTTATGGTTTTCTAAGTGGTATAGGATGGGAATTTGTTTTCTTTTCGAGATAAATAGATGGGTACGAACTTATCTTAGTTTAAGTTCAACTTAAACATTCTGAATATTTTGAAACAAATAACAGAAAATATGAATGCGTTTTAAGCAGTGAAAATTCAGATTATAGTTAGTTTTTTAGCAACTGTTATTTAAAACACATTTATATTCTCAAAAATGTTTTTTTTTGTTTCGAAGATTTAATACTTAACAATATTTAACATTCATTTATTTTACAATAAAGTAAAGTGACTCGGATAATTGGAAAATGTTTTGCTTTCTTTTTTATAGTCAATATTTCCATGATGCTTTGCTCTGATATTTTGCGTTGTTGTGATTATTTTTTTGTTTTGTTTTGGTTTGATACTGTTAATTAATGTTTGAAACATTTTCAAGAAATAATAATTCTGTACAACTCAATATATTGCAAATAATATTATTAATGTGTATTTATATATGTTCTGAAAAATGTTTTAGTTTAGTGAATAGACAATTTTATAAAAAAATATTTTTTTATCAAATTATTTCTAAACAAATTATAAAAATTTTATCGTTTTAAATTATGAAAAAGTATAAATTATAATAATATTTATATATATTGTATAATTTTTTAATTTAAACAATAAAAAAATATTGATTAACCGAATAAAATAAATATTTTAAGGGCAACAATAATCCTACATTTAATCATAAAAATAAGAAAATCTATTTTAAGAAATGACTTTAAGAACAAACTGAGACAGTCAGTTTTAAAATTCTGTTGACATTCTTGAAAAAAATTGTTTTAGAATATTATATTTCTGGAACAATTTTTACTATAAACTAGAGTATGAAATTACGAAAAGTTATCGGTTATGAGAAAGACATTTAAACATTAAAAAAATCTTTATTTCTGAACTGAGGATCAATATTTTGCTTATATATGAGCAAAACTTTTATGGTAGGTTGCACACATCCTGCTAAAAGTATTGTGTAGTCGTGAAGGTATTGCAAAAAGTATTCTGTAAACATTTTGTAATTGTAGTACTAAAGGTATTCTGTAAACTGTAAGCATTTTATAATTGTAATACAAAAAGTATTCTGTAAAGTATAAGACTTATGATAGGTTGCACACATTCTGCTAAAAGTATTGTGTAGTCGTGAAGGTATTGCAAAAAGTATTCTGTAAACTGTAAACATTTTATAATTGTAGTACTAAAAGTATTCTGTAAACTGTAAGTATTTTATAATTGTAATACAAAAAGTATTCTGTAAAGTATAAGACTTATGATAGGTTGCACACATTCTGCTAAAAGTATTGTGTAGTCGTGAAGGTATTGCAAAAAGTATTCTGTAAACTGTAAACATTTTATAATTGTAGTACTAAAAGTATTCTGTAAACTGTAAGTATTTTATAATTGTAATACAAAAAGTATTCTGTAAAGTATAAGACTTATGATAGGTTGCACACATTCTGCTAAAAGTATTGTGTAGTCGTGAAGGTATTGCAAAAAGTATTCTGTAAACTGTAAACATTTTATAATTGTAGTACTAAAAGTATTCTGTAAACTGTAAGTATTTTATAATTGTAATACAAAAAATATTCTGTAAAGTGTAAGACTTATGATAGGTTGCACACATTCTGCTAAAAGTATTGTGTAGTCGTGAAGGTATTGCAAAAAGTATTCTGTAAACTGTAAACATTTTATAATTGTAGTACTAAAAGTATTCTGTAAACTGTAAGTATTTTATAATTGTAATACAAAAAATATTCTGTAAAGTATAAGACTTATGATAGGTTGCACACATTCTGCTAAAAGTATTGTGTAGTCGTGAAGGTATTGCAAAAAGTATTCTGTAAACTGTAAACATTTTATAATTGTAGTACTAAAAGTATTCTGTAAACTGTAAGTATTTTATAATTGTAATACAAAAAATATTCTGTAAAGTATAAGACTTATGATAGGTTGCACACATTCTGCTAAAAGTATTGTGTAGTCGTGAAGGTATTGCAAAAAGTATTCTGTAAACTGTAAACATTTTATAATTGTAGTACTAAAAGTATTCTGTAAACTGTAAGTATTTTATAATTGTAATACAAAAAATATTCTGTAAAGTGTAAGAAATTCTGTATTTATAATACAAAAAGTATTCTGTAATTGTGATGCGAAAAGTATTGTGTAATTGAAATGCAAAAAGTATTCTGTAATTGTAATGTCAAAAGTATTGTGTAATTGTAAGTATTCGGCAAAATGTAACCTGTGTAAGTTTTCATTAAATGATTGTATAAAACTTTCAAATAATGAGGATCTGAATGGAATGATGCCTTGTATATAGTATTGTATGTATATAGTATTGTATGTATATAGTATTGTATGTATATAGTATTGTATGTATATAGTATTGTATGTATATAGTATTGTATGTATATAGTATTGTATGTATATAGTATTGTATATATATAGTATTGTATATACAGTCGACTCGTGTTATAACGACCCTGTGATAGAACGACCAACATGATATAACGACCCTGTGAAGGAGTCCCAATTCACATCCATAAAAGATAACGTTATTTTACTCTTGCTATAACGACCGTAAAAAAGATCAACTCCTAATATAACGACCCTCTCTGAATTTGAACATCGCTCTTTTCTAACTTCTTATTGGAAAGTGGGGTTGAATGGTTGACCTTGAACAAGCACACATATGTTAAGTCCTCTTAACATGTAACTTCAACAAATTAATGCACATCAAAAAATTAATGTCTTCGTCTAATGAAGCCTCGTTTATGTTCCTCGGTTTACTCTTCTTTATAATACTGTAAATTATGTACATAAAAAAAAAAATTCGTGATATATACCGCAAATTATGTACATCAAAAAATTAATTCATTAGAAACTAGATTTTTTTTTGTCATACTATGTTTTTTAATCTGTACTTTAAAATAAAATTCTTAATTGTTAACAGTTGTAATTCAATTGTTAAAATGTCATTATGTTTTAGTAATGTATGCATCCTATCCTTTTTTGGTTTATAACATGTATACCACATATAGTATATGCATGCATTATGACGTTTAAAGCCATTATGTGACCGATTTTCAAAGGAAATTTGCTCATTTTGATATAGCGACCATTTGATATAACGACCAGATTGGGGCAGTTCCGTTGGGGTCGTTATAACGCGAGTTAACTGTATATAGTATTGTATGTATATAATATTGTATATAGTATTGCATGTATATAGTATTGTATGTATATAGTATTGTATATATATAGTATTGTACGTATATAGTATTGTATGTAGTATTGTATATAGTATTGTATGCAGTATTGTATGTGTATAGTATTGTATGTAGTATTGTATATAGTATTGTATGTTTATCTAAGAGCTTTTTTATCCATCAAAGCTGTTTATATTATTAAGAATAACTTGATTTTTCAACAAAGAAAAAAGGATAATAACAATAAGAATGGCAAAGTAATGAGAGCGAAATAATAGAAAGTAAATATTCTTACAAGTGTGAGCAATGCCAGGAGAGACATTCGAAAGGCAACTGCAACCGGTTGAGCGACCGATAAGGACGGACGGACTGCAGAATCATAATTGGACATCAAGTAACGGACGAGACGAAATTCTTGGTCATCACACGAAACTTCTGAAAAACATAAAGATCATTATTTCAACTCGCATGATCACAAAACGGGACTCAAATTGAACATATAGGGGTAGTTCCATACAAACATAAGATGTTCATAACGACCACTCTTTTTTTAGTTATAATACCCTTATAAAAATTATAGTAAAAAAATAATTCACATTCAGAGTCCCACTATCATCAACGCTACTGAAATCTGTCAAATCACTATTGAGGAAAGTCAGATGACAGACATAAAAACCAGTTTGATCACATGGGTAGTCTTGGAGGCGTTTCTACTAATCATCTTTTAGTTCATCTCTATTTCCATCGCGTATCCCCGTCATATATATATATATATATATATATATATATATATATATATATATATATATATATATATATATATATATATATATATATATATATATATATATATATATATATATATATATATGACGGGGATACGCGATGGAAATATATATATATTAAGAGTACACAACCTACAAACACTATGATATACAATACAATACATCAATACATGAAGCAACATCCAGTCAATTCCAACACACAATGTTGACCAACATTTGAATCTCGTTAATGATTGACTTATTGATCACTATTGGTAATTGTGGAATCGAATTGCCATCAGACTAACAATTATAAGTTTTTGTGATATTTTTACCTGAATAACTGAACGGGTTAATTTGATTCTGTCAAATTGTTAATCCCAAAAATTATCCTGTTTTTTGGGTTAAGTTAATAACTCCAAAAAATGAAATGAATATTATTCAGAGCCGTTTATCCACACAGAAAAAAAGAATTGTGGCAAAATTTTCGTACTGTATGTTAATAACATTTTAGGTAACGAAAACACATCATAATTTTAGTTCATAAAACCAAAATATGCGATATTTAAATCATACATATGGTAGTTTTAACGTTCTTATGGTAGTAGTTTAATGGAAATTGTAGTTTTCCAAATTACAATTATTATTATCAGACATTTAGTAAAAAATACATAATTGAAAAGTAAATATAGCCAAGGCAAGGGTATTCGTACCATTGTTTATTTATATTATGAGGTATCATTATAAAATTTACCATTTTAGCACATCGACCAAGCTTTATCACTTATTATGAAATCACATTTTATTGTTAATTTTACCAAAACCAAACCAAACCATCATTACCAAAGCGTTTCCGTAAAAATTACCACACATTTTGATTTTTCCATTGAGCCACATTGTTAAAATTTTCATTCTAAAATTGTGGTAAAATAAAGAGCAGCTATTTGTCCATCCGATTAACCATAAAGTTTACGGTAAAGAACATTTTTTTTTCCTTTATGGTTTTTAAACCTTTTACAAAAAGTATGGTTATAGAGCCATGCATACAACTATACGGTTTTTTAACCATTTGCAACCATTTTTCAGAAACGTAAAAAAAAAAAAAAAATTCTTATTTCACTAGACATATGAGCTCGGATTTTCGTAAGGTAATGGGAATTGGAGAGTGCCGGATATTGGAAATTCTCCATGAGTTGAAAAGAATGGAGGAAATATTGTGGCGTCAACACTAGGACTCGAACTTCAGTTCTGCCAGTCATGAGATTGACAGATTAGCCCGTTCGACTATAATATGTACGCAGTTGCAAAAAACTAAGTAGCTTCATTAGGTGGTTCTAGTTGGTGCGATAAAATTCTGATTGTTTAACCGTATTAGGTGAAAGCAGTTAATGAACAGTTTTTCTCAAACTTAAACAGTTTGCGCATCATTTAATTTATGGTTATTTGACTGTTTTGATTAAATATGGTAAAATAACCATTAATAAATAGTTATTTAACCATTTTTTCCGAGAGATGTCTAACAGTGCAGAAATACGGTAAATATTACCATATTCTGATAGTTTTGACCACACTGTTTTCGCTGTACAAATAAATCAGCTAATATAAAAATAAAATATAATTCAATCATTTCTCTAAAAACTTACTTCATTTAGTTCTTTTAAAATCTCTGGTATAGACATAATGAAATAGTTTTAGAGATAGCTACTTTTAAAAACTTATCTCTAAGCAGTTTAATTATTTCTTTATTTAAAGTACCTCAGTTTAACTGTTATTGAATGCAATAAATTAGCTTAAAAAGTCATGAAAAATAGATTATTACGTTTTGATTCAAAGAACGCGAATATTAAATAGGAAACTATTACTTATTCTGACTTTTTGGCAATTATTATGAATAAACTATGATGCGCAGTAATAATTTCGATTCTTCCAGTAACTCTCAAATACTTACATTTTAATTATAATTTTTGAAAAGTTTTATCTAATTTAAGAAAAGGTACATGCATGAATGTTTAAACAGAAAAATCAAGCAGCAAAATATTCTTTTAAGTAAATTTTTCCAACGTACTATATTTCAAGTATTTAAATTTCAAGTATATCATTACAAAACCGACCATTTGCAATAAATTTTTAATTAAAGTTTTGAATATGGTAAAAATCCCCTACTATCACGTTTCAGGGCACAAAGTAAGAGCTTCTTAAATATTCATAATTATGGCAAAACATATTTCAAAAAGTAAATTATTAAACAGCCGAAGAATATTTTCTGTTTTCTTTCTATTCGTATGCATTTTGTGTGCTTAAACAACTTGTTTCTCTATTTTTATTGACAAAAAGATAATTTTTTAAGAAATAATTTTAACTAAAAGTTATTTGTTTCCACGTTTCATGCTGAATTTCTTCTCTTTGTCATTTTTAAGTACAATGTGACATTTCCTTTTCGTTTTTTTTATTTTTTTATTATTATTTTCAAATTTTATAAGTACATTCATAATATTTTAAGTTAAGAACGTGAAAGAAGAGTTATAATTAGCATACTTTTAATTTCTATAGTAATTGTATACATAACGCTTAGCTACCATTTTGAAAGTAACCACTAAAGATTAACTTTAAAATGTGGAAAAAAATGGTTACTATTATCACATTAGTAAATAATTATTATTATAAAAATTGCTTTTATAATCAGCAGCATAGATGTCACCAAACTTTAAATTAGATGAGTAAATATTGAGTCTTGATAACCATTTACACGTGTGTGACTAATTATGATAACAATAATGTCGATATTAATCGTCAGTTAAATATCAGGATGCAATAAAATTTAAGGTCGAAGTGGGAATATTAATTTTCGATAAAAAGGTACGCATACATGAATAACAATAGTTGCTAATTATAACTGTTCAGTCCTCAGGATGATAGCCACTAAAATTCAAATTAGAAGGGCGAATATCTTTCTTTGATAAATGTTTACAAATTCCTTAATAAATATTGTAAAAAATAATTAATTTAATGCTCACTTTAATAATTGTCACAAGAGAATAAAATTGGAAGAAATTGGAACCATGAATGCTTTTAATAACACCAGATCTTTGTTTTAATATAATTTATTTAAACTAATATTCTAATATGTGCGAAGATTCTAATATGTGCAATATTCTAATCTGTAAAAATTATAATGTCTTTGAATATTTTTGATCAATATTCACAAAACACAAAAATTAGAATAGTTAATAATACATGTATTTCTATTATAATCGTCATGACGAAAATGAACCACGAAAAATCAAACCTAAATATTCAATTCCGATAATTTTCGATAAAAAGGTACGCATACATGAATAACAATAGTTGCTAATTATAACTGTTCAGTCCTCAGGATGATAGCCACTAAAATTCAAATTAGAAGGGCGAATATCTTTCTTTGATAAATGTTTACGAATTCTTTAATAAATATTGCAAAAAATAATTAATTTAATGCTCACTTTAATAATTGTCACAAGAAAATAAAATTGGAAGAAATTGGAACCATGAATGCTTATAATAACACCAGATCTTTGTTTTAATATAATTTATTTAAACTAATATTCTAATATGTGCGAAGATTCTAATATGTGCAATATTCTAATCTGTAAAAATTATAATGTCTGTGAATATTTTTGATGAATATTCACAAAACACAAAAATTAGAATATTTAATAATACATGTATTTCTATTATAATCGTCATGGCGAAAATGAACCCCGAAAAATCAAACCTAAATATTCAATTACGATAGACATTTATACAGCCATGAATGATTATTGTTATAAAATCTACTAAAATAACTGTATTCATAATAGCCACAGAAATTGTCATTGGAAGCGCTTAAATTTGTTTTTGATAACTATTTGCACACCCGTAAATAGTTGTTATTACAATAATTGCTGTAATAATTGTCTTCACGATAATCATAAAAAGATTCTAACCTTAAAAATATAATTATAAAGGTGAATATTCAGTTTCTATAAATTGTATAGGTGAATATTTAGTTTTGATAAATTTTAAAGGTGAATATTCAGTTTTGATATTACACATCTTAAAATAGCAATTATTACAACATTTTCTATAATATTCGTCCTAATAACAACCACTAAAAATGAATATAATGTGTGGATCTTTATTTTTTTTTTGCTAAACTTTTGTCATACTCGCGAATAATTACTATTACAACAATTGCAATGAATATCATCGTGATTATTAACAACTCAGAACTAAATTAGGTCCTTTAATAACAGAATATCGACGAGATCTTATGAAACTTTTTTATGATATAAATTAAAAAAATAATCTAATTCTAAAAAAATAAATTAATAAATTTTAAACTGTTTTCGTCATCCACCGTTCGTAAAAGGAAAAAGAAATTTTCACATATTGGTTTTCAAATATTATAGAAGAAGTTCAAAATTTTATGCGTTCGGCCTTGCTCTCAAACTTTTCCTAATTTCTCTTAAAAGGTTTTATGTTTACACCGAAATTCCTTATGCACTTTCATTTTCATTGAAATTCTACCCTTTATTTAGACAAGCTTAGTTCAAGGATGAAAAAAAATTAATTAAATATTTAAAGAAAAAATGAAAGAGCCATTTTAAAGGCAGCAACCTACACTAAGCAAATATTTGATCTAACCTTATCCAGCTATTGCTGGAATTTTCATTGACTTCTAGTTTATTCGGAGTTGCTCCAAAATTGAACTACATACGCAAACAGCAGTCTCATAATATTGGTATTAGTATATAAGTCATGTTTTCTTTTAAAAGGAAAGTCACTTTATATAATACACAGCTTGATTAAAGTTTTTTCATTAAGGGAAACTGATTCAGTATTTCAAAAAAAAGCACGGAAAAGTGTTTAAACTTTTTAATGATATAATTTCTAGAAAGGTTTTATAGTATGAGGAAAAATATTTTAGGCTTAAGTTTTTATGTCTGTGATTTTTTTCTTCCTTTTTTATCATTCTGACGTCATTGGTTTTTTTTTTGTATGTTAAAGTAGATTAAAATTAATAAACACGAAAAAAAGTTTTAATTTTTTATTAAAATAACTTTAAACTATATTTTTTATTGAAAGTTATAGTTTTAAATATTTTTTTTATCTGTGAATATATTTTCAAAAGATCACACAGCACAATAAATAATTTTTTAGGTTTTCGTGTACATAGTAATTTCTGAAATATGGGAGAAATTTCAGCGCTTTAAATTTCGGTATTAATTTTAATTTTGCAAGGAGCATATATTTGAACTATTTTAAACAAAGGATACTGAGGTACGTAATTAGTCTAGAACAAAACTCCTCGATTTTAAGAAAAATCATTTTAAAGACAGGTTTAATACAATTTATCTATGCGAAGGTGAAAAGTTTGCCTGCATTATTCTTAAATCTACTAAAGGCTTAAAAAAAAAATTTTCGCTTTAAAATTTAAGTAGTTATTATTAAAATTAATATTTAAATTATTACTGAATTATTATTGAAATTAATTATTTATTGCAATTATTATTGTATTACTATAATTATTATTAAAATTAATTAATTGAAATTAATGTAGTGATTCCGCTTAACTAAAATAATTCATCTTCAAATTTATAAATTAATTAAATTATTACCTGTTATAAAAATACATTTTGTATAGTAAAAAAATAAAACTCATTATTATACGCAGTTATAACATTGATGAATTTAAAAATTGAAACAATTCATAGATATTAAAAATCAAACACGGCCGCTATCATACAAAAGCGTGTTTAACTAAAAGGCAGCAAAACAAGTACAATAAAAACAAGGATTAATTATTGTAAGGTAAAAATATCGGAGGCATATGTTTAGAGCTAAATGGCATATGTTTAGAGTTAACAAAAACACGTGTCTGCGCACTCGCAACATATTTACTTGCATTTTAAGTAATGTTTGGTGTTTTCGAGAATCGCATTAATTTCACTTTAATATTTTGAATGTTTAGGCCTATTTAATTTATATATATGCGCAGTTATTTGGTAATTTTTGCTTATCAAACTCATTTTATTTCTGTTTTTCGAAACTTTTTCTTATGAGTTCAAGTCCTTTAAGACTTTTTGGCATTTTTTTAAATTTTTGCTAATCAAAATAGTTAACTAATTGCATTCCAGTTTTATAAACGTTCGGACCCATTCAAATATTACGTAAACACTTAACTAAAGGATAATCTAACTTAAGCACCTAACGAAAAGATAATCTAACGTAAGCACCTAACTAAAGGATAATCTAACGCACGGACCTATCTAAAGGATAATCTTAGGTAAACACCCAACGAAAGCATCAAATATTACGCAAGAATAATCTAACGTAAGCACCTAATTAAAGGATCAAACATCACGTAAACACCTAAAGGACTTTAACACCTGAATGGTTTTGTGATTTGTTTATTCTTATTGACAAGGGGAGAAGAAATTGTATGAGCAATGCTTACGTAAGACTAGTATATAAACCCTTATTTTCTATTTTAAGGCAAAAAAAAGTATACAACAAAAATTTGGAAATAAAATTAATGAAATTAATTTAACTTTTGTTTCTTAGAAACTTTAGGAAATCAAGTTACTTTCTTTTCAAAATTTTTTTAAAGTTTTTTGCTTTGGTTGTGTGTCAAAAGAAGTTGAAACAATCCATTCACTTTAAAAAAAACATTGTTCGTTCTAAATTTAGATTCAACTTTTGGAAAATTTTCAAATTTAAAATAAAAATTACATTTGGAATCACAAAGCTTTAAATGATCTAAAGAGACTTAAAATTCTATAAAATGTAATTTTGTTTCAAGGAAAATTTTATCTTTTATTTGAATTTAATTCTAAAGTTCTTTAAATTGGATTCCTACAACAAATTTTAAACTTAAAGAAAGAAGCAGTGGAGTACAACTTTCTTACGTAAGCATTATTGCTTATTTTTACCGACAAGAGGGGAAGGTCTAAAATTATCAAAAGCCTGCTTACGTAATATATGAATGGCTACATTTTGCTAATCATAGTAGTTAGTTCATTCCATTTTAGTTTTGAAAACGTTTTTACTATTAAAATTAGCTTCAAGTAATTTTTTGGACGAATTTTCTAAAAACACTTTTATTTACTTTAGTGTTTTTTTTTTTTTTTTTTTTTTTTTTTTTTTTTTTTTTTTTTTAATTTTTGCTATTTAAAGTTTTTTTTTATTTAAAGCTTTTGGAAGATTTTTTAAATAAGATTGATTTCAAATAAGATTTTTGTATTTTTCTGCAAATAAAATTTAAACTAACTTCTACCTTTTAGAAGTTTTTGTTAATCAGCTTACTTTTATCTAATTTTTCTTTTTTTTTATCAAAAAAGTGCTTATCAAGTGCTATTTTTTTTTGCTTATCAAAAAAGGGTTGAATGAATCCATTAACTTAAAGAACTCATCACGAACAAAAATTCTGTTCAACGTAATTTCTTTCCTTCTGGTTAATTTTTCCGGGAATGATTCCAATACAATTCTTCTTAAAACTAAACAGATAAAATTTTAATAACTCACTGGAATATTTAGAAAAGAATTCTCATAAACAAATACTCTATGAAAAAAATGTCTTTATCTCAGATTATTTTCTGAAAGAAGAACATTCTTTTTACTTATTTCTGCTAATCTTTACAAATTTTTGCTCCAATGAGACCCATTTTGTATATTCGACGATTTATAATCAAATGCTTTTCCATCACAAAAAAAACTTTAGTTTGAATTAAAAATCATTTTTTGAGGTTTAATTGTTTATTTATTTTATTTACTTCTTTAATTCCTTGTTTAGGTCAATTATTCAACTCCAAATAAATGTTATCTTGAATGAATCAAAAATAAAAAAAATAGTACTTACTTGTAATGAAATTGTTGGAAAATTTATTTAAGAAAAAACATTTAAATGAGCGTAATCAACTTTATTTTTTATTTAAAGTGATTAAAATTAGCTAGCAAAATATAAAACAGATTACTAAATAAAACGTATTTATTTTGAAACAGAAAGTACAAAAATTGTTTTATTCAAGAAAAATTATAACATATTTATTCCTTTTTAATTCTAAATGAGACTGAAAATAATTATGATAGCAAGAAGTAAGAAGATGTAATGAAAGAAGATTTCATTTTAAAGTAGATCAAAAATATTATGCTCTTTTATTATTCAAACAAATTATGTTGAATAATTATTTATTACAATTAAAAATATCATGAGGTTATATAATGAATAATTATTATATATTAATTACGTGATATGCAATAATTGTTAGTTAAAGCAAATATTTTCAGGATTATGTGTAGTACGTCAGTAAAAAAATTTGTTTTTTAATGTTTAATCATCGAAGCGTTACGACTGATGATATTCTTCACAATTTTTTTCATTGAACAACATGGGAAAGAAACCGGTTTTTCTGCAGAAATGCAATCATCTTCAATTCAGAGATAGGTAGGTATGTACTTTATTTACGTCGCATTAGAGCTGCACAATGGGCTATTAGCGACTGTCTAGGAAGCATCCCTGAGGATAATCAGCATGCCATCGCAATTTTAATCCTCTGCTAAGGGGTTGGCTCCCCTGTTTTGGTAGTCCGACGACCTGAGCGTGAAGTCGAGCACTTTACGGTAGAACAGCTTAACGAGGACCGATACTGTGCACCCTCAGCTCCTACGCAGGCTGATCAAAGTGGTCACACATCAACTCACTAACAGCAGCCATGCTTGACTCTGCTGTTCTACTGGGAACCGGGCTGTTACGATCAGTCCACTGCGGGACTCAATTAAAAGATAAAGTCAGACTTGTAACACATTTCAACAGTCTTATTTTTGTCTCTGAATTAATCAAGGTATAAAAATGAAATCAAAGTATTCCACTAGAAACAAAAAATCCCTTAATAATACGTATGATGCTAAATTTGAAGTCAGATCAATTGAAAATTGGAGATGCTATCGTATCTAAGAGTATGTAATGCGTAACATTAAGAAAACGGCATTTTGGTCTTGCAAAAACTTATTCAGATGCCCATTGCAAAAAGCGTCGTATCTATCTCATCTCTCATAATACTTTTTTAAGGGAATGTTCCAAAATTTAATGTGAAAATCAATTTTGTTTTTTTTTAAATTTTTACATTGTACTTTTCCCTTAATCGACCAACTTACCCACGAAAATATCAAGCACTGAAATAATAGTTTTAAATGGACAATAATTTTCTGGGAAAATAAATTCCAATAGTAAGAGATAATGGAGAGAGAAAAATCGCACAAAATAATTAACATCGTAAAACGCAATTCAAGAGTTAAATGAAAAAAATTCTCCTCAGTCAATTTCTCATTAGCGAGAACTTGATACTTGTTGATGAGACAGGATTTGGTGGGAAACCACGTAAAGCCAGTACCTATCAATGTCATATGGTACCTGTTTATGTCTTTCGACAAAGCAAGAAATTTGAGCTGGCAAAAATGCTAATGCTGTGTATGTTGATCGTTATGCGACACTGGCATGTTCCTCATACTTTTCAAAGATATACGGAAAGTGACTCTTTCAATTTTGGACTCACTTAGATTTTTTATAAAGTTTTGCGGAACGGAAAGCGATGCATGCATTTGGCTGTTGAACTAGCTTTGCGTCCATATTTCCCCGCATATTTTCATATTTATCACCGAAAATACTGCAAATTCCAGGGTTTATTCGTTAACGAATCTACCTATACCGCCGTAGAGTACGATTTATCGTCATGCTACTCTCAAAGAAGACCCGACAGTGTAGGATATTCTTAGATAAAGGTATTTCTTTTAACCCAATAGCTTGAATAGCATTTTTAGAGTTCGGTAGTAAAACCACTTTATTGTAAAGGCGTTTGGGGTCAAGTTGTTCCAGTACCGAGTGCATTTTTAGAGTTCGGTAGTAAAACCACTTTATTGTAAAGGTGTTTGGGGGTAAGTTGTTCCAGTACCGAGTGCATTTCTAGAGCTCGTAGTTTGTAGTACCGAGAGTTTGTAGTAAAACCACTTTACAATAAAGTGGTTTTACTACAAACCACTTTATTGTAAAGGTGCTTGGGGGTAAGTTGTTCCAGTACCGAGTGCATTTTTAGAGTTCGGTAGTAAAACCACTTTATTGTAATGATGCATAGGGGTAAGTAATTCCAGTACCAAGTGACCTCTCTGTCAGATGCGATTTTTTTATATTTCCGACAGGAACATCATGAGAACGAAGCAACATCCTCATTTCAATGAATCAACAATCGACATCATCAATCAACGAATCAACAAACAACATCATTTACGACAGGAACATCATGAGAACGAACGAAGGAACATCATGAGAACGCAGAAATGTAAGAATACATTTCTGCTCGAACATTTAATGAGAGTTCAATCAAAAAGCCATTGGTATAAACATACAGAAGAAAGGTTCAGGAAAAAGGTAAAAATCAAGAATCGCTGAACAATTTTCTCATTAAGTTCCAGATTTGCTCTCAAGTCTACAACTTTTTGATAAAAACTACATTTATTTATATTTTCATGTGCCCTCTTGTCTGTTTACGTAACTGTCTCGAAAGAACACTTCGATTCTTATCAACTGCTCTTATGACGTAAGAGTTCTCGTCTCGATGTCTGAATGGGTCTTCGATTAGCCAGAAGTAGCATTCGGTAGATGGGGGTAGTCTTCACAAGGCCATTGATCAGCCTGTTGGTCTTGTTTTGTATTAACTCTAATTTTCTAATCCTAGGGAAATTTTCTAAAACTTCCCAACAGCAAGTAATAACAGACCAAACTTTTACACGCTTTTTCCAGTGTTGTGCAGAGACAACCTCAAAGACAAATAGCTCGATTTTATACTTTAAGATTGTAAAGACACCAATTTGTTTGTCGGATAAAATTGAATGGTTCTTCTAATATAACTCCTGGTTCCACTCCTGAATTGTTTTATTAGAAAAGTAAACTGGTTTTTATTGTGTTAATTTTTGTGTTTAATCTTGATACTCATTTGTTTCTCCCATCAAATATGTGTAACGCTTAACGTTCATTATAAAAGGCTTCAAGTTTTGACACTGATTTTTAAAAATACATATATCAAAGGGGTAATTATGCCTCCTCTTCTACAGTAGTCATATAAAAATATAATTTTCACCTTATTCCAACTTTTTCTGATATTTTATAAATCACATGTTCTACTTTTTCAGCTTTGCTTGATATCTGCCTTACATAGTCAATACAAAGTTGCTTATAAACGCAGAGCACATACATACTTTAAGTGCAGAGGAAGTGGGGAGCCGGAAGCGCTTCTTCAAACGACATTTTAAGTTTAGAAAATGATAAATTTTCACTATTTCTCAACAATTCAATTAACTTATTGACACAACAAAACTGCTGCTTGAATCGATTTATGTTCCGATTCTTCATCGACCTAAATCGATACTTTTACAAAACTCTTGTTTCTAATACCATGAAGAACTTGAAAATAACATTAGGTTGTTCTTCGGGTAGAAATTTTTCGACTTCACAGCAGACTTAACTCGCCAAATTTTCACGTGACGTAATGGATAACGGTAAACTTTTTTTTTCTTCTAAGAGTTCGTGCCACACTATCTCTAATGCATCACAAGTTTTTTACCCTATTCGATTCAACGCTAAAATAGCCAATCTTGCTTTTATGTGACTGGGAAATCGATAATTGTGAAACTTTCATTACACCAGTTTTTTTTTTCCTGACGTATATAAAGAATAGCAATAGAGGGAAAGAAATTTTCCCGACCCGAGGTTTCATAAATCTTGAGAAATTGTGAGAAAGGGAAACGTGAGAACATAAGCACGTCCGACATTCGTAAGCGATGGGAAAGACGTGCCGTAAATACAGAATTCCACCGTTTTGCTGCTCATTTTCTTTTTGAAACATTTTTCAGTCCCCTTTCGGGGAAACTAATTTTAAAAATTCTCTTTTTAACAGCGCACAGGTTGTTTGTTTTCTTAGAATAAAATGCATCCTTTCGCACAAAATAACATAATTTCAGTTTTTCTTGGCCGCAATTTTAAGTAATAATAAAATAGTCTGGGTGATGTTGATTATTTTTCAGAAGGGTTAAGAAAAATTTGGTTGATAAAATATCTTGGCGAGAACACAGAAAGTAATTTATCCTTTTCCGGGTTTTTTTTTCAATGCAAAAGTGTTATTATAATATTTTAAGAAACGGAAAGTTTTAATGAAGACAAATATTTAATGGTTGTGAAACGAGGTGTTTTTTTTGTGAAAAATATATTTAAGACAAACAGAAAACACAACTTCCGAATAATCATTTTAATTTGTTTTTATTTTATTATCCCTGCTGAGTAGAGGATCCATTTAGTAGCCTTGTAATTTTGATCCCAACTCTGGAAACATGTAAAATTCTAAACAGAACAATAAGCTGATTCGCCTTTAACGAGGATTTTCTTTCAGGAAAATAATGTGCCCTAGCACTACATGGAAAAAAAACTACGAAATTTACCCACTGATACCCCGATATCATATATGAACTCTAACCCTAGATCCAACTGAGGGTATTAAAAAACCTTTACTGAATGGTATGCCAACGCTTATTTAAAAAAAAATCCTTACTTTTATATTCTAGGAAGTATGAGGAACACATTATTTAGAATCTTATTATTTAATTACATTTATATGGCGATTGTATCATAACACAAATTCATTTCTGCCATCGGGTACGTCCATATAGTTGTGTCTAATCACGTGGTTGTACATAGCGTATTAGCATTACATCTTTAAGGTCTGGGTAAATTAGAATGCTATTTCGGATTTAATTGGATACCTACAAACTACGTCACATGTGTGTGTTTAACTTGATTGGCTGGCCCTTGCATGACGTCGCTTGCAAGTATCCAATTGTAAAAAAGAAAACTACAAATTCATGTATACTATATCAAGGCTAAATTATGCCATTAATTTAATTGTTACGCTTCCGAAAGGCTACAATCGAGTTCAAACTTAGCGTAACACGTTTTTTTTTCATTGTTATCTCTTTTTTTTTATATGTTTCATTTAGTTTGCGTGAATTAAAAAACATGCTGATACTATTTTTTCAAAGATTCATATGATACAGGCAAAGCTAAGCTGACGCTGCAAAGCTTTTGTAATACGAATACAAAATTTAACCCATGAATATATCGAATTAAATTTCTAAACTCAAGTCGAATTTTTATTTTAAACGACCACCAAATATCTAAAATCTTAAATATCACCTTCCAACGACCGTTGATTAAAATATTTTAATGTTTATGCATTAATAAGACAAGTATTTTGTGGAATTTTTTGAAATAATTTTATATGGGAGAGCATGTGAATATTTAAACGAAAACTGAAAAATCCCTCTAACCACCGATGCGCAACCACGCATCAAGTAATTTAACCAAGATTAAAAATATCCTTCCCTACACAGCATCTAAAGAACGATAATAATTCAACGATGTGGAGCTTTAGTTGCCATTATTGAAAGAGGTCGATCCTTGTTTCGTTTAATCGGATGGAAAAAGAAGATTTAAAATGTTTAATTCCCATCGCGCTTAGAGAGGAAACTTTAGGAAAGATGTATTACCATTATTTTAGAAAGCCAACTAAGGGAAGTTAGAGCAGTATGTAAATCAGTTCACAACTTGGCTTAATTTACTACAAATTTCAAATTAAAAATTTGCAATATGAGTACAGTAGGAAGCATACTCTCTGTATGAAGCAGACAGGGTATTCCATAAAGATTGCCCTATGATAAGTAGTTTTTGAATTCTTATAAAAAAGAAAACATGAAAAAGTATGCCCAAAAGAGGATCGCCAATTAATATTTCAGTGAGGAAAAAACAAAAACGTCATCGAATTCTAACGAATCATAGAGTTGAAAACATGTGTAAGGACCACCATCACAGTTGGAGGTTAACACTTGAAGGTGTTTCATATAATGGTTGGATACTCCGTTGGATTTCGTGTTAATTAATAGATTTCACTAGTTATCAAAGATTCGTCTAGCTGTGCACTGATCGTTAAGACACGGCTTCCAGAAAATCACCGAAGTCAAGCATCACTGGCTGCGGTCAGCGTGCGGGTGGGTGACCACTTGGATTAGTCTGCGTAGGGACCAAGGGTGTGTGGCATTAGTCCTCGTTAAACTGTTCTACCGTAAAGTGCTCGATTTCGGGTGCAGATCGTCGGGCTGAAGAAGCGGGGGTGCCATCCCCTCTGCAGAGGATCAAAAATGTGATTGCATGTGTTCGGATCATCATCAGGGATGTTTCCTAAACCGTCGCCAATAGCCCATTGTGCAGTGCTAGTTCGACGTAAATGAACTACAAGTGCAACAACAACAAAGTTATCAAAGGTTCTTAAATTTAAAAAAAAATTGTTATAGAAAATAATATATCAATTTAGAAAATATAACAAAAAATACGGAAAAAACTGCTAGTTCATTAAATATAGTTTTGGAACATTGTGAGCTACATTTATTTGAGATGAGGAGTTCATGCTTATTTAAATTTTGCAGAAAGGAGGAAAACTGTATGCTTTCTGTACTGTAAAAATTTCCGGATCAAATCACGGTAAAAAATAATCACACAACGGGTGCATCATCAGAAAAATCCATTTTTGTCGTAAAATTTTATACCTTAAAGTTTACAGTAATATTTAAATTACAATTATTCAGTGTAATTGCCAGCAAGTATTACCTTAAAGATTACAGTACATCAGATTTTTGTTCCATAAACTTTTGCGGTAAAAATGGTCCTTACAGTATAAATTATTGGCACCTTGAGTGCCGGTTATTTTTTACCGTGATTTGATCCGAAATTTTTTAAAGTTTACATAAAAATAACAAATAACATATTCTTAAGGTAATTTATTAATAAATAAATAATTTACCATCGAAATAGTTACAAATAAAACTGAAATCTTATGAAATTATAAATGTGAAAAATTAGTAGCGGGTGTAGGGATAAGATGATTAAGTTTAGCCTTTTAAATAACGTTTTAATTTAAACATTTATTGTAAGGGGAATTTTAAACTTCCATGCATTTTGTTATTAAAGTTATTTTGCAATAATCACGATTGAGTTCAATAATTACACCCTTTTAAAAATTATTAAAAATGAGAGCTTATGCCATCACTACTTTTTGTAAAGATCTAAGCTTTAAAAATGCTACTTATCATTATCATGCAATAAACGCTTCTGTTCAAAAATAGGCGCCATAATCGAACCTTAAAAAGCCAGAGCATGCTTAACTTTAGCAGCATAATGGGTAGCATTTCCGCTAAGATTTTCACAGAAATGTAGAAATTTTTCTTTGTGTCCTCAATATGTCCTGTTTCATGTAACTACATTATTGCTGCTTAATTTGATTTTCATGATAAAACTTTTATTTGCTTTAAGCCCGAGGAGAAATCTTTGCCAATTGCGTTGTTTGTTACTTAATTACCACATAAATAATAATAATATCGATATTAAATTTTTAAAAAAATGAACTTGCATTTTTGTTCCTGCAGTGCCATCTTAAAATAAGTATAGCGGATATAAATCTCTTTTTTTTTTACTCATCCCAATTTCGCTTTACAGTTTGTTTAATTAAATTATTTGATTATCCAAGCTCTTTGCTAATTGTGGCGTTTAATCTCGTAAATAGAAGTCTCGCTTATTTTCTGCTGATGCGTAACTATCTTAGATCTGAACAGCTTTATTTTTTTTCCTCTCCATTTTATTTCTATTAGTTGATTTAATATAGAAAATTAAAATCGAGAATACTTTTTTTCAAACATTTTTTTCTAAATATGTAATGATAAATTAAATTAAGAGAGATAAAGAAAAAAACTTTGTATTTAAGTTTTATTTTAACTTCTCATTGCAATGTGCCATTTGCATGTACAAGATCCAAAACTTTCCAGAAATCCAAAACATATTTTTTTTTTTTAATATTTTCATCTTTTTACGAAAAAAAAAAACGCTTACATCATCTTTTCATGAGAAATAAATATTCAAAATATGATTTTTTTTTATTATACTAAAATATTATATAAATATGAAAATATGATGATAATACAAATATGATTTTTTAGCATACTTAAATTGTAATCTCTCGGGAACTATACTTCAAAATTCAAATTTTATCGTTTAAAATTACGTAGTAAAATATAAAAAAAAATATTAAAAGAAATATAAAATAAAATTCATTAATATTTTTTTTTGTTAAATATAGTAATAATAATAATAAATTGTCACTTCAAAAATGGTAATTGAGTTTCATAAGTATACATAAAATGTCTTTTTGAAAACTATTCTCTTGGATTGGAAACATTTTATTTTGTAACTGTCGTAGAACAGCCGACCCAATTTTTGAGTTTACGACAACTGATGTTCAACTCCGTAGCCTTGTAATTTTGAACCCAATCCAAAAGACAAGGGAACTTCCGGATTAAGTATTGGGAGAAATTTTGCCTTCGTGGAGAACTTTTTTATGGAACTACCCCCCATTTGTATTACATAAAGAGGAAGACCACGAGTACCTCCGACGGTTAGACTGCGGGCAAAGGGACTCTAACCCATGGTCCGTCTACCACTGAGGATATTTCACGTCAGCACTATGGTCGGTGCAAGCCGGATTCGGATTTGTATCGACCATCTGCCCCTGAGATTCGAACCCGTTCTTCTCATTGGAAGGTGAACGCTCTATCTCCTGAGCCATCGCGGCTCTCTTGGAAACATTATACAAATTGCAGTTAACCCTCCTATTTTAAAAATTCCGAATATTTAAAGAAAAGTCTTACTTACTCGGAAAAATGCGCCCATGTGTCTGATTCTACAATTCAATTAATCTAATTCACTCATTAAAAAAAAATTAACTCATCTGAGGTGAAAAACCATGAAGACATCTTAGCACGATAAAATCAGTCAGTAAAAAAATTTCCGAGAGTAACGTCTTTTTTATGACTTAGGGCATTGTATCAACACTTTTTTATAAAGGCACTTTTATTAACTTATAATAAACTTTGTGCTTAAGCAAGAGTTTAAAAATAAACATCTCATTAGAAGTTTTTATTTTTCAGCAGTTTAATTTTTTCTGCATTTAAAATATGCAAAAAAAATATTGCAAAAAAAAATCTTTAAAGCATTTGTTTGATTATTAAGTTCACCATTTCAGAAAGCTTAGAAGCAAAAATTATGTTATAATTCAAAACAAATTTATTTATTATAAGAAGAAATATATGAACCATTCAATTGATGGTAACGCAAGCCAAATTCTATTTTGGACATAGTATTCAATTTATTGAAATTATGTTCGTAATATCAATTAATAATTCATCAGTTAGTTTTTGTTTGCAAGTGATGCAGTGATTTCGATAAACGAGTAAATAAAATATTAACGTCTAGTTAATAAATGTGAGTTTGATTTGTTACTTGCTGTAAAATTACAATTGTAATTTGTTGTAACAGTTAAGTGGAAAAAATTATTGTTTAGAAAGTAAATAAACGTGATTCAAATTATTTATCAAATGCTGTATATACTTAAATTTTCCTGAATAAAATTTCAAATATATTCGAAATAAATATATATTTACAATTTAAATATTTTCAATATAATTTGTTTTCATTATTTAATTCCTTATTAGTACTACGTAAAAATTAAAAAAAAGTATTCGGGGATTATTTTTTGAAAAAAACATCAGACGATGTTGCGTAACTGAGAAAGCACTGAGGTGCACTGAGAAAAAATAGATTGTCAAAGCTATCAGAACATGGAAAAATTTACCGTATTTCAAGGGCTATAAAAAGATCAAATAGAACGGTAATTTTCGAAGTCTAACTGCAATGTCCAGTTAATTTTTTTAAGGTTTGAAATCATGCTATTTGTAAATGGTTAACGTAATGTGTAGATTTGTATTCATGGTAGTTTAACCATTTTATTTGTAAAAGGTTTCAAAACCGTAAAGGTAAAATATATCATTTACCGTTAACCTCAGTCGGTTATTTTACCGTAATTTTAGAATGAGCATTCTAACAGTGTACTTCTCCAGCAGATGTTTTTTCTCCCCTGAATAAAGCGAATTACCGCAATATCCATAACTATTATTACATTTTATTATTAATAATGTATTTTACACACGCAATTGGTACACTTCAATGAATGAACAAAACATTTTGTAAAATTTATTTATCTTTCAGATTTCAAGAAAGAATGTCAAAGGAAGTGAAGTGAAGACAGCTATCTATGTAAAGAAATTAAAAGCTGTTTTACTTTTTACTACAGTTATTAGTATGATGAGTCTAGTATTAAAAACACATTTACATGTTATATTTCTTTTCATTCATCTTTTTAATAAATTGCTTTATAAACTTTAAGGGACGATCTAGAAGTTTCTGACCAAGTTAAATCACAAACATCGTTTGAATCAACTTTAAAAGCGTGGCAAAATGAACCCTATTATTTCACGCTTTTTATTTAATTACATGGTACTAAAATTAAAGTTAAACTCATTTGGACGCAAATTAAAGCTTTAAATTGATGGTATCCACTGAAGCCTTAAATGTGTACCAACTTAATCAAAATGTAATTACATGATTACATTTCAAAAATGTAATGAATCGAAATATAATTCTTAAATTTAATTACATAATACTGTGGATAAAGTAGAATTAAAATATTGTTCGATGTAGCATCTTGTTAAGGTTGAAGCAACTTCGTAAGATATAAGGGTACAAAACGCCAGTATCATAGCCACTATTTATCTAAATTTTCTAAGAGAAAAAATCTGAACAAGGAACACTTGAGTTTCAAACGTTTTGATTCAAGAATGATTTATTTTTCGGAGTTAGAATTCCTTTTTATTTATAACTATGCACAGTGTAATTGCTTTACTTTAGTATTTAATTTTCGTACCCCTTCTCTTCTTCTAATGTTTTATATAATAAATAGTTTCAAAGTATCAGGTAAATTTATTTTGGGAAGTCAGCATGGAAGCCAAAATAATTCAATTTAGAGAATACTGGTAATAATTCAATAGATTGAATATTAAAAAAAGATGTTTCAGTTTTGCTTTACATTAAGCCAATTTTTATTTTATGTTACTTCATTTATATATATATATATATATATATATATATATATATATCATGATCTCTCTCAAAAGAAGCAATTAGCTATATATATAGGCCTATCTTACTAAGTCATTTTGTTCCGAGCAGTTGTAAAGTTGTAAAGGCTAATTGGTCAATCTCTTAAACGGCAGAACAGGGGTTCGAATCCCATCGTTGACTCCATAATATTTCTTCCATCCTGGACGATTAGAATACAAAATTAACATTCATGCATAAATAGCACAGCTTCCACAGAACTCCATTGTCCGTTTACGTTTCATTTATGGCTTAGAAACGATGCTAGTTGTAAATGGTTACAAAACCGCGTAGTTTTGTATCCATGCTCTTTTAACCGCACCGGTTGTAAACAGTCTCATAACCGTAAAAGTAAAAAACTGCTTCTAGCGATTAAATTTATGGTTAATCGGATGGACAGACTGTTGCCGGTTATTTTACTGTGATTTCAGAATAAAAATTCTAACAGTGTAGTACTTTTTTAAATGCAAATATTTTTTGAATAAGGTTTTACAGATAAAATGCTTTTTTTATTCAAAATCTAAAACATTTCACAACTAAATTGTTTACTTTTTATCAAATTAATTAAACTTCACTTTCAAAAATAATCAGTTTTTTTTATTGAAACCCATTTTTCTTTCTTTTTTTTTCTTAAATCAAAATCAAGTACATTTCACTACTAAAATGTTCATGTTTTAAATCGTAACCTACTATATTTCGAAATTTGGAATATACTTTTCTTTTGTAAATCAAATCAATTATATTTTCTTTCTTTTTTTAACGAAAACTTTCACAATTTCACCTCTAATATGATTTTTTTATCAAACCCTATTATATTTCACATCTAAAATGTTATTTTTTAATCAAAACCTATTGCATTTCAAAAATAAAACTCCTTCTTTCTAAAAAAAAAAATCAAAATTCAATATAATAAGCAATTAAAATTTATTGTTGGTCTATTGTATTTTTTATTAAAATGTAGTGAATTAGTTTTAATTTATCACTTTCAAATTCAAAGTGCTTACTTTTAGTTTTATTCCCTTCAGGATATGACATATTGATTGTATCTCTCGCTTCGCAACTTTACCTCAAACAAATTAGAAAATCTCCTCTAAACCTTCAGGGAGTTAATGTTTGCAACCCCCCGTTTTATCACTTCTTATCGGTACCCAACACATTGACACGAAGTTACGCTGCAATCTGAAAGTTAAGGAAATGTTTGTTTATTTCCTTTTCTAACTTTCAAACTGAGCAACAACAAAAAAATGCTAAAACAACAATCTTTCATTACAGAAAATTGACAAATGCTAAGGGACACATTTTAGAAACTTTTGATTTAATAATGCGGACCGACGCTATTCTGCCATGAATCTTTCCGACATAATTAAGTTTCAGATGATAAAGCTGATTCAAACCGTTAGACAAAATTGCAATAGTACCTTTTCAATAAATAAAAAGGTTTTCAAATGTAAATTATCTTAATAAAAATTTCTATATTATGTAAACTGCATTTTAATAAATTGAATGACAAATAAATTTTGGTTTTTCTAATAGAGCAATATCAGCTTTAAGCAGAACATCCTAAGTAACAAAGACCTAATTTTTCAGTCAAGGCACAAAACATATTTTATTTTTATCAAACAATAAACATAAAATAACTAAAATTGTTTTAATTTTCTTTTTCTAAAAATATTCTTTTTTTTGTTAAGACACAAATAAGATGATTAAGACTTTTTCAACTGATGAATATTTCATAATGTTAAATAATCATTTTGGTTGCACTTTTTAGTGATTTGAAGCAAATGCAATTAATCTGTTATACTCAATAAAATATTTCCTCAACACAACCAATTAAATCAAAACAAATATGTTATTCTGGGAGAGGAGCATCCTCAATTTTTTAAAATATAAATTATATTATTTATATTATAAAAATTTAACTATATTACTTCTCTTTAATTTATATTAATTCAACATTATTATATTTATATTACAATTTATATTAGTTCAAGATCTTTATTTATATTAATGCAACTTAACTGGCCTTGTCAACTAATTCTGTGCATTTCTTAAGTCCTACTTTTAATACTGAACTTATTTAAAGAGCTAAGTGGGTGGCCTTTAATCTGACATTTTAATTAATTGAAATTAATGAGCTTCAAAGATAAATTGGACATAAAGACTATGTAAAAGTAAGTAAAGCCGTAACACTCCATTTGGGCCGAGGAGGTTAAGGCTCCACAATTTCGTGACCAATGGCGTGATAACGACAATATGGTCATCATTGCGCAGAGGACACCTTTACTTTCCTGACGAGCTGATACTCATCGATCTGAAACTGGGTGGACTTCAAACCGCCATTGGGAATCGAACCCAAATTCTTCACAATGACAGAGCAACTCCATGAAGACTATGCCTTACCTTTAATTCTTGTTTACAAACTTTTAACTGGCGAAATCTCGAAAATTCTAACGCTTATTTACTTGCTTCAGGATATTTATAATATATCGCTTATTTACTTGCTACTTGCTTCAGGATATTCGGATATTCGGAAATTATTCAGGATATTCGGAAATTATATTTTCTCAAGTAAATCGGAGACTGTTTGTCGCATATGCACTTCAAGCGCTTTTCTACTTCAAATTTCATTTAGAGAATTCCTATTTGTGCCACTGACATTTTTGGAGTTTAAAGACTTCACAAAATGAATGTTTTATACCTAAATAAGGCTTAAATAACTTTCCTCTATAAAACAAAAATTTTTTAAACGTGTCACTTAACCCTCTCATAAATTTATCTCTTTCTTCATTTCTCAATATAGCAAACAGAAATTAATTTAATATCCCACACCGTTTACTTTGTATTGTAAGATACATTGATATTTCGTTAAATTATGTAGGCAATTTTTTTTTCTTGGCATGACAGATTCGTGACGATGTTTTAATCCAAACAAACTTTTATAAGCTGTATATAGAAGATTTACTAATTCTTAAATTATATTTCGATTAAAAATCACTGAGCACATCATTATTTGATAGATCAAAGCAGTAGTAGAATACAAACTTCACTAAACTATACCCATTAACAACGCATAAATGCACGAATGAGGAATGCTGTAGGCATGCCATTAAATTAATCATTCCAGAACACAAACATCAAACAAAATGTCCCATCGTTTTCCCGGAATTCCATTTTGAAGCGATTCAGAATATACTTAACCGCTGACATTAAATATCATTCGCTAAATCTGAAACAATTTCCTTTCCCGAATGCTTTGAAGATTTATCCAAAATGTAGTTCGTCTCCAAAGACAGTAAATGCCCCTTCGATTTTCGAAACGCTCCTGTTTCCGGAACGCCTCTTTAATTCAAAATGTTCGATCGAACACGGAACCACATAGTGATAAGCACGAGGCTTCGTTCGAATCGTGACGCTTCTCGTTTGGTGGAATAACTGGAGAGAGAACATAGTTCTGTCATTAAGTTTACATTTAGCTATGCAGCCATTCCAGGTATCTAGTTTCCAAATCAATTTACCGCTTCGGTAACTGTTTCAAAGTCCGTAAACTTGGGCGTAATTTGTCCCGTGGCTAAAAACTTTCCTCGCAGCCACCTGTTCCATTGTTCGATGGAGGAATAGAACAGAGAACTTTGATTTTTCCTACCCAAATTGTGTACAGAAGATCGATTTTTATTTCCAAAACTAAAAAAAAAAACTTCATTCTAATTTGATAAATGAATTTCTCGTTTCCTCCTCAAAAGATGATGAAAAATCCCGGTGGCATCCAATATTCAAACAAATGATTGTAAAATAAGTGAATTACTTCAGAAAAAGAATAAAATATGTATTGATAAATGTTACTGGTAAAAAGGTACATGAGGAAGACATTTTTGATGGATTATTTCATTTTATTTATGCCCTATACTTATATTAAGCTGATACATGTAATTTGAGAAAAAAATGGTGGAAGTAGAGAACAAGTAGGTAGAGTGAAAAAGTAGGTAAAAAAGTGTAATAGTTAAAATGGAATATTATATAGCTAAAAACTTCAGGAAGGAGAAAAGAATAGGTAACTAATATAATAATAGAAAAAATAAAATAAGAACTATGAGGAAATAGAACAGCTAAAAATGTTCCTCACAGCCATCTGCTCCTTTGAATGAAACTAGAATAGTTATTGTAGAATTAATGGAATAGGAACTGTAAAAAAAGAAGAATATCTATATTTATAACCGTTGTTGAACAACCAACCCAATTATTTATTTATTTTTTTTTTTGGGGGGGGGGTTACGACTACTAATGTTCGACTAATAACTCCATAGCCTTGTAATTTTGAATCTAATTCAGAAGACAAGGGAACCCCTGGAACAAGTATTGGGAGAAATTTGCCTTCGTGTAGAACTTTTTGATGGAATGGAGAGGAAGAGCACGAGAACCTCTCACGATTAGCTTGACAGCAAAGGAATCCTAACGCATGATCCGTCTACCACTGAGGATATCACTGTGGTCGGTGCAAGCCGAATGCGGAATTCGTATCGACCAGCCATCGCTGGGGTTTCGAACCCGATTCACCTCATTGGAAGGCGATTAGAAACTAAGAATTAAAAACTTTCTTCTTATCCACCTGTACTTTGGTTTGAAGTAGAAATAGAACAAACAGCTTAGATTTTTTTCCTTCCAAATTGTGCTACCGCAGATTTATTTTTTAACTAAAAAAACTGCATTCTAGTTTGATAAGTGAATTTCACGTTCCCTCCACACAAAAATATGAAATTCGCAATACAATACAATATCTAAACAAATGATGAATTAAAATGAATAAAAGATGTATTGATAAATGAAGCATAGTTAAAAAGATATACAGGCAGAACATTTTTAATGCCTATTCTATTTTATATTTCACCTGTCCTATACACGGATTTTGAGCTGATGCATGTAATAAAATAGTGAAAGCAGAAAATTGAAGAGATATAGTAGTTAAAACCTGTAAAAGTAGAGTAGGAATATTGTTCTGGAATAATCACTATTATACTACATGAATATAAAATACCTAAAAAATTTCTTCCCATTCTTCTGTTCCATTGTTCGATAAAAGAACAGAACATACAACTTTGATTTTTCCTTCTCGAATTGTGTTCGCAAGTTGGATTGAATTTTATTCTTCAACTGAAGAACTGTATTTTAATTTAATAAGGAAATTTCTCGTGCCCTACTCAAAGGAGGATGAAAATCAGATAGATGAATTACTTAAAAATCAGAATAAAGTATGTATTGTTAAAATACGCAGATAAAAAGATACAGAAGCAGAACATTCTAAATAGGCTATTTTGTTTTATTTATGCCTTGAACTGTTATATGTATTGTTTGTCCACTAAATGGCTGACTCAGTTTGAACGTAAATAAAAAAATACGGTTTGAGATAAAAATGCGCCGCTTGATGTATAGTTTTTAAAAAATATAGTTTTTGCTCCTACTAGCGCCACCTAACTGTGAAATTTAGAATTATTTTAACCCTATGTAATTTTCAGAATTTATTGCTTTTTTAATAACAATGCATCAGGTTCTACTAAATGACTGATCCATTTTGAACGTAAATGAAAAAGCATGGTTCGAGATAAAAATGCGCCGCTTGCTGTATAGTTATTAGAAAAGCAATAAAGTATTATTACTTATTTATTTATCCATTAGCTCCACCTAATGGTGAAATTTAGAATTATTTTTAATAACAATGCAGCAAGCGGCGCAGTTTTATCTCAAACTGTTTTTTTTTTTTTTTATTTATGTTTAAAATGGGTCAGTCATTTAGTGGACACCCCGTAGTTTGAAACAATATGGCATAAATAAGAGAAAGTGAAAATATTATAACCAAAAAAAAAATCTAAAAACTTTTGGAAAAGGAATAAGAATCTGACACTAGAATAATAATAGTAAAATAAATAGAATAGGAAATGAAAGAAAATACTCGTAGAACGGCTTAACACTTTCCTCACAGCTACCTGTATCTTTGATAAAATAAGAAAAAGAAGGCAAAATAATCATAATATATTGAATAGAATATTTCAGTGAGGTTTTTTTCAACGTCAGGCACTGGACTTTTGTTTTTCACCTCTTAAAATGTCGGAAGTGTTACTCTTTTAACGTTAGCCAGTGGCCACCTGTGAACCTGTCACAGACACCAGTTTATAGGGTGAGCCGCATTCACACAATAGAGAACAACACACAGTAAGATACACCCATGCCCTGAGGGGGAATCAAACCCGCAACCATAGACTTCACAGTCAGACACGCTGGCAGCTCAGCCATCTGGCCATCTTAGTGAGAAAATCGAACAATTAAAAACTTTCTTATCTGTTCTCTAGTTCGGAGTAGAACTGGAACAGATGAGTTTGATTTTTTTTCTTCTCCAAACTGTGGTCGGAACCAAAAACTGGTATTTAATTTCAGACTAAGAAAGTGAATTTTAATTATTCAAATAAATTTTTTGTCACCCTCTCAAAAGAGTGTAAAAATCATGTGTTACCATTCACAAACAAACTATTACAGAATTAGCTCATTACTTAAAAACAGTAACTAAGCGTTGCATTGATAAATGACGCAGACAGAAAAGTTTCGATTAGCTGTTTCATTCCTGACCAAAATACTGCTATTGAGCTGAGTACTTTTAATTTTGTCCAAAAGAAACTGAAAAAATATAATTTGATATTCGAAACCTGCTTACTGCATGAAGATAAGGGGGAGTTGGACAAAATAGTATAAGTGGATAAAAGCAAGACCCAGTATTTCTGCCTCAACTACTGCCGTTTTTTTTTTTTTTGTTTTTTTTTTTTAATATCAGGTGTCTGCTTAGAAGAAATTTGGATTCGTTAACGGACCGTTCACAAAATATCTTTTCATAAAAACGGACCCTTCACAAAATATTTTAACTTAAAAACGGACCCTTCACAAAATGATTTTTCTTTTAATTGGACCTTTCACAAATTTGCTTATCTTCATTATTATTTTGTTAATCGAATTAAGTTTTGTCTTCGGCAGACGATTCTTCCATTATTCGTCCGAAATTAATATTCTGCGTTCAGCAGTATAGGCTAAATACCAAATATTTGTATGTTGCATCTCTAATTTAGAAGGTGCAATTGTTGTTTATTTTTTAAAATTTAATTTTTTTAATTACAATTTTACAGTGTTGAGCATAATCTTGTATGTCTATACAGTTTAAAAACTCATTGAAAAAGTTTTTCTTTTGCAATAACGGACCCTATTTGCACAAATTCATAAAAGCGGACCCTGGTTGAAAGAATGTGAGTAATTTTTTCATAATTTCACGAAAAACGGACCTTTCACAAAATGTCTGGACAGACCCCTGAATATATATATATATATATATATATATATATATATATATATATATATATATATATATATATATATATATATATATATATATATATCAGAAATCGCATGAAATTGTTTTTAGACAAACAGTTTGCTGTTTGAAAATGAATACAAAACAAAGTAGTCTAATTATCTATCTGCGCTAGAGCTTTTAAAAATTCGATCACAAAAGCTATACTACTTAACCAACTTAATTGCGTTGTTTCTATTTGATTAAAAATTAATTTTTGGTAAACTCAGCATCTAATTACTCTAATTTTCAGCTATTTTTTAAATTTTTCAAAAAGGTTTTGCATCACGTTTAAATTATGATAAGTCTTATTTAGTTATAAGTAATTCTGTTGAATAAAACTGGGTAGCTATATTCCAAGTAACAGTTTGTAAGATATTGGATAAAAAGTTTCAACCGTAAACGATAGACACATAAAGCCTATAGCATTGCAGATAAAAAACATTTTTAATGTTTAATTTATGCTTTAAAATATTATCCATTAACTTAATTTACAACAAATTCAAAATATATTCTATTCCACAATTTCGAAATTCCTATAAGTTTCTCAATGTCTAGAGGGCTGTATTATCAATTTCTTGTTGTAAATAAATATTTTAGTGGGAAAAAAATATTTTTTACTTTGGTTCTACAGGTATCCGATTTCATCGGAATAGGTTAAACCCAGTTCTAATCGGTCCTTAGCATACTTTTGAAAAATAATTACTTTACTCTCCAAATATTTTTTAAAACATTAAATAATTTTTATTTTTGGAGCTAAAGAGCTATTTTATCTCACATATTTAAATGTAAGCAAACTTTTTTCGGAGTTTCGTTGGAAAGAATTTTAAGATATTGATTTAGTCCCTGATCTCACCTAAAATAAAGAGATAAGAACAACCTGTATTACATACCGTAGCCAAATTTCGAATATGATAGGTAACATCCAAACAATTTTTTTTTCAAATAGCAGAATAACTTCAAATCAAGAAAAAAAAATTTTATTGATAAATGACGGAGATAAAAATGAACAAAAGCAGAGCTTATTGTAGTTTTGATTTTAGTAAAATAACAGCGAATGCATTTGGACGAAAAATCAGGTCATGTTAAAAATTGAAAAGTTGTATGAATACGAATAAAAAGTTTTTGACGGAAATCGAACTCGATGGGGTCAGGCTTTAAAAATCGAGTTTTGGAAAAAAACTTTTGCATTCTATTAACAATGCAACTATGCATTTACTTGTTTTAAAATATGTTTGATCCTTTTTTTTAAGTAAAATAGCATAACGTAAAAGAACAAAAATTGAGCATATAGAAAAATAAACTATATTATTAAACACTACATAACATGTAATTTAATTATCGAATATGTAAGTATTACAATACATACTTACACAAATTACACAGGCCTGCGATGAAAAAATACAAGGGGTCTGATAGCTGAACTTAATGTATTTTTTGGTGCTGAAATGGAAAATAATAATGAAAAATGTCCATCACGTCACGTTTTTTATAAAAATTCAATTTTACTGGAATTTTTATGAACATTTACCAAAAAAAAGTTTTCATTTTTGAATTTCTTCCCTTTTTGATGGACCAGCATTCTACTTTGGTCAAATCTACGAAAGTACCCCTCTATCACTACTTCCTGTCACCAGCCCTCTCTCTGTAATAATCTCTCTCTACCAATAGCGTCGCGAGAATCCTTATGTAGGTCCGCTGACCTCTCAGAAACACTAGCAAGCGTTATAGGGAGTCATTTTAAAGTTTGCTTTTTTCTGTGTGTTTCGTGAAACATGGCTTTGAGTTCAAGACATTGTGAAAATTTCCCAGATGACTTTTGTTATACATGCGGCAAATATAGTTAAAAATCGCATGAGGAGCTTTACAGACTATGTAAGACAACTTTATCTCGCATATTTTGACATGAAACTCGGAGATCACGACAAATCTTGGGTACCTCATGAAGTTTGTGTGCAGTGTCTCAATCATCTACGCTTATGGCATCAAGGAAAGAAGACAGCCTAACGATTTGGAATTCCTATGACGGGGAGAGAGCCCCAAAACCACTTTGATGATAGTTATTTTTGTTCCTGCCATGTTCGTGGGTATAACCGAAAAAATCAAAGACTAATATCTAAACCTGACTCTCGTCCTGAACAAAATAAAATATATCGACCACAGTTGGACCATTTGCGGCGATTTGAAAGTTATCTCCATGCTTTTTGGTTAACAAGGGGGATTTATAAAATACCCATGTTTCATTTGTGAGTGGGACAGCCGTGACAAGACTCAACATTGGGTCATAAAAGAATGGCCAAAAAGACAAAATGTTGACCCAGGCACCAAGAACGTTATTCGAAACAGCTTAGTTGATCCGAAAAAAGTATTGTTACTTCCGCTACTTATAAACATTATTCCGCTTGTTCCGAAAGATGGCAATTGTTTCAAATACCTGTGCAAAAAGTTTCCAGGTTTATCCCAAGCTAAGTTGAAAGAAGGAATATTTGTTGGTCCAGATATCCGCAAACTCATGAAGGTAAAGAATTTGAGACTAACATTACAGAAACGGAAAAAGAAGCTTGGGCTGCTTTCAAAGATGTCGTCAATAAATTTCTGGGTAATTACAAGGATCCTGATTATAAGGAAATTGTAATGAAAATGCTGGACAAATTTAAAACGTTAGGTTGCTCCATGAGTGTAAAAATGCATTTCCTTCACTCACATGTGGACTTTTTCCCTGAAAATTTAGGAGCAGTAAGCGAAGAACAAGGGGAAAGGTTCCATCAAGATATCAGAGATATTTAGGGTAAATGTCAAGGAAGATGGGACAAAAACATGTTCACTGACTACTGTTGGATGATAACTCGAGATAAACCTGAGATTAAGCATGAAAGAAGATCATCAAAAATAAGTTTCAGAGAAAAACGAGTATATACTTAAATAGAAACTTTTCTCTTTTGTTTTTTTGCTTGTTTTGTTTGTTTTGTTTTCTGTTTCTAACTTTCTCATACACATATACAATATTTGTTATTCTTGGTTAATCGTCAATTTTACGTAAGTTATCTCAATAAAAACAAATTAAAATGGTATGTTGGTGATTTTCTTCTAGAGACTGATGTAAAAAGTTTGAACACAAGGAACTTATTGTTTTTCTCTTGACCAGAGGTGACTTCTGTCTGGTAACAGTATTTTTTATTCATTTTAACCTATAAAAATCAGTTGATAGCTCGAAAATCAATTTTCTTTCACAAGATTAGATTTTACATAGATTAAAATGAATGAAGAGAACAGTTAACGGATAGTGCATGCAAAATTATTTGAGAGAATTCCTTTCCAAATAGGATTTTAGTAAAAACATTAATATCGATTTTATAAAAAATCCTGATGTGATTGGGGAAAATGAAGGTCATTTTCAAAATCAGCACATCAAATAACATATAAATCAACAATAACTTCTCTTGTATTTTTCAAAAAGTTCAATTTCGCAGGCTTGTGTTATTAGTCTTGTTAAAAGCAGGGCGCGTAGTGGTTTTAAAAATTGCTTAAAGTTGCTTATTTTTGATTTACGTTTTTCAAAAGCCCTTAAAGGTGCTTTTTTCATTCAGAGTTTGTAAAGAGTGCTTAATTTTCTATCCTTTAAAAAGAGATTTTTTCTTTACCGTGTCGATTGTCGTTCTAAATTGCAAAAAAATTGCATGATTTTCACAATTTTCTCTGCAATATTTATCTGAAACTAGTTACTTTATCATGATTACAAAGTTTTTTAAAATGTCTTTGAATTTTATTGATTTTATGTTTATGAATTAATAACTTTAACAGATAAAAAAAATTTTATAACTGCACAGATCCTAATTATGATTTTTTTTTTTTTAGAAAGTGATTAAAAATATTTTTGAGTGCGTAAAAAGTACTTAAAAAGTGCTTACTTTTTGTTAGAAAATCTGGCTACGCACCCTGAAAAAACTTTGAAAATAATTTGATTCTTATATTCATCTACAAAAATTTCTTAATTTAAAATCCGCCATTATTTGAAAGTAATGATAAATACACTGAAAAAAAATATGGTCAAAACTACCAGAATATGGGAAAATTTATTGTGTTTCTAGCTCTATAGGAACACCAAAAAGATCGGTAATTTTTACCGAAGCACTCTGATAATGATTTTGGTAAAATTAATAAAATATGGCTTCATGTGTAATTAAATTTGAAAAATGCGGTAAAATTGGGTAGTTTTATCATAATACTTTAGAGTAGGGGAGAGTGGGGTCAATTGTAACAGGGTACGATTGTAACAGAGCAAAAATTTCGAGTGTCGGATTCTAGATTTGGTTCCTAGGTGGCGCACAAGGTGTATTTTAATAAATCTACATGTACACCCCTGATGGCAACCATTTTTATGTACTTTTGAAAGAGTAACATCACAAAAGATATTTTCACGCCACGCAAGTACTTTTTTTGGTATTAGAATATTATATTGTAACAAAGTAGTTTTGTTTAAACAAATAAAAATTAGTAACCGAATATGTAAGTGGACACCTTAATTAACATTTCAATAAAAAAAAGATTAGTTTTGCTAATTAACTAGCATTGTTTTTAACAAATGAAGCTGAAATGGCGTCTTGAAAACAATTGTAACAATAAGTAAAGGGACGATTGTAACAGCTGAAAATAAATAATCTTATGTTAACAAACCATTACTTTATTCTTTAAGAACCGCCAATAGTTTCCTATATCATTTATATTATGTTGCATGTGCATTATTTTATTTGTCACTTTTCACAGCATAAATTAAAATTTTTAACCCCTTAAAGTTAAAAGTTTAACCCTTTAGGTCTCTGCTCATTATTATTTTTATTCCTAAAATATCACTACTATTTTGATCAATAAAAAAATATATCACAACTATGATACTATGTATAATTAACTATGTTTTAGTTGAATTTATGAACTGTTACAATTGACCCCGTAAGTGGGGACAATTGTAACAAGTGCACGACTGTCAAAAATTGTTAATAACTAATATAATAACATTTAAAATCAGGTATTTGTTTTTTTTTCTAGTAGAGGATAGTCTACTTTACTCGTCTGTCAATTAATACTAATAATATATTGGATATTTTGTTAGTTAAAAAAAGTTAAGTAAAAAATGTTAAAATTGACCCCACTCTCCCCTATAGAAATAACCATTTATTCGGTTAAATTTACTTTTCAGTTTTGTATTTTTTGCTAAATGTGTGGTTATAGGAGTTATAATTTTGAAAACCAAAATTTCTGGTAAATAGTTACCATATGAACCATAAAATTAGCGAATAAATGGTTTAAATACCGTTTATTTTGGGTTTTAATACTAGGATTATGGTTTCATAGCCAGAAATGTCATTACCATGCAGTACCATAATTTTACCGAAATTTTTTTCTCGTTAGCCATTATGTCCTTGAATATTCCATAATGGTGTAAGAAATTAAGAGAATTTACAGACTAGGTCGATTATCTCTAGAACTACTAGATCGATTTTAATGAAATTTGATATGTGCATGCATTGATACCATACAAAACAAATTACCATTCAACAATTGTAATACACACGCACGATCATACCTAACACTCGTTGGAGTCGGAAGGTATGAAGCAGTGGTTGCAGAACAAACAAAAAAATGGGTTAATAGGGGGTATGGACCCCTCTTACAGGCCTTGCAGCGTGATTTCATACTTGAAATAAGGCATTTTATCATTTCCTGTGGCAAGTGGCCTGAATTGTCTTGTGTCAATTTCATACCTTCCAACGAGTATTACTCACGATCGTGCGTGTGTATTTCAATTGTTGAATGGTTATTTGTTTTGTATTGTATCAATGTATATACACATCAAATTTCATTAAAATCGGTCTAGTAGTTCTAGAGATAATCGACCAAGTCTGCAAATTCTCTTAATTATTTACACCATTGTATTTTAATGTTAACCTGAAACCTAGTACCATGATGATTTGAGCACTATTACTAATATAAGCCTAATTATCAGACAGGATCGAAGATTAATACAGAAATAGCTATGCTTTTACTCGCGAAGTAAAAACAGTTATTTGAATAAACGAAATCTGATAGCTGAATTGAAATCTAAAGTTTAAAATATAAGATATTAAAAAACTATGAGATCTTATTAATGTGGCAATTGGTCTGAATGGTCTTGTGTCAATTTCATACATTCCAACGAGTATTACTCACGATTGTGCGTGCGTATTTCAATTGTTGAATGGTTATTTGTTTTGTATTGTATCAATGTATATACATATCAAATTTCATTAAAATCGGTCTAGTAGTTCTAGAGATAATCGACCAAGTCTGCAAATTCTCTTAATTACTTACACCATTGTATTTTAGTGTTAACCTGAACCCACCAGATCATGATTGGTATGCCGCCCAAATGCCCCGGATCATCCCTGCAGTGCACTTGTCCTAGATTTGCTCAAACAGCTTTATCAAGACTTAGGTCCGGCCATATAAAGTGTTTGAATTTCAGAGCGAAAGAAAAGACTTATGTCTATTGTCATTGCTCGGCCATCGCTTCTCCATCTCATCTTTTGGATTGCATTGGTGCCTCTGTAAGGCAACTGATGAGTGATGGAGAGACTGTCTATAACTTGCTGGTGCGACATGATCTTCTGGACTTGGTCTAGGGCTCTTAGACCAAGGGGATAAGCAACAACAACAACATATTAACCTGAAACCTATTACCATGATGATTTGATCACTATTACTAATATAAAGACTAATTATCAGACAGGATAGAAGATTAATACAGAAATAGCTATGTTTTTACTCGCGAAATAAAAACAGTTATTTAAATAAACGAAATCTGATAGCTGAATTGAAATCTAAAGTTTAAAATATAAGATATAAGAAACTATAAGATCTTACTAATCTTTTTAATATTTGCTTGGAAAAAATAATTAAATGATTCATTAAACTTCTCGAATTGATCATTTATGTTTTAATTAAATTACTTTATATATTATTTACGTTTTTCTATCTATTTATGAAATACTTTAAAACAAGATTTAAAATATTAATATATGATATTTAATTTGATTTTTAGAATAAAAATAAATGTATTCCAAAAATCCGAAAATATTCACAGTAATTTCTTATGTAAATATTTAAAAATGCCGATACGTATTCTTTTTAATGCAAAAATTATTTCCTTCAAATAAATTATCAAAGTTAAAAAATATACAAGTGTATTCGTTAAAATGAACAAATTAATCCAACAAATAAATCATTGATGTTTAAAAATAGTCATAGATATTCTTTGAATTTAATAATAACTTGTTTCATTAAAATGTGTTTCAGAGAAAATAAAATTCAAGAAATTTCCTCATCTTGTTCATTTATAAGCCGTCTTATCACTGAACTTCTTTCTCTTTCAGAAGAAATCTTATGTTCCTTATCTACGGATTTTTATTCTTTTCTCCATTTCTAAGAAAAATACATTTCGATTCACTTCTTAAAACTAATTAAAACTTGAAAAAGAAAATTACAATTTTCTGCGCAAATATTTGAAGAAAAAGTAATTTTTTTTCCTGTTTTAAAAATAACTTGAAGTAATGCGTAAAGAATAAGCGTATTGCATTTCTTTGCGGAAAATGAACAATTAATTCCAGCACGTTAAAACTAGAACAAAAAAAAAGAGTTTCTAAAAAAACAACTTTGCTTTTTTTAATCCGGACTGAAATCCAAAAGCAGAAATTATTTCAAATATATACTTTTTAATCACAACCGTGGCTTTTAACATAAAAAACAACAATATTAAAATTGAAAAAAAATGTCTTAAAAGTCGGGTACAGACTCGCGTTATTAACGGTTACGGCCGTATTTATAAAAATGTTAAAGAATGACATAGCTGTTGAAGCTTAAAACCACGCATTAAAATGCAAGCATTTCGCTTTTAAAAAATGGCAGCAATGAACAGAGGAGTAAAAAAAATTCTACGTTAACGTTCACAGCGCCCTCTTCCGCCTCATTACGCAATCCTTTGCGTTGCTCAAGATAGAAATAACTGCGCTTCTTGTCGTAAAAGAAGGCGAACTAATGAGGATTTTTTCCCCGCTTACACTTTCCTATATCGTTTGGCGCTACAAAAGTGTGGGCTTGTTTTCTTGGTTTTGCTTTCGTCCCGTTTGGAATTTTTGAACACTCTTTTTTTTTTTTTTAATAAATATTTTGTTCCTTGAAGAACGTGGTATCATTGAGAGAAGGGTCTCACGTCCCCTTTACATCAGGAAAGCTTCTTTGCGGGGGTGGAAGAGGGAGAATGGATCATCGTTAGGCAGGAGTAGAGGCTTAATCATTCCATGGAACATTTTTTTTTTCCTCCTACCTTTTTTGTTCTTTTTAAGTCTAAGACTTTTTAGGCTTTGAACTAAAATATGTCACAGCTGCTATTGGTGAATTTTGTTCCAGAGAAGGGAAATTTTTAAATAAACAAGACCGGAAATCTTTTTGGCAATTATTCCACTTTTTTACGATACTTTTATCTTTCCGTGCCTGCTTCTTCGAGTTTTTTTTAGAGCATGTTAAAATTGAATTAAGAAATTGGATTTTAATTATGAACTAAGATAAATCCTAGATGTATAGTGCGCCAAAAAAGCGGATCACCCTGAATAACTTTTAATCTAATGATCGGATCTTTGCGTTCAAGGACTCAAACTTAATGGTTCGAGGGAGTGACCTCAAATATGCTAATCAATTAGTGCAGACGATGTTTTAAGTTACGAAATCAGACACAAAATAAAAAATATAGGGGGTAGGGAATATTACATATAGGGGGTAGTCGCAATCTGGGAAATATGGTCCCCAAAGTTTGGTCAGGAGAGCGATCCAAAGTATGGACTTCATGGTATTAATTTTACTTTATGCGTATTTCCTCAGATCTCGAAAACTTTTTAAGCGAATTGAAAAAGTTTTGCACACGACTATAAAATTCGTTTATCCAAAGATAATTCTACGCAAAACATAAATTTTAGTAAATATTTATTATTTTATTTAAAAATAGTCGAAAAAATTTCGAATTGAAAGGAATAAAATTTTTGTATCATCTTAAAGAATGCAATTTTGCATTGAAAAATACAAAATTTCAGCGAAATCGGTCGAATATTACCTGAGAAATCAAATTTTAAGTATCTGACGTTTTTGAAATTCAATTTTTAAGGAACTATCGATAGATTTCGCTCAAATTTACTATTTTGCTATGTAAAATTACATGCTTTAAAATTATGCAAAAAATTTTATAGCTTAAAACTCAAACTTTTTTCTACCATTCTTAAGTAAAACAATAAAAAATAATAAATATTTGCAAAAATTTACTTTTTGCTTGAAATTATCGTTGGATAAACCGAATTTTATAATTGTGTGCAAAAATTTTTCAATTCGCTAAAAAAGTTCCCGAGTTCGCAAAGTACTCAAAAAGTAAAATTAACATTATGGAGTTCAAACTTTCGATCTCTCTCCTGTCCAAACCGTGGGGACCATATTTCCCAGATTAGGCTATCCCCTATATTTTGGAGTCAAAAATCCGAATCTGTTGAAAAAATGCTATTTAGCATATTTGAGGTCGCCCCCTCAAGCCATTAAGATTAATTCCTAGAAAGCTAAAATCCGATCATTAGATCAAAAGTTATTCAGAGTGGTCCCTTTTTTTGGCGCACTGTACATCAAGTAAAAATATCCAATTTTGTTTCAGGGAAGGGAAATTTTTTTTAAAAACTAGACAGGAAATCTTTTTGGTAATTATTCCATTTTTTATGATACTTTATATTTTCGTTTCTGCTTCTTCGCGTTTTTTATAGAATTTTGAAGTTAAGTTACGAAACAGGATATTAATCATGAACTAGAATAAATTCTGAAGGTACATCAAATGAAATTATCCAAGCTCAAAAGATAGATTTTTTTAGTGGGAAACCCTGTTTAATGGTAAGAAGTGTATGTTGTCATTTTGGAATAAGTTTCGGCTATATATAGACAAAAAGGGCATGCGTCACCTTATTAAACAAATTAATAATAATTACAAAATTTAAAAAATAAAGTACTATAAAAGTGTATTTTTGTTTAGATGGTTAAGAGCTCAGACCATATATATTATAAATATAACGACATTTCGTTAATGAAATTTAAATTAATTTTATTCATTTTAAATTACCCGAAATGTTAGGAATTATCTAAAGTTAATAAGCGCTCGTCTCTGATGGAATCTCAATAATGTAGTCTTAATTATGCTAACGACTGGAAATCAATAGACTTCTCCTGGAAATCATCTAAAACATTTTGTGAATGTTAATTAATCACTATGTAAATTAAAGAAGACGAAGAGCAAATGATTGTGAAAAGCAAATACAATGATCAGACAAAATTAAAATTTAAAAACATGATAGTTAAATTATAGGTGATTAATTTCCAATCAAAAAACGTGCTTGAACATGTGCTTATTTTGTAAGGAGAATGTAACTTTTGCCTTAATGTTTGAAGAAATTCATACAGCATGCGGAGAAAAAATTTCCATTTCTGTTATTAAAAAAAATATAAAAAAACACGAATTTTGAAAAATAAAATTAAAACATACGGAAATTTAAATATTCATTTAGTAATTTTTCCGTTCATATGGTTTTCAAAATTATAGTTCTTATTACCACACATTTAATATCAAATACAAAACTGAAAATTAAATTTATCCGAATAAATGGTTTTTATGCCATGTTCTAATGTGCCATGATAGAATTATCAAATTTTACCACATTTACCAAATTTTATCCGTATCTTAAAACCATATTTTATTATTAAATTTACCAAAATCATTTCCAAAGCAAATCTTTGAAAGTTACCGAGCTTTTCGGTATTCCCATACACTGTAAATTTTACCATGCTCTAGTAGTTTTGACCATACTTTTTTCTCAGTGCATCATTCAACTACGCATGTAACATTCATCGAACAAATTCTATTGGTGCTACGTATGCTTATGCCGAAATATAAAGATTTTTATTTTCAATTACATAAGCATTATGTCTAATTGAGCCTTCAAATGATAACTTCAGTAGATAGCTCCCACTCTAATTGAGCCTTCAAATGATAGCTCCCCTTCATGTGAGGATTGTTATTTGAATGGACACTTTCTTCTTTTTAGCATCAAATTGAATGATGTCGAAACTGGATATACTACTACGTTCAGTGGACCTTATTTATAGTAGCCAGCATTTCCAGATTACTCCAGTTGTAAGACACTTCCTGGCAACTTATTAAATTATTAGTATGTGTTCAAGTATATACTCTTATAAATACAGACTCTCTCTTTTGACGATTCAACAATCCTTCAAAAGTATTTCGTTAGTTTTGAGAAGCCTTTTGTCACGAAATTACGTGATTTGTGATGAAATGCGAACTCTAAAATATATGTTTTTGAAGTATATACTCTCATAAATAAAGGATCTCTCTTTTGACGATTCAACAATCCTTCAAAAGTATTTCGTCAGTTTTCAGAAGCATTTCGTCACGAAATTACGTGATTTGTAATGAAATGCGAACTCTCAAATATATGAGGGAAATGTTTCCTTAACTCGAAACCTCCTTGTAGTGCATCGGGGATATTGTTAACTGGAATGACGAAACTAGAATAAAGACTAGACAATCGAAAATAAAGTGGCGAAGTAAGCTGACCAGCATGCATGGTGGTCAAAGCGTTGGTATCGTGCTAGGAAAATCCGGAGCTCGAAACCCGCTTCGGCCGTGAATGTAATTCACTGTTTTTTTTATACTGCCTATATGTACCCACGTTAAAATAATTGGTAGAAAGTTAGATACATTGGGCACTACGAGGTTTGTTTGTTTTTCAAAAGCAATAGAATGACAAAATTTTTCTCTAGTTTTGACGAAATTCGTTTTATTGACGAAGGGACGTTAGTTATTTCCCCACGAAATTTTTTCTCGGGGAATACGAGGGTTGCTATTTATATTTCTGGCCTTGGCAACAGTAAGTGTTGCTAGGCGACCACAGACGATTTTAATCGAAAGTTTGATATTTTTAAACATAAATTCAACAGACGATTTACCATTATAGCTTCATTTGTGTTGTTGACAGTAAATTGAAAAGTTCTTCTCTTTCAAGAAATGGAATTGAATCGTGAACATTTTCGTGCCATTATTTTTCATAACTTTCGACGTGGATTGTCAAGACAGGAGTGCTTCGATGAACTTAATTCTTTATTCAGCGATAAAGCGCCATGCTACAGCACTGTAAAAAATTGGTATAACGAATTTAATCGTGGTCGATGTTCGATCCAGGACGAATCCCGTGCAGGTCGTCCAAAATCCGTTGTTGTGCCAGAAAAGATCTATGCTGTGTGTGAACTGATAAAGCAAGATCGTCATGTGACATACCGTGAGATAGAGGCGTCTTTGGACATTAGTATGATTAGCATCAATAAAATATTGCATGAACATTTGAGCGTAAAAAAAACTTGTTCGCGTTGGATCCCGCATAATCTGACAAACACTCAAAAAAAGGCTCGTGTCGATTGGTGCAAGGAAATATTGGAAAAATGCGTTCAAGGTACATCAAAGGCTGTGTATAACATCTACACAGGTGACGAATCATGGATCTATGCATATGAGCCGGAAACAAAACAGCAATCAACTGTATGGGTCTTCCAAGACGAGGCCAAACCAACAAAAGTTGTTCGAGGAAGAAGCACATCGAAACAAATGATTGCCTGTTTCTTCGGCATTAACGGTCATGTGGCAACAGTGGCGTTAGAGCAACGCAGGACGGTCAATTCTGAATGGTACACGACCATTTGTTTGCCAGAAGTCATCGGAGAAATTCGAAAAAAGCAGAAGAACAGGCGAATCATTCTTCATCATGACAATGCGAGCTCTCACACATCGACTCTAACAAAGGCATTTATGACGGAGCGAAAGATCGAACTGATGGGTCATCCGCCGTACAGCCCTGATTTGGCACCCAATGGCTTCTTCTTATTCCCACACATCAAAAATAAATTACGTGGACAATGATTTTCGACCCCCAAAGTAGCGGTTGATGCATTCAAAACGCATGTTTTGGAGTTACCTCAATCGGACTGGAAAAAGTGCTTTGAAAATTGGTTCAAACGCATGCAAAAGTGTATTGATCATCATGGAGAATATTTTGAAAAACAATAAAACCAATTTCAATCCTACATATTTGTTTTTTCATTATTAGGCCAGAAATATAAATAGCAACCCTCGTATAGCAGGGAACGGTTTCGTCAAAAACGAAGAAAGTTTTGTGATATTTGAGAAACCAATGTTTACAGTGCTTAAGGTAAACACACTCATGGTTCTGAACTGACTTAGATCAGACGAATAAGCATCATCTTTAAATTGACGAGCAAGACCAATGGCCAATTGGCAATGATTATGGCCAATTGACCCAAACTAGTAGTAGGATAAAAAAATAGCTGCCCAGTCTTTTTTTTATTCCCTTTTACTTCAGCATGTAGAACTATATAAAAACATTTTATTGAACATTTCTCCACCAAACAACATCCAATGATATTGAGTGTATTTAGTTCTAGTTTTAACATATTTCCACTAGGCTATGAAATGTTATCTATCCGCTATATTTTTTTCATAGCATGTAAAACTAAATATCTATTATCTGTCGCATTACAAAACATTCAACAGACTTCACCAAATTCATTGATGCCACTTCAATAACAAAAACTAATTTGTTCATTAATTGGAAAAATACATTATCATTAAGTATTACGTCCTACGATACATTCAACAGCCATTCCATTACGAATTCTCAATAAACAAAAAACTACTTGTTTTTATTCGTGAAATAAATTACATTTTTCGTTCGATTTCACAAAACCTAAGTATATCAATTTGATTTTACAAGGACCTCAAATATCCTTCATATTTTTTTTGGTGGCGTGTACGACTGAATTTTCGTTATTCATTGCATGTCGTCTTACAAGACATTCAACAGACTTTGCCACTAAGCAGATTCCATTGATGCTAAGTACGCCCTCTCAAAAACAAAAAAGAGCAAATCCTCTTATAAGAGACATCAGTGTTTTCTGGAAGGTAAGGTACTCACCTCCCATGCACACAATGAGAAGAAGGCCTATCACCAGGTGTATCCAAGAAGACGTTGCCATGGTTACTCCTCCTCCTCTTCTATGCGGAATGTAAGTAACGCTTCCCCATTGATCTCCTGCGAACAAAAGGTTTAATTAGTCCCTCGCAATGAAGAAAGACTTCAAATTATGAGCAGAGCATGGTTGCAGTGAAGGAAATAATTTATTGGAGATTTTGGAGATGTGAAAAGGAGTCGATCCGATGCACTTAGCGTTAAGACTTTGCATAAAGAGAACCAGTTTTGGGAATAATGCAACTCATTGAACTACTTGATTACTTTCCAGTTCTTTTTTTTTTCTGATGAAAATCCTCTCGGTTGGAAATCCTATAAATATCATTGCAATTATGAATAACAATGTGCCGAAACATAAGCTTGAAAAATTTTAATTTTTACGAAATGCATTGGAATACCTGCTTAATTAAAATATACTTTTTTTTTCTATCTAAGCTGAGAATACAAATGTAAATATTATTATTGTATGCAAAAAGCAATAAATAAGATTAAATATCCGTTCAAAACAGAAATGCATATTTAAAACATATAGCGCAATAAAAGACTAAAAATATTTATTTTGAAAATAAAGAAATTTTAAGTATTTTTTAGAACTTTTCTTCCTTTTTTTAAAAGGATTTTATGCGCAGATGGAATTTTTTAGCAATAAAAAAGCATGTACTCAAAAATATTTACACATTTTAAAAAAAACATAATTTTTCTCTGCTCTTTTTCGAGTTTTTATTTTTTGGAAAATATAATTTTTTAGAAATGTGTAATCTTATGTTTAAAAAAAACGAAATAGCGAATATAAACCGAACAATTTTAATAAGTTACTCTAAAATTATTAATATTATAATCAATATGCAATATGTGGTGCATAAAAATATATGCATCCAGAGAAAATAATAAGTTTTCGTCTCGATTTGAATTCTGCTCGCAATACGAACAAATAATGAAATTAATAATGCATGATATAGTAGAATTGTAAAATACCATCTTTCAAAAATAAAAACTCTAAGTTAGTGAAATATGCGAAAAGTTAATCATTATTTATTTTGAGTTGCTTTAAAAATATAATTATCTCTTAATATCGAAATAAATACAACTATTCATTTAAAAATTCAGCAATTGATCTACACACTACAAAAACCATTTTACAAAACCAATGCACGTCCATTCAAAAAGCAAGTAGTTGAAAAAATAAATAGAAATGTTTGTTGTTATGTTTCAAAACGGTTCAGAATTTCAGAAAACCCTGAAACCTTCAGAAAACCCGAATGTAGATTTTTCTTTTATTAACATATACAAAATATTTCGACTCTTCGTTTATGCTTCTGGGATAACAAAAAAAAAGCTTCTGATATATCTAAAAAAACTTTAATTTATAATCAAAATATTATGTTTTCAATGTAACAAAGCAGAAACATATTTGAAAACGTGCATACAGTTTAAAAGATTAAAAATATTTTTGAAACTTAAAGAAGAAGTTTCTTGTTGTTTGCGGATTTCAGATACGAAATTTTTCTTTTACAAACGTTATAACATATTTCTTTAAACCTACTCAAGATAGTTATTAAAATATTTTAACACATTTTCATGATTTTGATTCTCAGATTCATTTAATTTTTTACCGAAAAGTTAAATATCGCGATTTGAATCATTAAATCAAGTTTTATTTGATTGCAAAATTGCATTTATCATATTTAATCCCTTTTAACTAATTGAGGAATTTAAAATGTAGCTAGTAGCTTTCGTCTGTAATTTGTAACTTACGTCAGACAGGATAGAATTTTTGGTATTGGGGCTAGTGTACTCAAGTTAATTTTAAAAAAATCGATATCTTAGCAATACGATAGAAAAATAATATCGATTTCAATGCTTTCTCATGATGTGATATAATACCGAAAGAAATATAATTGCAAAAATTCATGAATATACAGAAAGATAAGTTCATGAGTTTCAAATTAAATTACAAATGAATTTGACGATTGTGTAATTGTAAAATTGTAATTGCAATGAATTTGTATTCATGAATTCACAAAGACGGCAGGAGGCTGAAAATAAATGTGACTATATGAAGGCGGCAGCGTAGTATATACTTTTAATGATGGTACAAAAACTTTTGAACTATAATGCAACAAAAGCGCTAACTACATAACGAAAAATAAGCATTCTCAGTATTATTCGGATTTTCCAATTTTCTTTCCAATTATTTAAGTCAATACAAGTCACTAATCAGGAATATACTGTATTTTGAAAAAGTAAATTTTTAAAAATGCAAAATAACAAACGATTGGGTGTTCGCATTTAAAAAGTTGCACAAAAATTATAAATATTTTTAAAATTTTGATGAAGTGAAAATGAATAGATGTTATTGATGATTTTTGCGTAAAGATGTAGAAATAGAAATGATATTACATTTTTCCATAAACTTAAAAAAAAGATTGAACAAAATTTAAGAAAGAAACTACCTATAATTCTACATAAATATAAGAGGTTACTATTATGTTAATTCATTTAACTAATTCCACAACCACCTCGTTCGTAATTAGTCCTTCATCGTTATTATGTTTAGTTAGATGTTAACAGACATTTGTTAAGTAAATAACGACAGTAACCATGTTTACATCCATCTTGTAAGCATGAAGAAACTTGCGCTATTAGATGTATTCGAGAGTTGAAACTATTGTTATAACTCTTGAATATGTAAACCCACAGGATATAGTGAATTCGAATTATTATACGTAATAAAGTATTTAAAGCTAAAGCTTCCGTAAAAATTATGTTATTTTGTAAAAGAGATTTTTTTATTTATTTCTTTTTTAAAAGTAACAATGTGAATGCCAGATTATTAAACTAATATGAGCGAAAATTTCTTTAACAAAACGATTATGTAAATGTGAGAATAGTTTAGCTTTATAATTTTTTGCATTAAATTTTAAATAAATCTTTCATATAATTTCCCTTTTTCTCACTTAAATCAAAATTTTTAAAAATTTCGTACAAACAAATTTTGTTTAAAAAAAGATTTTATAAATATTTGTGCAATTTGTTGGTTAATTTCAATAAGATTTTCAAAGAAATGAGAATTATAAGTTTCCATGCATGATAGACCAAAGTTTTGAGACCATATGCCGTGTGTTTTTCTGTTCTTTGTCCGAAAGCAAATTTTCTTAAAGATGTAAATTACTAATCAGTAACTTTATCCTACATTCGGAGCAACTAATAACAATTTTGAAATTCTTTAATTTAACACCAAACGAGAATTTTAAAAATTTAAATCAAAAGTTTTGTGACAATTTAGATTTTATGAACTTTTATTGAAACTAGCTATTTGAAGTTAAGAAAAGAAACCAATAGAAATCAATACTTTGTTGCATGTCCTTTTGTTTTTGATGACTGTGGGGCATCGTTTGGGGATGATATGGTGGACTTTAAAGATTTTCACCTATTCCGACTGAAGATTCTTTCTTTAAAGAATGCTTCCGAGTGTCGACTTTTCCGATGAATTTCCAAAAGTGTTCCATTGGAAACTAACTATTGGATCAGGTAAACTAACTTGTCACAATTTTGGAGGTGTGTTTACCAATTTCCTAATAGTCCAATCAAAAAATTTTGATGGTTTATGTTGGTTTCAGTGCGATTCCTGATGGTCCAACATCATTTGATGATCACCATCATCCAACATTTCCATTATGCTTTCATGATGTTTGATATGCCAACAAACTTCCATCATTCCATGTTCCATCATTCCATCCCAATCAAATACTATGCTGTTTTAATACTATGATGGTTTACCATCATTAGAAGATTCTCATGAACCTACAGTCCATGATGGTTCCAATTGTACATTTCATTAACGGTGCAATGAAAATTCTTGTTAGTTATCAGAAATATAGCATAAAAAAAATTATGTTGGACCATTATAAATCAGTCCGAATTTTAACATCGGGATGATGGTTGTTCTTGATCGTTCCAACATTTGATTTCTAGTATACTATGGAAATTCAGGCATGTATTGTTGTCCATAATGGTACAACAATACACTTCCATGATGGTTTAAGGAAAAGTCTTGTTGGTTTAGCAGGAATATACCATAAAAACCATTTGTTTTTTGTTTTTTTTTTTACTTTTCTTTTATAAACTATGATGGAAATTTCTTATGGTTCAACATGAAAAAAAAAACATCAAAGCAAATTGATATTTTTATGTTGAACCACCATAAATCAGTCTGAATTCCAACATTGGAGTCATGGTAACTTATGCTGGTTACCATCAAAAAATATAATGGTTCATGATGGAGTTATTGATCATAACCATCAAGATCTTCAATGGAAAACCATCAAATATATTTTGACTTGGGTAAGATCATTATCCTGTGATACATCTACCCATAATTCATCTTTTCACGAGCATAAGGTAGCATGGGAATTTTTATTTGTAAACATAATACATATTCCCATCGATGTGAACAAAGGGGGAGAAGCCATTAGGATCCACACCATAACTGTTCGGTTTTCACTATTGGCCATTGGTAATGGAGATCTCTTCAAGTGCCCCTGAGACGACAAATAAAACGTCGGCCATCTCTTCCAAATAATTTAAATTTGAATTCATCACTCCAAAGGACTTTCTTTCAATCTTTAGATGTCCATACTTCGGGCTTCCTTACAAATTTCAATCAGATCATCCTACTATTTGCCTGGGTGAGAATTTTTTTTTCACAGGAACCAGTGCAAACAATTCAGCTGTATTCATATGATGGTGTGTTTACTCACTGGTGGTGTGTTTACTCACTGTGAGTCCATGTTTGGTGTCCGTCTCCTTGCATATCTGGTTTGCTGTCTCGTTTAAGTCAGCAGCCGACACTCTTCGGATTAACGCGTCTTCACGTTGATTCGTTTATCTTTCGTCTTGCATGCAGCTTGTATAGAAAAGAAAATAACGAAATCATCATCCAAAA